>NC_141693.1:553809151-554409151 GCF_964263255.1 Lissotriton vulgaris | reverse complement strand
TCCCATCGGCTCCATTCCACCAGATAGCGGAGTTGGGCGGCCTGGAAATATTTCCGTAAGTCCGGTATCCCCAGCCCCCCAGATTCGGGCGCCAGCGTCGCGATGCTCCTCTTGATCCGTGGTCTACGGCCCTGCCACACGAACCGTGCAATGGCCGCCTGGGTCTCCGCAAGCCACCCTGTGGGGGGCTGGAGCGGCAACGCCCTAAACAGGTATAGCACCTGAGGCAGGAGGGTCATCTTCACTGCGGCCACCCTACCTAGCAACGACAACGTGCCCTTATCCCACCGACCTAGTTCCTCTCTGATTTTCTTGCTCAAAGCTGCATAATTGGCCGTGACCATCGCCGGGAGGGAGGGCGCCAACAGGATCCCTAAATACGGAATCCGGTCCTTGGACCAGCTCAGAGGGTAAAGTCTCTGTAGTTCCGCTCTGGTGGCACCAGCGAGCGAAATGTCGAGGGCGGCAGATTTCCCGAGGTTCACCTTAAAGCCCGCCACCTCGGCAAAGAGCTCCAGTTCTGCAATGCAAGCCGGCAGTGACCTCCGCTGGTCATCGAGCGTCAGAATGACGTCATCTGCGTACAGGCTAATCGCATGATGAAATTCGCCCATCTTGACACCAACGATGTCGGGGTTCTGCCGAACCCTTTGAGCAAACGGCTCCATGTAAAGGGCAAAGAGCAAAGGAGACAGTGGGCACCCCTGCCGCGTACCCCGTTCTATGGCAAAGGGCCGGGAGCTACCTCCGTTCACTCGGACCACCGCGGACGGGGACCGGTAGCAGTTGAAAATCAGATGACGGAACTTCTCGCCTATCCCGAACTTGCCCAAGACCTTCTCTAGGTAGGGCCAGTGCACCCTGTCGAAAGCCTTCTCCGCGTCTATGGAGAGGAGCATCCTTTCCCCGGGGATCCTGGAGGCCTTCTCAAGAATATGAGTCACCCTCTTTGTGTTGTCCACTGTTTGCCTGCCAGGCACGAAGCCCGCTTGATCCGAGTCAACCATGCCCGGGAGATGAAGTGCCAGGCGTGCTGCTAATATACTGGTGAACACTTTCAAGTCCGTGTTCAGCAACGAGATAGGACGGTAGGATCCACAGGCGGTCCTGTCCTTGCCCGGTTTCGGGATCACTGAGACCGTGGCCTGAAGAAATTCGGGGGGAATGGCACCCGGCTCCGCGAAGGTGTTGAAAAGGCGGGTCAGCAAAGGCGCCAGCTCCTGACAGAAGGTCTCATAAAACAGAGGGATAAAGCCATCCGGTCCCGGAGCCTTGCCCGGTTTGAGCCGGGATATCGCCGTGACCACCTCCTCGATACGAATGTCTCGTTCCAGATACCGAGCCTGATCCGGCGTTAACGACGGGAGCGGTACCTACTCCAGATATTCTGCCTCCGCTTGGGCGGAGGGGGCCTCACCAGTGTAGAGGTCTGCGTAGAATCTACGGAAGACGTCCGCTATTTGCTCATCTGCCGTGACAGAACCTCCGGTCAGGTCAGCCAGCTCCTTCACTCGGTGCTGTTGGTGCTGCACCCTAAGCTTATTGGCCAAGAGCCGCCCGCATCTATCGCCGCCGGTGTAATACTTGTGCTTCAGACGAAGCATCGCGTACTCCGCCCGGTACGTGTCCAGGGCCGCCAAGAGTTTCCTGGCAGCTTTCAGCTGTCTCCAGACCCTGGGGGCCCCCGTTCTATGATGAACCTGCTCCAGCTCCCGCACCTGCCGGGTGAGCTCATCCCTCTTGAGCTGTCGATCCTTGTTCTCCGCCGAGGAGATAGCTATGAATTCGCCCCGGAGCACAGCCTTCAGGGCTGCCCACTGCATCGCGCGAGAGGTATCTTCATTATCGTTCACGCGTTGGAAGTCCACAATGGCCGCGCGGATCTGGTCCACTGTCGACCGTCTGTGCAATAGCGTGTCCCGAAGCCGCCAGACCCCTCTCGGCTGAGCCACCGGGGGCAGATTGAAAGTACCCTCCACCAGCGCGTGGTCGGAAAGAGAGAGGACCCCCATATCAGCGTTCGAGGCCAAAGCGAGCATCGGACCCGACACAAGTAGATGGTCCAGTCGCGCATAGGACTTGTGTGCATGTGAAAAGTAGGAGTACGCGCGGGTAGTGGGGTGGAGGTGGCGCCACATGTCATGCATGTCCAGCTCCTCAAGTCGAGTGCGAATTGAGCCCGAGAGCTCACCTAACTGGTGGCGCCGCTGCACAGACCTGTCCATAGCCGCGTCGAAAACTAGATTCAAATCTCCCCCCAGCACTATGTGCCTATCAGAGGTGGACGCTACATCTTCCAGTGCCCTATGCAAAAATTGATCCTGGTGGTCATTGGGGCCGTAGATAGAGCCGACAGTCAGTACTAAACCCCCCACCCTGATCCTATATGCCAAAAGCCTCCCTTTCTGCTCCGCCACTTTGTGTAAGATCTCCCCCCTGAACCCCTTAGAGAACAGGAGCGCCACCCCTGCCGTTTTAGAGGTGCTAGAGCAGAAAAGCTGCGTAGGGAATTTGGGGGTACGCATTCTGGAACAGTCTTTAGCCAGCAGATGGGTCTCTTGCAGCAGGCAAACATCGGCCTGGGAGTTCTCCAACAGAGACAATACCGCCCGCCTTTTAACCGGATTATTCAACCCTTTCACATTTAGAGTGACCACTTTAAGAGCCATCAAGGAGGGGAATCATTGGAGCACACACAGATAGGCAAAGCCCAGCAAGCAAACATAGAGGCCATCTCACGAAGCCTCAACGCACAGCAACCACGGATATCTCTATGGCACAGTACAGTCCCCCGACCCCAACACCCCACAACTAGAAGAACCCCCCCCTCCCCTTGGAACCCCAACCGCTCGAATCCATACCACCCGCAACTACCAATCCCCTCACTAGCCCCCAAACTCAAAACATCCCCCGCCGTTCCCGTTCCCACTCCCCGCTTCTCAAACTTTGCAAAGAAGACATTGTCCCAGTCCGGTCCGTATCGGACAAGGCCATGGAAAGTCAGTCTAGTGGACGTCCAGCCACCACCTCCTGCACTCGCCATCCTGCCCCACCCTCCCCCAGAACCCCCGCACCTGCAATAAGAAAGGCTAGTGCAGACTCCCCCCGGAGTAAATTCAGGCCGTCAGGGCCACTTCGCCAGTCGCCGCCACTCTGGAGGCCTCCTGGATGGCGGCCGCCATGTCCGCCCGAATCGTGGGCGATCCCGGTCGCTCCGGCATTGGGGAGCGCCTTCCCCCTGCTTGCTGCCAGCCGTCTCGAGTGCTTCGCCTGCGGCGGGGCGCCGGGGTGTCCGTATCAGATGCAGTGAGGCCCAACACCGCGCAAACGTCCTGGAGGGACCGGAGCTGGTGTAGTGTCCCGTTCCACCTAAAAATCAGGCGGAAAGGGTGACCCCAAGAGTACTGCGTCCCCTGCTCCCGGAGGAAGTCCGTGGCGATTTTGAAGGATTTTCTCTTCTGCAGCGTGACCGTAGATAAATCCTGATACAGGGTCACCGGGTGGTCTCGGAATCGGAAAGGCTGCTGTCTCCGCGCCTCGCGGAGGATCCGCTCCTTCAGGGGGAAGTCCGGCAAGAAGGCCAGGATGTCCGGGGAGGGTGCTGTGGCTCTGCGGGGGCGACCCACCCGGTGCGCCCTGTCGATGCGGACCTGAAAGTCTTCCGACTCCCCTAGAATTGCACAGAAGAGGCCCTCCAAGTAAGCCGTCACGTTCTCACCCTCCTCGCCGGACGGAACGCCACGGACCCTGATGTTATTCCGCCTGGATCGATTTTCGAGGTCCTCGGCGTGGGCCTGCAGCTCAATCTGTTGTTCCCGCAGCCGCAGGACCTCCTGCTGCAGATGGGTGATCTCCTCGTCTCTGGAGTGACCAGCCTCCTCCACGGTGTTGACCCGCTCCCCCAGGGAGTCCACCTCTCTCCGTACCTCGCGGACCTCCCCGGCCACCTCTTGCTTCAACGTTTGAAAGTCCTCCCGCAAGAAGCTGAAGAGCGACTCAAGGAATGATCGTGTCACCGGGGGTTCTCCGCCTTCAGCGCCCCTGGTCGGGGCCGGGGAGGTCGTGGTGGGTTGATTCCCTCCGCTACGCAAGGCACCGCGCCCCAACATGTCCGGCAAAGTCCGATCACCCCTTCTTTGTCCCCTAGCGTTCGACATCTTGGCTGCACATGGGGCGTCGGTGGACGACGCTCGGCAAAAGAGATCAACAGGGCCAGAGCAGCTACACACTGGTCAGGGAACACCGCCACACAGAGATCCCGGGCAGGGCCGAGCAGCCGGGCCGGAGTCCACAAAATGGCCGCCCGTTACTATCAATAGGCCAACGCCCAAGGAGTGAGGCCTACCTCCGTCTCAAGTCCAGTGGCGAGAAGCACAGCCGGAGGGCAAACTCGCGGGGCAGGGGCCGCCGGGGCCGGCAATCCTGGGGGAATATCTGCCCTGGGGGCACAACACCATTCCTCCACAACCAGTGTCGGACCGTAGCGGCCTCACGGGGCGAGCACCCTCAAGCCTCGGACCTGCGTAGCAACTCAATGCCGGCTCCGCCTCCGTTTTACTCCTCCGTGCAGCTCCGCTCTCATCAACCACCTTCGGTCAGCTCCGCTCCGCTCGCGAAGTCCCCTTCGACTCCTACTCCGACACCAAGGCACAGGTACTTCAGCGGGCCATTCACAGGCGGCAGGGCACACCGTCAGGGTCCCAGGCCCGGAGGTCTCGCGGCTCCCGGCTCACACACAGGCCGCCCAGCGGGCTCCGCCCCAAGCTGTTTCGGTCTGAATCGCACCTCCGAAGGGGCAATCAAGGCTCAACGATCGCTCCGCACCGCCACCGGGGTCTCCAGGCTCAATCACCGCATGATCCGGGGGGGAATCAGCGGTTATGAGCAGTGCAGGGTTTCAGGGGCCCGGGAGCTCTCGGCAAGTGCGACCTCTCAGCCCGCCATCTTGGCCACGCCCCCCCTGTTTGATTTTAAAGAGATAGCACAGGGCTTTAAATTTTATACGGCTAGAGATCCTAAGCCAGTGTAAATCTCGAAGAGCCTGAGAGGCCAATGATTTCCTCTGAATGTTAAGAAGAAGTCGGGCCGACGAGTTTTGTACAACCTGAAGCTTATTGATCGTTGCTACGTCTGCACCGAGGTAGAGGACATTTCCATAGTCCAGGCGAGAGGTTACTAACGCCTGGACTACGGTTCTCCTGGTGGCATGGGGCAGCATCCATAGAATTTTCTGGAGCCAACGCAAGGTGACAAAGCAGATGGCGGCCACCTTAGTGGCCTGCAGCCTCATGGAGAGTTTATCATCTATAAGGAATCCGAGGTTACGAACCACAGATGTTGGTTGGGGAAGGGGTCCCATATCACTGGGCCAGTGTTGTGGACCCCAAAGATCTTTATGCTTCCCCAAGATGATAACCTCGGTTTTGTCACCGTTTAGCTTGAGCAAATGCCTCTGCATCCACTCAGCCATACGAGACAATCCAGACTTCAGGGTCGATACACTGTTGCTCTCACTGCTGGAAAGAGAGAAAACCACTTGGGTGTCATCGGCGTATGAAAAAATAGTCAGCCCAGCATCCTCCGCAATGGTAGCTAGGGGTCTAACATAGATGTTGAACAATAGAGGGCTGAGTATGGACCCCTGCGGGACACCATACGCCGATTGACAGATGTCGGATGTGGCTTTTGTAGAAAAGACCTGGAAGGTGCGCTCACTTAAAAAGGAGGCAATCCAGGCAAGCGCAGGACCGTCAACTCCCAGGGACCGGAGAGAGCTCAAAAGAATGGAATGGGACACGGTATCGAACGCCGCGCTCAAATCCAAAAGGATGAGTGCTGATGTTTCACTGCGGTCGATAACGTGTCTCAAACTTTCCGTCACCCCCAGTAGGGCAGTCTCGGTGGAGTGGTGCGCACGAAAGCCAGACTGGGAGGAGTGAAAAAATCCAGAGCTTTCCACAAGATGGTTTAGGTGGGTATTAACGTGTCTTTCCAACACTTTTGAGAGAACAGGAAGCAAAGATATAGGTCGAAAATTCGCAAGGTTGGACGTATTGACTCCGGCCTTTTTTTGAAGAGGAACAACCATTGCGTGCTTCCAATCCTGGGGCATAAGGGACTCAGTTAGGGATGCATTTAAGAGTCTCATAAGGCCCCGTCGTGGCTCAGTATCCAGTAACTTTAAGATTTTGACAGGTACAGGGTCACGAGGAGAACCCGATCTTATACTGTTCAGACAAGAAAGAAACGAGACGTCGTCAAACAATTGCCAGTTAGTAACCTTTGCTGTTGGGAGTGATTGTTCCAAGATGAACCTTGTGTCCATGATAAATGCTGAATCATTCTGAACTCACCCTCAACCTCCTGTGGCACGATACCCACCGGAGACACAATCAAATCTTCCAAAGGGCAATGACTAAAGGGACCTGCCATTCTGCCTTCTTGAACCTCCGACAACAATTTCTGCCTGACTATGTGTTGAAAATTGTGGGCAGATTTTAAATTCTGTGCAAATCTGGGACTACGTGGGCCTTGGTAACCTAATTTAAAACCTTCTTGAAAACCCCAATGTAGTAGAGCTGCATCCTGTGTGTCTGGGTAGAACTGTAACCAATTACATTAATTGTCCACCTTGATTGGAGTAAAAGCCTTTGTTGCCAAACTGTGTTGGAAACCCTCTTCCTCTGCCTGGAAATTGCTCCCCCAGTGTGACTGTTCCCCGAAACGTTGCACAACTGCATGTTTCACCCCACATCTGGAGCATTCATGTTTGTATTTACAGGGGTTCCTGACGCAGTACCCTTTATTGAAATTCCAGCATGCACCTGAAACAATGGTTGTAGGTCTGTTCCATGCCACCCCCCCCAGAGTGGGTTTAAACTGAAAGGGCTGATAAGGTACCGCCAGACCAGTGGCTATGTGCATGGATGGGGCGGCCTTTGAGGGTACATCCACTGTATCCAAAGCTCATTGTCAACCTCACCCCATGGCTTGTCCGGCATTAATGTTAACCGTGCTCTAAACTCTTCATCATAATGAAGCCAAGCATATCTCCCAAATTCAGTTGCTGCTTTTCTAATGAGATCAAGATACTTAAAAAGAGAAACTGATCTGTCTGCAAATTTCTCACACTATACGCTAGTGAATATTAGAAAGGCGGAAGTCCACGAGTCTATATTTGTAGGGACCCTCAGCCGTTTTGACAATTCCCAAGCCTCTTCTTTGGAACCCTCTTTCGTCTGTATCTCCCTATGAAGGAGCTTAAAAAGTCAATGAATTCCCCTTTCAATAACCTGTCTTTCATGACCTTACTTAAATGAGCACCCAAAGGCATGGAAACGCCCATATAAGGTAAATGTTTAAAAGTGTCAGCTGTTTTATTGACAGAATCTGCTTTGTGTATGTTCTCTTCACTTGTTACTGAGACAGACCCTGCACCCCCTTCTTTAATGTCACTAGCTCCATCTCGTAGGGAATCTAATACAGTCTGTGACCCATCAGTACCCACACCTCTATCCACCCTTGAACGTTTCAAAGTCAGTGCTGGAGTCTCACCTGGCGCGCTTTGTAGTTGGCCTTCAGCCAGTAAACCTTGCTTCGTCCCCTTGCTCTGTTTCTTCATGTTTGCTCCGTAGGTGGGAGGTTCAGCTCCTGTATTCTGTAAAAAATATAATCTAGACAAATCTTTAGAGAACCCCCCAATTTCCCCACATATTTAGGCAAACCGCCAGCTATTTCATCATTTTCTGAGAGCTCCCCCTCTTCCAAAGAGTCATTGTCATTGTCCGGTGTAACATTTTCTACGACCCCTTTCTTCCCTATTCTACCAAAATTGCTGCTGCCACTAGGTTGTTCCCCGTCCCCAATACCTCCATCAAATTCCCTCCAATGCATAGCTTGTTTATAAAGTTCCACTCTCTTGTCATCCAAAGGTTCGGGAAATTTCGCTGAAAGTTTCCCCTTTTTCTCGCTTCCGTCGGTGCAGGACGTTTGATGCCTGGCTGATACACTCCTACTGCCCCTTATTGTGTCTGGCAGTATTTCTCCCAAGACGGACTGCAAAAACGCTAGATTTCACAGTTGCAGATGTCGTTTTCTTTCTTAAATGCAGTAATCTATGTTC
Organism: Lissotriton vulgaris; assembly: GCF_964263255.1. Taxonomy (NCBI): domain Eukaryota; kingdom Metazoa; phylum Chordata; class Amphibia; order Caudata; family Salamandridae; genus Lissotriton; species Lissotriton vulgaris. Next base: position 554,401,029 of record NC_141693.1, on the reverse strand, counting down.
GTCAGTAATTTCATGGGGTATCCAATTCCATTTACCTTTTGCCTCAGCGCCCTTGGAGATTTGAGACTGATCATCACTCTTATACAAAGGATCACTCAAAGGAGAAACAGCCTTTAACCCCCATGCACTCACGTCAATATTATCAGACAAATAACAGTTATCCATATCAAGAGTTTGCAAAACATCAGAATGTGGTGAGGAAATTGTAGTACAAGCAAAAGAATCTCCCTTTGCTATAGATATAACAGGTGACAAGCCCCTGTCAACATTTAATGTATTGGAGAGGACAGTATTACCACCCTTCTGCGTGCCAAAAATACAAATGTCTTTGTTAAAAGTCTTAGGTCTAACAGGCAAAGTGGGCCTTTCCCCCATTTCGACACTAGATGGAGCCATTGCACCACTGGAGGCTGGAGCAGCAGGACTTTTCTTCTGCACTTCATCTTTTTTTAAAGTTGCTTTTTTATTGACCGAAAAGGAGGGTTCTGCACGTGTGCGCGATTTACCCCTCCTTCCCCGTGACGACAAAACATTTCCTACAACATGAGGAGACCTCAGGTGCCTGCACTGGTGGAACCGGTAAGTGCCCGCCTGTTAATTCATTTAATTTTGAGGGCCCTGGACACGAATGTTACAACAGCCCCCGAGACACCGCCCGCTGCCAGGCCCCCCCCTCTCTAAGCCGACCCATGCCTGCGAAAGCCTGCCCGGCCTTAGAAGGTCCTCCCGCCCCGCCGCAGCCAGCATACAGAGCGCTTCCCGAACGGAAGCAGAGGCATGCTCCAAAATTGAGACACAACACGCCAAAATGTACAAATAACTGCGAGCCAAAATCATTTCGCCTACCTCACCTATTCTGAGGGAAGTGCGACACGCGCGAAGACGCTAGAGCTTGATGCTCGCATCTCGCGCACCCTGACCAATCCCAGCGGCCCCCGACCAAGAACAGCGCAAGGGCTTACCATTACCCGAAATCGCCCGGGGGTGAACACTCTGCGAGTGTCACCCACAGGAGCCCATTGCCAAGTTTATTAGTCAGGGCCGGTGGGTAACATTTGAAAGTGGTGGTGCGCAAAGTGATTGCATACAGCACCATTAGAGCGAGCGCAGCGAGCAAGCCCGAACCCCAAAAGGGAGGTTTGGAGGGGTTACACCCCCCCAAGAAAATTTTGAAAAAAAAGAAGAAAAATCGTGCATTTCCAAGCAAATTTGAGAAAGCAGGAAGATTAATACAGCAATTGTGAAAGTGCAGTTATTACATTAATAGATGGCATAAAATTAATTATGGCATAACCTAGGTAGCTGCTTATTCAGTATAACCACAGAGCTTCATACATTCCGTCCTATTACGCTCAGGTGCTGAATTCAGACTATAAGACTTTCATGAAAATCTCAGCTCTAAGAGTAGAAGAAGTGTGTGTGTGGGGACTCTCTGTGTGTGTGGGGGGCTCTCTGTGTGTGTGGGGGGGCTCTCTGTGTGTGTGTGGGTGGCTCTGTGTGTGTGTGTGGGTGGCTCTGTGTGTGTGTAGGTGGCTCTGTGTGTGTGTAGGTGGCTCTGTGTATATGAAAGCAAAGCAAGCCAAGCTGGTTCTGTGACCTTAAACTGTGCATGCACATTCACCTTCTAGAAAATGTGTATAAAAGTAGGATCCAACCCACCCCACTTTGTTACAGTTCATGTTCCTTGTGACCACGGAAAGTAAAGTGCTCTGCAGAATACTGGAAGGACTGTGTTGTGAACAGGGCTGGTGTCTGCCGTATAGTAAGTCTGACAGAAAAAAGGGTACATCACATGAATTCTGCACTTTCTGCAGGAAGAGTCAAGAGTCTGCATAGAGCCTAGAAGTTTCCCTCCCTGCTTAGGAGGAGAGTGCCTGGCCCTGCAGGAGGAGAGGCTATCGAGAAGGAGAAGCCTATTCTGCTTCTAGCATGGGAATAACCAGAAAAAGCAAGTGATTACAAGGCAGCAAAGCCAGGAGGAACCCCATGTGAGGAAGGGGTCTCCTGGTCTATCCAACCAATTTCTGTCAAGAACTGCATCAATCAAGCAACATGTGTGATCCGTAGTCCACCCTGAGTGAAAGACTGGTGCTGCCGCTGCTGACATAGATATCACATCAATAGCAAGGACTAACACCATCTATGACTATCACTTTACAGAGTTCTCATCAAATGAGAGTATCACATTACACCATATTACCAGCCATGGCTATTGCCAAGTAAAGCTATTCCATCACACCACATCACCAGCTAGGTCTATCACCAGCTAAGATTATTGCATCACCAGCCAGAACCATCGCATCAAGAGCCAGGATTAGCACTTCAACATCCAGAACTATCCTATCACATCAGAACTATCACATCACTGACCAGGTAAATTAGATCACAACTCTCACCGATCGGACTGGGACTGCAGCATTACTTACTAGTACTTACACATCACACCACACCTCAAGCTAGAGCTATGATCAACTAAACCTATTGCATCACACCACACCACATCACCAGCCAGGAATATCACATGACCGCGCAGCTATGGCTATCACCCGCTAAACTAAACTGGGTAGGGTTATGTTGCAGTTATTAGCGAGGGAGGGAGAGACAGAGCGGGTAATATCAGATTATGTCTACACTTTATTATTCAGATCTAACCTGGAATATTTTGACCAGATCTGGGGGATTCATCTCAAGTTCCAAGGCCAGACAATACTATCACATCACACAGTACTCTCACAGGACACCACATCTGGATTATCAATTGACAAGCCAGGACAATTGTGTCACCGCCACATTGCTTCTTTAAATGGAGCCGCGAAAGGCATTTCCACAGTGTCAGGAGCCGCAAAAGGCATTTCCACCACGGCCGGAGGCGCGAAAGACATTCCATTGCAGCAGGAGCCGCGAAAAGTCACCCCGCAGCCGCAGAAGCCACAGGAGCAGAGTGTTGATCCAGTTCGTGTTTTCGTGACTGCCGCCAATCGCCAGTCCCAGTAAGCAAGCGAGGGAGAGGAGGAGTGGACGCCGTACTGCTTCTTGCTTCTTGCTGCTTGTGGTTTGCACGACTAGCACGACTAGCACAGCTCCACAAAAGAGCCCTCCAAAGCTCCTTTGAGACGTGGAAATCGCGGCAATCGCATACGGCCTACGATCCCCGCTGCCCCCCCTGCAGCCCCGCCTTGCTCTTTTGAAAAAAACTGCACCTGACCTCTTTGGGCGCCGCACAGCACAGTGTTTGCTGACCTTGCAGCCTCTTTCCCCGACAACACTCCTCGCCGGAGCCGCTTCGTCGGTACAGATGGTGGAGACAGTGATTGTGGACTCTTGGACCTGGAGGGGAGGAACAGCACAGGCAGGGGAGAGGCGCCACGGAGCAGGGACTCGCTCTACCAGGAGTCCCTGCACGGCCATTATCACCTGGTCTGCGCCCCCTGTCAGCCCTGCCCCCAAGCCGTAACCCCACCTACATTATTGGACTAGTGTTCCGCAGCGAGGGACGAGCCGGGCGAGACTGGACTGGGCTACCCCTCTAACGTTCTGAAATCAGTAAGACTTTGTAAGAAATATGTTTAATTGCCTTTTTAAATTGGAGTGACTGTCTTATATTGATTGATTTGCACTTTGTAGCATTAATCTTTCCTGTAGGTAGACTTGTTGGCCCACTAGCCAGGATAATGCTTTCTTCCAAAGGAAATAGAGTGGGTACCGGGGTACCAGGAGGAGGAGTAATTGGCACAATCGATGCATTCTTTTCCAAAGCAGTAACTGTATTAGAGAAAGAAATTGCTTTAACTGAACATCGCCTATCCCTTGAACATGACTTTCTTAAAAGATCTTCTCTTGGGACAGTTGCCAATGTTGCTTCACCTGAAATATCCCCTACTCAGAGTACCCAAAGTAACACTATAGTTGGTAGTAAGCGCGACCTCTCAACCATCTTAGATATAAGTGGGATTGATACCAGTGTAGACTCGTTTATGGCATACCCAATAGAAGACCCAGAACGCCGCCAAAGTCTAGTAGTACTTAAGGAATTAATAAAGGATAGTAGTAGTCGTATTACACCCCAGGCTGCAACATTAAAACGTAAACGTGGAGGAACACTACAGAAGGGTACCTGTAAGAAAAAGAGCAAAACTGTTCCTAACAAAAAGAGGGATAATGGGGTTACGCACAGAAATAAGACTCCTACCCCCATAGAGAAGATTGGTTCAAATCTACTTAGTCCCATTGTAGAGATAGCTGATGGTCTGCTCACAGATAGCGGGAGTACCATGTGTACGTTGGAAAATATTGAACACCTAGTAAAAAGCTTAATTCTCCCCTTGGTAGAACGAACTCGGAGGATAGGCGAACAACTGCAAATCCTCGAGGAAATTGCACGATCCAACACAGAGGTGCTGAAAAAGTTAGAGAGTCAAACATCCACTGGCATCAGTGTATCTTTAGAACCCAATACCAAACCAAAACCTGCCCCTAGAAAGAAACCAGGCTCTACTAAACAGGATCCACCAAAGGATTTAGATGACCCGACAAAAGTAAATGACCCTAAACTGGTTTGCAATGGGGAGATGGGTAATAAAGTAGCTCTAAGCAGTAAGACCAATATTAACACTAGAGGCCCAGATCAAACTATATCTGCACCAGAAACAGTAAATATGAGGGCTCCAGTTAGTAGAGGACATTTAAAAAGAGTGGACCTTCCTCCCGATTGCCATCCATTTGTAATTGTGTTAGCTGGCGTTCCAGAACTGAAAAATGATAGGCAAAATAGACCCCTTACTCCTGGATTGAGGGGGGAAATTATCGCAGTCCGGAGAGTTACATGGATAGGACGTAATGCGAAAGATATAGATGGAGACTGTATCGTAGTCAATTTCAGAAATCCTAGAGTAGTACAGTTCATAAGTGACTTCCCTAATTATGATAACTGCAGTGGAATCCTTTCCCTGAACCTCAGTTATTTTTATCCAGCAGCACCTATTGTCTTTGGCAATACAATACCATACGAACCCTTCCATCAAGTAAGATCCTTCTACAATGGACATCGTCAAAAGGCCCCGATGACACCTATGATACATGGTGGTTTTGTGCGAAACCGCCACTATAACTACCATCATCAATTCACTGTCCCAACCTATAATAGATTTGACGGTATGTTGGGCATGGAAGGAATTGATTGACCATCACGGGCCTAGGCAACTTGTATTACTGACAGTAACCCCAATGATATTAAATCCTTGCCCCCAATAGTAACTATGGAAATCAAACTGAGTGGGGGAACAAATGATAGTACCCACGATTGCCAATACAGTAGGATTAATGATGGACTAGGTGGGGGGTCTAACACAGACACATATACATTGGAGAGTCGTATACCTGCTGTATCCAATTTAACTGAGGTAGAAAGCATTGGGGCGAGGGATACATGGTCTCTCATCTTTTGGAACATTGCGGGTCTTAGATCCAAACTGGACAACCCACTGTGGTCTGATCTAGCTAATGGTCACGATGTGATATGTTTACAAGAAACATGGGATAAGGATGTTTGCCACATAAACGGTTTTACGACCTTTTTTACTCCTGCTATTGGCTCACTACACGGAAGAGGAAAAGGTGGGCTTTGTACATATGTCTCGAACCGTTTTAAATGTACAAATATTGAGATTTTAATTAATAATTGCCACTACCATATTGTTGGTCTTTACTTAAATAGTGATCTTTGTATCCTGATTGTTAATCTGTATAATAATGTCCCCTCTGAAGACTTGGTTGTTGTATTTAGAACCCTAAGCTCTGAACTTGATGGAATAATACAAAGCGAGCGTAGGGAACTTGTAGTAATCGGGGGGGGGGAGAGGTTTTAATTGCACTGTCTGCACTAAACCTGGCAAAGGTAGCTGTGGCTTATCAATAGACACAGACTCTAATTTGACCCATTTCGAACACACTGTTAAGGGAGATGCTCTGAACGAGATCCTGTCCATGTATGATTTAGGATTTGTAAACAAATTCTGCCACCCGGAAGTTCTGTTTTCCTCAACCTTTAACGGCAGAGGGCTGACATCGATAATCGACTTTGTTTTGATTTCCTCTTGTTATAAGGAATGGGTAGTTAACTTTAATGTATTAGAGATCATGTTAAGTGATCACTTTCCCATCAGAATTGAAATTTCAGACCCACATGGACCGGTAGATAGCATCCCAAAGCTGTTACTAGAAAATATTGAAATCTCAAGACAGAACGGTTATGCTTTAAAATGGTCCAAGGTAATACCCGAGGAGTTTATCAGCAATTTAATCAAGGAAAATAATGAATGTTTTGATATCTGCCTGGATTTAGGGTCCAATGACAATGATGTGTTAGAATATTTTAAACTTATCATAACGAGGATCAAAGAAAGTCTGTGGATTAATTTAAGAACTAATGGAAATAGGAAGAAGGGTTGGTTTGACCAAGAGTGCACTAATGATCACACTAAACTTAAAAGGGCATTGAACATGCAAGATAGAGATCTTAAGGAGATTAGGGAACTCCGGAAAGCCTATAAGTCAGCTATCAAAAAGAGGAGGGCTCAGATGAAGAGTGAAGCATGGGAAGCACTTTTAGATGCCTCTGATACTAAGGATATGACAGCATTCTGGAGGGCAGTAAATGCGCCTTTTTTTAAAGATGATTCGAAGGCTCGAATAGAGATTGCTATCTCTGAGGACGATTGGGTGAGACACTTCGAGTTACTCTATGGTCAGGCGGCATCCCAAACAGAACAGCCCACGCTAGAGATTACCCCCTTATCTAGTAATAAAGAAGGCTGGAATTTCCTTTTTACATTAGATGAAGTTATTAAGAGTATTAATTCAAGCAAAGGGGGCAAAGCCCCGGGCCCCGATGGTGTCCCGGTAGACATTTTTAAATATAACATACATTTATGGGCACCCTTACTTGTTAGATTCTTGAATGCAGCATGTTCGGTTGTGCTCCCTAGTACATGGTATGAATCCATCATTGTACCTATTTTTAAAAAGGGGGATAGGGACAGCTGTACCTGCTATCGGCCAATCTCCCTGCTTGATTCCACAGTCAAAATCATCGGGAGGATTATTTTAGACAGGCTGCAGACATGGGCCAATGAGCATAAGATTATCAGTGACCTACAATATGGTTTTAGAGAGGGTGTTGGCACTGTGGACCAGGGACTTAACTTATTTTTACTCATAGAAAAATATACCAGGGCTAAGGGAGGGAGGCTGTTTTTAACTTTTGTGGATTTGACCTCCGCCTTCGACTGTATCAATCACAGCAAACTTTGGTTAGTATTAACTTCGATGGGTGTTGAGGACAACATCATATGTTTTCTTAGAGAACTATATAATGGAGCCAAGGCCTCTATTAGATATGGCATAAATGGTGAGCGCAGTAGAGTGTTCAATATCGCAAGAGGGGTGAGGCAAGGTTGCGTCCGTGCCCCGTTTCTATTCTTGATTTATATTAATGGTCTAGAGAATACATTTTTACGGGACGGTAAAGACATGCCAAAAGCATCACAACGCCATATCCCGGTGCTTATCTATGCCAATGATGCTGTTTTAATGGCAAGGACCCCAGTGGCGATGCAGGCAATGATCACGTCATTCACTACCTTTATGACTGATCTAGATTTAAAGGTGAATTGTACCAAAACTTTCTCAATGAATTGTGGAATTAATGCTAAACAGAGAAAAAAAACTGTTTATTGATCAAAAGCCATTGGATCATGTTTCTAGTTTCCCTTACCTAGGAATCTTGTTTGACTCTTCAGGACAATGGAAGTGTGCAACTAAAAATAGAAATATGTTATTTGCTAAATCCATAATGGCCTTGAAAATGTTTAGCAAAAAAATGGGAAAGAGACCTGTCAAAGAGCTTATACGTATATATAAAACTAGCTGCATTGCTGTGGCAACTTATGGTGCGGGAATTTGGGGATATTCCAGTGTCACCAGCCTCCAACTGACTGAGAATAGCTTTCTGCGATACATCCTCACTGTCCCAGATGGCACGTCGACCCATAATTGCCACACAGGACTTGGTATGACATATCTAGAAGATCTTATCCGGGTGCAACCGGTTCTTTTGTGGCATAGGGTTTGGTCTAATGAAGAGTGCCATCTGAATCGCCTCATTTTGGAGGACGTTTTAAAACTGGAGGGTGTTCACAAAGTAAAATGGCTGAGTTACGTTAAAACCTTCTGTTACAGCTTGAATTGCCCCGAGTTTTATGATGATCCCATGTCATTGTTAAGTATCCCCAGGAAAGAGCTCAAGGGGTTATGTTTAACTTTCCTGGTGAATCAAAGAGACAAAACTGAAATGTTAAAAAAAACTGTGTCTGCTCACCAATTGATTTTAATCGTTCAGGATATACAACCTTACCTAACCTTGCGGATGAGTGCACATGAACGGTTTCTAATGATAAGATTTAGATTCGGCAACCTATTTAGATTATTAATTTTTCCGGCTATCAATGATTGGTCTACCTCCCTATGTAAGTGCCCGTGTGATAATATCTCTAACTAATCAGACATCCACATTTTATTCTTTTGCAAATTTTATACGGTACCAAGGAGAAGGTGGATCACTCCTATTTTAAAGTATTTGGACATGAGACAATGCAGACCTGCCTTTCTAGCCATTCGGAAACTGGAAGATATTTTCACTGTGGCATCTGTCTCTGTATTTCTTAGAAACGTCTTTCACTCAAGACAAACATTAATTGTTTAATTACACAGTTTTTAATATATGAGTCCCTGTACTTTTAACCTATTTATTGCTTTGACTGACATATGTAAATAGATTATGAATTGTGTATTGTTTTTAATGTACTTTTATGGTTATCAGAGATTTATAACCGAATAAAGTCTTTCTGATTCTGATTCTGAAATGGAGTCAGTTTCTCTGAAATCTTACTAAATTTAATATACTTTTTCCCAAATCTCCCTAAAATCCACGATCCTTTCGCGCATTACAATAGATGAAAGAAGAGACTAATCTTATAAGGACTATAAGTAGTTATTTTTGCATATCACTAAAATGTATTCAACAGATTTACATCTTTAGAACGTGCCTTCATTTTGCCATCTTCATGAATATGAGGACACTCAGTTCACCCTGATAATTATGAATCCCCACATTCTCTCAGGACTGGGCTCTCGTCCTGATTGAAAGGCTTTATTGGGTTTTACTTCCTTTTCCTATTTCCATGAATTTCTGGAAACGTCTAGAACGCCCTCAGCTTAAGTTCGGCCCAGCTCCGAGGGCTTCCAGCAGAATCTGTTTTTCAAGCACGGCAGTGTGTGTACAGACCTGCCCCCAACGGAAGACATGCTGGGGAGACGGGCCTACGGACGATGGGGTGTTAGATTTTAAATGTATATATTTGGTTTCTGCTTCGAGGGCGTAAGTAAATGAATCACGCGCGGTTCTTACCCTGTCTCTACTCACTCCACCGCTGCCTCCGAGCGGCACTTGTTTTCATATTTTTAAAAATAGCTGCTGACTCAAATGAACCTGTGCTCAGAGTTTCTGAAGAAACGGAGAGGCCAGCAGTGCGGAGAAGCAGCACGCGTCGGGTCCGGGGATGGCAGAGAGATGAGCCGCAGGTAAATGAGATTGCTTTTCCTGTAATATCGTGGTCTTGGGCCACCCCCTCGCGCGGCATCCAATGGGATGCTGCACTGGTGGACCAGCCAATCCTGGCGCTGCATGCAGTGCCAGGATTGGCTAGGGTGGCACATTTGCTGCTCGCCCTGTCGCCCTTAGGAAACCCGGGCTGTGGCAGGCGAACAGCACGGTGAAGCACCCCTGGGTCCCACTGGGGAACGTACAGTGCGCATGCTTGAGAAAGTTGCATGCGCACTGTAAGTTCCCCAGCGGGACAGCGCACAACGGTCTGCTGCAGCCTGAGTGTGTGGACTGTCACTCAAGCTGCAGCAGGCCACCCCCCCTGTGCAATGTATTTTTTTATTTAGAGATACGGCCAGCGGCCGCGATGCGGGTCCATGGTGGCTGGTGGGGCTACGCCCTTACGCCCCAATGGACGCACCGCAGCTGTTATTAGTGCTCCATGACCACATCTTGTGGATGGTAGAGTTAGCTTTGCCGAGTTCAATACGTGTGACTTGCAGATCACACCAGAGGCAAGCGTTAAACTCACTGAGCCATCTTGTTGGCTCATTGGTTCATTCACCGACACACGCGCATCGGACGTGTGTCCCAGCGCCTTGAGACCCTCGCCGGTTAGTAGCTTCGCTATTAAAACTCCTTAATGATTGATTGACGTGCACGAAAAAGCTTTTATAAAGGATGGCATACCTCACAGACCGCACCGTAGGCGTATATATAGACAACAGACATGGACAAAATCACAACACAAGGCGCAAATAGAGAGCTCATATGAATGCCCCTACACACCCAAAATCCGCGTGCATGCAAAGGCACAACAATGCCTACAGCCACATGCCTGCACAGGTAATACATACTGACACACACATACATACGACATACATGCACTGTGCCAATACCACAACAATACACTGGTGTGCAATGGGGAGCAAACACACATAGCAAGGACCAGTTACTTACATCACATTCCTTTCATTGGTATCAATAGAGCACCTCTAACTATGAACACAGCATGGGAAATGGCGTTGTAACTGTAACTCTGTGTTTCCAAATCTGAACCTCTTGTTTTATGTAAAAATGAAAACATGCCGTAGTCCATTGATTAGTTAAGAGGCTTCAAACTATGGCCCGGGAGGATCAGTACCGTGCTGGGCTGGAAGATGGAAAGATGGACAGAGGCTGAAATTGCCTTGAGTGGCTGCTGGAGGGGTGAGAGTGCCATGTGTTTCTGGAAAGTTCTCTGCATGGCTCGTGTGTTTCGATGTGTTTGTGTGTGTCGAGGAGCATCAGTACCCACTGGAATCTTCTTCTCTTGCCAGTTATGGCCCCACCTATGCCTAACAATTGTAATAAGTCAGACAAGAAGCACTTTCCATTTTACGTTCCGTTGTAATGTTTTCTCAAGTGACGACCAGAGCTGATTAATAGAATGAAACCAGAACTTTACATAGAATAGAACCTTTTCTAGTTTGGGAAATGTAAACACTCTGTTGGCTGTACAAAATAATTCCTCATAAAAAATAATTGAATTGTATTAACAGAGTGATATTAACTTTTTAGTTCCACTGTCCATCCAGGAACAAACAGTCACATAAATAAAACCATAATTGGATTTTCAACATTATTTTTTAAACAATAACAAGGGATCATTCCATTATTTGTTTATTTAAGAGTTTTTTTTATAGAACTTAATCATTCTAAAACTTGGAGGATGGGCCCCGGTTAAAACACGTTTACATTTGGGGTGCAATAACAAGTCATGTTGCAGATGTGACAAAGGTGTGCAGCCAGGGGACATCCACTTGTGTTTTTTCTTTAGACACAGGAGAATAGTGGTATTGGCATAGGGAAGGCGCCACTGGAAATGTTCACTAAATTATCTTTCTTTGGAAAAGTGTTATACGGTGCTACAAGTAGGAGAGAACCACCCACCTCCCCAAATTCTGCAGCCTAAGCTGCGTGAATTTAAAGGCAATAACAATGTGACAGCAGTAGCAAAGTAAGTCAAAAAGAACATATGTCCACAACACAAAGCAAGTTGCTTGGAATCTTCAGTCTTTTATTCTTTTGTTGATTCTTCTTTTATGTTAATTACTGTGACTGTTCGAAAGCCCAAAGCCAACACGTGTTTTGTCGCCTCTTGTTAAATGTACATGCAACTTTTTCAAGGCTTTGTAAGAGATAGACCACAGTCACCATTTTTGCATTCTTATATATTACTTGGCTCTAAGACATTGCACCAATGTACCTCCACAGCAGAGGCGGATCCTCCATGGGGGCGTTTGGGCGCCGCCCCACTGCTTTCTCGCCGTGCTGAGAAGGCAGAAACAAATAGTAGAGAACTACCATTTGTTTCTGCCTTCTCGCACGACGAGAAAGATGAAGTTCCTGGTTGCGAGAGTGGGAGGGGTTACTCGAGGGCAGGGGGGAGTGGCTTTCCTTCTGTTGTAAATACTGTCTGTTTGGGCAGCCTCACATAGGCTGTCCAAACAGACAGTATTAACTGTATTAAGAAAGCCGCTCCCCCCTGCCCTCGAGTAACCCCTCCCACTCTCCCTGCTCTCTGTATGCTGCAGCATACAGAGAAATCACGTGGTGTTGGGGAAGCCGGCCGAACCAATCCCAGCGCTGTGCTGTGGTGGAGGGAGGCTGCCTGCAGCCTTCCTGCGTGACGACATTGAGCACCATGGGAGTTGAACAGGACGACGGGAGTCTGCTGGAGTCCGAGTCGGAACTTGAAGGCGGGAACTTGGGATGGTATAGGTAAGTTAAGTAAAAGTTTATTATTTACTTTTCTCAACTGAAAATCCAAGCCTGGTTCGTACTGCCTTCCCCTCGCTAATAGCCTGTTCAGTTGGGTCTATGGAATATTATTCAGCCACAGATAAACAATCTTCTAATCTCTAGCAAGTGGTTATCATGCCCACTTACACAGTGAGCAACTGTATATATGCTTGATTTTAAAATGTACATGTTTGTGGAACATAGCACAGTTATGGCCTGTAAAACAAACTAAAAGAGGGGGAAAGAAATGAGTCATTCTAACTCTCTTGCAGAGGCGGATCCTCCATGCGGCGTTTGGGCGCTCCAGCCGAGAAGAGTGAACATTAAACCACTAAAATAAATACTCATTAGTAGTTGGCTGGAACTTGGTGAGGGGATATCGGGGGCGGGGAGGGGGGGTAGCGAGGAGCAAATTTGCGGTAGGCTCAAAACCGAATATACCGGGTGAAAGACACGATGTGTTGCCATGAATTTCCCCCCATTCCAGGGAGAAAACGGCAGACTTTTTCTACTACTAACTAATTCCGAGCAGGCAGAAAGTTTTAGTTGGAGAGCTGCAGTCAGGCGGGTGGCTTGGGTGGGAGTCTTGGGTTTCTGACGGTACTAGTCTGCTGGTGGGTGGGGGGGGGGGGAGACTGTTTGTGGGTGGCAGACTGTGCTGCTGCCCAGAGTCTACAGTCCTGCCGCAGTAAAATGAGCGGGGGGGGGGCACACTTGGAGACACTGTGATTGTGGGCGGAGTAATAGAACTCCGAGTTAGCTCTCCGAGTGAAACTGCATCTCTGTAATGAGGGCCTAAGCCACGGATTGTTCTTTTGTATAGAATTCTGCCACTCTCTAATTAATAACAAACAGACGCACATATGTAAAAAATAAGGAGCAGTAGCACAAGTGACATTTGAACTGGTTTATCACGATATAGTGCTTTCTAAAATAAACAATGCACTGACGGCTTCTGTGGCTGTTATCTCCTTCCTTCAATGGGGCAGCTCGTTTTTCAAATCGAAGCAATATGCTGCTGCTACATGACGATCATTACTGGGGACACGGTTAGGGATTCTCGCACTTCTGCTGTTTAGTGACGGTGTATATCAGGTATGACGATGAAGCATCGAGATACAATGCTATTTGTTATGTGTGATGTAAAAGATTAATATCAGCAGCAATAATACCATTTACGTATGAAATGTTCTGCTCCGATTTTAACTGTGACAATTGTTCTTGCTGTGTCCAGCTAGTGGGGTCTGTGAGAGCAGAGACAGACAGGAGTGATATGCAAGGGCACAAGAAGAGGAAAACAAACAGGAGTGATAAGTAATGACAGGGGGAGAGCAAAAACAAACAGTAGTGATATGTAAGGGCACATGGAGAGGCAAAGGCACAGATGAGAGATATGTTAGGACACAGACAAAGGAAAGACACACAGGAGTGATATGTAAGGGCACAGGGGGAGCAAAGATACAGATGAGTGATATGTAAGGGCACTGGGAGAGCAAAGACACAGAGGAGTGATATGTAAGGGCACAGGGAGAGCAAAGACACACATACTGAATAAGCAGCTACCTATGTTATATGACATCTCTTTTTTAATGTAATAACTGCACTTTCACAATTGCTTTATTAACCTTCCTGCTTTCTCAAATTTGCTTGAAAATGCACCATTTGACCACTCTTTTTTCATAAATTTTCTCCCCCGAACCCTCCGTAAGTTGTTCCGGCTTGCTCGCTTCGCTCGCTCGCTGCGGTTCATTAGGACAATATAGTTACGCCCTACCACTTTCAAATGTCACCAGCCGCCACTGCTCCACAGTGACACCTCATACATCAGTTAAGTGAGCGCAATTCAATCCAAAGACTTAAATCAACTCCATTTTTAAAAAATGATTTCCTCAACCTGATACTACTTATGTTGCGCATTATAAACATTCCTTATTGCAACGGCGCTTAGCTCCAATTCCAAAGAAACCTTATGTGTTATGTGTCATATTATGTCTAATATGTGACTATTAACCACAAATCCTACCTGCCAAAATCACTATGCAGTTCAATCAACAACCTGATGACCCACATGTGAGTGCCCTGCCACCCACACGTGCAAAATGAAAAGATATTAGATACACAAACCTCGATTGGTTTCTCTTTGTAACTGCTATAGAGTCAAACAGAAAGAGAAAAGGAGGTCTCAATTACTAGTCACCCTTTCACACCTTTTGTACATCTCTTAATTGCCCTGGGGCATAATTTGTCCCCATATCTGGTACCCACTTAGCGTGTACCACTCATTGACTCACCTGTGAAGCTGCGTGTGAGGCTGCTGCTGCTGGCCATGCGAGGCTCCCGGTTCCCGATTGGCTGCCCCTCCCGGCAGGCCGTGAACCTACTGCTGGCTGTGTGAGGCTCCCGGCCCCCGATTCACGGCACCCCCAAGCGGTCCCGGCTTGCTGACTGCAGGGCAGCGTGAGAGCGGTGAGAGAGATGCAAGTTGCCGGCCGGCCGGCCCTCAGGCTGCTGTGAGGCTGGGCGAGGCTGCTGGCTGTGCGAGGCTCCCGGCTCCAGATTCACGCCCCCCCTCCCCACTGCCGAGACGAGCTGATTGCAGTACAGCGGGTTCGGCTTGCTGATTGCAGGGCGGCATGAGAGCAGTGAGAGAGACGTAAGCTGCCGGCTCCCTGCCTCAGGCTGCTGGCTGTGCAAGGCTTCCGGCTCTAGATTCAAGCTCCCCTCCCCACTGCCAGGACGCGCTGATTGCAGGGCGGGTTGGAAGAGGGAAGCCACGGGTTCCCGGCTTCTGGTACAGAGCGGAGTTTAAAGTAGTAGGAACTGCATTGCAACTTAAGTCAAAACGTGCACCTACCAGTATCTTTTGCCTTTGGAAAACGCTCTAACTGATTTAATCTTCATCACTTCATTACCTCATTACTGACTCTCACTGGCTCTGTATCTGGACCCCCTTGGCTCCCCATTAAATTGTGGGGGGTTTTGGCCCGTGCAAGTGCGCAGAGTGAGCTGTAGAAAAGCAGCAATCAACTCTGCCGAAAGCCATCGCACACTGCGCATAAGCAGGCCCTGCTTCCTGCCAGCTTATTGGTCTGCTGGGTTGCCGGACCGCTTCAGCTGCCTCCCTGTAAGGGTATGAAATAACATAGTCCATTTGAGGTTGGTAACTTCATGTATATTTATTGAAGATTGAATTAACAGGAAAGAACATACATAAATAAAGAACCCCACCAGGAGCAGTCTGTATGCCGCTCAGCCCATAGATCAACTGACTCAAACCTTACCAAGATTCTAATTCCCAACATCCCAAAACACACACATAACCAGGCTGAGCAGCTCATTACATCATCTCCCTTTTTTTATAATGAAAAGGAGAAACTTTAAAAATGCAAAACAAAAATCACATTATTGAATCGAGAGAAAACATGACAAGATGTGATAAATGAAACAGATTGCATTAAAAATAGACAAGAGATGACAAGATAAAGTAGTGCGAGAAACAAATAAGGAACTCAGGTACTCAGGTACAAAGATCATGAAAGCTGGCCGGGCCAACATGAAATAAATACAAGAGTATGAAAAGCAAAACGCACAACATGACACAATTAAACATGTGCGAAAGTACAAATGTGTGTTACACCACGTAAATTAGATGTGGGGACACACCATAAAACAGTATAACACACAAAGAAACGTGTGCAAAAGTACGAATGTTTTAAACACATTAAATAGATGTGGACACACCACATAAGTAGAGGTGGGGACACACCATAAAAACAGTAAAACACACAAAGAAAAGTGTGCAAAAGTACGAATGTGTTAAACACATTGAATAGATGGAGACACACCACATAAGTAGATGTGGTGACATTCCATTAAAACAGTAAAACACACAAAGAAACGTGTACGAAAGTACGAATGTGTGTTAAACACATTAAATAGATTGGGACACACCACATAAGTCGATGTGGGGACACACCATTAAAACAGTAAAACACACAAAGAAAAGTGTGCGAAAGTACGAATGTGTGTTAAACACATTACATAGATGGGGACACACCACATAAGTAGATGTGGAGGCACACCATAATAACAGTACAACATGTGCATAAATTGCAATACATGAAATGTACATTAGGAGCTTAAAAGCTTGGTGTGGTTAACAGTGCACAGTCAAATGCATTTGCATTTCTAAAGGACCACACGTAATAAAATACCATAAATTTAAAGAACAGTGCACAGTCGAATGCATTTGTATTTCAAGGAACCACACGTAATAAAATACCATAAATTTAAAGAACAGTGCACAGTCGAATGCATTTGTATTTCAAGGAACCACACGTAATAATATACCATAAATTTAAAGAACAGTGCACAGTTAAATGCATTTGCATTTTTAAGGGACCACACGTAATAAACCATAAATTTTAAGAACAGTGCACAGACGAATGCATTTGCATTGGTGTGGTTAAAAGTGCAGAGGAGAATGCATTTGCATTTTTTCCTCTCTTTTTTTTTTTAAAACAGTAGAATGCATTAGCCCACTTTATAACATCAAGAATATTTGAAGAACTACCACCTGACATATATATATATATGTATATGAACATATATATATATATATATATATATATTATATATATATATATATATATATATATTTTTTTTTTTATTTTTTTAAATCACAACGTAAAATCCAACTTACTGTGGGGTAGGTGACTATGACTGTAAAATCATTTCATTTTTATTTTTAGATATGCCTGTACACCAATCATGAAACGCTTATACTAAAATAACTTTTGAAAACACTTATTCTGAAATCACCGTAAAATTCAAATCATTAAGTACTTATTATTAATGTAATTGTAAAGATAATGTAACTGTAGAAATATTATAGCAGAGAAAGGTGATAGCATCTGCATAATATAAAACTTCTGCTGATGGAGACATCAAAGGTAACGCAACTTTAGACAGAGCCGAGTTTCATGTAGAGCACTAAATTAATGGGTAGAAAATCGGCATTATCGGTCTCTAACTCGAATAAGCATATGAATTCATTATTGAAGTGAAATGATGGAAAATACCCATTAGGTGGCACTGTTAGACAGCACAGTCGGAGTAATGATGAAAGTTTCCACAGAAAACAGCATAACAGAAAATCCGTGTATGAAGTCAGCCAGTAGTGAACCAGTACCTGCGGATGGTAAAATAAAACGCTCCAAAGTCCCTGAATCGAGTCGATGGATCGGAAGAAGCCACAACAAAGACTGAGTGAAGGACTTCTTGATATGACTTCACAAAGCTTTCCAAAATCCAATAACATACCGATTGGTACGAGACATAGTTTGCAGGGAATTACCATTGAAGTGAAGTAAAGGAACACATTTAAAATGGCGGCACGTTTTTTACGTTGAGCCGGGTGGCTCATGGCTGAACGTTGCTCCAAAAATCACCGGACGACTGTAGTGACGCTGTGAGACGTCGTCACAGTGGGAAACCAAGTAAGGAAGGCTTGATGCATGAAGGTGCCTCGCGCTGAATATAACGGTAAAAGCGCTAGCAGGATCTATATGCTCGAGGCTTAATAATATTAATAGAGTAAAAAGTATGTTGTAAACTTAAGAAAATGCTCACGTGAAACACTTGATACACTGCTGCTGAGGACTGTAAATCTCCTTTATACGTGAGACAGAGAAAGTCAATGAGGGCACATAAATGTGTAGATCGAAAAGAAAGCAGAAAACAATCTCTTGTACTCCCGTTGAGTCACAGGTCACCTGTTCATCTTTTCTTTCTTCGATCGCCTATCTCTATGTAATCTGCTCTGCAAATGTATCTCGTCCTCAAAACCGGTCAGGTAGTGAAACGCTTATTTAAGCAGGACACTCACAAGGTGGTAGGACAGTGTTCTAAGGCAGGAGTCAATGCGAGCAGACAGTAAAGTTGAAAACCAAGCAGAAACTGGCACATTTGGTGTAGAGGGCGACCGGTGGGAGTTCACTAGTGGGGTTCTCAGTGCCAGTACGCTTGAGCTGCTTTTCCGCAGGTTTCCTTTGTCGTGAAGGTCCTTATGTTTAAGTTTCTTGAGGATTAAAGCATAGGTTCTTTTCAATCGTCGCCAGATGTAAGGTTATGAAATAACATAGTCCATTTGAGGTTGGTAACTTCATGTATATTTATTGAAGATTGAAGTTACAGGAAAGAAAATACATAAAGAACCCACCAGGAGCAGTCTGTATGCCGCTCAGCCCATAGATCAACTGACTCAAACCTTACCAAGATTCTAATACCCAACAATCCAAAAGACACACATAACCAGGCTGAGCAGCTCATTACACTGCCCGCCACACTTTCTTATTGCCGTTGCTGTCCCAGACTCCTGCTTTGACCCTTGAAGGCAGCGGACTGGTCCGGTGAGAAAAGGGTGGTGGCGGTAGTACCTTGGAGCACAAGGTCCTCCTGCGGTAGAAATCTCCTGGGTCCCAGGAAAGAGTGTAAGGGGAACAAGGAGCGTGTGGAGCGAGTGGGGTGTAAAACAACAGTGTCCAGCAGCTTCAGTAATTTGGATAGCAGTAAACACCCTCATTTCCGTACGGAAACGTCCTTTTAAACAGCACATTCAAACTTATAACATATCACGTGTTAAACCAGTCCCGGTCCACTGAGTCAAATATGAGATCGGGCCGAGTGAGGAAGACTCCCCTAAAGTCAAGGCTTAAGTCCAAGTACAAAACAAAACAAGGAAGCGTAAATGCGAATAAAGAACAGTTGACAGGGACAAGGGTGGAAAAAAGCCCAGATATCACAGAAAGCATCCCAATAATGGGTATCACCAGCACTTCCTCTGGGTCAGACTCTACCACCAATGGAGATGATGCTAGCACAAAGCCAAGAATGGGAGAATCAACTTCTCTCCAACCAGCTAACCAGATGCAGTTACCTAGAACGCAAGGAAGTCAAGAGGACTGTGCCCTTATAAACATTGACGGGATCCCGCGAAGGAAAAAAACCTTGCACCTTCCAACCTAAAATCTATACGAAATTCGCATTTCTGAAAGACCCAGGCACAGCAATCTATTCTAAAAGTGCAAATGTAAAGGGGTTGCAACCACCACTACAGCCAGAGAAGTCTGTATTAACACATCAGCCAGCTGATCAGGTAACCAACCAGCCAGCCGACCAGGCTCTTCCTACACCATTCTCCACGTTGTTTGAACTCCAAACTTCACCTTACCAACTCAATAACTTAGTGGAAAATCCAGACAAAATTGTCCAAAGGATCACACTTAGGACAGATGGCCAGATCACACCAAAAAGCGCCACCGACATCAGGTCAGACAAAAATATCTTAGAAAAGGGTGTAGAGCCAAGAGCCGGAACCGATACACCCGGGGGTAGGCCCCAGGACCAGAACCAGCCTAATGATCAACTGGGAACAGCTCTCCTGCTGTCCCCTAAAAACAGCTCTCCACCGCAGGAGCAAAAACTAAAGCCAAGCATACCGGGCGCACTAGTCTGCCCAGAGCTCTCCCACAGTTCTTTGCCTAGCAAACTATCAGAACGCCAAAAAATGTCTCCTTATGAAGACACTCACATATCAAGTCCGGACCTGTCCTTCCTAGCCTCACAGGAATGGGAGGTGCTCGTTGCCTCATATAATCTAAAACCTGCTCAAAATAACTCACCTCCTGCACCACTTAATACACCACAGCATGGAAGAAGCAAACTCAGCAATACTACGTCCACCGAATCAATTTGGGTGGCAATCCTAAACTCAATGCAATACTCAACAACAGCTTTACAATATCAATCTCACAAAATGGATTTACAACTTACGGTCCTTCAAACATTGGCCGACTTTACGTCCGGTAATGACAAGAAACTATTTGAGCTTAATAATCTAGTTATGATTTACAAGAAGCGCTTCACGGTAACCAAACCGTTGAATTCGAATGCACCTGTGCACCAATAATTGACAAGCTAACGACAGTGCCAATTATGTTAGGGAATCTTCTATCGGAAATAAAAGGCAGTGCTCCATCGCCCCACATACCTAGAGATGGCCAGCATGAGACTGAGACAGGGACCGCCTCGTCTGAACCCCAAAGTACTGAACTAACTGCAACTAGCTCTCCCAAAACTGCTGCTGACAGTGACGTAACGTCAACAATGGCCCAAATAAAAACGGCGCCTCCAAACAAAAACCATACACCCCGGAAAGCCGCAATAAACAAAAAAGGAAGGGACGCAACAAGAAGCCACTAGCACTTACTCTAAATACATTGAGCAAACCACCAGTCATCATGGTTGAACCAGACCCTGACTTTTACAAAACCAGGTCTAGAGTGTGTCCTGCCACGCCGGGGAGGTTGGATCAACCTATCACGGAGCCTCCTACAATTACGGCTGCCACCTTGGGGCAACCACTGAGCCCAGTAAGACGGAAGGGCCCAACAGTGAATGAGAGGGAGGAGCTATCAGTAACAGAAAACAATCCAGAAAGAAGGAACATCTTAACAACAACCGAGAGGCAGGAGTCAATACTAATTGTAAAAAACTCAGTAATCCCGAAATGCATCAAAGAAGATCAACCCCAGGGGGCACCATTCATTGAAACCCTCTTGTTAAAAAATGAGGACTATCGGATACGATCGATGGAGGGCCTTGTAAAGCAAAGCGGCTTACTCAGCAAAATTAAGTCTCCATCTGCCCTTCCGCCAATTCCTCGTAAATCTTTTACTCTAGGAGCTGAACAGAATAACCTTCCGCAGCCATGGCCTCACCCAAAGGATGAACCCCCTACTTACAAAATCAAGGAACAGAGGGAATGTCCTACGACTCTTAAATTCCATTCCGATTCTGGGAAACATAAATTCACTGGACCTACTTTCCATAGAATTTCTTCCAAATAACTTCCTGGGCCCGGAGGTAACGAGGACAAAATAGAGCTCAAGTGCAATCGCGAATAAAATCAAGGAAGAGGAAAGTATGCTCAAACAATGGGGAATAAAAATGGCAGTTGAATTTAAATCTCCATACCCAACTCCGTTTTTAAAAGCCCGAATTATCATCCCAGACTAAACTATCACTTCAGTATTAAGAGGGGCAAGAAGCAGAACTCCCAGCAAACTAACTGTTTCCATAGAGGGCTCCAACTTAAGCAGATGCTCAGGGCCAATAATTCCAACCTTGAAAGAGGGACCACAAGCTCAGTCACAAATAACATGTACAATATTAAAAGATCGTCCAATATGACAAGAGTGTGATTCCCCTCAGACAGCTCCACCTGCCCAAAGTCAAATTAAAATCTGCATTTGGAACATCAATGGTCTATCAGCTAAACTGGTCGACTACGAAGCAGTTAACTATCTGAAAACATTTAATTTAATACTTCTCCAGGAGACCTGGGAGGATAAAACCAAGGATATTTCTCCTACTCTGTCCCAGCAACAAAAGATTCTAACCTTGTCGCTGTTCGGGGGGGTCTAATGACGCTGGCCTCAATAACCACAATGTGGTCAACAAAGCCTGTAGATGCAAAACTTACGTCACCTAACGCAGTCCTCGCAACACAGAAAAAACTCAAGTTCAACAACACTACACAAAAAGTTATAATAATAAACATTTACGTTCACCCCAAACACAAACAAAAAGCTGTAAAAGAGATGTCAAATGAAATAAAAAGAATTATGGACGAGCAAGATACCGACCACATATTTGTTGCTGGTGACTTCAATCTACACCTTTTTGGGACAAGCCAGGATGACGACCCCGTGCAAAAACTCACATCACTCTGGGGGATACCGACTCAGGGCCAAGCAAACTCTAGCAAACCTTCAAGATGGGCCAAACATCTGCTACAAGAATTAGAGCATTTAAATTTAAGAGCACTGAATGGCCGCTTCTTAAAGGATACTCCACCTGTTGCTACTTTTCACTCCTCAAAAACATCCTCCTACCTAGACTATACGTTTGTGACACTAGCCATGTTCGATAAAATAGAAATCTTTAAAATAGGTGATAATGTTCAGAGCAATCACCTCCCACAAGAAGTATTGATAAAGGCAAGGCCAGCTGCCACACTAGAAACCTGGAACTCGATTGAGACCGAAGAAGTTTCTAATCTAAAGCGTTTAAGGTGCAATGTCTACAACATTGAAGGCCTATCGGCTACCGGTAAAACTTTATTTGAGCGAGAAAAAGATTCAGGAACCACAATAGTAACAGCATGGAAAAACTTTATTAAGACCTTCAGTGGCAACTTTGCGACTGGGACTAAGCCACGACAACTAGACGTACTAACAAAAGTGAAATTTAGCCCGGAAACTAAGAGCCTCAAACGCACAGTAAATCAAACTCTTTGACAGTTGCGAAAAACACCAGGGAACCTGGAGCTGCAGCTTACCCTTCGACAAACGAAGGTGCATTTGAGAAGGAGGAAGTGGAGAAAAATAAGGCAAAAAAATGACAAAATATGGGCTAAATTATTGTATGATGCCAAGCAACGTAACAGTGCCAAGTTCTGGCAAACAATCCACAAGTTAGAACGACCGTACCATCCAGGAATTAGTTCCAATATAACTGAGTCTGTCTGGGTAGAGTACCTCTCCGCCCATTTTAACAACAAGAAAGGGAATCTAAATAAGGATGTGTGCACCTCGGTACTGGACACTGAACCCCCTATCAAAGGAAATGTGATACAAAAACGTACCACCTAAGGTCACGTGGTCAGCAGTAATAGCATCCACAAACAACATGGGTCATATCGGCTGGTGACTTAGACTCCATAGGCTCCGTCGATGAGGAAGGATATGCTCCAACAGAAAAACAGATAAAAAGTTTAATAACCAAGGGTAGAGACACGGGAGCACCCGGTCCAAACGGGATCCCACTGATATTGTATAAACATGACGCCGTCTTATGGAGCAAGGCTCTACTACCAGATTCAAGGGCTTAAACACCACAGTCACCATTCCGGAATCATAGGAAGGATCAATTATTGGCCCAATTTTCAAACAAGGCAAAAGAAATGACCCGAATAACTATCGACTAATTGCCCTTCTTGACATAGATGCTAAATACTACGCCAGAACACTCAGGGAGGAGCTATCATCCTGGGCTTCAGATAACCTCATTATCCCCACTAATCAAACTGGGTTCTGCAGTGGCCAAGGAACTACAACTAATATACTGGCTCTCACTCTATTAATGGGATGCAGCCAACGTATCAAAAAAGCCTCTCTTCCTGTGTTTCATTGATTACACAGCTGCGTTCGACCAAGTTGATCGTTCCAAACTCTGGGAAAAACTGGAAAAGTGGGGTCTACCAAACACACTTTTGGAACAGCTAAAACAGCTGCACACAGACACATGGATCAGTGTCAAATTTGGTGCAGGGACGCACATCTCCAAACGAATCATGACTTCGAAAGGCCGCCTGCGGGGGGTGTATCCTTGCCCCGATCCTTTTCAATCACTTCTTGGCCGATTTATCTGGAGAGCTGGACTGTTGTGCATCCCATGCACCAAAACTGGGAAACAAGTTAATGTCAAATTTGTTATACGCTGATGACTTGGTTCTAATTAGCGGGACACCAATTGGCCTTCAGCACCTACTAAACAAAACAAGCAGTTTTTCTAACCGGAATTGTCTTAAAATAAACCTCAATAAGACCAAAATTATGGCAGTCAATTACCATAAAAAGAAGACCAATTGCTGGTTTCTCGACGGCCAGCATCTGGATCAAGTACAAAGCTATAAATACCTGGGAATATTAATGGATGACAAATATTCTTTCAAACCTCAGTTAGAGGCCATGTGAAGAAAAGGGACCACAACGTATCTATCATTGAAGTCACTAAAGAGGCGGCTACCTGATCTTACGCTTGACCCCTTCCTACAGGTCATGAGGGCTAAATTGCTGGCGACATTGTCATACGGGAGTGTGGCCCTAAAAGGTAAAGATGCAGCAGTTTTAGATGTCATAATAGCCAACTCGTACAGAGCTATTTTCCATCTCCCTAAATATGTCTCTCCGGCTCAAATCCGGATAGAATTCGGGATTCAAAAACAAGTGGTGGAAAGAAGGAGTACCTACGTTAAATGTTGGCACAAAATCCGAAACGCTGAGGTAGGATCTTTAAACTCCCATCTTTGGAAATCCCTGCACAATTAAGAACAATGTCCAGCAAGGGATTATTTGTTTGAATCAATTGAGCTACTGGGCCTGTCCGAGCTCTGGGCCGCTCCAATGGATCACCTAACCTTTAAAAAAGCAGTAAGAAAAACAAAATCTATGCTATCAGTTTTAGAAGACAAAGCAAGTCTTACTAAAAAGGCACATGGCTGGATAGTGCTCAGTGAATATGTAAAGCTAAAACCCCAAGCCTACTTGAGTGCTGGTATTAAGATAAGCATAAAGGAACATTTTTAAAGGTTGCGCTTGGGGGTAATTGCAATCAAACCCCATCTTCCACCATGGGAAAGGAAAGGAGGAACTCAGACTTGTCGTCTATGCGGAAGTGGGAAGGAAGACATCGTCCACGTCATCTGCAACTGCCCTAACTTAAAGGACATAAAATGCACCTTGTTACGTCCTTTCTTTAGGTATTACGGTATCCGGACATGTAAGCAGGCAGTGAAGCTTTGTTTTAACCTCACTGACGTTCAACTCAATCGTCGGCTAACAAAATTTTTTGACACAGCAACAAAGAGACTTAAAACCCTTTCGTTATCTGAAACATGCTAATATGCTTTTAAATGCAATATTAACTCTCCATCTCGCTTTAGTCGTACTTGCGCTTCCTCACTAAACCTCTAACTTGGACAATGGACCTGGTTAAGCTGTACTGTCTGCCTTGAGAAGTTGTGGTAGGTATTGTCAGCTTAACTAAGATGTATTAGTTTATGAGAATCTCCTTTTAAGAGGCTAAATTGTATAAACTAGGAATATGCATTGACAACCTTGTTTTAACATTATGTGGTTTTTAAATTGCTTTTAACTGTATTTATCCGTTGACAAATGGGAATTTTGCTATGTATTTGCAAAGATTTTAATTAATCAAGCAAAATATATCTATCTATCTATCTATCTATCTAGATCTATCCACTTAGCGTGTGGTGATATTTCCTACCCACACGATCCTCCGGCATGGGTTATATCTCTCAATAGGGGTAATCAATATCGACGCGCTTTATCCGGAGTCTTTTTTCCCAAACTACAAAAAACATAAGGAAACAATCACTCGTATCTGCCAGATGCATATGGCCCGATAGGTGTCTAATTCTGCATCCACTCCCAGGAATAATTATACGCTAAGTCCCACATGCCTGATCTATGTGTTAATGTACACAGCCATATATTAATGTGCGACCTCACATTATCCTCATCGGTATAAATCTTGCACATAGTGTATAATTTAGCATTCATTTGCTGCCGCTAATTTTTCCGTATATATCATAGACTTATTTATAAAACCCGTCTGTATAGATGCCCTTGTGGTATTCCAAACATGTGAACAGTTACCTAGAATAGGAAGGGAACCGGTCTATTTAGTGTGATGGAAAGACCACCAATATAAGAGCAACTATCGCTCACCAATAGTACATAACTCGCACAATCTTAGGCTGGAATGTGGTTTCCATCAGCCCACCCATTTGGCGGAACTTCGTCATCTGGAGAACCACGAGAGCGAGGTCACCTGTAATTGCTCGGTGGTAGAGGCCCCGCTCTAGTAGTGAGAAAAAACACAGGGGGACAAAGGGTAATCGCATTATCCTACTTTAGTGCCCCTAGTATACCCACACTAAGAAAAACTTCTATCAAAGACCACATAGCACGTCATCCACAAACAGTAACGGCCCGCGTTCCTCAAATCTTTAATTACTCCTCATCAACCAACGCACAATCTTCGATCAGCCCACCGTCATCTTCTAGTCACCCCCAAAGTTAAAACCAAGAAATTTGATGGTCGCCGCTTCTCCCATCTGGCTCCCGGGCTTTGGAATCTCCTCCCTCTATCCATCAAATCCACCCTTTCTCTCCTTAACTTCAGGAAATTGCTTAAAACCCACCTCTTCCCTCCTCTTGGTTAAAACCTTGCCACTCACGCTTTCTCCTTCACTCACTCTGTCTCACAGTGCCAGGAAACAATCGGTGTCAGTGCGCTCTATAAATTGCACCTAACATAACATAACAGGTAGACAGCGACTGGGATGAGGTAAAAATTGTTTATGTGATTGAGCCTACTCAAATTTGTGGGCGCTATTTCATGAAAAGTAAGTATTGTTAAAATAACCCCTCTAAAATTACACCACAATCAGGGGTTCTGTGTAGAAGAAGAGGTATTTTGGATGGTTTTTTTAGGAGTTTGGTAGTACTGGGAATAGTACTCCAGAATTTGGAAATGAATACATTGTGCTCAATACTGCTTCTTTAATGAAAAAATTCACGAATATGGAACAGATGTAGTTAGATTTATTGTTGAAGTTCAGGAAGCCAGATTTAACAAACAAGATTAAGAAACAAGTGTAAGGGAACACAACACAACCAAGCGCTACCCATACACAGACACAGACCTAGTGTGGACTCATCTATCCGTCGGTACCTCGTCGTGATCTTCGAGCAATGTGGGAGGTATCGAGGATGGTATAAGGTCCCTTCTTATACTGTCGCTGATTGGCTTGATTGCATCCTATTATTTAAATTAACTCGGTAAAAGCCCGCGTTTTTTGGTAGGGATATGGTGTGTAATCTCATCGCGACTCCCTAGGGACTCGCGCGATCCCGTAATAGTTTCAGACACTGCCCTGTCTGAGGCGCGATTATGTATGTGTTGCGCATGCGTCTGCCTAGTTGCTAACCTTATTAGAGTCTCTAGAGAGAGAGCCGGCGTAATAACGAGCCGCTACTTGTGCGTGCATGAGTACTAGAACGAATCTCGCGCATCTCTGTTCCTTCAATGGCAGCGCTAGCACCAGTCGCGGTGTCTTGGCAACGTATGTTTCAGTGTCCAGCGCGCTGAGTTGGAGATGTAATTCTTACAGTTACTAGACTAATTTATATATACTGCGCACGCACACCCTCACCTTACTGTTTATGCATTTTTTAACAGCAAAATCGCCGCAGAGAAAGGGGTGATTCTAGTGGTATTAC
Source organism: Lissotriton vulgaris (assembly GCF_964263255.1). NCBI lineage: Eukaryota > Metazoa > Chordata > Amphibia > Caudata > Salamandridae > Lissotriton > Lissotriton vulgaris. Next base: position 554,373,435 of record NC_141693.1, on the reverse strand, counting down.
ATAGCCTATATGCAAGATTTGCTATGAATTGAAAGTCGAATCTGTGGAGTACTGCTTAATACACAGTAGCATGTGTGTTCAGCAACCATATCCTTAAACGCCTGTAGGTATTCTGTTGAAATCACACTAACACCTTCAGGTCCACTGTTTTAATGGGGACTAAAAAAGTAGTTACTATTGTGATGATTACTTTGCCTTATACAACAATAGTAAATGTAGCATGTGTGTTAAGAGGCAATATCGTTGACGCCAATTGGTTAAAATCATGCTGACACCTTCAAGGTCCACTGTTATAAGGGGGACTGGACAGGTTATCACAATTATACTAATTGCTTTGCCTGATACACAAATAGTGAATGTCCCCTTGAATTTAAGAGTCCCACTAGAAGGCCATCTCTAACTGTTTCTTGCTGGAGTGGATCCCTTAGATCACCTATTGAAGTGTGCTAATGACATCATAGTCGGAAAAATGATGATAACATCTTTTCATTAGTCTGCCAGTTTGTATTTGTGTTCACAAAGTCAGATCTGGACCCATGGGATAGTGTCGTTCAGGCCCTCTGTGTCAGTCTTGAGCTTGAAAATCCATCTTTGTTCCCTGACAAAAAGAAATCTCGAGATGTCTGTCACATGTTGGGGGATCAAAGGGTGTTCTAATATCACCAATCTCATGTCCTCTGCTTGATGTTTGGCATTTAGAAAATGATTGGTCAAACACGTTGATTGTTTGCTGCAGCGTATGGTACTTTTGTGCTCGCTGATTCGTACCTTGATTTTACGAGTGGTGTGACCCACATATCTCAGTGAGCACGGACATGTGATCATGTAGATCACACGCTCAGTGTTACAGTTTGTGTGTTTTTGGAGGATCCACGGGCGGTCAGTTCCAATATCTACTGACTCGTTTTTCATCGTTTGTGGACAAACGCTACTTGAACCACACAGGTGATGGCCACGTACCGGAGGGAGACCCCATAGAGTGTTAGGCTCATGTGTCAATTGTCGCCACGGTCGAGTGTGGACGAGACTGTCTCGCAGGCTTGGGCCCCTCTTGAAGGCAAACAGTGGTGGTGGAATCTTATCTGTGGCAATGTTTAAAATACGCCAATGTCTGCGTACCGTCTTCTGAACTCTATTAGACAAGGTGCAGAAAGTGTTCACAAATATAAGCCTTGTAGTTGCAGGTTTAGTCATATTTTGTTCGAGTAGAGCCTCTCAGTTTACATTAGAAGCTCTCTTCCAGGCTCTTCGTACCAAGCGTTTCGGGTACTCTCGAGCCTGAAGTTGTGATGACAGATCTTGAGCATGTTTATTGAAGAGTGCCGGTGTTGAGCAGTTTCTACGTACTCTTAGAAACTGTCCTACAGGCAAATTATTACGCAAAGCTCTTGGATGGTGACTATCAAATGTGAGTAAGGAATTCCTTGACATAGGTTTTTTAAACAGTTCGCATTGTAACTGCCCATTTTCTGTAAAGATGGAAATATCCAGAAATGATAGACGAGTTTTACTGTACTCGATGGTAAATCTCAAATATGGGTTCTGCGCATTAAGCCAAGTATGGAAAGCATTGATCTCAATGGCCGAGCCTCGCCATACCACTAGAACACCATCAATATACCTCTTCCACAGCAACACCTGGTGGAAAAACGGGTTGCTGTGGTTGAGGACATGATTCTGCTCGAAGAGATGGACGTACAGGTTGGCGAGGCTGGGCGCAAAAACGCTGCGGTTTTTAACATATGACATCAGGCCAATTCCTAATAAACATAATTTTTAACCTGTTAGTCATTTTTATTCTCACACACACGTTTATCATTTGCACTGCACTCCATCAGTCCTCACATACCTTGAACAAACTAAGAGGCTGAGACTGGTTCAAGAGCAGGAGATCTACCACTTACGCCTAAGTATCCTCTTTGGCTACAGGTGACCTCGCTCTCGTGGTTCTCCAGATGACGAAGTTCCGCCAAATGGGTGGGCTGATGGAAACCACATTCCAGCCTAAGATTGTGCGAGTTATGTGCTAATGGTGAACGGTAGTTGCTCTTATATTGGTGGTCTTTCCATCACACTAAATAGACCCGTTCCCTTCCTTTGGTTAGTAAAGTTAATTTAGGGGCTTGGAGTGAATTGGGTCTTTAAATATTGCCCCTCAGACCCTCCCCCACTTCTTTGTTTTCAGTTACCTAGAATAGTCATAGAAACTATATAACCCCCCCCCCCCCCCCCCCCAACAACTGGGAATTGACACTCTAGTCCCGATCTCTTCTACAAAGATATGACTCCTTCCCAATCGCTAAGGACCCTTTATCAAGGGATTTGCAACTAACCAGTAGTCTTTCTGTCTTTTACCGTCTAGAATGAATAGATTCACTCTTTCACAGTCCCCTTCTGCCTGGGTCCTCGAGTACGAGGCAGATCCTTCGAGCAATCAACTCTTTTGAACTTTGCCCTCCATCACGTGATCTCCCGAGTAGCACGTCTCTCATCTCATGCGTTGTTTATATGAGCGCAATCTTGTGCGTTCCAATAGTCACATTGAATTTATATTTAATTTTACGACAACATTTTTTTAAAATCTCATATCTAAAACAGCATCTCACATGATCATTAATTGACCTTGTGTTTAGTGTGTATTCACCATATTACGTACATCAATCCTGCCTTTAACAGAATATTTTTTATAAACGCTATTTGTTTTTAATATTTCTTTTTATTGAAAAAACAAAGCAAGGCATGTACAAAACATAGGAATGTAAGGACTCTACAAGGGTTGAGCATCATGTTATTATTATTATTTTGAGTATTTGTAAAGCGCAGCTGATACCTTGCAGGCTTCCTGGCGCTGGAGAATACTCTACTGAGGAGAGACCAAAGTATATAGCAGGCGGGAGACTTTAGGGGAATAACCAGGTCTTGATGCGTTTCCTAAATGGAAGAAGTTGTGAGATCTGGCGTATGTCAATGGGCAGACTGTTCCATAATTTGGCCGCTGCGACCCTAAAGGATCTACCCCCGGTTCTGGCTTTGTTGTATCTGGGCACCTTTACCAGACAGGCCGAGGATGATCGCAAGTCTCTGGTAGGAGTGTACCACAGGAACAGAGCTTGCAGGGGTCTGGGCCCAAGTCCGTGCAGAGCCTTGAAGACAATGCAGAGGGACTTGAAAGCCACACGCTGCTTTAAAGGTAGCCAATGCAGCTCGGCCAGGGCCGCTGTGGCCGAAGACCTTCTCGTCCAGCCAAGAGCCAGCTTGGCAGCGGCTGATTGAATTCTTTGAAGCCGGTCCAGCAGTGTGACTGGAAACTCAGGGAGCAGGGCGTTACAATAGCCAAGGCGACTGAGAATCGTGCACCTGACTATCAACGCCCGGGCTTGTGCGGGGAGAAGTGGCATGATTTTTCGCAGGGAACGTAGCAGAGCTGTGCAGATCCCCACTGTTTTTGCTACCTGGGTTTCCATGCTCAGCTCCCAGGTTGCGGACCGAGGAAACTGGCTGAGGTTTGTCCCTTGTCTCTGGAGGCCAGAAGTCACTCGGAAACTGGCGAGGTATGTTGATGCCAGCGCAAAACAGAACCTCTGTTTTGGAGGAGTTGAATTGGAGGGAGTTTCTGTGGAGCCACCCCGCCGTCTCTCTTGGGCAGTCGTGGAATGAGGTTAAAGGGATGGAATCTTCTCCTTCCCAGGAAAAAATGAGCTGGGTATCGTCCGCGTAATTAATCGTTTTTATCCTAAATGACTTAATTAACGTGATCAGCGGTTTGAGGTACACGTTAAAAAGGATGGGACTGATGGAGGATCCCTGGGGAACTCCCTGGGGCACAGGTGCGAAAGCGGATTGGAATGGGGGGAGGGAGACAGCCTGTCTCCTGTCCCGTAGGTAGGAATGAAACCAAAGCAGAACTGTGGCATCCACGCCTGCTTCACCGAGTCTCTGCAGCAGCGTCCTGTGGTTGACCGTATCGAATGCGGCAGACAAGTCCAGCAGTATCAGTGCTACTGGCTGGCCCCTGTCTGCACGCATGCGAAGATCCTCCATGGCTGTCAAGACCGCTGTTTCGGTGCCGTGGGCAGGACGGAAACCGAACTGAAGATCGTCCAGGAAGTTGTTCTGCTCTAGGTGAGTGGAGAGGCAGGAGCTGACCCATCGTTCAGCGACTTTCGCTGGAAATGGCAGTAGGGAGATGGGTCGGTAGTTAGAGAGACAATCTGGGCTCAGGGAAGGTTTTTTTAGGAGCGGGGTGACAAGCGCCTGTTTCCACGGGGTTGGGACATAGCCACAGTGCAAAGACTGGTTACATATTTGGCGCAAAGTGCCGAAAAGTTCTGTTCCAAAGCTCTTCCAAATTTTTGGAGGCAGGGGGTCGAGCGGGGAACCCGAGGTAATTCCGAGCGCCAGACTTTCAAACTCGGATTCAGAAATAGGGGGGAAATTCCCGTAATCTAGCCGTAGGGCTGGAGCTTAGAGGCGTCAAGTCCTGAGAGCTGGTGCTAGCTCCCTGGAAGCTGGGGCCTCTCAGCGAGGGGGGGGGGTCTTCAGGTTTTGAATGATGGTGTTGATTTTATTAATGAAGAATGCTGCAAGATTATCACAGAGGGCTTGGGTGGGAGGCTGCGTCAAAATGGCACCGTCTGGGTGGGTTAAATTTTTAAGTATCTGAAAAATGCTTTTCGAACTATTGGTGGCGTTGGTAATAGTGGAGCAGTAATATTTAGCCTTATTTTGGACAATGGCAGTTTTGTACGCCCGGAATTTTTCTTTCCAGAGAGTTTTCTTGGTGTCGGAATATCCTTGCCTCCATTTGATCTCTGATTGTCTGCAGGCTAGGTTGAGGGCTCTCAGTGAGTCATCGAACCATGGGGCAGGTGCTCTTCTCATTGGTTTGCACTTTTTCTGAGGGACGAGGCGTTCTGAAGTGTTGGAAATCCTTGTGCAGAGGGACATGTAATTGTCCTCCACCGACTGAACGGTGGAAAAACTGTCTTCAACCTCGAATACGGGGCCGGCCAGTCTTTGTTTATCCAAGGCTTTCCAATCTCTATACAGAGAGTCGGGGGCGGTGCTGAGTGACGGTCTGCTGGCTCTGCTGCCGGCTATATGAAATTTAATAAGCGCGTGGTCGGTCCAGCACATAGGCAGAATGTCGCTCAGGAATACTAGCTGGGGAGAGGAGAAAATTAGATCAAGCTGGTGCCCAGCGGAGTGTGTAGGTTTATTGACCAGTTGGGAGAGTCCCATACCTTCGCAGGAAAGTAAAAGATTGTTTAGAGCAGAGTCCAGGCTGCCATTAGGCCAGAGGTTAAAGTCGCCCAGCACAATCAGCTTGTTATGGGAGGTAGCCATATTGGTGAGGGTGGTAAGGAGCGACTGCTGCTGTGTGGAATTGAAGGCATCAAATATTACAATAAACAATATATTGACGAGGGGATGGGGGAGGAGAAGAGAACACAGAAATCCTACGAAAATTATCAGTAACAATAAGGGGTCAGGGGGAAAGCGGGACATCAAGGACCGCAGCCACAGGTGGTACGTAGATGTCTCCTCTATATCGATTCCAAGGACCCCACACTTTATGCCATTTCCGGGGGCGACCCCGAGCCAAGTACACCGTTTTCTCCCGGAACATGCAATAAATCCATGCTTTCTACCCACAGCTCAAGAGTGGGAGGCCTCTGGGACCCCCACAACTGTGCGATGTTCCGTTTGGCAATCTTGGCCCCTAGAGTCTGTGCCACATTATGATCAGTGGGCTCCCAAACATTCAACAAACAGCATTTGGCCTCCAGTAAGAGAGCCACACCCGTAACCTCCTGCATCACCTCATGGACCCTACTCCAATAGTCAAACACTTCCCGACATTCCCAGATAATATGGAGGAACGTCCCCAACTGACCGCAACCCCGCTGACACAGACACTCCTCAGAAAAACCCATCCTGACCAGACGGGGACCAGTGACATGACCCTATGTAGTATTTTGAGCTGGACTAGTCTCAGTCGTGCTGGAATCGCAACCTCCTTCGGTGAGGAGATCGCAGACTGCTGATCTTCATCGTCAAGCTCAAGGCCGTCATGGGTCCACTGATCACGCAGTTGCGATAGAAGGTCCGCCCTGTGATTGATCAGTTTCTTGTACACCTGGGAAATGGTACTATCAGGCATATGGCCATCCAAGATACGATCCTCTAACGGGGTAGACTCCGGTATCACCTCCCCCTCTGGGAAAACAGACAATAGCGCATGATGGACCTGCGCATAACGGAAGTATTCTGTCCCTCCCAATTCAAACTCGGTCTGCAAGGTCGCGAACGATTTCACCTGTCCCTTCACCCATAGGTCTCCCACCTTGGAGATGCCAATGAGATCCCACTTGTCGAACCCTTTAGTGTTCCACAGTTTACCAAACTTATCAGAGCCGAAAAGCGGGGTAGCCAAAGTCAGACGGCCCTTCCACCCTAACGAACTGGTAGCGTCACGCCAGATTCGCACAGCCGTCTTGGTTGGCCCCGTCAAAGTCTTCTCCACAGATTTAGTGTACAACGCTCTATAATAATTGCCCGCAGGAAGTAGCCACCTATCCATGGCGAAACCAGGGTTTAACTCATGGCCGTACATACCGTGATTGATGGCTCCCAACTGCGAAGCCCAATAATATCTCTTAATATCAGGGAGAGAGATGCCCCCATCATACCAAGGGAGCGTTAATTTAGCCAGCGCAATCCGCGGTCTTCCATCCCACTACAGTTTCCTTTGTAGACCCTCCACCACACGAAAATAACTAGCTGGGACGATATCAAGCGTGTTCTGAGGGGCATACAGAAAACGAGGGAGCGACATCATTTTGAAAAGGGCGGCCCGCCCAAGCATCGACAACGGGAGTTTCCGCCAGCCCGCAACATCTCACTTTAGCCGAGTCAAAGGAGGGAGAAGATTCCTTTCGTATCGAACCATGGTGTCCATCGAAACATACATTCTGAGATACTTGAACCCCTCTTGTGCTATTTGGATAGGACAGTTACGCTGTAGGATCGGTATTTCGCCACTAAGAACTCAGGCAGTGGAGATGACGGCGTGTTAGGATAGCAGGACGCCGAGTTTGACATATCGGGATCAACATATCAGGCAACTACCGTAAGGATATTTTGGACTCATTGAACCAATAGGAGGCGAAATACATCTACCGTGTAGGACGAACTTCCTCTTTCGAAGGTCAAGCCTCCATAAAAATAAAAAAAAATAAAAAATATAAAACAAAATTCGGGGGGGAAACTTGAATTTCTGTTCCCCGATTCACTTTAAAATTGGAAGCGAAGGAAATAGAAAATTTAATCAACCGATATTACCAAATATCGAAATTGGAAATCGATTCGCCTCGACATACCGTTTGCGCCCTGAAGAAGTTCTGGTTTCAGAACGAAATGCGTTGGCTGATGTTTTTTCTTTAAGTGGATCATTAAACAAATATTGCAATTTGTACATCACAACTCAGCGTCTATATATGAGGACAATTGAAAAGTTGAATAGTCTCTTGTAATCGGATGAGACCAACTTATATAGCGGTGCTTTTCCATTCAGGATAAAAATTGACTTTTTACCCAAGGTTTGGGTAATGCTCTTGGGACAGGGAGCATTTGGAAAGTGCACGCTGGACTTTGTGAACGAAATAGTTTGGTGATACTTGGATTGGTGCTTTATCCTTTTTCTGAGTGGTCCACTGTCCGAACTGTGGTAGTATAACACTAAGAACGTACAGGTAGGATTTCGCCCATTTAGTGACCAAGCCAGAGTTTCTACCGAAGGAGATCAGAACATCACAGAGTACTATCAAAGATTTCCTGGGGGAGGTCAAATACAGCAAGATGTCGTCTGCATATAATGAAATACGATCTTCAAACTGTGGAGACCAATTAATACCCTTCATCGAGGGCTCCCAACGGATCCAAGTCGCGAGAGGCTCGAGGGCCAACGCGAATAAAAGAGGAGACAGCGGGCAACCCTGGCGAGTACCCCGCCCGAGACAAAATGGCACCGAGACGCAACCATTAACCACAATCTGGGCAAGAGGTTCTGCATAAAGAAGACGCACCCAGCTAATGAAATCCGAACCGAAACCAAATTTAGCTAGCACTGTCCACAGATACGGCCATTCAATAGTATCAAACGCCATCGTGGCATCTAATGACGCCAAAATGGCTGGTTCACACAGCATCGAGTCCCTCCAGAGAGCCCCGTGCAGGCGTCTAAGGTTCGACGCCGTGTTCCTGTGCGGGATAAAGCCAGATTGATCCAGGTGAACCAGATCACTAATAACCTTGATTAGTCTATTAGCCAACAACTTAGCTAGAATCTTAGGTTCAGAATTTAACAATGAGATCGGCCGATACGAAGCACACCTATTCCTCGGTTTCCCTTCCTTATGAATTACCACAATCGACACCAATCTCTGATCACGGGGGAGGAGACCACGATCCCGGGATTCCAGGAACATGTCTCTCAAATAGCTATTTGGAAACTCGATTCCCTTTTTAGAAATATAATTTGCAAATTCCGTCAAAATTTATGAATGTGTTCAGTAACTCCATATCTAATATGCGTGCTGTTTAAAATACCAGTAAACTTCTATGCGTGTTCCCATATCCGAGGAACATCCAACCGAAAATGCATACCCGCCATCTTGTAACATATGCACACTCATTTCTGCCTTTAGACATAATTATAGCCCCATTCTTCTCATTATTTATTCCTCACTCATCAAAAGATGATTCCCTACATCATCCTACCAGACAATCTGACATGGGTGAAGCTTCATATGTGTATATGGAAACCCTTCTTACATATTAGCTTATTGTCAGTCTAATGTGCCAACCACAACCCTGCTTTAAATGTCTTATATCACATAATTATGTCAGCCATTTAACAATGCACATGTCCCATATAATGAAATGCTAATTGCTCAGCAAGAAATGTATCATCGCAGATCTTCACCTGGACAGGTCCACACCGCCCTTGCATTGAACAGTGGCACACAGGACCTCAAGGGGTTTCTGCGACTGGGCGGACTTTTAGAGGCTTGGAGACAGCAAAATAGTCAGGACTTATTATTCTCACCTCTATAGATTGCATAAACGACTAGACAAGTTCCTCTGTTCACCCTTTCTTGTCCTGAACGTGACACATACCCAATATCTGTGGCGCACACTATCTGATCACTGTCCCACACTACTATTTTTTCGCCCCACTTCCGAGCCACCAGTGATCTCCAATTGGCGCCTTAACCCATCCCTCCTTGATGACACTTGCTTTAGGGATGCAAAAAAGAACAGATGATGGACGGAATGCTGAAACAATCGAACATTCATCCCCAGTCACATATCTGGGTTTAATCCATAGTTTTTTTTACTGCCACACCATGCATCCTGGCTGATGAAGGGTGAAACCCCAAACCGGTCCTTAGATGCTTTTTTCTGATCCAGGTAGGACCTGGCCTGGCAGTTCGGGCTAGACTGTTCCCATGAGGAACATGGTCAAGACTGATTTGCCTATGGCTGGGTCTAAACTGGAATGGCGTGGAGGGCAAAAATAACAATTGATTTAACCCAGATCTGTGACTGGGGGTGAATATTCGATTGATTCAACATTCCATCCCTCATCTGTTCTTTTTTGCATTTTTCGCCCTAAGTGGGAAGGGTATGCCTAGACGTGGGTCCCGTGCTCGCTACGCCACCAGATTCAAGCTATCCTGGCTGATGAGTGGTGATGCCCTGAAACTGGTCCCAGGATGCTTGTTTTCTGGGCCAGGGAGGACCTGGCCTGGCAGTTCGGGCTGGACTGTTTCCATGGGGAACAGAGTCAAGACTGATTTGCATTGGCTGGGTGTAAACTGGAATGGCATTGGGAGCAAAAAAACAATGGATTTAGGCCCAGATCGCTGTACTGGGGTGAATGTTTGACATTGATCAGCATTCTGTCCATCAATTGTTCTTATTGCATTTGTCACCCTAAGTGGGACTGGTATGCCCAGACTTACGTCCCATGCTCTCCAAGCCCCTGGATAGCCTGGCTGATAAGGGGTGATGCCCCGAATACGGTTCCAGGATGCTAGTTCCCGGTCCAGGGAGAACGTGGCCTGGCAGTTTGGGCAGACTGTTTCCATGGAAAGCAGTGTTAAAACTAATTTGTGTATGGCTGGGTTTAATCTGAAATGGCATGAGGTGCAAAAAAACTATGGATTTAGGCCCAGATCTCTGTACTGTGGTGAATGTTTGACATTGATCAGCCTTCTGTCCATCAATTGTTGTTTTTGCATTTGTCACCCCGAGTGAGACGGGTATGCCCAAAAGTGGTTCCTGTACTCCCCATGCCACAGCTAGTTACCTCTCTGGAATGGTGAAAGTATTCTGTATCATTTTCTGATGGGAATTCTTTTCTCAGTCTAGCATGCCACTCAGCACAGATTGTTCCAATCATGGATTGGGTGCTCACCTACCCTGGGTGTGTTTTTTGATTTGACGTGTGTTCAGTGGTGAAACCCAGGGTTGAGGACAACATTGGTCCAGATTACTGGCCGCTAAAATGATCAATCTTTGGTCACATTACAATCCTCAGGAAACGAACCACTGCTCTAGCTAGCCTGACTAATGAGGGGTCACACCCGAAACCGGTCCGAGCATGCCTGTTTGCGGTCCAGGGAGTACCTGGCCTGGTAGTTCGGTCTGGACTGTTCCCATGGGGAACGGGGTCCAGACTCGTTTGCATGTGGCTGTGTTTAAACTGGAATGGCATGGGGAGCAAAAAAAACAATATTTAGGCCCAGATCTCTGTACTGAGGTGAAGGTTTGACTTTGATCAGCATTCTGTCCATCAATTGTTGTTTTTTGCATTTGTCACCCCTAGGGGGATGTGTATGCCCAGACGTGGTTCCCGTGCTCTGCATGCCACTGGAGTCAAGCTAGCCAAGCTGATGAGGAGCAATTCCCCGAAACCAGTCCCAGGATGCTTGTTCCCGGTCCAGGGAAGACCTGACAGTTCTGGCTGGACTGTTACCATGGGGAACCCCGAAACCAGTCCCAGGATGCTTGTTCCCGGTCCAGGGAAGACCTGACAGTTCTGGCTGGACTGTTACCATGGGGAACAGGGTCAAGACTGGTGTTCATATATCTGGGTTTAAACTGGAATGGCATAGGGAGCAAAACAAACATGGATTTAGGCCCAGATCTCTGTACTGGGGTGAATGTTTGACATTGATCAGCATTCTGTCCATCAATTGTTCTTTTTGCACTTGCTTTAGGGAGACACTTCCGGCGTCTCATTCGGAATACTTTAGCCTCAAACCGGACACTGCTGGGAATCTCCTTATTGTGTGGACAACCTTTAAGGTCATTTTGAGAAGGCACTGCATGGGAGAGACGGTGGGAGTAGAGGGAGGGCTCTACAAGGAGCTTTCCACTCTAGAGGGCAGCCTACACAATCTAGGTAACAAACTGAGCTCTGATGACCATGCTAAGACTCTCCTCACGGAAGCGAGGGGCCATTACAATGCTGCCCTGGAACGCTTTCAAAATTTTGATCTTGGAGATTATTTTGCTTGTGTGCACGAGAAGGAGGTAGATTGGGCCGGCTACTGGCATGGTTGGCACTTCTGGAATCTAGAGGAACGCCCATAACCCAGATTTTGTTTGTCGTGGGGTGGTTGATTTATTCCCCGACGGGCATAAACGTAGCCTTCTGTAGCTACAACAAAGCATTTTTCGGTCAGCCTATGTTGATTCACCTGTAGGCCTTGGAGAAGTTCCGGAAACCTCTACAGTTGCAAACGCTGGATCTGGCAACCCAGGAGGAACAGGGAGGGCCTATAATGGTGCAGGAGATCCGTTTTTGCAGTCAAGGAATTGGGAAATGGTAAAACTCCGGGCACTGATGACATGCCTGCCTAGTTTTACGCTGCTTTTGCACCCGCCCTTGCTCCACAACTGGAGGTTTTATATGCAGAGGGTACACCTGAGATTCCTGTTGGCCTTGACCAGGGAGGCGCTAATGATGCCCCTCCCAAAATCGAAGTTGCCTGTCTCACGCCCATGGGGATTTTGCCCTCTCTCTGTGTTGAACGTCGATTTTTTTGTCAAATATCTTATTAGTTTCAAAGATATAACAGTACACAGGAAAGTAAAACATCATACAGGGAGGAGACCCCAATGCATCGTGTATGCCGACTGTTACAGTGTGCTAGAGTATCAAGTACAGTTTGTGGACTAGGAATCAGTAAAGTTTGATTATGCTCATCGTACGATTCCCAGGTTTCCACCGGAACCCACAATTACAAACAACATCTTGATCCCATGGGAGATCTGCACAAACCTTTGCAATGTACTCCCCCCCCCCCCCCCTTCTCCCCCTCACTCTCAACTTATAACAAGAAAACCCAAAAAATCAAACTAAGGTGTCACAGTCAAAGAAAAGTCAAATGTAGTTGCTGTTGCAGGCCGGTCCCCGGGGAGGGGGGGGATCTCTCCATCCCTGTAGCCTCCTCAGCGAATCTGGGGGGCAGTGGGAGCTCTAGATATGAAAGAGGTGGAGAGCTCGCAGCCACAGACCACAAGCAAATGGGGGCAATCCTTCAGATAGATACTTGACCAGGGGGACCCACACATAGTCAAATCCCTTACTGGAATCCTCTACAATGTCTGCCATTCTCTCCATCGCAAATACCCGCCAGAACCTGACATGCCACTGAGTGAGCAAGGGTGCCTCTGTTATCTTCCATGCGGCCGCTACAGCCATCTCAGCTGCCCCAAGGCACAGCCACATTACAGATCTGTCCTCATGCGTCTGGCTCTTCAGGTTTGGATCCCGGATCCCCAAGAGTGTGTGTTCTAGTTTGTCCGGAATCGCTTAGACCAAGCTCAGTTTGATATGTGCAAGTACTTCCTTCCGGAAGGTCTTGATGTGGGGACAGTCCCACCTGATGTGCCTAAAGTCACCCAACAGCCCGCATCCCCTCCAGCACCTGTCCGAGGAATTAGGTAAGATAGTGTGAAGCCTCTGGGGGTGTAGATACCATTCGTACATAATTTTGTAAGTATCCTCCCTTAAAAACATAGAGCGATTAAACTTGGGTAAATCAATATATAGGGAGGACCATTGTTTCTTCTGCATTGGAGTATCTAAAAGTGTATCCCAGAACCGTTGGTGCCTAGGGGCTTGATGGAAACCCACCGCCCGTATGAGTGAGTAAAGGAAGGAGATGGTGCCCTTTGAAGAGGTCCCGGACTGGGCAAATTTCTCATTGGGAAGTAAATCCCTGGTGGCGACCTGCCTGATCTGCGGTTGAAGGACCCAATGCTTAAGCTGCACATAGTGGAATTCCTCAGCTGGCTGAAGATGAAAGGCTTGGGCGCATTCCAGGAAGGTGAACATCACCCCCCCTCAAACAGATGAGAAAGCATGAGACCGCCCCCGCCCTCCAAGCCTCAGATGGCCCCTCCTGTAGCACCTGAGGAAACTCGCAGTTGAAATGTATGGGCGTATATGAGGAAGGGAAGGTAATCAGAGGAGTGGATCTGTTCAATGAATCCCAAACCTCTAGGGTACTCGCCATAGGAATGCTAATATAGGCATTGTGTGGCCGATGTTTGTCTTTCCACAAGAGATCCCAGATCTTTCTCCCTGTTATTTGGCAATCCATATGGAGCCAGAGCCTTTCTGACTCTCGGAGGGACCACTCCGGGATCACCCTGAGTTGAGCTGCCCTATAGTATCCCAAGAAGTCTGGCAAGGCCAACCCTCCTTCATCCCTCGATCGAGTTAACACACGGTTGGAGAGCCTTGCTCTCTGCCCCTGCCAAATAATCTTGGTAATCATTGTTTTCAGCTTGGAAAAAAGCGCCCGCCATGGTGATCGGTAGGCCCGTGAAGAGATATATTAAATGCGGGAGAACGTTAATTTTTATAGCAATGACCCGCCTGGAGAAGCGTGGCTCAATGGTTAGAGCGGCAGACCCTGATGCAGAGGTCTGGCCCGGGACCAGGGTTCAATACCCGCGTCGGCAGCTCTTGGACTCAATTTCCCCGGACCTGATAATTCTCGCCTAAGTGCCTAGTCTAATCATGGGTCCCACTCTGTGACTCTGGGCAATAGCTTGCTTCATCTCCACGACGGCCCAAGCAGCGCTTGGATGCCTGGCTTCACCTTGGGGGTGCCCAGGAGTGAACATTTCACAGGAAACCCAGGAAGGGTTCCACAGCGGTATGAATACAGCACTACGAGACCTCAGGGTAGAAGTGTGCTATATAAATACAAACACATTTATGCACATTTACATTTATCCAGGAGAGGTAGGCCGTCAGCCATCTAGCAAAGTCAGCTTTAAGCTGGCGCAGCAGAGGAGGGTAGTTAGCTCCATAGAGGTGTTCCAGCTTGGGTGTGAGTTTGATGCCTAGATAAGTAATGTCTTTGTGCGCACTCCAGAAAGGGGTTGCACCTTCAATAGCCCGCATGGACTACTTAGGCACCGTGAGGTTAAGAAGGAAGGATTTCGAAAGGTTCACCTTGAAGCCCGAAGCCTGTTCAAAGGAGGTGAGTTCAGCCTGGATCGCTGGAAGAGAAGAGTGCAGCTTCGTGACTGGAAGAAGCACATCATCCACAAATAGGGATATCTTGTGTTCATCTGTGCCAAATGGAACCTCCCTAAGTCCGGGTTAGAATGAATGCGCTCCGCGAAAGGTTCTATGCTGAGCGCAAATAGGAGGGGGGATAATGGGCACCCCTGACGAGTGCCCGTCGAGAGGTTAAAAGATTCTAAGGCTACCCCATTTACCACGACCCTGGAACGCGGTGCGCCATAATTTGCCCAGACCATTCCAAAGGAAGCCAAGCCGACCTAGGGCACGGGTCATGAAGGCCCAGTCAACCCGGTCAAAGGCCTTCTCTGCATCGAGCTAGAGAAGGTCCGCAGGTATGGCCTTCCTCTGTGCTTTCTCAATGATGTTAACTACTCGTCGGATGTTATCATGGGTCTGCCTCCCCTTGATAAAGCCCGCTTGGTTGAGTTGCACGAGGAACGGCATGATGTTTTCCAGGCAGACAGCCAAGATTTTGGAATAAAGCTTGGCGTCCAGATTTAGGAGCGCTATAGGGTTGTAAGTAGTGCAGTTGGAGGGGTCCTTCCATTGTTTGGGAATGACGGAGATCAGCGCCTCAAACATCGAAGGAGTCACATTGTGTGTAACAGCGATAGCGTTACAGAGCATCACCAGATGGAGCACTATTTCCGTAGCAAATGTACGATAGAAGTGGGCATTGAGGCCATCAGGGCCGGGCGCTTTTTGGAGCTTAAGCAAGTTGATCACCTTTTGGAGCTCCTCAGCGGTAATGGGGATACTTAACTCCTCATTGGTGGAGTTGCGAACCTTGGTTAACGTAAGGTCCTCCAAGTACTGATCTTGGACTCGCGTGTCTAACTGGTCTGCGGTGTACAGGGAGTGATAAAAGTCTCCAAAAGCCTTGGCTTTCCCTATCTCACTATGGTGGGAGACCCCCCTCTCATCGACTATGCATCTCATGTAGTCCTTCTCCTGTCGCTTACGTAGCTGACGTGCCAATAGCGAGCCCACCATGTTCCCTCCCTTGTAACTGCGGACTGTGTAGATAGCTTGAAGTTTCCCTTTGACCTGAGTAACCTTATGGAGAGATTGTACCGAAGGATCAGCTTTATTGGCATTCTCGGCAGTGCGAAGCTCACCCTCGAGAAGAAGGGGTTCTCCCTTGCTTTGCGTCTTAAGTGTGACATCTAGCTCAATACACTTCTCCCTGATAATTGCCTTGAAGGCGTCCCAATTATTGGCTAGGGAGGTTTGCTCCAGGTCATTGAGGTCAACGAACTCTGTAATTGCTTTTCTTAGCTCGTCCCTGAGGAGTCTGTCTCTACACAGGAAATTGGGAAAATACCACCTGACGAGTTTGGAGCGGGGCAGGCCAGTCAAGAACCTGCTCGAAAGGGGCGTGATCTGAGAGGCAAATCGGGTGAAATTGGGATCTCGCCACTGTATAAAGAAGGGACTGGCTTATGAATGCATGGTCAATTCAGGAGTATGTTCTATACGAATGAGAGAAGAAGGAATAATCCTGGGTCGCGGGATTGGCCGTCCTCCAGACGTCCACTAATCCCAACCCGATAACCGCTTCTTTAAGTGCTTTGCTGAATATTTCCCCTGGCGCCCTCTGGGAGTGTGAGGTGTCCAACGCCAAGTCCCATATCAGATTGAAGTCTCCAACCAATAGAATGTCACCCTGTGCAAACCCCTCTAGCGTGGCAAGAAAGGAGAACAGAACATCCTGTTGTCCTGTGTTTGGTGCATAAATCGTGGCTATGAGAGCACCCTGGAAGGATACCCTGTTGATTACTTGCGCTTTCTGAAGAACCAGTTTCTTGATTTCGAAGGAGCTGAATTTTGCAAGAACATCCCTGGGTTTCTTGGCATAACCTGGAGTGCGGGCCCCACTCTGTGGACCCGCTCAAGACGCACTTCCTGCTAAGAGTCTTGCAGCACCGTCAAAAAGAGACCCACCATGAAGGCTTCCAGATCAGGACTTTCGCAACCTTATTCCAGGCCCCTCACCTGAATGGTGTCCCTTCGGGAGCAATTCTCAAGGTCCTCACATCGAAACACCGTGGCTTTCAGCTGGGATCACAAGTCATGAGAATGGGCCTCTAAGGGACGCACGCCGTCCTCCAGCTCCTGATACTTCGCCTCCACGCCAAGAGCGCGGGCCCCTATCGAGGCAACATCCGCCTGCAGCGTCACCAGTCGGCCCCCCATTTCAGCCTTGAACGCATCGAAAGAGGCCCCCATGTTAGCCTTGATGTCGTCTCTGAGATCTTGCTTAATTTCACGTAGTGAGGCCATCAAATCCTACCTTGTGAGTGCCATCGCACCGTCTAGATGCGCTACCCCTTCACTGCCCGATCCTTTAGGAGTGTGGGTGAAGAAACTAGAGACCCTATGTGGGTTGTGCTTTTTTGTGTGGCATATGGACCTACGCCCTCCGCTTGGCTGTGGCCTTTCTGCGACAAGAAGGAGAAAAACCCCCACTACAGGGGGGGAAGAGGGGTCGGACTGAGAGTCGTCCCGTCGACCCATCTCTGCACCCCTGCATAGGCTAGGAGATCTTGGGAGGGAAAATGTATGAGTAACGCCGTCGGCGTGGGCCACCGACGGGTCCAAATACCACCTTGTTGGAGAGACCGATAATTACTTGGGTCCGATGACTGGGGGCTCGCTGCCTGGGGTTCTTAAGCCGCCGCCCGGGTTACTCTGCGCCAGAAACCTGCCTCACGGGCCCCTCTCCGATCAGTGTGGCAGCCCCTCACCGCTCATCGACTGTAAGCAGCCCCTTTGTGTCCACTCCTGCTCTTGACTGAGCTGTCAAAAATGCTTGAGGGGGTGTTTTCATCCAAACTTCGGTGCCATCCAGGGCCTCAGTGGGCCTCCCTGCTCTGCGTCCGCGCGCCCCCTGATCTGGTGCCACTGAGCTCCCAGCCACTGGAGCCTCGCTGTAGGAGAGCTTGCTTGTTGGAGAGTGGTGGGCCCAAAGACTCCTCATTTACCTTAAGAGGGCGCCTGGGACAGAGGCAGCATGCAGGATGCCGGGCTGCGGGTCAGGGCTCCTCCACGAGGCTGTGAAATGGCACCTGACCGCCGCCATCTTACGGTCAGGCTTCAGGCTAATAACAAGTGCTCCCAGTGCCCTTGCTCATCTTTGGGGTGCCCCTCCACCTCCCTCCATTCCAGGTGCTCCTTCCAATGCTGAGCCCTACGGGCTGCAGTGCCCCCTAAGGTCTCCTCCCTCCGGCAGGGGTCCCGTCATGGCGCGCCTCCCGCCTGTCACAGCAGGCACCTCTGCTGGTCTCGCACAACCGTATGAGTTGGAAGAGAGGTCGGAGGTGTCAGCAAAATATTACTCCCAGTGTCCGCCGTCAGTGCACTTGTCGCGGGGCTCCCCTCAGGCCTTGGGCCGCTGCGCTCAGAGCGGAAAACAAACTCGGGAGCGGCCGCTATCTTAAAAGGCGTCGCAGGCTCCAACAACAGCAACCTTCCTGCCTCACGGAACGACACCCGGGGCTCGCCTCCGGGGACGCCCCTCACCTTCAAACGCCTTCAGACAGCAGGCGAGTCGGTTTCGGGGGCTGTATGTGCCTTGTGCTGTGTGGATATTGTGGGGCCTAGAGAGGAGCCGATCGGAGTTACGTCCTATCAGCCATGATGGTTGGCCACTTCCCCTGAACGTAGATTTTAAGATCCTTAGTAAAATATTAGTGACGAGACTGCTTCCCTGTGTGCTGGGTCTCCTACACAAAGACCAGAATAGGCTTATTCCAAATAGGTTTACCTCTGAGAATCTTTGCTGACTATTCCATATAAAAAACCACACAAGACTGATCAAATCCGAACGCCTTGATCATGTAGATAGGCCTGGAGAAGGCCTTTGACTCACTGAGAGGGAATTTCCTTTTCTCAGTAATGAAGCCAATGGGATTGGGAGAGGGATGGTTGCGCCTATTATACACATGCCCCTTGGCACGAGTCAAAACAGGAGGTGTCATATCGCCCTCCTAAGCCGTACACCGAGGCACCAGACGGGTGCCCGCTGTTTCCCCTCCTGTTTGTTCTTTTGCCAGTGTGGGGTGGGCTACATGTTGGTCCTGGAGAGCAAGGAAAATATTATATCATTATATGCACACGATCTACTGCTCTATCTTCCAGAGGGTTGTGCATGATTTTCCAATACCTTTGCGTTACTGGATGAGTTTTCAGTGTTGTCTGGCCTTCGAATTAACAGAACCAAGACTCACCTTTTCCCTGTGGAGCGGAGTAGAGTCAGCTGCCTGACTTACCAGCAGGGCTTGCCTGGTCACCCCGGTCCTTTGTTATCTGGAAGTCCAAGTGTTCCATGCCTTAGACAATCGTAGAAACTGCAACTATGGGTTAGTAGTCCGCTCACTCAAGGCTTGTGTGCAGTTTTGGTGCTCCCTGAAGCTATCAGGGATGGCCCCCATTTCCATATCCTTAATAATTATGCTTCCCAGACTTTTATATTTCTTTGTAAACCTCCAGTTTAGGTTATCATGATCCTGTTTTGATAGTCTTGATTCGTTACTTTGAGAACTGATATGTGAATTGGGGCACAATAGAGGCTCTCTGACGAACTTATGGAGAGCTCCGGGAGTTGGTGCTTTGGCAGCGCCAGACTTGGAACTCTACCTAGCTGCACAGATGCAGTGGCTGGCCCGCTGCTGTATGGTAAGGACCTGGGGTGTCAGGCCTGTTGAGCAGGCTTAAAACCAGGGACTCATTTTGGCAAAGCTCCTTCATGCAAATACAATTAACCCCCGCTCCACCCCCCCCAGCCAATTCCTTACCTACCATGCCTTGGTGAGGACGTTGCTGGATTCACTGTCCGGTAGTGGGCGAGAGCCGGATACACATTTGGCCCTTAAGGCATTTGTGGTCCTGGGCTGGTGCTTTCATCTTGTGAAGGGCCTCTAGAGAGCGCAGCTTGAAATGGCTTTGAAGCCCTTACTGGGGCTCTGATAGAGCTAGGATGCAGTGCTTGGCAGGAACCTAATGGATGCAGAATAGAGTAGGGCCTTGATGAGTCCTAAACCTGTTTCCTGGAACTCTAATTTTAGACTTGTTCAATTTAGCTGCCTGCATATGACCTACCTGACCCCCAAAGGTTGCAGGGAGTTGCGGACCTGCCCTTGGTGCGGGGAGTCGGACCCTGGGTACGCACCCATGACATGGAGCTGCCAGCGACTACAGGATTTCTGGAGGGCAGTAGTTCACATGCTTACCGGGGTGCTGGCTTGCTCACTCCCCTGCATCACTGAGACGTGTCTCCTGGGGCAATTCGCCAGACCCAAGCTGTACAAAGTAGGCACTAGGGGCCAGAAGTATCAAAGGGTTTAATCCATTCTGTGTCTATGGGAAAATGTGTTTGTGCATATGGACTCAGATTTGCTCACCTTGCTTTAGTCGTAAAAAAGGATGCATAGCAATGAGGTGGCGGGTGGGGACGGGTCCAACTGTGGGTTCCTGGGAAAGGGATATTAATACTTGGGCCAGGAGAGGGCACTGATCAGGGAAGATCTCTGTGGGATACAGCGACACCCAATTTCTGCATTATGGGTAGTGATGCTTAGAGCCTGGGACAGCAGGAACACTGTAGTAGCTGGTAACCACATGGGTAGCATGCAGCCAGCTGTGAGCAGTGTGGAGTCCGTAGGCTGAGGCGTGGCAGGCGGATGGGTCACGGATGGGCTGGCAAGCATACACCGCCCTATAGAATCTACTGATGTACCCCATGGGCGACTTTCTTTTTTCTTTGATTAGTGTTTTATTGCCTTGGCTAACTTGTATGAGTGACATGTTACACGTATCGTATTTCAATGATGTTGACAACAACTCCCGGTAACCTCCATATGTGTAGGGCACCTAAGAGTACTATCTTGCGGAACTGTCACACCTCTACCCTGGGTACTGTTGGGGTCCTCGTTGCTAGGCATTAAGAACTGGCATACACCGGATTTACTGTATATGATTGCCGATTGTATGCAATGATACTAGTCACACAGACGCTCCTTAAAAGTATAACCATTCAAAGCCGGTGGACGCTTTGATATCTGATAATATTAGTGACAGGTTGTGACCTTTATCCACTACTCTGTGTCTGCTCCTTCCCTACTGTACATGTGCATGTTAATATATATATTTCTTTATGTCCTCACAGTAAAATACACATACTGTTGTTATTATTGGAGAAAGGCTAGTGGTCCCATTGACAAGTAAAGGGTTAAATGCTCTGCACTGGAGAGATAACAAAAGGAGGACTACTCTGCTGTTCCCTGGATGCGGTAAAGAGAGGCTGCACCAAAGACTGGACAACACCTGCTGATCCAAGGTTAGCAAAAAAGGTCTGTGTATGTGGTGCCTGCTAGAGGAAAAGTCATTCCTGAGGTCGAGACTGAAGAGTTGAACTCCAATGGTCAGTTAGCTGACTTCCTGTTACAACTCAAGGGCCACAAAAGCTGAAAAAGCCACCTTAGCGAATTGGGAGCTATATTTCCTTGGTCGCCTCTGATCACCGAAGCACAGCTCATGAGACCCTACCCTGACACTCAAAAGCACCCGGGTCTCCTGGACCCGGGAGAGTCGTCAAAGTGCAGTTTGGGCACCCAAGACAGACACTAGCAGTTAAACGGAACCACTGGTTTCTCAGTGACCGGAGGCCTGTAGACCAGTGACAGCTGCTTTTAGGCTGGACTTAAAGGGACATCGACTTTTGTGGCCAAAGTTGCCCCACTGTGGTTGTGGACTAAAGTTTGTCTATAGAGCCTGGGACTGGACTGGAGACTGCTTTGACTGCAAGATAAGTGTCTTGCTGAATATTACTGGCTCTTGTGAATTGTTCCTTGCAGAAGTTGGTTGCCCAAAGCAGGCCGGTGTACACGAACACAACTGTATAAAAAGGTTTCATGGTAACCACCGACTGTGGTAGTTGCCACTGCTCATTTGCATTTGGAGTGAAAACTGTGATTTATGATTTGATTTATAATTTATATCTCTGGAACCCTCTGGTAGGTTTTGTTTTGCGGTCTAAAAAGTCAAATAACAGACAGCACTGCCCCCAAACGCGTCATGACTAGTGCCACGAGGAAAACTAAATCGGCCCCTTGGTTTAGTCAGGAGCTACAAAAAGCCAAGACTGCTTGCAAAAAACTTGAAAGGGAATGGCGCCTAAACTTTTGTCCGGATAAAAAAATCCATTATAAAGCCGCACAAAAAGAATATAATAAATTGATACGTGCGTCTAAAGCCTCTCACTATAACGACCGGATTCAAGAAGCCGAGAACTCCTCTAAGGAGCTCTTCCAGATATTTAAGGAAATATCAATAATTGACTCCAGCCCTGTCTCCCACACTGATTCTGTGGAAACCTGCAACAAAATCGCAAATTACTTCTCTGGTAAAATCGAGAAGATATATGCGAGCTTTTCTGGTAGTAAAATGTCTGGCTCTGACTTTGTAGAATATAAAGATCGTACTAGCACTCAATATTGCTTAGACGCCTTCTCTGTTCCCTCTGCCGACAATCTAATATCTACTTGCAAAAGCATTAAATCCGGCTCTCCTAGTGACCCAGCCCCTCCTAAAATCTTAGCAGCTAGTCTGTCAGTTCTGGAGCCCCATTTTAGGCACATCCTGCAACTTTCCTTCTCCACTGCCTGCCTACCCGCAGCCTGGAAGAAAGCCATAGTCCTCCCCATCAAAAAAAAACCCAATGTTAGTCAGGATCTGTTAGAGAATCTACGTCCCATCTCCCTGCTACCTTACTTGGCCAAGCTGGCAGAGAAAATTGCCAATGTCCAACTTATGGCACATCTGGAAGCCCATAATGCCTTTCATACATCTCAGTCCGGTTTCAGACCCAGATTCTCTACTGAAACAGCTCTCCTGAGAGCCACCGAAACTATGAGGGAAGGAGCCGATGATGGCAAAACTATGGCCCTCATTATGCTAGACCTCAGTGCCGCGTTTGACACTGTAGCTCATCACATCTTGCTACAGTGTCTAAACCGAGCAGGTGTCATCAAAGAGGCTCTGGGTTGGTTGAAAGCTTTTCTTACCAACAGAAGCTTTCAGGTCCAAAGAGGGACTTTCCTCTCGGATAACATGACACTTGCACAGGGGGTACCTCAGGGCTCTGCCCTGAGTCCCACCCTGTTCAACCTGTACATGGCTCCGCTGGCAGAGGTGGTACAATCGTTCGGCGTAGAGCTGGTCTCTTACGCCGACGATACCCAACTACTGATCTCCCTCTCACAATCCCCATCCGCAGAGGCTGAAAACTTCAAATCTTGTATGAGTAAACTGGCTGTCTGGATGAATGAAAATTGCCTCAAATTAAATGGCACTAAAACGGAGGTACTGGTAATAGGTGGAGGAGACTCTCTGTGGACAAAAGATTGGTGGCCCACTAGTTTGGGACCTGTACCTACTCCTAGTCAAGAAGCTAAAAACTTGGGTGTCTGGATAGACAACAAGCTATCATATGACAGCCATATCAAAAAAACGGTGGGCAAATGTTTTGGAGTTATGAAAACTCTTAACCGCACCCTAGATCTGCTTCCCCTGAATTCCAGACGCACAATGACTCAGGCACTTATCACTTCCCGTATAGACTACGGCAATGTACTTCTGCTGGGAACATCGGATAAAAACATTAGAAAGCTGCAAGTCCTGCAAAACTCAGCGGCTCGCCTTGTGCTGAGACTTCCTCGCAGGGCTCCGTCTAAACCTTCCCTTGCCTCCCTTCATTGGCTACCCATCCGACATAGGATACTATTTAAAGCCCTACTATGGTGTCACAGGATCATCCATCTAAAAGCCCCGTCTTATTTGTCTGACTTAGCCATACCATATGAGCCGAACAGGACCCTACGCTCTAGGGGAATGGGGCTGCTTAAAACCTCGCGCATAAAAAAAGCCAGGATGGGTGGAAAGTCCTTCCGCACCCTTGCGGCTAGGAAATGGAATGCCCTCCCTGCAGCCATCAGATTAGAACAAAATGAGGCTTCCTTCAGGAAGCTGCTGAAAACTCATTTATTTACTTTATAATGTACAGTCTCTCTGATCTCTGGCCAAGACTCTCTCTCCACACAGCGCGGGGACACGCCGGGAGGCGTCACCAGGCGCTTTATAAGCCCCTTTAATAATATAAGAGTTCTAGTTTTAAAAAGTGGTGTTGGGTTTCCTTTATGTTGCGCTTCTTTTTTATTCATTAGGTTTGGTACTTCAAAATGCTTTGCCCTTGTTGCTTTGTTAAAACCTGCTTGCTGGAAACCCGAACTACCCAAGGTTGAGCTAAGCGTTTACAAATGAGCCTGCCTGGACCCAAGACGGTTTAGTGAATTTTTGCATGGTGAGGTCTTCAACCACAGCATACAATAAACTGCTTTCCTCACAGTTAATAGGGTATCTCTGTATATACCATAATTTATAAAGAGAATTAGGCATAAGCCGCACCATTTTAATTGTTTTGCATTTTGTGTTTTTATACTGCTGTAGTTCTTAAGTGCACATTGCTTGCCTTTAAATTATATTAAATGTTTTTTCTCAATGAGTTTTTTAGCCATTTTTGACTTTGAGGTTTTGATTCTCTGTTTCTAAGGAGAAAAAAGAAAACACAAATGCAGTGTAATTTTCATTTGAATTGTGTCGTAGTGTATTACTTGTAGTAAAACAAAAAATTACCCTGGCAGGATAATACAGCGCAGTCCAATCCAGGACTGTATTCATGAACCTGGACACCTTTGAAATGCAGTGGAAAGCACCCACAGCCTCTGTGACTTTGCATCAGGTTATTATCAGTTTGATTAACAGCAGCTGCTTATCACTTTTATTTTGAATACAAGCTTACTAGGAAGACCATGTAAGCAAACGAATTGCTCCATGATTGGCCTCAGCAAATGCATTAAATCAGTATCTTCTCTCCTACAAGTCTTTTCTATAAGCCTTTTCTATAAGCATTGGGAGCCAATTGATGTAAGCATGAAGGTCCTGGAGACAACTGACAAGCGTGTCTTTACCCTTCTGTCACCTCTTTTTTAAATCTTCTTCAGAATGGAGGACACCTTAGATCTGTAGACGTCATACCAGGCGAGTACATTTCTCGAGGAAGTAAGTTAATGTCTCTGTGGCATGAAAAAAAATTCTTATTTGTGATGCATTTCACAGTCGAAAGGAAGATAGTAAGTTCATGTATATCAAAGGGTCAAGTTGACTAAATAAATAGTGATAAAAGGAACAGTTCCAGTTAATGATTTTGACTCATATCTTCTTAGAATAAGGGAAGGCACTTGACTGCGTTTGCTAGATCTCATAGTCCAATATGAAAACATACCATAAACATCTACAAATATTAATGCCTCTCGGTGCTGCCACGTTCCTTCAATGCAGCTCCATAGTTCTCAGAAAGTACATACAGTGGACGATAGTTCATTTCGATGACTGGGCATGCAATTATTTCCACATCTGGAGTACTGATTCATTTCTGCCAGATCTTAAAAACTGGTTTAGAGAGACATGCAAGCCAGAAAGGAGTATGCCCACTCCCCTTCGTTCCATCTGAGTGTAATAAATCTAAACAAGGGGCCAGTCACACTGTTGGAAAAGGCTCTCTTTCAAAATAGTAGTGTTAGGCACATCATCAGTGAGAGCAGTTCCTCTAGAGAAGAGATTGCTTAATGAATGAAAATTATGAGAAGCTTTGTGCCCTGGAGAGTCCAGCTTTTAATAGTTTTCTTTCTTCTGTTGACCTTATAATATCCTCTGTTCAGATATTAGTTTGCACGAGCTTGAAGTCGAGGCAGATAAAGTGGTTTTCCAGGAGCAAAGGAACATCAACAAATTAACCATCTTGATAAATCCACCAGACTGCATCCACTGCTGGCTACCTGTCTGGAATGGTGAAAGTATTCTATATCATTGTCTGATGCGATTGGGTGCTCACCTACGCTGGGTGAGTTTCTGATTTAGTGTGTGTTCAGTGGTGAAACGCAGGTTTGAGGACAACATTGGTCCTTGTTGCTGGCCACTAAAATGATCAATCTTTGGTCACGTTACAATCCTCAGGAAACATACCACTGCTCTATACTACAACACACAGTACTCAGTCAGAGGTATCTTTTTATGCAAGGAAGTAGCACTTTTGTCATTTTGGGATGGGTATTGTGACATCAGGTAATCTACCACAATATGTTTTCCTTGTGGGTCTGCACACTCTCACATTTCTACCGATGAGAAGCAGAACCATGTCATTTCTTGAAATGGTCTCTAAACAAAAGCAGTACTGCGCAAATCCACATATGCCAGAATACTGTCTGAATGCAATGCCATTCTGTAACAACGTGACTTTATGGTTACACGTTAAGTGTAGAAGGATCACTTAACCATGCCTTCTCATTGATAAACTTACTTGCCAAAAACTCTTGCCTAATTTTCGGAACAGGTTCTAAGAAATTCTCCTTTCGTCCTATTTACTCCTTCACGCCAACCAGGGAAAATGTTCCTAATGTGTTGTTAAATCTCGCCAGATTTGTTTGTATGTGATTTGTGCCTACCTACCTGGGTTTCTGGTTACAAATCTTGCTGAACCCTGTCAAGGATGTGGGCTTGACTCGGGGCAATCAGAGGTTGAGGTTCTGCACTCGAATTTGTCAAATGTTCAGTGTGTTCAGTATTTGACCTCTTAAGTGATGGTTCATGTCTCTGCTTCGGTATCATCTCACTGAGCATTTATCATTGGGTGGTCTTTTACCTTTTGACAAAGTTGCACGAGTTTGTATGATAGAGCATTCTATCATGAAGTCTGCCCTATGACAAAATGTGCCTCCTTAATTATTTGTCTCAAGGAAAATGCAAAGGGGCTTGGAGATCTCCAGCACACCTCTATTTGTAAAATCTGAAAAGATTCAGTTTTGACGACCTCTTTTACATTTTGCAAGTCATGCACACCTGCTGACAAGCTTAAGGACGGATTCGTATTTGGGAGCACGTGTGCTTTGTCACCTCTGTATCATGTATCAACAATGAAAAAGACCATGGAAGAGCAAACATCAGATAAGTTTAAAAAGACATATCTGCCAAGATTTCAAATTGCTTATGTGTGACATGTTCAAAATGTCATTGTACTTATGAGTGACATTCAGCAACCATGAGTGTCACTTTCTCGGAAGAAAAATCAAGTAATGGAGACAAAGGAAACATATAAATAGCAGAAATTACACCCATTTGAGGACAGAGAAACTCTTTAAGATCATCTTAAAACTGCTGCAAAACACCAGAAATGGAAGGGCATTAACTTCGCAGGAGTTCCTCATTGTAATAAATGGATGCCAAATTGCCAGTTTTAGAAAAAGAGCTTGTGGAGAGGTTCTTCACAGCTGCAGACTCTGAACCCCAACTCTCTTCATTGGCTGTGTGTCAAAGAAACAGTGCTGTGTGCTTGGCTAGGACCGGAAAGCAAAACACTTGGAATACCCCCCTCCCCCCACCCGGCTGCATATGTGTCGAGATGAGTAAAATGTTGATGTTCATGTCAGCAAATTAATCTGGCCAGTGTAATCTGGGGAGAGGCTGGGGACCGGGTGTGGTAAGTGGAGAGAGCCATGTGATTGCTCTCATCCATGCTGGTAAACATCCTGCTCTAGTCTGGAACCATCCTTGGCCTCAAAATCAGCGCACGTTACAGTGACCAGTCGCTGAGTCTTCATACATGATTATGCTCAGCTTAAGTGCCATTACCTTCAGATGCAGTGTTGTGCGGAGGCCAAGGGGAGGGGGAGGCGTGAAGTGAAGGTGTTTAGGAAAATATATTTTGCAGGATAAGGTGCGGTGCTGTTAGGTGGCCAAAAGGGGCTTGCGAAAGTGCTATTGTTGGCTGACTTTCTTTTTAGCCAATGCCCAGTGAGGAGGTGCTGCCTCAGAACCGCCACCACTGCATGGGGGCGGCAGGGCATTGCCGAGACGTGGATGTAGGCAGGGGCACCTTTCTGATTGCGCGCGGCCATTGGAATGTGTCTATTAGCACGGCTGGCACACACTCAGGCGGATGGCTGTTAACTACTTACTTTAATACCAGGCAGCATGACTGCGTCGGGAGTA
Organism: Lissotriton vulgaris; assembly: GCF_964263255.1. Classification (NCBI taxonomy): domain Eukaryota; kingdom Metazoa; phylum Chordata; class Amphibia; order Caudata; family Salamandridae; genus Lissotriton; species Lissotriton vulgaris. The sequence goes on along the minus strand of NC_141693.1, from coordinate 554,345,714 downwards.
GTCTGAAAGGGTTCAGGTGATACAAAATACAAAGGATCACGGATGCTCACTTTTTGCTGCACTCGCTCAATGAGAATCCTGCTTATATCGTCTGGCCCAATATGGTCATATTGTTCACCAATGCAGACTGCAACAGTGACGGAACAAAAGTCCATAGTATGTAAAACGTAGAATGTAGGCCATACTATGCTCTCAGTCACCCCTGGTGCCCCTAGAAAATTTGTAAACACCGTGATGGTTGCTAGCTACCACAATTTCCACTGCCCAGGACTGTGAACCCTCCGCCCTCCCAGAACTACTTTATCCACCTCTTAACCCACAGCTTTCCAAACTTTTCATGTTGGTGACACACCTTTTAGACAATCTTCATTTGGGGACATGGTAATGCGAGCGAGCGTACCGAGCCGAACCACCTAAGGGGGACTCGGAAATGTGAGAAAGCAGGAAGGTTAATAAAGCAATTGTGAATCTGTTCTAACAAAGACAGTGACTGGTAAAACTGGGTGTAAGTAAGTTTAGGTTTGTGACTGAAACAAGAATATAATCTTGCACACATTGACACATGCCCCAGTGATTTACAGCACAAAAAGGGCGGATGCACGCACTGCCAACCCTTTCAACCATATAGAAAGTCCGCCTGCTGCCTTGCTGAATATGAGCTATACAAAAATCCGTTCAAGAAGGGGGAATTGTGAGTGGTAAAACAATCATGCAAATTATCAGCCGGTCTCTGCGCATTGAACTCAGGTGGGTCCGCTTTCCTCAGCGCACTACCATCACTTCCTATCTCCCTCCATTGCTACACTACCACCTTCGGTGCCACTCTACCTCTCTAGATAGCATAACATGCACCCTACTATGCTTCATTAGCATTGCAGTACTTCACCACAGCGCTGCACTTACACTGTCTTCACAATTATTTTTATGGATGGTTTATAAAGCGTGGCATGTATTCTGAGGGTTTTGTTAGCTATCTAGAAAAGTCCTGGTTCTTTTGAAAGAAAGGTGGTGGTGGTAGGTTTTTTCATGCAAGCAGCAACAGATTTCTTTGATGAGTTGCATCTTCAATTTCTTTCTGTTTAGCTGACAGGTTGATTGAGATCTCAGTCAGGTAAAAGTTGCTCCATAGAATGGCCTTAAACGCATGGCGACCTTCCTTCGTGCCTCCTTCTTTCGAACCTAAGATCGGGTAAAGCTTTGCTGGTTCTCACTTACTACTCATTTCCTATACAAGAACTTGTTTGGCTCTAGGCACAGGCCAATGCTGTGAAATGAAAAGAAGGCTAGCCGGACGTCAATTATTACAGCAAACACAACACAGACTAAATACCTTTCTCAGTGTTTGTTTTCTTCTATACCTCCCAGCTAAACTGATTGAACATCAAAATGTTTCCAGTATTCTATAATTGATTTCTGCACCCCCAGGTTTCCTTCAGTACAGCAAAGAAGGAAGCTTCTGGCAGTCATTGCGTGGGCGAACATAAGTTTGCTCATTAATCTTTTCTGCAACTATTCACAAGGACCAATGCAGCTCACAGGGTCTAATTACCAAGGTAATTCCTCCAGTGGTTAAAAACAACACATGCTAATTCAAAACCGTTCTCCAATATCAACATTGTAATTTACAGAGGTGCAGGTATATAAGATATGAACACCGCCTGTGCAACGGAACCAACAAAGTTAGAAAAGGGAATGTATTGTTTTGAGTTTGTATGTGATTTTTACAGGGTTTATATAAATGATTTTTATAGTCTGTGAAATGGCGTATGTCGTGACTTGCTTGACTGAACGATGCACAGAACAGGCAGATAATGGAGTGACCTGCTCCATAAGATTCCAGTTGTGTCCACCCCCACCCACCTCGCCGGACACACACTCGACGCAGTCTTCTCCTCCAGCACAGACATCGACTTCAGCCACGCCACAGAGCTTCAATGGACGGACCACAGCTGCGTCCACTTCACCTTCAAGAGAACGACGACCCACCAACACCAGCAACAGGCCGCCCGCAGAAGCTGGAACAAGATCACAGCAGACCAGCTCGCCACCTCCCTGAGCCAGCACCCTCCTGCCAGCTCAGCGAACCCCAGCCAGGCCGCCGACAACCTCACGAAGTGGATCAGCAACTGCGCGGACGAACTCGCCCCACTGAGGACCCCGCCTAGCAGACCCGGCAGCAAGAAGGCCCCATGGTTCACCGACGAACTCAAGAGCTCCAAGAAGAACTGCCGAGCCCTCGAGAAAGTCTGGAGAAGGGACCCGACACCGGACAACAGGACCTCCTTCAAACTTGCCACCCGGAAACACCACCAGCTGATCCGTGCCGCCAAGAAAACAGCATTCAAGGACCGGTTGGACAACAACGCACACAACTGCAAGGAACTCTTCAACATCGTGAAAGAGCTTTCCAACCCCAGCGCAGGAAACAACGACGTCACCCCATCGCAAGACCTCTGCAACTCCCTCGCATCATACTTCCACAACAAGATCGCGGACATACACAACAGCTTCAACAACCAACCAACGCACACCATGACCGAGCAACCACCCCCCACCACCACCCTCCACGCCTGGACCCCGATCAGCACCGAAGACACCATCCGGACGATGAACTCCATCCACTCCGGATCACCGACCGACCCCTGCCCTCACCACGTCTTCAACAAGGCCGACGCTGTCATCGCACCCCACCTGCGAGACATCATCAACACATCCTTCGACACCACCATCTTCCCCGAGAGCTGGAAACACGCCGAACTCAGCGCTCTACTCAAGAAACCAACAGCGGACCCCACCGACCTCAAGAATTACCGCCCCATCTCGCTCCTCCCGTTTCCAGCCAAAGTCATCGAGAAGACCGTCAACAAGCAGATGGCCGCCTTCCTCGAGACGAACAGATCCCTCGACCCCTCACAGTCCGGCTTCCGAGCCAACCACAGCACCGAGACCGCCCTCATCGCCGCCACCGATGACATCCGAGCCCTGATGGACAATGGAGAAACAGCGGCCCTCATCCTCCTAGACCTCTCCGCGGCATTCGACACGGTCTGCCACCGCACCCTAGTACGGCGCCTCAACAACATCGGAATCCAGGACAAGGCGCTGGAATGGATCATCTCCTTCCTCGACGGAAGAACACAGAGAGTCCGCCTACCACCGTACAAGTCAGAGGCCTCCGAAGTCATCTGCGGAGTCCCCCAAGGATCATCTCTGAGCCCCACCCTCTTCAACGTCTACATGAGCCCCCTCGCGGCCATCGTACGCAAACACAACCTCAGCATAATCTCCTACGCCGACGACACCCAGCTGATCCTCTCCCTGACCAACGACCCCGCCGCCGCCAGAGCCAACCTGCACGAAGGGATGAAAGAGGTAGCCGAGTGGATGACGACCAGCCGCCTGAAACTGAACTCGGACAAGACGGAGGTCCTCATCCTGGGCTCCTCACCCTCCGCCTGGGACGACTCCTGGTGGCCTCCCGCCCTGGGCACCGCACCCAAACCGACAGACCATGCACGCAACCTGGGCTTCATCCTGGACTCCTCCCTCTCCATGACCAGGCAAGTCAACAACGTCTCCTCGGCGTGCTTCAACATCCGACGCACGCTACGGAAGATCTTCTGGTGGATCCCCACCGAGACCAGGAAGACCGTCACCCAGGCCCTCGTCACCAGCCGACTGGACTACGGCAACGCCCTCTACGCCGGTACCACCGCCAAGCTCCAGAAGAGACTCCAGCGGATCCAGAACGCCTCAGCCAGACTCATCCTCGACATCCCACGAACCAGCCACATCTCCGGACATCTGAGAGACCTTCACTGGCTCCCTGTCAACAAAAGAATCACCTTCCGCCTCCTCACCCACGCACACAAAGCCCTACACGACCAAGGCCCGAGCTACCTCAACAGCCGAGTCAACTTCTACGCTCCCAAACGCCACCTCCGATCAGCCAACCACGCCCTCGCCGCCGTCCCCCGCACCCGAAGAGCGACTACAGGAGGAAGGTCCTTCTCCTACCTGGCCGCCAAGACCTGGAACTCCCTCCCGACCGACCTGCGCCTGACCCAAGACCACCTCTCCTTCAGGAAGAAGCTGAAGACCTGGCTGTTCGAGCAGTAGCGGCACCCCCCCCCCCCCCAGCGCCTTGAGACCCTACGGGTATGTAGCGCGCTCTATAAGTGTCACTGATTGATTGATTGATACTTCCCTTCTATGTGATGTTGGTAAGTTTTTTCCCCCTCACAGTGCTTCAGTTAAAAGCACTGTAAATCGCGTGTGCACTTGACCTGCCACTGCTTATTTGCTTAAGTGGTTACCGTTCCTGTTGCCAAGATCTATTTCTAACCTACAAAGAGGCCAGATAAAATAGGGGGTGCAAAGGAGAGAAAAGGGCAAGCAATAGAAAGGGACTGGAAGTTTAAAGGAAATAAGGAGTGCGAGAAAATAAACACCGCGTTGCTATTGAGAATTGCAAACCTTTACACAGAAAGAGTACATTTACTCTTACAGATATAATAACCTCGGCTCCTAATGTATTTATACTGAGTCTGTTTTTGCAGAACTCAAATCCGTGACTCTGCAGCTGGCATGCAAACTGTTGTGCCTTAATCTTATTTTCAGCGTCCTGTTATTTGTGTTCTGGTTCTACTCTGCATCATTATGTGCATCACGTAGAGCGTTAGGGTTAGCAAGTTCTGCATTCCGCATTCTTGATCTGGCGGTTGCTGAGGCAGGATAGAGAATACTTACTTTGTGTACCTGTATCTTCAATAAAGAAGACTGAACTCACCTCTTGGCTGCACCCTCTTTCTTAACATGTTGGCGACGATCCTGGTTCTCCTCATCCATCTATCTGACAGTTCATCGTCCTTCGATCTGACAGTAAGGAGAAGTGCCGAGGGGATGAGTCCGGTTAAAGACGAGGCTTTCTTTATAATTAATTATACGTTGTGAATAGGCGCTTTTTACATGAATGTGTATGAATACATTTATTCATTTATATTTCACGAATAACAATAATTTTTACTATTTTTAGTTCTTCCTGCCTCAGTCTAATTCCGCAGAGTCACATATACATCTATTTATACTGAATGAACTGATTTAATTATCATGGCAACTACGGCCAACCATACTATTTCTCCTCCACCTGCATTTCTTATTGAAGGAGAGATTCCTACCACTGAATGGGAAGAGTGGTTGGGTTTCTTTGAGAATTATTTAGAAGCCATAGATGGCCATAGATGGCCTTAGATTTCCTGCGACAAGAAAAAAGGCCATTCTTTTGAATTCTTTGGGTAAAGCAGGACAACATGTCTTTAAATTTTTGCCAGAGCTTCGAAATGCAGTTGGTGAGCCAGTAGACAATCCATACAATGAAGCCAAGCTGAGATTGGAAAAGTATTTCGGAAAGCAAGTAAATATTGTCATGCAAAGACATAAATTTTACACTGTGCCACAGAAAGGAAAAGGAACCGTGGATCAAATGGTTGCTCGTTTAAGGGGACTTTCTTTAAAATGTGACTTTGGTGCTATGGCTGATCAAATGATTAGAGACCAATTAATAGTACAGTGTAAGAATAAAAGAATGCAACAAAAATTATGGGCAGCTAAGAATCCTACACTCATGGAAGCTATCGCCATTGCTAAGGTCGTAGAGGAGTCCGACAAGTGTATGGAAGAAATGCGCCTCCTAGAGATTAAAAAAGAAGAGACAGTCCATGTTGTCAACAAGTCTGATAAATATTCTTCTTCCTTCAACATAGAAAAATCTGATGTTAAACCAAAAGTTTTTCCCTCAAAGCCAAAATCTTTTTTTAGTGGTTCTGGGGGGAGAGGTAAATTTGTGGGGTGTTTTCGTTGTGGCAGTATGTCTCATGCTGCTGATTTTCAAGGTTGTTTTGCCAGAGATAAAACGTGTCGTAAATGTGGTAAGCGAGGTCACATTAGCAAAGCATGTAAATCTCCATCTTTTAATAGAGTAAATTTTGTAGAGGATGATTTTATTCATCAAGAAATGTCTTTATGTATTGTAAATGATTCTGAAGATGATGCTCATATTGTTTCGCAAAGGCATGAGGCTTCCTTTATTCTCAATGGTGTTTCTGTTACACTCTTATTTGATCCTGGCTCTATGTTTTCTATCATTCCTTATAGTATGTATAAAGAGTGTTGGCCATCTATTCCACTCTTACATAGTGACATTATGCCCAAAGGTTACACGGTACAAGTTATTAAACTAAAAGGGGTCATGGATGCATCTTTTGAGTTTAAAGGAAGGTCTGCTGTTGGAAAAGTTTATATTTCTGATGATGCTCCAGCCATCCTGGGTTGGATACAACAATAAGATTTGCATATCATTCTTGATCCAAGGTCAGATGACATGGTACTAGTTATTGATGATTTCAATAATGTTGACACTGTTTTATCTAAATTTAGTGATGTTTTCCGCCCAAGTTTAGGTAAATTGAAAGGTTATCTACATGAGATTAAAGTAAAGAAAAATGCTACTCCGGTTAGGCATTCTCTTAGGAGAATTCCCATTGCAGTAAGGAAAGAAGTAAAAGAAATGCTTGATGATATGCAAAAGCAAGACATAATTGAGCCAATGGAAGCTTTGGAATGGCTTTCGCCAGTTGTTGTCACACAGAAAAAGGATGGTAAGCTCCGTTTTTGTGTTGACCTTCGTTCATTAAATAATAATATCATCGTCGATACGTTTCCTTTGCCTAACATTTCAGAAATGGTGCTTTTGATGGATAAAGTCAAGTTCTTTAGTAAGTTGGACCTAAGATCTGCTTATCATCAAGTAGTGTTACATCCAAGTTCCAAGAAATTTACTGCCTTTGTAACTATTGAGGGTGTTTTTCAATTCAAAAGGTTGCCTTTCGGTCTGGCCTCTGCAGCCAGCATGTTTCAACGAATGATGCATTCTTTGTTTAAGGATTTGAAGCATGTCCACTTTTTTCAGGATGATATTTTGATTACAGGAGTGGATGAACTTGAGCACAATTGCAATTTATCCAAGGTTCTTCAGATCTTATCTGGTGCTGGTCTTACTTTGAGGAGGGACAAATGCCAATTTCTCTTGACTGAAATTGATTATTTGGGGTACACTATTTCTCAAGCTGGTGTGAAACCAAAGGAAGATTTGTTAAAAGCTATCAGGTGTGCTCCAGTGCCCTCCGATAAAGACCAGTTAAAATCCTTTTTGGGATTAGTGGAGTATTACCCCAAATTTGTTGCAAATTTTGCACATAAAACAGAACCTTTGCGATTGTTGCTTAGAAAGGGAGTGCATTTTACTTGGGAGGCTCAACAGTCGCAAGCTTTTGAGAAGATTAAAAGTGAAATTATTAATGCTGGCATTCTAACTACTTTTGAGCCTGGAACAGACACGTATGTTACTGTTGATGCTAGTGCCTATGGCATCGGTGCGATCTTGTCTCAGTGAAAGGCGGGGGGGGTGAGAAAACGGTAGCTTTTGCTTCCCGTTGTCTCAATTCTTCAGAGCGAAATTATGCAGTGATTGAGCGAGAGGCACTGGCTGCTGTGTGGGGTGTGTCTCATTTCCGTACTTATTTATGGGGTATGCATTTTTGCTTGAGAACTGACCATAAGCCCCTTATTAGAATCTTGTCACCAGGTGGGGCTAATAATGGTTCTCCTCGCTTAATGAAATTTGCAGCTAAATTGCAAGAGTATACGTACAAAATGGAACACATTTCGGGTTGGAGGAACACTCAAACTGACTGTTTGTCACGTTTACCCATTGCTTCTGAAACAATAGATGATGATTTTGAGGATGAAAGTGTGTGTGTGATTGCTGGTTTTGAGGATGCTTGTACTAGGGAGTTTTGTTCTATCTCCAAGGAGGAGTGGCATCAAGCTGTTATTGAAGATTCTGATTTTAGTGAACTTGTTAATGCCATCCGGTTAGGTTGGAAGAGAGAAGGTGATGTCAAACCTTCTTTGCGTTCTTTTGTCAAATTGCAGGAGGAACTTAGTCTTGGTTCTTCAAATGATCTGGTGTTGCGGGGTGAAAGATTTATTCCACCTACCCCTCTTAGAAGGAAACTCTTCTGTCTTGCTCATGAAGGCCATCTTGGGCAAAATATGACTCTCAAACATCTTTAAAAAAGTTTTTGGTGGCCTGGAATTGATGATGATGTTCGGAGATGGGTAGAGTTATGTTTGTTGTGTAAGGAGAGTGAGAAAAGGTTAAAAATGTTTACTCCTTCTCAGGCTTCTATTGTTAGCACGAGTGATTTGCCTTGGGACAAAGTTTGTTTGGACTTCATTGGTCCAATGGACTCTTTACCTGGTGATTGTAGATTTGCCTTGGTGCTGGTGGGTGTATGTTCATGATGGTTGTGTGTAGAGTTTATGAGAAATATTACTACTGACTCGGTAATTAGACAGTTGAGATCAATATTTTTAAAGGAAAGTTTTCCAAAGGTATTATTCACGGACAATGGGACTCACCCAACTTCTTTGGCCATGCATTCTTTTCTAGCTAATCATGGGATCAAACACATGTGCACTTCATTATACAATCCACAGGGTAATGGGATTGTGGAGCGGATGAATCGTTTGGTTAAAGGCACCATACAGATGTCACTTCAAGGGCAGTGTGATGTACGTAGGGCAGTGGAAGAGATGGTTTGGTCTTATAATACTACAACTCATAGTGTTACAGATGTAGTTCCTTTTGAGTGTATGCGTGGTAGACTTCCCAAAACTAAGTTGGTTCCGCATTGGTTGTTGGAGAGCGGAGCTGCTACAAGCAGGGTTGTTCCGGGTAAGGTTGGAAGAGTTGAAGTGGGGGATATGATCAAAGTTAAGTTGGGTCGCAGAGAGCATGGTATGAATAAGTTTTCTGATCCAATGAAAGTTAAGGAGGTTCATAAATGGCATGTTGTATTGGAGAATGGGCAGAGTTGGAACTTCCGTAGGATTGCTTTGTATTCTAAAGGGAGTCTGACGAGTGAAGGTTTGAGTGAACAGTTGGAGCGGAACTCTTCTCAAGGATCTTTATTAAAACCCGAAGTGTCTTCTAAGGAGGGGTCCTCTTCCCAAGGGTCTCTGATAACACCCGAGGTGTTTTAAAAAAACAATGAGTCTTCGAGAAGTAATGCTCAAGTCTTGGGACGAGAAGTTTCGAGTAGGATTTCTCGTATTCCTAAGAAATATAATGATTTTCTTAGATATTGATGTTTATTGAACTTGTATTGTACCAATTGTTTCACCTGTAATGTTCTTAGTTCATTTTATGATGATTTTATTAGGTATTGATATTTATTAAACTTGTACTGTACTAAATGCTTCACTTTTATTTTTTCCTTGTTCATTTTTATTTTTTCTCTTTTGTTTTATAATGATAGGAGATATGTTGTGCCTTAATCTTATTTTCAGCGTCATGTTATTTGTGTTCTGGTTCTACTCTGCATCATCATATGCATCACGTAGAGCGTTAGGGTTAGCAAGTTCTGCATTCCGCATTCTTGATCTGGCGGTTGCTGAGGCAGGATAGAGAATACTTACTTTGTGTACCTGTATCTTCAATAAAGAAGACTGAACTCACCTCTTGGCTGCACCCTCTTTCTTAACATGTTGGCGACGATCCTGGTTCTCCTCATCCATCTATCTGACAGTTCATCGTCCTTCGATCTCGGCTGCACCCTCTTTCTTAACACAAACCATCACACACTCTTGAACAGGATGCTGACAAATGCTCCGTCTCTCAGAACACACACACAAGAGCTTTGTTCCTCAAACCCCAGGGCAGAATACAACAAACAGTTATGAGCGCACAACAGAAAATGAAGTTACAGGCCGACAATCTTACTGAGTGCCTGGGATGAGGGGCAGAGTTGGTCACTGTGTCGCAAAAGGAACAAGGCTGTGCGCTCAGCTCACGCTCGCCTAACGCTTCTCCTTACTCGGCGTACTGCGTCACTAAATACAAACGTCCAAGAGCCCTAATCTGCCCGCAGACGTCATCGCGCGACACACCCACACATGGGAGGCGGCACACAGTTTGGAAAGCTCTGTCTTAACCAATAGGACTCCTGCAAGTCTAGGGAAACTGGGGAATGGCTTTGTCACGTGCACAATAAACCTTAATGGTGTCAAGCTGCTTAACTATCACAGAGCCGGCCCAAGTGCACCAGGTGCATCAGTCTTTATTGAATACTGTGGCAACGAATCTTTGCAGCCTTACCTTTATACACTGTAGTTGTAAGCTGGAGACTGTAGGCTACCAATTGTAGACTGATTCCAGTAAACAGTTGTTTGGCAGCAATTTGGCTTTTTGGCCGTTGTTCATAAGCAATAGTGATTCAAAGTCTTTACTTTGGCAGCAGTACTGCGAGCTGAAGTCCCCTTATGCTCCTTACACTTCCAACGTGGTTACTTGCGCACACTAATGCTCCATTGGGCCTCTGCTAGTCTCTGGACACTCAGCAGAAAGCAGGCAAAAGCGGCAATGGGATCGGGGCAGCTGAAGTCCTCACCTCCATCAGTGGACGCCCTACTGGCACTAAACTGGCTGCTGCCTTTTACCTTCTGCCTCCACACCGCAGCCTATTGCCTGCAAGGCAGCTGCCAGGCTCCTCAGGTCAAGAGCCACTGACCCCCACGGGCGATAATCATTTTGGTTTGCCGCCCTAAGTCCAGGCTGCCCAGTCTAATCAGGACACAAACTTAGTGTGTACTGGCGGCCTCTGAACAACAGAGTCAGTCACTGACGCTGTGACTTCCACTCTCCCAGGCTTGGCAATAATTCAATTAGCCTGGGGCAACGGCCATAATTACAGGCATAGCACTGAAGAGCCGGTTCGAGCAACAGGCAGAGCTGCAAGGCCAGTGCATGAGTCCTGCAAAACCAGGAGCCAGCTGCTTCCTGACTTTTTCATAAACTTCCCGCTCTGGCAGCAGGACCGGAGGTGACGTCCCTCAGTGGCGCCTCTGGCCGACTTTGGCGTATTACATCCTGACTCAGAGCCATGCAGCGCCGCGGGCATCATGGTAAGATACATTGTAGCCACACATTCAGCCTGCTAACAGTCCATTGCTCAACTGTAATCACCACAAGCGTGTGGGAGACGTGCAAGCAGGCCACGGGTGGCGCTCCCACCTGCCTCACACTTCATAACAGTTTTAGACAGGCTACAGCTGAGATACTATACTGAATGCATCATATGTTTGACAATGCATTTCAGTGCAGTGATGCGGAGCACCACACGAAAATGCGTTAGTCTAACGCCTGATGCGTGGCACTTGGCAGTACTGAAAAGAGAAAGGAGATAAGCTGCAGCCTCTGTGACTTTACATCAGGTTATTATCACAGAGACTGGGTGGATGGAAAGAGAATGTGCAATTTGAGCATTTTTGCAGGGCTACTTTTGATTCCTCAGTCCGGTCCTGATGGCAAGGAGGAAAGTTTAAATTTATTTTATTGGTTTTATCCACAAAGAGAATGAATGAGCCATTGTGCTCCACAATCATTGGGTTCCAACCCGGCAAGTTACTATCGTATATTTCAGGCATGAACAACAACAAAAGGGAAAACAGATCCCCCCTCCCCCTCACCCCCTCCTCCTCCTCAAAGAAAAGCTAACCTGATAAAAAAGGAAGTATTTCGGTCCAATGATCAATCCCCATAATTTACTAAGTTGTGGCTGTAGCAGAGGCAGGCGTTGGTAGAGGATCTGCCAGTCTTAACAGTCTGAGATATTTGGGACAGGTAAGCTCCGTAAATTCGGATGTCAAGAGCGCGAGGAGGGGTGCCCACAAATCGTGAAAGGCAGCCCCAGGGTTGGTTACAGAAAGAGAAATCTTCTCCATCCCTTGAATAGACCATAGTTTATGAAGCCAGCCTAGTCGTGTAGGGACTGTCATGGAACCCCAATGTGTTAGGACATTCTGTACTGCAGCGCCCAAGGTTAGTGCTATTTGTTTGCCTCTCCTAGAGGTAAGCGGGAAGGTGATGGCATTGGGGAGGCCAGGGAGAATGTACACCGGGAATCTCGGGACCTGGGTATCAAAGTGGGAGTCGACATTGTCTAGGATTTGTTGCCAATATGCCCCCAGGACGGGTCAGTCCCAAAGTAAGTGGGTGAGAGTGCCCGGTGAGTCGCAGGCTCGCCAGCACAGCGGGCTACGGGAAGGGTTTCCCCTATGGAGCATTAACCGAGTTAAATACCAATAGGTGGCCAACTAAGTGGCCGTTTCAATAGATGCAACATTGCGGGCCGTCCGGCGGGACCGGTAGTATATATCCTTCCATTCTTTCGGGGAGAGTTCCCTACCCAACTCCTCCTCCCAACGCAGCTGGCCAGGGGATTTTCCCGTGTCGGAGGTGTTTCGAGTGAATATATACAGATCTGATGTTAAATGTGCATCGCTGTGTCGTGTAATTAACCACTTCTCAAACGGTGTGAGCAGTCTCTCTGCACCATCCCTCACCTCCCTGTGTAGCACCCAATGCCTGATCTGTAGATACCAGTAGCGCTCCGTTTCAGGAATTCCGTCATCTGTGCGGAATTTGACGAAAGGGCTCGCTCCGGAAAGGTCAAAGAAATGTCCTATGGAGCGGCTAGCTTCTGTCGTCCAGTGATGAAATTCCCGATAGTCTAGTCCGGACGACAAATCTGGGTTCTGTACGATAGGCGTAATAGGAGATGGGAATGTAGTAAGCCCCCTGATGTTCGCAGTTCTATCCCAGGCTACATTATGGGCCGAGTTACCTCTGAGAGGTACAAGTAGTTGCACGGCTGTCCTTAGCAGGAGAGGAAGGGAACCCCCCACAATGGTTGGGCTGCCAGGGACCTATCCATAAATAACCAATGTTTCTCGGATTCAGGGCGTGACAACTCAACTTGTGCTTTCATCTGAGCTGCCTGCCAGTATGTCAAAAGGTCGGGAACCCCCAGTCCCCCATCCACCGGGTCCCTGTATGTGAGTTCGTGACACATCGGAGCCCTCTGATCCCGCCAGATAAAGCACTCTATGTCACTCTGCAGGGCACATAGAACTCCAGAGGGGGGCATCAGTGGAAGGGTGTGAAATAGAGAATCTAGGGCAGTAGCACCATCGCAATACGGCCCAGCACGAAAGGGAATGGGGTCTCCATTTGCGGAGGGAATCCCGAACTTGTTTCAATAGTGTTGTGTAGTTCGCCTGTCTAGTGGCAGAGATAAGTGATAACGTCATGAACCCATTGAATCTGAAAAGTTCGCTGTAGAAGTTCCAGCGTCTCGGGCTCTAATGATAAGTTAAGAGCTTGCGACTTGTGCATATTGATCTAAAAGCCCAAGGCTAGCGCAAACCGGGCCAGTTCGTCTAAAAATGCCGGAAGGGAGTTTGTGCTCCTTTAATGGTTGGATCATCACAGACTCTTTGAGCCAGAGGCTCCATATAGAGGGCGAAGAGGAGCGACGACAATGGGCGCCCTTGCCTGGGTCCCCTGCAAATAAAGAAGGACGCTGATGCCCCACCATTCACCCGCACCGTAGCTGTGGGATTCGTATAGCTCTGGGAGATCCAATCAATGAAGCGGTTCGGTAGGCCGAAATGGACCAGTGTCGCTCAGAGGTAGGGCCAGTGGACCCTGTCAAATGCTTTTTCGGCGTCAACTGAGAGGATCATGCTTTCCGCCAGGAAGCGCTCTGAACGGTCTATCAAGTGGAAGAGCCTTTGGTATTATCGGAGCACTGTCACCCAGGAACAAAGCCAGATTGGTCCGGATCTATCAGACCGGGGAGACGACAAGGAAATCTGGCTGCTTAAATGCCGGTAAAAATCTTTAGGTCCACGTTGAGTAGAGATATGGGGAGGTAGTGGCTGCAGAGACGGTTATCTTTCCCTGGCTTAGGAATCACAGTTATTAAGGCCTCCAACATGGAGGACGGGAAGGAAGAGGCTGATGACGACCCAACTAAGTTAAAAACGGGTACTAAAAGTGGGGCCAACGTCCCACAAAACTTTTTATAGAAACCGGGAGTGAACCGGAATTTGTTGAGCTTCAGGCGAGCAATTGCCGATATAACCTCCTCCAATCGGATGGGGGCCTCTAGGTCAGCCTCCCGGGACGGCAACAGTTTGGCTGTAGCCACGTCATGGAGGTATCGAGTCGGTTCAGTCTCAGGCAGAGCTTGAGCCAAGTATAGTGTTTCGTAGAAGTGTTTGAAGGCCTCCACAATCGCAGTGTCCTCGCTACACTCTCCCCCCCGGGACCTTATACCGCAGCCACTCTATGAGCTTGTCTTTGCGCTCGCAGACGGTTTGCGAGAATTCGGCCACAGCGATCTCCTCCTACATAAAAGGCATGTTTGAGGGGCAGAGCTGCATATTCTGCTCGGTCGATGTCCAACCCCACTAGCTGTGCCCGGGCCGCCTTCATGAGCTTCCAAACTCTTGGAACACCAGTCCGCTGGTGAATCCGTTCCAGCTTCGTGACCTCACTCATCATGCGGTCTCGTTTCTCCCGCCTATCTCTGTTGTCGGCCGACGATATGTCAATGAAGAACCCTCAAATCACCGCCTTCATCGCCTCCCACAAGGTCGTCAAAGATATGTCTAGATTGCCGTTTGAGGCAAAATATTCAGCTATGCTCTTCTCAATCTGTTGCATTACTGAGGGACGAAGGCGCCAAAAGCTGTGGACAGGGCGCTGCGGGGCAAGGACAGAGAGAGCCGTAGTGCGAAGGGAGAATCTCCACATCACGGACCTGTTGCGTTAGGGGGTCAGAGGTAAAGACATAGTCAATTCTTTTGTATGTTTTATGAGGGTGGGAATAAAATGTATATGACCTGGTGTTGGGATGTTGAAGCCTCCATTTGTTGTAAGACCAGCCTCCCCCAGTAATAGCTTCCCCACGTTGGACAGGGACCCTGTCTGGTCCCATCTTTGCCCAGAGCAGTCCTTGTCACCATCTAGTACCATATTAAAGTCCCCTCCTAGCAAAACCGTTTTCTTTGATAAGCCAGTGAGTTCCTGAATTACTGTCCTAATAAAACCCTCTTGACCACTATTGGGGACATATACCAAGGCTACTGAGAACGTGCATGTATCTGAGGTGAATGTGTAGGCCAAGAACCTCCCTTTGATTTAGGCCTGTTTACTACCGACACGCCCCGGGAACCTAGAAGATACCAGGATGGTAACCCCAGCGGTTTTGGAAGTGGCTGAAGAGAATATTTGGTGAGGGAACGCCTTTGATCTCAGTTGATGGGTATCGGCAAGGAGTAGATGCGCCTTCTGGAGTAGGCAGATATTGGCATCTGAGCTCTCCAGGAAGGACAGAAGGCCTTGGCGCTTAGTGGGGTTATTAAGCCCTTTCACATTCAGGGACACAACATGAATTTCAGGAGTCATAGGGGGTTGGACTCAGACTCGCCATTTCTAACAGCATTGCCCCTGTAGGGATGGGAGGCATGGTGAGATAGTGTAATACAACCCTTAATAAACATCGCAGGAGGAGGAGGCAACCCAAAAGAGAAAAACCCCAAATAACAAACGTAAAGGAAGAAACATTCATGAATAGTCCACAAATGTCCCAGGCAGTTCGCCTGTGGTGAGACGTGGGATGGATAGCAGGAGTCCCGCCGCCCTCCCATCCCTGGACCCGGCCATAACAGCCGGTGTGTTCCTACAAGAATGCACAAATCGGCACCTCAAAATGTATAGGTCAGTCTGCAGTGTTGAAGTCTTCTGACAGAGTCTGAAGAACTGCAGAGTGTTCTATGGCGATCATATCTGGATCTGGACGAGAGCCCAGCAGCGAATTGCCGGCTCTCTGCCAGCGGTTGTTGTCATCTCGGTGGTTGTAGGCAGTAGGTTTCACCGTCCCGGCGTGGTCGGCCTCTGGTAGTCGCAGTAGAGATGTCGCTTCCTCGAGAGAGTAATTGACGGAGCCTACCCTCCCATTTAAAAATAAGTCTAAATGGATGCCCTCAAGAGTAAGCGATGTCTTTGGAGCGGAGATATGCGGTAATGGGGCGGAAGTCGCATCTTTTCTGTAGAGTGGAAGCCGCCAAAGCCTGGAAGACAAGAGGCGTGCAGGAGCGGAATTCAATGGGATGATTGGCCCGTGCCTCGCGCAGAATACGCTCCTTGAGCTTGAAGTCGTAGACACACGTCCAGATATCAGGTGGAGGGGCCGTTGGAGATCTCTTGAGGCCCACTCGATGTGTCTGGTCGAGTCGAATCTCCTGGTTCGGGGGTCCTCCTAGGATGTGGCGGATCAAATCTACGCCGAAGGCCTAAATGTCCTTGTGAACGTGGGGTGATGGCGGGCTGGTAAAGCAGGCAAGGAGGCCGGATGTAGTGGGCAATATTGGTTCTTTTATTTCAACACAAAGTCGGTTTCCAGTAAATAATAGGGAAACGAAGCAAAACGAGGCTCCAAGGTAAGGTGTCTTGATCCTCCCAAGGTGGGCTGGGTCTTGGGTCTTCGGGAAGTCGGGATGTCCGGAAAAGGGGGAAGGTCCTCGGAGGTCACGAAGAGAAAAGAAATAAGGAGTCGTTAGTCCTGCTGGGCTTGCTGTAGTCACAACTGTTACCAACACCAGGGTGGTAGTGAGGGACTCGGAAGACGACGTGAGGGAAGGGAATCGGGGAGGAGGGTTTAATGAGAAAGAAAGAAGGGTGTCCGGGTGAAAGGCTTGAAGGAAATGGAGTAGTTTGTAGTGCTTTACAGGGTGCTGGGTGCTTCCACTCCAAAGGGGCGTGATCTGTATAAATGATAAAGTCTCGGCCCTCCAAGTAGTAGCTTTGGCTTTCGACAGCCCACTTGATTGCAAGTGCCTCCTTTTCCACCACAGCGTAATTCATTTCACGGGGGAACAATTTCCTACAAAGATAGAGGATGGGTCTTTCATTCCCCAGGCCGTCTCTTTTTGAGAGGACTGCTTCCAGACCCTGATCAGAAGCATCGGTCTGTAGCACGAATGGTTGTGAGTAGTCTGGACTTACTAAGACAGGACTGGAGGTTAGTGCATGTTTGAGGTCGGTAAAGGCACGCCATAGCAATGGCGTAGGGTGTTTTAGGGCAACATCAGTTCTGGCTGTTTTCTTTAGAAGGTCCGTAAGGGGGCAGCTCTCTGAGAAAAATTGGGAACGAACCTTCAGTAGTAGCCTAGAAGGCCCAATAATGCTCGGAGGTCTTTTCTGGTCTGGGGAAACGGAAGGGATTGGATGGCTTCTATTTTGTTTTTCTGTGGTCGTATCATGCCCTCGCCCAGGAGATATCAGAGATATTTCACTGTCTGGGCTGCTAGGGGAGTTTTGGCTGGGTTGATGGTGAACCCAAAGGACCCCAGGGAGGAAATAACACGATACAGGTGTTCTAGGTGTTGTGCCCAGCTATCACTGTAGATGATGATGTCGTCAAGATACGCCCCGGCATACAGAGCGTGGGGCCTCAGGATGGGGTTTATGGCTCTCTGGAAGGTAGCGGGTGCGCCATGAAGACCAAAGGGTAAAACAGTGAATTAATACAACCCCTCAGGGGTGGCGAAGGCTGTCTTTATTTAATCCTGTTCTCTGAGCGGTATTTGCCAATAGCCTTTGCAAAGGTCGAGCGTGGATATACACTTGGCCTTCCCTATCCGTTCGACCATCTCATCTACGCGAGGCAAGGGATACGTGTCGATGTTGGAAATGTTATTGACCTCGCGAAAGTCGATGCAGAATCTGACCGACCCGTCGGGTTTGGGAACAAGGACTATAGAGGAATTCCAGTTGCTGACAGAGGGCTCGATGATCCCCATTTTTAACATCTGTTCGGTCTCTTGCTGTATGACCGCTCGGCGGGCTTCAGGGACTCGGTAGGGTCTCAACCGAACCACCTTCCCTGGTTCTGTCTGTATGGAATGTTCTATGATAGCGGTACGTCCAGGAGAGGAGGAAAACACCTGACGTACTGGAAACAGAACATCCCGAAGTACCAGCATTTGTGATTCAGTCAGCTTGATGTCTAAACAGGGATCGAAGGGGAGAGGGGAATGAACCCTGGACCCTGACAGGACTGGATGGGGTCCTTCCCATTTCTTGAGGTGGTTTACGTGATAAATCTGGGTAGTACCCCGGTTGGGATCCAGTTCCAACTCGTAGGTGACAGGGGTCACTTGTCGGAGGATGGTATAGGGGCCCTGCCATTGGCCTAGTAACTTCTGATCAGACGATGGCATCATTAAGAGGACCGGATCTCCGATGTCAAAGACACGGATTTTGGTGCCCTTGTCGTACTGTCTCTTTTGGGTGTTTTGTGCGCTCTCCATGTTTTGGCGGACTATATCCCTGATTACTGACAGGTGGGTTTTCAGGTTTTCGACGTATTCGGGAAGGGGACGATTACGGTCTGGCTCTGTCTCTCATGCTTCTTGAGCCATATCCAGAAGGGTACGGGGAGGCCGACCATACAACAGCTCGTAGGGGGAATAGCCTGTACTACTCTGAGGCTTGCATCGGATGGCGAATAGGGCCAATGGCAACATCTCCTCCCACCTTCTGGCTTCTAGGCCCAATAGCTTCTTCAGTGTCTGTTTTAACGTGGCGTTGTACAGCTCCACTAAACCGTCGGTTTGCGGATGGTACGCGGAGGTTCTAATTTGTTTTATCCCTAGTTGGGAGCAGACCTGTTTCATGAGGGCCAAAACGAAAGGAGTGCCCTGATCCATCAGGATCTCCCTGGGGAACCCCACTCTGGAGAAAACAGCGATGAGGGCTTTGGCAATGTTTTGAGTAGTTGGCTGGCGTAGGGGTATGGCTTCAGGGGAGCGGGTCGCATAGTCCACAAGAACCAAGGCATAACGACACCCGCTTCGGGAAGGTAGGAGGGGTCCTATGATGTCCATCCCGACACGGCTAAAAGGGATATCGATGACGGGAAGGGGTTGCAAAGGTACCCTAGGGGGTCGATATCTACTGTGTTTTTGACAGACCGGGCATTCTCGACAGTATGTTTTGATCTGTTGGTGTACGCCTGGCCAGTAAAACTTCTCTAAAACGGTCTGTCTTGTTTTTTCATCGCCAAAATGACCCCCCAAGAGGTGGCTGTGGGCAAGAAATAGGACTTTATCTCGGAAGGGCCAGGGGATCAATAGTTGTGGGTTTTGTCGGGCCCCACCTTTTCTATATTACAGCCACTTTCTCTTGAAGAAATAGGGACCTACTTGCAAGGGGTCCTCGTGGTCCAGGGCCCTTCCCCACGCTTCTTGTATAAGGGGATCTTCTAGTTGTGAGGCCCTGAATTCCCTGCCCGTCTGCCAGGGATGCTCGTCAGGTATTGCAGGGTATGCACTGATGTATCCCTTCTTCTCTTTTCTCTTCTGGATTTGCGGGGTTTGGGAGCGGTAGCCGGAGGAGATAGTCCCTGAGGAAAAGGTGCTTCATTCCACCACTGGGTTAGCAAATCCGTTGTGTCAAGAAGAAGTTTTGGTAGACCGGAGTAATCGCTCCCCAGAATGACCTGTTCAGGAAGGGCCGACACGAGACCCACTGTGAGGGTGGTTCCTGGATCCGTGGGATGCTGCACTCGTACTCGTGTAGTTGGATACCTCTTGGTGTCCCCATGGACACATTGTATGGCCGCCATACCGGTAGGAGGGCCAACAGGGGTGGACATGTCTTGCGGCCTTAGAACACTTTGCCTGCACCCAGTGTCGGCTAGGGCAAGGACGGTTTGTCCATCTATATTTACCGGACAACGGAACGGGGTGGTATGGCCCCCGGAGTAGCGCAGACATAGTTCTGGATGAGACCGACCTCCATGGGCTCTTCCTTTTGTGGGCACATGCGGGCGATGTGGCCAAAACCCCCACAACTATAGCACTGTGGTCCTGGGTTGGGAGGTCGGTACAGGACAGGCATGGGCAAGAGAGGTGGAGGTTCTGGTCTCCGTGGTAGCGGTGGCCGGTGAGGGCGAATGCCTGTCGTGTTGTGGGGTCTATGTGGGTGTTCATCTTTGCCGCGCCAGAGTTCTTGGGCCCGACTGTAGGCGCTTGCAATTTCGACAGCGGTCTCTAGCGTAAGGCGGGCGTGTTGTCTTACCCATCTCTGGGTGCCCGGGTGTAGGGCAGCCAGGAAATGTTCTAAGTATATTTTCCCCAGGATATCGTCTTTTGAGGAGGTGTCGGGTCTAAGCTACCGGTTGTTCAGGTCTTTGATCCGGAAGGAGAGGGCTCTGGGGGTTTCTTGGGGTCCTTCTTTGGCCTGTCGCAGTTTCACTCTGTACGTTTCATCATCAATACCCAGGCGCTCCAGGATACACTTTTTTATATCATCGTAGGGAGTGTTACCTTGGATGTTTGCCTGTTGGTACGCGGCCTGTAGGTCGCCGGTCAGCAGAGGCCATAGGTATTGGCCCCAGTGGTCAACGGGCCACGAGGCTGCCTGGGCTAGTCTTTCAAAATTTGTAAAGAAGTAGCCCGGGTCGACCCCCGGCACTTACTTCTGCAATACTACTGAAGGGAGGGAAGCAATCGGTCTTTGGTGCCCCGGGGCATCGGTCAGCTTCCCCATGGCTTGCTCGTGTGCGTCACCCTGACCCTTGAGGACATCATGTAGCTGTCCTCTATCGTCCTCTGCGGTTTTAAGGAACCGTTCCATTATCTTGCCCAACTGCTCCTGAGATTCGGCCATCCTCTTTACCACGGCCTCCATGCTTCCAGTGGATCCCACTTCTGACACCAGCTGTGAACGTGGGGTGACGGCGGGCTGGTAAAGCAGGCAAGGAGGTCGGATGTAGTGGGCAATATCGGGTCTTTTTTTTCAACACAAAGTCGGTTTCCAGTAAATAATAGGTAAACAAAGAAAAACGAGGCTCCAAGGTAAGGTGTCTTGATCCTCTCGAGGTGGGCTGGGTCTTGGGTCTTCGGGAAGTCGGGATGTCCGGAGAAGGGGGAAGGTTCTCGGAGGTCAGGAAGAGAAAAGAAATAAGGAGCCGTTAGTCCTGCTGGGCTTGCTGTAGTCACAACCGTTACCAACACCAGGGTTCTAGTGAGGGACTCGGAAGATGACCGTGAGGCAAGGGAAGAGGGGAGGAGGGTTTAGGGAGAAAGAAAGAAGGGTGTCCGGGTGAAAGGCGTGAAGAAAATGGAGTAGGTTGTAGTGCTTTACAGGGTGCTGGGTGCTTTACAGGATTTTACAGTGCTATCAGGTCCGTGTCTAAAAGAGAGACTAAATAAATACAGGGATACTATATGCAGAGCACCTAATGTGCTACAAAGGGGGTGGTTTGTTGGTACTCACACACTCCGCCTCAACTCTCCGATGAGTTGTGGCCGCTCTTCAGCCACCTCCTGGGGACTCCACCAGTCTTCCGTCCACACGTCTGCTTCTTCGTTCGCCTGCTCCTCCTCCACTGCGGTCCGAGTCTCCTTCCACAAGATCGCTGCTCCGACGGTGTCTCTCCCTCGGCTTCCGTCTTTTCCCTGTTCCGGAGTTGGAGTTGAGGCGGGATTTCCGGGGTCAGGGCGATGTGCTTCCGGTACGTGACCTCCTCCGATTGGTTCCGGCAAGAAAGAGAGGGGCGGGGATCTTGTTGTCAGGGTTGCTTCCAAGGACGCCTCGGGATACGTTTCTGAGAAGGGCAGTTGTCCGAGGGGAGTAAGTCCAGGCGGGGTGAGTAACGGGGTCTCATCACAGTCCTGTTCTTCTGCCCCCTGAGGCACCGCCCGAATCTGTATATCATTTCAGCAAGAGCGATTCTCCAGGTCCTCCGCATGAGATTGAAGGTCCAGATGTTGATCTTGCAGCCTGATCACCACCTGTTGGACCTGGGACACCTCTTCATCTCTGGCTGTTGTTTGGTTCTCTAGTTTGTCCATTCGCTCCCCCACAGAGTCGATATCTTTGTGCATCTTGCGGATTTCAGCAGTAAGATCTTTCTTCATGGTGTGGAACTCTCTGGTGAGGTCCACGAAAAGGGATTCCAGGACGCATGGGGTGACAGGTACGTCTGGTTCCACTGATCCCCTCCTCTCAGCAGCCCCTCCAGTATGTGACATTGTCACTTTTCCACCAACCCCTACCTTAAGTAAAAAGTCTTTTACAGATCTGTCCTTACGAGCTCTGGCAACAGCCTCTTGTAGGAGTCTCCACTTCCAGTCCACAGTTAAGTGGTCGTGAGCAGGGACAGTACGTGTCAGTTAGATCAGTGTAGTAGGCCTCCAGGCCCGATCCGCAAGTGGGCCCCCCTGCCACCTGGGCCACTGTTAGAAATGGGGATTTCTGGTTGGCTAAGGCTTGCGCCAAAGCCAGGCAGAGACCGCCATTCTACGTCAGGGCAATTAAGTCACCCGCCAAGATAACCCCTGCTCACCCCCTTGGTAGCTTGGCAAGAGCAGTCAGGCTTATCCCGGAGGCAAGGTGTAAAGCGTTTGCGGGCGCACCCAGCAACAACACCCAAGGCCCACCACAAAGGAAACTCCACACAAGGTTATATAAAAAAATAGCCTTTGTATTATACCAAACACATTAGATAATAAACACCCACTTTACAATGTGCCACAGGCACGGGCAGAATTTACAGGGGATTATGTACACGGGACAGGGCCACTTGGGCAACTGTCAGGAATAAGCACTCTTAGAACTAGCACTTTGTAGAAATGGCACTTTGTAGGAATAGCCCTTAGAACATAGAATAATTGTAGCACCAAATAGCACATGTAGCACACAACCAGTAACCACTGGTAAAAGGTAGGTACACACTACGCAACCCTAACAACCTTAAGCATATATCACACAGGGGACCATGAGCTCACTAGTAGAACCTATATTAGGAAAAACAACCTCCTAAGCATAAACATACATTAAGAAGTATAGGCAATAAGGCATTGGATAATATGCAGAAATCACATTAGGCAGGTAATCACATTTGCGCCAAAAGATCACAGAACTAACCCCAGGCCAATTTGGCCTCTCAGGGGCTCACAGGCCCAATGTCCAGAATGTTTGGGCTGGTTGCGCAGGCAGCCAAAGAAGAATGCGCAAGGGTTCCTGGGGGCATAAACGGTGCAGCTGCGCACTAAGTGCTGGGCAGCTGGGTAACTGAGCCTGGCACCAGCATGCCTCCTGGCTCTCCTTCTGGGGCTCTAAATAAACTGTGCCCAAAATAACGTGGGAGCCTTGCAAGCTCTATAAACAAATAACTGTGCCCTCAAGAGCCTCGTGGGCTGTAGAAAAATGCTAGCCCACTGGGGGAGTGGCCCGCTGCCAACCGGGGCCACCCTTCCCTCGAAAATGCCCCCGAGACGTTGGAGCCCACAGGCTCTAAACACAGAATGCCCCCCAAACAAGGTTTGGGGGGCCACAGGGCTTCAGAATGACCCAGAAATGCCGCCAAAACACGGTGGGAGCGGCCCCCTGCCAACCGGGGCCGCTCTATGCCCACTGAAACTGCCCCCACACTGGTGGAGACTCTCAGGCTCTACATAAACTGTTGCCCCTGTCGTAAGAGCCTCTCGGGCTCTGAACAAATGCTCCCAGGATCGTTGGAGTCTTGTGCAACAGCGGCCCCCAGCAATGAAGATAGCACTACGGGGGGCGGGCACCGGCAATGTGCCCCGACGCCCCCCTCTCCCCAACGGAAGACCAATGGCCCCACTCACTGAGGCCTGGGACGGGGGCTCCTCTCGAGAAGGCGGAGGACTCTGGCTGCACGCGGGCTCTCCTCTCGGTACAGGAGCCCCGCCAGCCACTGCAGCACGCCTCCTGTGTAGTTCCGGCTGCGCTTGTCTTCCTGCTTCCGGGGCCTGCTCCTGGGCAGCGGTGCAATTGGGCGGCCCTCGTTCCGGGTCGCCCGCCTCCAACCAGTCAACAGTGCCTGCCTTCCGGGTCGTGCCGATAGCGGCCCGGGAGGAACTTTGAAGAGCGGCTCGGGCCGTGGTGGTTGCCCAGTTGGCGCGGCAAGTTGCGGGGTGGGCACCCGAGTTAAGAACAGGTCCGTGGTGGGGTGGGCACTCGCTAGGGGTTCCTAAACAAAACAGCCACAAGGTCCCTGGTGGGGTGGGCACCCGCCAGGGATATTAAAAAAAATAAACAGCAAATGTGCGGGGTGGCACCCGCGCTGCGGATCGGAAGAAAAGAGAGGGTATCCCCACGCTGGGTAATCCCTCGAGGCAGGGATCACAGCTCCAGCTGCGCCAATGCTCTGTTTTTAGAAGGGGAAGGCCAGCGCTCCCCAGGGCTGGCAGGCAGGAATCCCTAAAGTCCAGTAAGGTTTCTTGTAGGAGGTGTGGGTGCAAGGGCTGTGCACAGGGGCCAGCTCAGAGGGCACTCCAGGCAGGGAGGCAGTCCCAGTGGCGGTCCTCCTGGTGCCCAGCAGTAGCAGCAGCCCCCCCCCCCTCAAGTTAAGGTCAGCAGAGAACATTTTGTATGGGGTCACAGCCCCTTTTTATACACCTAATTCCTTTGTCTGTGTCTGCAGGGTGGGGGAAAACCAGACGCAGCTGGTTTTGGCACACTCTGTTGTGCTCAGCCCCTCTCACCATTCACTGGCCAGGCTAGGGACATCAGACACACCACAGGGGGTGGAGCCAGCATTGTGTAGGGAAAGCCCAGCCCTATTCAGGTCCCAGGTGCACTCCTCCCACCCATCTGGCTTTCAATCTCCCTATTCACCACCGGGGCAGACCCATCTGACTCCTGGAGCCAGGCTCATCAGCCAGCTCCAGCCAATCACAAGCCCGACAGTCACTGCACCTTTATTCCACAGACATGCCAACTTCTAGAAGTGGCACTTCCACACTAGACACATTAATGCCGCACACATCATCGCACAGCATTTAATCACACGAGTCCGCACATACCAAACTCGACCCTGCACTCCCCACACATCAGGAACTACCATGAACACATACATTCCCCATGCATTCCTATGGGAGGGCAGGCCAACTGCACCACATGCACAACTTTACACTGAGAAACAGTGGTAAAGTGTGCAGAAGCCAAAAATAACTTAACACCAGGTCACAATTAAAAGCAAAAAGTTTAGGGATGAACCTGCCAGAAGGGCCAAGTCCAACAGCCACGTTAAAAGGAGATTTGCAGAGTGTACTTTTGGGGGGTAGCGTTGTGTGTGATGTGTCGCGCAATGGGAGACGCCTCTAACTCAGCGCACGCTGCTAATGTCCGGTGGGTAGAGAAGGCCCACCTCCGTGTTGGTACCTCAGAAGTTGTGAGGGAGTATCCAAGGTTGAGGATACCAAGCCTGGGATGTGCCCACCAATTGTGGCCCACCTCCTGGATCTGTGGCGGTGTGGGGGCCGTAGGGTTACGGGAAGGAAGGGGCACTCGAACCACACATCGCTGTCTCCTCCAGGTCCTCACTCACCATGTGGCAGTTGCTATTGCAGGGCTTCCCCCATCCGTGCTCTCTAGGACGATATGGCGCTGTGCAGCTTTTCAGCATGTGTTGTATAGCGTACAGAGATGGGCCCCTTGGTGCCCGGCTCCTAACTGTCGCCATGATCAACACTCTTCTCCCGGGAAGCGAAGGAGCCGGGTGTTGTCCTGCAAAATGCTGTGACCTGGGATGCAAGTAGAGGCCCGGAATTGGCGTGCCGCGCCCCCCTCGGGAGAGTCCGTTAGCCCCAGTGTAGTGGCGGTGGGTCCTGATGGCAGCAGGTCTTGGGGAGTGCTGCAGTGCCGGGAATGGAAAACCCAATAACCCAAGCAAACGGCTCACCTCAGTGGGAACTGTGTAGCTTTCGCCGTACTCAGTACTCCTCTCTTGGGACATGGGGGAGCAGCGACAGCAGAGACTGCGATCAGGGGTGCAGGTACCGGTCCGGAGTTGGTGCGTCGCGCCCCTGGGGAAATCCGCTGGTCCCGGTGCAGCGGTGGTGGGCCCAGATGGCGGCAGATCCTGGAGAGTTCGGTGGCGCCCGGAAGGGCAGGCCCAACAAACCAGGCACGCCCGGCAGCCGAATCGTGCTGTATAAAGGCTCACCTTGGCGGGGGCAGCACAACTTCTTCAGCTGGCTCAGACCTGCGCCGCAATCTTGTTGCTGTGGTGGAGGTGCGTCTCACGTGTGCTTTGGTCCCTTCCAGTCACCCGGCGTCAGGTCTGCTCAAGCCTCCCGGCTCTTGGCCAATGCTCAGCAGGGGCGCTCATAAGCTGCAGTGCCTGTCTCAGTCGCCTCCACAGTGAGCCAGCCGCCAAGCGCTCACAGCTCAGACTGCCTTCGGGTCTGGAGGTCAGATGTTAGACAAATTCACCGCACCCAAGGAAAGTCTTAGGTGCTAGGGCTTGTCACGGGCCCAGGGGCAGTGTTCGAAACTGCATGATGACGCGGTCCCATCTCTGCCTCCTGCCTGTGGACCCAGACCTGCTGGGAACACCAAGGTGTTATGTATTCATTTATGTGCGCGTGTTTGTATACACGCGCTGTCATTCTTTATGTTCTGATTTCTCACATGCTTGCATGCACGTGTATGTTCTTTTTAATGTACTGTTATTGTGTTGTCTTTTGAATGCTCTGTCTCATGGAATAATCCTTGTGTTCTACACTCTTGGATCGGGCCGTTAAGTCAAGGCAGGCAAAAGGAGACAGTTGCTGGAAGCAGCCTGGGGACGTCAGACCAGTAACCGGAGGTGCTTCTTTGTACGGAATAAATCTTCACTTTTATAACTTCATCAGTTTATTTATTTACACAACAATTTGGGGACGAGCATGATATTTTAATGAAGCATCAAAGAAGCACTGTGTTACTTCTTATATTTATTTTTTTAATGATTTAAAAAAAATATATTCTCTTCCGGAACCTTTAATTAGCATTTTTTGTAATGACCATAAATCAATTGCACATTTACCACGGATTTGCGTGCATTATTTTCACCGCCTATAGTCTCCGTGTTGGATTTAGTTTTTCTCCATCGTTATCTCTATGTGGCATCCTTGTTGAATTTTTATATTTGGACGGCTTTGTTGATCTTTCGTAGAGGAATCGAATCAGGATTCACTACTCTTTGAGTATCTCAGCCTAGAGCAAAAGAAAACGTTCAAGGATCTGCCTATTACATGTGATGTAGTTTTGTTAATATCAGTGCTCGGACGGCGTGGAAGCACCATCTCAGCTGGTTTGGAATTCATGTTTTTTTTTTCAACCCTGTTAGTATTTCTGCCCAGAGCAAGGAAATCTGTCAGACATTTTCTTTGCGATTTGTTATCAATCTTCAAGGATTCTACTTACCAGAACTTCTGCGAGACGAACGTCGTGTTTGTTGCGCGTGTGATGTTCTCCGGCGCTTGAAGATTCTCAAGCTACGCACTACGCTCTATGGACTTCGTGGTTGTGCGTGTTACGTCAGTCAGCAGATTAACAACTTCCGGTCTATCTTTCTTTCTAGTGACTGAACTTGCGCATGCCCATGGACTATTTTCAACGCAGTTCGTGTGCAAGTGAAAGTGTTTGATTTAATATTTTTGTTGGTTTAGCTCAGTTTTAACTGAATTATTTGACAACTCGTGAGAAGTTTTCCTTCCTCTTCCCTCTCAACTGGACTTACGCTTATTACCAAATTGACAAATCTACAACTGGTGATGTATCAATGTATTTTAATATTTTCTAATTATTTTTCTTTCTCTCGTACTTCTTGTGCAACTATTTTATTGTTTATATAAGTGATATCTATAGATATATATTTTTGTTTTTCTTAGAAAGGAAAAAAGTAACAATAGTAATAGTAATATTTATATTAAATTAAGAGAAAAATATGTGTGCTCAAGGATATACATTATCCCCCCACAGTGTTTTTGGACTGCAGGAAATTCACCCTGCATGCCCTGGATTGAATGGAAAGCTTATTGTTTAAATTATATCAAAACTTTAGATACCAACGGGAAAATGAAACCTGCAGAAAAGAAAGGCATATTTTTACACTCATTAGGGCCTGAATGGCTTAAAGCTTCCAATCAATTACCTATAACAGAGAGCAGCAGTGACATGAATGTCTTTGATAAGGCTATATTTGATTTTGACAAATTTTGTTCCCCAAAAGTGTGTATTGGTATTTCAAGGTATAGATTTTTCCAAAGGAAACAACTTGGTAATGAAACAGTTGATAATTATGTTTCAGCACTTAAAACGTTATCTCTGGATTGTACGTTTGGTACTCTCCAAGATGATTTGATTAGAGACCAAGTTGTCATACATGTTAATAACTCTACCATTCTTATTCAATCTTTATTTCGGCCAATTTGACCATCAAAGATATGCAAAATACACGCGAGAAACAATGTAAAACCATCGTAAAATGAGCAGCAGCAAAATTTATACAGTGTAAAATCATTCCACCCTAGAAATAAATACTACTAGAGTGGGAACAGATAAAAGACCATACATTTAAAATTCTTAATCTAAAAGTTAGGTGGGGCACTGCGACTTTAAAATACGGGTGCAAGTATGCCAGACATTTGTAAGAAATTTAGCTAGTGCAAAGACCGTTGGTCCCGAGACGTCAGTTTTTAAAATTCTATACATCGGGAGGTACTCCCTGCAGCCAAGGTTTCTGATGAGTGGTAGGAGCCAATATTTCCTGGCGGCCTTGTAAGTTGGACAAAACAAGACCACATGTAAATCGCTTTCCTCAGCACAGGTACATGCCGGGCATTGCTTGGTAGAGGGCGGTGTTGACCAGGAGCTAGTATAAGACCGCAGAGGCAGTGTGCCATATCTCCATTGGAGAAATAGCTTCCTGGCCAGCATGGGAGTCATACCATCCAGAACCCTCTCCAGCCTGTATGAGTCCTTGCTTTGCGTAAATACAGATGTCAATGACCCCTCACCCTGGCAATCTAAGACCGTAGCTAGTTTCTGCTCATGATAAACATTGGCCAAGACTCTTCGGGGGATCCTTAGTGAAGCATTAGCTGGATCAGACAATAGGTCGGGGAGCCCTAGTCTCACACAGGACGTGTTTATATATTTTATCCACGGGATCTGTAGGGCTTTGGGGTGGGTTAGAAACTCCCTCAGTTCTGCCCTGTAGGTGACAAGTTCTTCACTACTCCATAACCTTCGCCAGAAGGCTATGGGTCTGAGACACAGTTCATCTGCTATTGGTCTCAATCCCAGGTCCATCCTCAGGGGGAGGAGCGGTGTACTGGACGGGAGTGCAACTATCTGTCTAATAAAGTTGTTCTCAATTATAGACAGACTGTGGGAAGATGTATGGCCCCACAATTCCGCCCCATACATAATAGCCCCCCTGGCCTGTGCCTTGTAGATCTGGATAACCGGCCCCAGTGGTCGATATGTGGAACTTTTCATCATCCGAGCAATGCCACCAGTGGTCTGCACTAGTTTAAGGTTAGCCCTAGTCTGGTGTGCTCCCCAAGACATGGTTTCATTCAACGTTACACCCAGGTATTCAAAGGTGGAGACTCTCTCTAGACGTGATGATCCCAGTAAGGGGTTCGGGCGTGATCTTTGGGTTGGGTTTAGGACCATGAACTTAGTTTTTGTAGCATTGATCTCCAAACCCCTTTCTGTGCAGAAAGCTACAAAAGAATCAAGGATCCTCTGTATCCCCATGGGAGTTTTGGACAGCAGCAGGGTATCGTCTGCAAACATGATTGCAGGCACCCTGCTGCCGTTCAACTTTGGAGCATCAGTGTGTTCAATGCCATTGAGATGGGCGATTACCCCATTGACAAAGAGGCAGAACAGGGCCGGTGCCAATACACAACCCTGCCTAACCCCCCTGTCAACTGGGAATCTGTCTGTCAATTCCCCAAGCTTCCCGCACCTGACCCGGGCATAGTTGTTATGATGTAGTCTCTGTAAAATTATCAGAATGTCCGGGGGGACCCCCATCTCGGCCAATACACTCCAAAGTTTCCCTCTGGGCACCAGGTCGAAGGCGGCCCTCATGTCCACAAATATAGTGTATAGGCTGCCTCCTTCGAATATCGCTGTCCTCCAATAGATAATATTCAGACGAAAGACCTTGTCCACTGTAGAGACTCCCTTCCTAAAGCCCGCCTGATATGGACTAAGGGCACCCATCTCCTCCACCCAGTCCTGGAGGCGATTCAGCAGTATCCTACCAAACAGCTTCTGGGGCACGTCTATTAAGCTGATTGGCCTGTAATTGGCTGGGAGCAGGGGCGAGCCCTTCTTAAATATAGGAACCACCTCCGCCCCCAACCAGGTACTCGGGATTTCCATGCCGTGCAGGACTGCATTATACACAGTAGCAATGTAGGGGGCCCACACATCGGGCTCCTGCTTAAACAGGTCCCCAGGGAGACCGTCCAGTCCTGGCGCCTTTCCAGATGTCAGTCCTGCGATTGCTACCTTAACCTCCCCCACTGTTATCAAATCCCCGTCATACTCAGCCAATCTATTACCGATATCAATCGTAGTTTCTCCCAGCTCAGAGCTATAAAGAGACTGGAAGTGAGCCTGCCACACCCCTGCTGCAATATTTGGCTCTATTGCCGAATGTAGGCTCCCTGTCCCCCCATTTACTACTCGCCAAAACATTTGGTAGTCTCTTGTTGCGAGGGAACTAGTGAGCTCCTCTCATTGGTTCTCCTCCCATTCAATTTTAGCATGGGCAACTAGTTTTTTATATGCCCGTCTGCTTTCTCGTAGCTTATCTCCGCCTGTTCCCTCCTTAATGCTTCTGAGGAGTTCTCCCTTTGCCTTCCTGCAGGCTGCATTATACCATGAGGATTTATGTTGCTGCCCCCTCCTGGGATTCTGTACCTTGCTAAACAGCTCAGAGGCAGCTCCCTTTATAAGGTCCTCATGTGCCTGATATAATGTATTATGGGAATCTTGGTTGTCCACATCATTAGCTAGGTCTCCCACTTTTTCCAAAATTGGAATTAGTCCTGCGTAGAGCCTCAGGAGTTTCGCTTGGCTCATGGCTAATTTTTCCCACCTGATTCTGCTCCTGTTGTTACCCAGTAGAAGTTCAGGTTTGTTCTCCTCCTTAGTTGATATAGTGGATTCTAAACCGGGGTGGATGAGATCTAGTTCTAGGGCATTGTGGTCACTATCTAGTCTTTCACTAACCCTAAAGTCCAGGATAGATGACCAGTTCGCTATCTGTACAAGGGCGTAGTCCAGGCGGGACTCTCTTCCCACTCTATTGTACGTGGGTCTGCTTGGTATGTCTGACTTGATACGCCCATTGCAAGCTCTGATTCCGTGCTTTAGAGTTAGGGCAGTAAGCTGCAGTGCTACGGGTGTCCATGCCTTCGGGGGAGGTGCTACTACAGAAGGTACTGACCACCTGGACTCTTCTTCCATGGGAGAACCCTCTAGAAGGCCGGCCAGCGGCTCAAAATGAGAATTTAAATCCCCTCCCACTGCATAGGGTATATCCCTTGGAATTTCAGATAAATAAGCTGAAAGCTCATCTATAGTGGAAGATTCCCGCGAGACTCCCACCGGCCTAGAGTAAATATTTATCAGGGCAAGTTTCACTAGGGTCGGCCAGGCCAATAAGACCACTAGAATGTCGTCCGATGGCACCGGTAACCGTGAAGCCTGACATCCTAGGTGGGATGCCACCCAAGTTGTAAGTCCACCTGAGGGGCGGCCTTTGCCCTCCCACCTAGCCGGGATGGAAAATGACAGGTAGCCCTGGTGCCTATATTCTTCCCTTGCCCAAGTCTCCTGGAACATGCAAACATCCCCAGACTCGATATAAGTTACCCAATCATGAGTGTCCAGCTTGTTGGCTAGACCGGCCACATTCCACCAGATAAGTCTCAGGTGCACCGGAGCAACAGCGGGGGGGATTGCAGAGGTAGAAATGAGAGGGGAATCAAAGCCAGATGCTACACCAGGTGTTACATCAGGACCATTGTCATAGGTAGGTCTATTTGGGCCAGAAGGTTCACTAAAACCATTGTCAGAAGTCAGAGGATTTAGGTCAGGATTTGAGAACAGTCAATCGACCCCAACCAGTCCCTTCAGACAATCAAATCTGTTATAGTCGAAAAAGGGTGTCTCCGGAGGACGATAGACAGGTCGTGAATCATACCCCCTGTATCTGGGTCTCCGTTCAACCCTTGTCCAGCTTCCTTGTGACAGATCATGATGCGTACGAATGGGGGGGAAGAAAAAAGAGACTGGTAAAGTCTGAATGGTGGAATCAGGTGATCTATTTGACCCAGCGCATATGTGTGATACTGTCCTAGGGTCTCGGAAGGTCACCATAATGCAATCCCCTACAATTGATTTTTTCGTTTTCCCCAGCCAAGGTACCCTTCTCACCATGATGATTTCATTGTTGAGATGGGCTGGGAGAGGTCTGTTCAAATCGTTGTAGAGGTAGGGTATTAGAATTGCTAGATGGTCTTGTAACTAGATTGGCCATGAGCGGCTGCAAAAGGGGGACGGCAGCCGTACCCAAAGGAGGTCCCGCGTTGATAGGAGGGTTTTGAATGTTAAGGGAGGTTTTAATTGGCGGATTGGGCTCAGGGGTTCTACTCTGTTTGCTGGCTGAGTTTTTCAGGCTGGTTAGGGTTGCCTCCAAAATCGTAAGTCTGATCTCTACTTTCTTCAGACTCTCGCTAATGGGCAGCAAGAGTGATCTAAGTAGAAATTCTATGTTCCCCAGAGAAGTAACGGGAGGTGATGTATTTGATGAACTGTCCCCTTGGTTGCTGGTGGAAGCCGTGGTATTAGTATTAGTACCCTTGGCAGGAGTGGCATTATGCACATTCGATGTAATCCTATCAGACATAGAAACGGACTTCTGTGCTTTTCCAAAGTCGGAATGGGGGATCTTAGTCTTCCCCTGTCCTCCCCTCAACTTCCTTTTATGCTTATTTGGTAGTGGGCCATGCACCTCTGCCACCACAATTTGCTTTGGCTTTGTTTTCCTGAGTTTAGCTGCGGGGGATGTTTGAGTGACTAAGTCAACAGCCATGCTGCTAGAGCTTGAGAGTGGGATGACGTCCAAGGTCTGTTCAGTAAATGAGCAGAGATTGGGGATGCCATCCCGCAGTAATAGGGGGACGCCTTCTTGGGATGGTAGATCTTGACTGACATTGAGGGAACCTCCCTCTTGGGAGATAGGATAGGGAATTATGTCACTAAGGGGCCTATTTTTCATATGCTCAATAGAGCGGCGACGCTCCACCCTACGCTTCTCCAAGGAGGATTCCTTACCCCCATCCCCCTTTGCTGATTTAAAATAATTGTCCAGAGTCCCGGTGTTACCTCCTCCCACCTTCACTGGTGTTCCCACTATGGACGGCGATGGCATGTCCAAAACCTGGATCAAAGTCCAGATGGGATCAAGGAAGTACAGATGAAAGAGAGTGGGCCCAGCCCGGCCTCCTACGGCCCCTGACGTCCCCAGACCGTCCCGCC
Source organism: Lissotriton vulgaris (assembly GCF_964263255.1). Taxonomy (NCBI): domain Eukaryota; kingdom Metazoa; phylum Chordata; class Amphibia; order Caudata; family Salamandridae; genus Lissotriton; species Lissotriton vulgaris. The sequence continues at coordinate 554,312,368 of NC_141693.1, read as the reverse complement.
CTTGTCCCGGGCTTCTCCCGGTCGCTCCCGCGTCTGCGGGGCTAAGCCGTTATTTTTGTATGGTCCAAAAAAGGAAAGGGAAGGGAGGAGCCTGCAGGGAGAGCTGCCCAGGTGGCTTGAATGAGGGTGGGCGGGCGCTCCTGGGACAGGTAGTCCTGCGCCTCCGCCTACTCGCAGCCCTGCAGGTTTGGTGATTAATTTCCAGTCCGGTTGCCAGAAAGTTTCAGGACTGCTTCCCAAGCGACGCGGGACCCGCGTAGCGGGTACCGCTAGTTGCTGACAAGAACAGGAGCAGAGGGAAATAGGGTCAGTTCCGCTACCGTGAACAAGCTGCTGCCAGGAAAATGCTTCACAGGGTGTCCCACCAGTAATTCAATTCCGCTGCCTTTTCAGCGGACCAGTGAGGGAGGAGCCTGCAGGGAGAGCTGCCCAGGTGGCTTGAATGAGGGCGGGCGGGCGCTCCTGGGACAGGTAGTCCTGCGCCTCCGCCTACTCGCAGCCCTGCAGGTTTGGTGATTATTTTCCAGTCCGGTTGCCAGAAAGTTTCAGGACTGCTTCCCAAGCGACGCGGGACCCGCGTAGCGGGTACCGCTAGTTGCTGACAAGAACAGGAGCAGAGGGAAATAGGGTCAGTTCCGCTACCGTGAACAAGCTGCTGCCAGGAAAATGCTTCACAGGGTGTCCCACCAGTAGTTCAATTCCGCTGCCTTTTCAGCGGACCAGTGAGGGAGGAGCCTGCAGGGAGAGCTGCCCAGGTGGCTTGAGTGAGGGCGGGCGGGCGCTCCTGGGACAGGTAGTCCTGCGCCTCCGACTACTCGCAGCCCTGCAGGTTTGGTGATTAATTTCCAGTCCGGTTGCCAGAAAGTTTCAGGACTGCTTCCCAAGCGACGCGGGACCCGCGTAGCGGGTACCGCTAGTTGCTGACAAGAACAGGAGCAGAGGGAAATAGGGTCAGTTCCGCTACCGTGAACAAGCTGCTGCCAGGAAAATGCTTCACAGGGTGTCCCACCAGTAGTTCAATTCCGCTGCCTTTTCAGCGGACCAGTGAGGGAGGAGCCTGCAGGGAGAGCTGCCCAGGTGGCTTGAATGAGGGCGGGCGGGCGCTCCTGGGACAGGTAGTCCTGCGCCTCCGCCTACTCGCAGCCCTGCAGGTTTGGTGATTATTTTCCAGTCCGGTTGCCAGAAAGTTTCAGGACTGCTTCCCAAGCGACACGGGACCCGCGTAGCGGGTACCGCTAGTTGCTGACAAGAACAGGAGCAGAGGGAAATAGGGTCAGTTCCGCTACCGTGAACAAGCTGCTGCCAGGAAAATGCTTCACAGGGTGTCCACCATTCAAGAAAGGTTGTGGGTGAATGGTGATGAAAATCTTGAGAGTATCTTAGCCATTGTTAGAAAGTAAGAGATGTCATGCAGAAGTGCACAACAAGTTAAAGGTAATGATGCTAGCATTAGCAAGGATATTGTTTCTAAAATCAATTCTAAATCTGCTAACAAGAACACAAAGTCTTCAAAGAAAAAACAAATGGTTAATGCGAAAAGTAAAGTTGATGAAAATAGAGAAAATTGGAGATGTTTCAGGTGCATTAGTAAGACCCATTTGGCTAATAACAAATCAAGCCCTGCTTTGAAACAAAATGTTCCAATTGTGGTGTCATTGGACATTTAACCTTTGCTTGCAGGAGGATGAAAAATGGTAGCAAGGTAAAATGTATCGAAAACAGTGATGACAGTGAGGATGATGAGCTCACAAAAGATTCTAACCCTAATTATTTTGTATTCAACTTAAAAGATCCTAACCACACTATCTTTAATGTTGACAATGCAGTAATAAAAAAAACTGTGTGTGAAATGATCATTGGGGGAGTGAGAGTTAATATGTCTGCTGATTCAGGTTCTTCATATTCCATCGTTAATGAGTCTGTCTGGAAATCACATTTTGTTAATAGAATTGGAAAATATTTAGAAAAAACAGACATCAATCCTGAGGGTTATTCGGGGGAAAGGATTAATATCCTTTATATTAAAATTTTAGTTTTTAGATTTAAAGATCGTCAGTGCACTGCCAAATTATACATTTCAAAGAAAGGTCCATCTGTACTTAGTTGGTTTGAGCAAGGGAAAGTAGATATCATTTTAAACTCCAATAGTCCTCATCCTTTGATGGTGGTTGATGAACTGAATGGTATTGGTTGTTCTTTGCTCAAGAAATTTCCTAGTGTTTTTAGGTCAGAAATTGGCAAACTAGTAAATTTTAAACATGAAATTCGTTTAAAAGAGAACACATGCCCTAAGAATCATAAAGCACGTAATATTCGCTTAGCTGTGCGTGAGGAAGTTAAAAATGAGCTGAAAGCTTTCGTCAAAGATGCCATAATTGAAAGAAAAGAAAAGAATTGAATCCTCAGAGTGGGTTTCTCCCATTGTGGTAGCCAGACGTGCCAACGGCAAGGTTAGACTTGCATTGATCTACGCCATCTCAACAATAATATAATTATTGATCAGTTTACTTTACCTCGCATCTCAGAAATGCTAGCCACAGTTCGTGGAGCAAAATCTTTTTCAACAGTTGATTTGTCGGCAGCATATGACCAAATTGAATTACATGATAAGATCAAGGACTTTACGGCGTATATAAATCCTTTTGGATGTTTTAGGTTTCATAGGATGCCTTTTGGACTTGCGTCCGCTGCTGCAATTTTTCAACGTGTCATGCAAGACATTTTGACTAATTGTAAAAATGCTGTCTGTTTTCAGGACGACATTTTAGTGTTTGGAAACAGTGAACAAGAACACATTGCGACTTTAAAGATTGTCCTTTGTGCCCTTAGTGACCATGGTTTGACCATTAAACATGAGAAGTGCAAATTCAGGCTACATTCATGACTTATCTTGGTCATGAGTTGTGTGAGGAAGGTATCAAACCCATACCTGATTTAGTCGAAACTATTAGAGCAGCACCACATCCTTTATCTAAAAATGATGTTAGATCAGTTTTAGGCTTAACATAGTTTTATGCAAAATACATTCCTAATTTTTCTTGTCGTACTTACAACATTAGACAATTAATCAAACATAAGAATACATTTGCGTGGTCTAATCATTGTGAAACAGAATTTCAAGATGTAAAAAATACTATTTCTACTGCTACAGCTCTTTCTTGCTTTGGTCCTTCGCTATTGTGCATCATAACTACTGATGCCAGCTCTAAAGGTTTAGGTGCTGTACTTGCTCAAAAACATGAATCTAGAACTCTTACCCCAGCTGAAGAGAAGTACTCCACAATAGAAAGAGAAACCTTAGCCTGTGTATGGGCTCTAGAACATTTTAGAGCATACATATGGGGTAAGGAGTGTCTAATTAGAAGCGATCACAAACCTTTAGTGCGCTTACTTACCACAGTGGGCATGTTGAGGGCTTCTGCGCGCATTGCTCGCATGTCTATGTGTCTACAAGATTTCATTTACACTATTGTGTATGTACCAGGCAAAGAAAATGTTACAGCTGATTTTTTATCCAGAATGCCTTTACCCATTAAGGATGATCTTCATAGCGAATGGGACGATCTACACATAGCCATGGTACATGATGAAGGTCCAATGTCTATTGATCGGAATCTGTGGTTCAAAGAATTTAACAATGACATTTATTAAAACAGGTTGCTAGTTACATATTTAATGTGTGGCCTAATAGGAGAAACATCAGTCCAGAGCTTAGGAGTTTTTGGGAAATCGGAAATGAGTTATCCTGCGTTAACAATATAGTCAAAAGAGGTGATCGTGTTGTTCCTCCCAACAATTTAAGATGTTTGATAGTCTCTCATGGCCATGAAGGACATAGTGGTATTGTAAGAACGAAACAAACTGTGAAAAGTTTTTATTGGTTCCCTGGGATGGGTAGGTTCATTGAACATATGGTAAGAAACTGTATCACTTGTGCTAACTCTGATAAATCATTAGTTATCCTTAAACCCAATGTGGGTAGTCATGTAATTCCTGAAAATCCATGGGACACCATTGCTATGGACATCATGGGGCCTGTTGGTTGCAATTCAAAATTTATTTTAGCAGCTATTGATATTTTTTCTAAATGGCCAGTCATTAAGATTGTTGATAAAATTGATACTAATTCTGTGTTAACATTTTTAGATGAAATTTTTACTGAGGAGGGCTTACCAGTGTGTCTTATTACCGATAATGGTGTTCAATTTCTTTCCAATATGGATAAAGCATATTTTAAAAGAGTTGGTGTTATTCATGCTACTACATCTTTATACAACCCAAGTGGCAATGGCGTTATTGAGAGATTTAACAGGGTTCTCAAGAATGCCATTCAGATTACAGGAGTGGAAAATGACAGGTGGGAATTACAAGTTCATAAAACTGTGTGGATGTACAGAACCACTACAGACTTAATGACAGGGTCTTCTCCTTTCGAAATCATGAGAGGGAGACTTCCCAGAACAAAAGTCAATCCTTCATGGTTACTTCCGCCAACTTCATCTAACGTAAATTTGGAAAGTGCAAAAGAAAAGCTATCTCAGACACATGCTATTAATTAAGAGAAGTTTGCTGGGAAAAGAGGTTCTAAGGAAGACCCTTTGTTTGAAATTGGTATGCTTGTTAAGGTAAAAAAAACATGGAAAGTTAAAAAAAGGTGAGAGTCAATATATGGGTCCTTTCGAAGTCATAGAAGTTTTAAAAAATTCTGTGAGATTATCCGACAACAAAGTGTGGAATTTAAGCAGAATAGCCATTCTTAAAGCTGATAAAAATGTGTTTTCTTGTTCTGATTACAATGGAGATGATAATTTGTACCACAATGATTCTACTTATTTAGATGAGCTAGATCATAAAGTTGCAGGAAGCAATTTTGTGCCTAATGCTAATGTTAACAGTTTTCAAGAGAATGTGACAAACACTAATGTGGTTAGTACTGATGGTTTGGTTAAAAGATCAATAAGAAAACCAAAATGGATGTCTGATTTTATCTCATTTGTAAAAGACAAAGTTGTTAAATAATTTTTTGTTTCATATTTTTTGAGGGGGAAGGTGTGTTATGTATTCATTTATGTGTGCATGTTTGTATACATGTGCTGTCATTCTTTATGTTCTGATTTCTCACGTGCTTGCATGCACGTGTCTGTTCTTTTTAATGTACTGTTATTGTGTTTTGAATGCCCTGTCTCATGGTACGATCCTTGTGTTCTACACTCTTGGATCGGGCCGTTAAGTCAAGACAGGCAAAAGGAGACAGTTGCTGGAAGCGGTCGGTGGACTTCAGACCTGTAACCGGAGGTGTTTCTTTGTATGGAATAAATCTTCACTTTTATAACTTCATCAGCTTATTTATTTACACAACACAAGGTTATAGCCTTTTTATGTATTTGACAGTACAGTTAAGTGGATACTAGATTTGAATAATTTTTATGCATAGCTACTTTTCTCTTTTCTTTACTTTCTTCATCTCTTGATTGTATTGCACTGCATTTGTTGATTCCTGCATTCAATCTGCTTTCTTTCATGCTTAATGCTTCAGCTTGACGAAAACCTCCGAATAGGAGAATCATGACACACCAAAGAGAGCCTTTGCCTCACGTCTATTTGTAAATGGCTGGATTTGGAGCTTGTTTGTTAGTTTGGGTCAAGAATTACAAGCTTTCAATGTCTCCTCCACCTCTACCTTGCCAGTGACAACCTTATATACATGCACAAAATAGGCACAAGTATTATTTGTTAAAAGTCAAGTACTTTGGGGCCAATTTCCAATGCTGGAAATGTAAGAGAAGATATTTGCATCATCTTCTGTCATAGATTTTCTACCAATGGCGCAGGTTTGCAGTTACTGTGCTTCTCCAATACCTATGGGCGCAAGAGATACTTGTCAAGGTATCAAACAGAGACTTATACTACGTTTATCGGTATAAGCCGAGATATACTGACTTTACCTAAGAATTACTCTGAAGGACTACCATTATATATTTTGGATGGACTGTTACAATATACAATCTATATTGCGTGTTATGTCTTTAAGCCTTGAGAAAGTTCCAGAAGTAGATGGAACACAACACATTGGCTGGATTTTATCTATTTTGATAATTGAAGCAACGCAATAAAGAACATAGTTTGAATATAATGGATTTCCACTATTGGCTGGTGCACCTTTCCATGTGCTACATTTCCATCTTCAGGCCCAGTCCTCTACAACAGATGTATCTTTACAAGGATATACACGAAGACCATATATTACATGCAAGGATTTTCTGCCCTCATTTTTCCCTGTTGAGAAATGTCTTCCTCTGAAACCGAGGGAAATATGTGATTGACCACACAAATTACAAACCTGGATCTCCTTCTTATTATGCACATGGTTAACACCAACAGACTCTGGCTTGCTACATAAGCTCGGAAAGTTTGCATGGCCACCATCCCTGCACCCTCATTCCATCCCATACCGGCCCTTCTCCCTCTTTGACTACCAAATGTGGGTAAGGCTACCCCACTCTGAAAGAGAAATTCCAGTTATTACATGTGCAGGTTACACTAGTTTCCATGTATTTATACCCCATCAAACCTTTTAGTAAGTGGACTGAGGTAAACAAAAATGTTTTTCAAAGGTTGCTTATAGAAGTGATTTGCACATTTAAATTGCGTTATCGGAAATCTTGTTGGATTCACCAAGATGATTAAATATCTTCTTTCTTTTCATATTCCAGGAGTAGTGCAAGTGAGAGCACACATTTCAGAGCTGAAGTTTAGATTGGACGCCCTCCAAATCAAGTATCTGATTTTGGATTCAAGCACCCCATTGGAAAATATTGTGTCATCATTACCTGCGATTACATATTCAGGGTGTGGAAAATGTGGCTTCGAGCTCAAGACAGATGAGAACATGGTCTATCAGCAGTGCTACAGATGTCTTCCATTCAACAAAGTCAAAATGTTCTACAGGTACTTTCTGTTCTATTTTGATTGACTCATTTGCATTGCTTAACATGTAGGATTTTACTTTAATGTATATGGTTTTACTTTCCAAATAAATTCTAACCAGCTGTAGTTTAGTATGAACTGTAGAGTTCAAAGCATGTGGGCTGCTGAATTCATAACTGTGCATAGATCGCCGCCTAGTGTTGGGTCCGGATGATTGCACATTGTTGTCCTGGAAGAGTCTTCGAAGTATCACGAGATAGGTGGCTCCTCCCCTGGACTACAGTGCGCATGGGCATCGACTCCATCCTCAGATTGTTTTTTCCCGCCATTGGGTTTGGATGTCTATTTGTTAACTCAAGTTCGGAATCTAAAAAAACTTTACATTTGGCCAAAAGGCCTTTAGTTCCTTTAGTTATCGTCGGTATTGTCTTTGCGATCAGTGCCCAGTACTTGTTCCAGCTCTATCCTCGAGCCGGACGTCAAGAAGAGCCGCGTGGCTTTTCAGCACCGAGGCCCGGTCGACGCCAGAGGCCTTATCGACGATCCATCATGGAACGGAGCCCGTCAAGAGATGCCCCGTCTGCAACTCAAAGTATCCTCACATCGATGTCCACCCGGTGTGCAACAAGTGCCTGTCTCCGGATCACGATGAAGCCAGCTGTATGGCTTGTTCTCGATTCCGCTCCAAGAAGACGATTCGCCTTCGACGCGCAGCGCGGAAGGAGGCCCAGCAGACGGCACCTGACCCGGTGAACATCTTCGATGCCGAGGAAGATGAGGGAGTCGAGCAGGAAGTTCAAGAGAACCTGTCTGATCCCGCATCGGAGATCGACTCAAGTTACGACACAGATGTGGAAATGGTCGATAATGAAGAAGTCGTCGATGAGGTAGGAGACGCCGATGAGGCCTTCGGGCCATGGAAGATAGCTCGAGCGAGGAGCTAGGCCCAACCGTTGGTATGGGGGCCGAAACAAAAACACTCTAAGGCTCAGGTTGAGGGATCGCCACATGGCCTTACCCGAGATCAAACGCTTGGTTCTACAGCCTCGCCTCAAGGCCCGGCTACGGACATTTCCAAAGAGCCGTCGGTTGACTGATCGAAATCGAAACCAAAAGCATCGGTGTCTACACAACCGAAAGCACCGGAAACGAAATCGAAACCGAAAGTGCGTATTACTTTGGTCGGATCGAAGGCTTCTGAACCATCGGCACCGACAAAACAGAAGAGTGTTATCGACCCGGTGAGGTCGCTAAAGGGTGTCGAGCCTAAGGCCGGGGCGCCGAAGAAAATGGTCAAGGACGTCGACCCGAAGAAGTCTGCTCCGAAGGCCGTAGACACTAACAAGGGACTCGAAACTCAGAACATTCTCAATCCTAAACGTCGACTCGACAAGGCTAAGGGCAGTAAAGTCCTCGAGTCCAAGACTAGCAGTGGCTCTAAAGACCCCGTCAAGTCAACACAGCCATCCGCCTCTTTTTCGAAGCAGGTGTCGGACTCGCTGCAACGCATTAAAGAGAAGGCTGTTGCTGTCGGGCCGAAGGCCACTCCACCCCCGAAGCCAGTCGGTAAACCTCCGAAGTCGTCGGCACCGATTCAGTTCACACTGCTGCCGAAAGTGGTACCTAAGGTGTTCGCCCCTAAGACGGGCGTCGAAGCGGCCAAGAAGGTGTCCATGGGGCCGAAGCCTATAACTACGGAAGGGGCCACCAAGCATAGACAGCCTCCGCAGGAAGATCAGTCGAGGCAATCCATTGACGCAGAGACGGGTAGACTTTCCATTTTCAAGCGAAAGATCACCCCAGAACAGCCTATGGAGTAATATAAAATTCCATTAAAGAAAAAGAAGGATTCTGCTACGTCACCTCTTCTTTTTGAACCTATACAACCACATGGACAAGACACTGCTCCTGTTTCACCCACATACTCAGATGTGGATGTAGGGGACGGTGACAATGAGGAGTACAGTTATCCTGTAGACACTGATCCAGAAGATCACACTGAACCCTGGACAGACACTGTTGACCCAGGGGATTCACAAACTGTCCCGGACAGTCATGTCTATGCTGTTAAAACGTCACCTACAGAAGACACGGCTGCGTTTAATGCACTTATTGAGAGAGCAGCAAAAAATCATGATGTCCAGCTCCATGCTGACCCTATTGAAGAAGACTTTTTGTTTGACACCTTCTCAACCTCAGAGAGAACTGTCAAAACTCTACCCATGCTAAAAGGTGTCCTAAAACACGCTGGAGACATCTTTAAGGAAACTACAAGGGCAAGGGTAATAAATCCCAGAATTGAGAAAAAATACAAACCAGCACCTGTGGACCCTACGTATATCAAGGGACAGTTGCCGTTGGACTCTGGTTGTTTCCAATGCCCGCAAAAGAGCGAACTCGCAAACAACGGGTGATGCTCCTCCCCCTGACAAAGAATCTAAAGTGCTAGAAGCATCAGGGAAAAGAGTGGCAGCTCAAGCGGCCAATATCTGGCGAATCTCCAACACACAGGCACTCTTAGCCAGATATGACTGGGCTCATTATGATGCACTCGAGACCCTGTTGCAACACTTGCCATATGAGTATTAAGAGGCAGCAGAGATGCTCATATAAGAAGGGAAACTTTTTCAAATGCGTCTATTAAGTGTGCGCTGGACGCAGCAGACACTGCAGCCAGGGCAATTAATACAAGTGTGATGTTGCGAAGACATGCCTGGCTGAGAATCTCCGGCTTCAAGCACAAGATACAAACCACCATACTCAATCAGCCGGTTAACCCTGATCACTTATTTGGCCTAGAGGTGGACACCACCTTAGAAAAAATTAAGAAGGACACAGAGACTGCAAAGTCTATGAGGGCTCTACAGTCGCAGCAGTTCAGGGGTGGTTCCTTTCGTCGCTCCAACAATAGAGGAGCTTCCAGAGGCCAGCTGTCCCAGCAGACACAATACAGTAAAGGAGGCACGCAGACCACCTACAACAAGACCAATAGGGGTGGAAACAGCACCATGGGCAGAGGTCGTGGAAACAACAGCTCCCGAACCTCCGCCACTAACAAACAGTGATGTCTTGTCACTGCCCCCCGACCATACCACTCCGGTCGGGGGGAGACTACAACAGTTCCTGCCGGTCTGGAAATCCATCACTACAGACAGGTTGGTGAGGCAGCTTATCCAGTACGGTTATTGTCTGGAGTTAACATCCACTCCACCCAACATGCCCCCAAGACACCGTCCTATGTCCGCAGAGCATTTACAATTATTGCAGCAGGAGGTAGTCAGCATGCTGCAAAAAGGAGCCATAGAGCTTGTGCCCGTGGAACAAAAAGGTACAGGGGTGTACTCGCTGTACTTCTTGATCCCAAAAAAGGACGGGTCCCTCAGGCTCATACTAGACCTCAGGCCCCTAAACCAGTACATTCTATCAGAACACTTCCACATGCTCACATTACAGCAGGTTCTACCGTTACTCAGTCAGGGAGATTTCCTCGCAACACTACATCTCAAGGATGCATATTTCCATATTCTGCTACACCCGTCACACAGAAAATATCTCAGATTTACCATTCTGGATCAGCATTATCAGTTCAAGGTTCTCCCTTTCGGAGTGACGACAGCACCCAGGATGTTTACCAAGTGCTTGGCGACAGTGGCTGCACACCTATGGAGACAGAACGTTCACGTCTACCCTTATCTGGACGACTGGCTTATCCAGGTGAAGTCAGCCCAGCAATGTGCCGCCCACATGTCCCACACCATTCACCTTCTTCACAATCTGGGGTTTTCACTGAATTATCCAAAGTCCCACCTTCCGCCCGCCCATGTACGGCAGTACTTGGGCGCAACAATAAACACTCTGCCAGCCAAAGCACAGCCAAATTCAGTGAGGAACAACAGCATGCAATTGCTAATACGGAAATTCAAACCGCAACACTCGCTTCCAACACGAGTGTTCATGCAGTTGATAGGCATGATGGCCTCCTGCATCTTCATAGTCCCGCACGCGAGACTACACATGCGTCCGCTTCAGGAGTGCTTAGCACGTCAGTGGAATCAGGCTTACGGACAATTGAAAGACCTAGTGTTGGTGACCGGTCGCGCATACAACTCTCTGCATTGGTGGAATCCACAAAACCTTTGCAGGGGCTGACCGTTCCAGGAGCCTGTGCCACAGATTATACTGACGACGGACGCATCTCTCCAGGGATGGGGAGCTCATGTACTTCACTACACAGTGCAGGGACTATGGACAGCACAGCAGAAAAAGATGCACATCAACCTTCTGGAACTGATGGCTATCTTCATGGCAATGAAAGCATTCAAGGTACATTTGCGCAACAAGGTTGTGTTGATCCGGATGGACAACATGACGGCCATGTACTACATACTTAAGCAGGGAGGTACACACTCTCCACAGTTGTCTCATCTGGCTCAGAGCATGTGGAAGTGGGCCATTCAGAGAAACATCTTCCTCATGGCAGAACACCTCCCAGGCAAGGACAATCAGATGGCGGACCTGCTCAGCAGGCACAGCCACCAGATGCACGAGTGGGAGATACATCCATCAGTACTCCACCCGTACTTCCAGCAGTGGGGTCATCCAGAGATAGACCTCTTCGCCACAAGGGAAAACGCAAAATGCCAAAGCTTTGTCGCCAGGTTCCCACACCCACAGTCGCAGGGAAATGCGATATGGATGAACTGGTCAGGCATATTTGCGTACGCTTTTCCCCCAGCACCACTAATACCGCTAGTGGCATGCAAGCTGAAGCAACACTCGATGACTTTCATCCTGGTTGCTCCAACGTGGGCACGCCAACCATGGTACACCACGTTTCTAGAAATCTCTGTGGTACCGCATCAAAGGCTGCATCTCACGCCCAGGCTTTTGACGCAGAGCCATGGCGACATTCAGCATCCAGATCCGCAACAGCTCAACCTGGCGATCTGGCTCTTGAGGCCTTAGAACTTGGCTACCTCAACCTGCCTCCTGACTGTATGGATATCATAAGGGAGGCAAGAAAGCCCACCACTAGAGCATGTTATGCGGCAAAATGGAAGCGGTTTGTCATTTATTGTGCCAACAACAACATTAATCCGCTAGATGCATCTACTCACAACATCATCTGTTATCTGTTACATCTATACAAATGAAATCTAGCCTATGCTTCCATTCGTATACATTTATCCCCAATAGCAGCTTATCTAAAAACAGGCAGAATCTCTCACTTTTCAGAGTGCCTGCCATCAAAGCTTTTATGGAGGGACTCAAACGAGTTATTCCTCCACAACACCCACCAGCACCTGTATGGAACCTGAATGTGGTCCTCACCAGACTGATGGGTCCACCTTTTGAGCCTCTGTACTCATGTGAGATACAATTCTTGACATGGAAAGTGGCTTTCCTAATAGCAATCACATCGCTACGACGAGTTAGTGAACTTCAGGCACTAACTATCCAGGAGCCATTCATACAGATTCACTCCAACAGGGTGGTACTACGCACTAACCCTAAGTTTCTGCCTAAGGTGGTTTCACAGTTCCATATCAATCAAACTATAGAACTGCCAGTGTTCTTCCAGAATCCTGATTCAGTGGCAGAAAGAATGTTCCACACACTAGATGTCAAAAGAGCTCTAATGTACTACATAGATAGGACAAAAGATTTTAGGAAAACAAAACAACAGTTTGTTGCCTTTTCACCACAACACAAAGGCAACCCCATTTCCAAAGCAGGTATAGCCAGGTGGATCGTTAAGCGCATACAGATTTGCTATCAAAAGGCTAAGCGCACATTAACAGTTCCCCCGAGTGCCCATTCCACACGAAAGTTGGGGGCCTCCATGGCTTTCCTTGGAAACATTCCTTTAGAGGAAATCTGTAGAGCAGCCACATGGTCTACATACACACATTTGCAAAACACTACTGCGTAGATGTGCATTCCAAACAGCAGGCAGCTGTAGGGCAGGCTGTTCTAAAAACACTTTTTCAGACTGCTGCAGCTGGCACGGGCGGCCGCCGCTAATAGAGTGACTGCTATATATTCTATGCACAGATATGAATTCAGCAGCCCACATGCCTCGAACCGAATATGCTACTTACCAGTATGCATCTGTTCTTGGCATGTAGGGCTGCTGACATTCATATCGCCCGCCCTCCTCCCCGGCGCCTGTAGCGGCTGCAGCACTCAGTATTACTCTTAGCATGGTCATCACTTACTGTATTACACTCCATCTCTGCCACAATGGCTAAAAACAATCTGAGGATGGAGTCGATGCCCATGCGCACTGTAGTCCAGGGGAGGAGCCACCTATCTCTTGACACTTCGCAGACTCTTCCAGGACAACAATGTGCAATCATCCGGACCCAACACTAGGCGGCGATCTATGCACAGATATGAATGTCAGCAGCCCTACATGCCAAGAACAGATGCATACTGGTAAGTAGCATATTTGTTTCGATTGCCTGTGTACTCACAAACAGTTTTGTACTCACTGCACATACTATTTTTTTTCTATTTTGAAACGTCGCATGAACTGCATGAATTAGCACTCATACATTAACATAACATAACGTGTGTTTGTAAAGCTCTTGTTCACCCCCAAAGGGGCCTCTTGGCGCTGAATAACAGATGTTTATTGTTACCCAACTCTATGGTTCTCATGTTATTGACCTCAGAAAGGATGAGAGGCTGATTGGACCCAACGGGATTTGAACCTGTGACCATGAGGTTGAACACAGGCAGGCCGCTGCAGTTGATGCTTTAGCCCACTAAGCCACCAGACCCGGTCATATATTCAGATCTATATTGGTTTATGCTAACTTTTAAGTACTATGATGTAACCTGTTTCAAACATGACTGGCACCCTTTGCTACCATCTCCCCAAAAGAAAATGTGTGAGTATGTTTATAGCATGAATAAAGTGTACAAGAGGGATTGGGTTACCACAGACTGGAGGTCTCCCGATGTATATGCAGCTCTAAGAAGGGGATTGGCCATAATTGAACATCACAGGCACAGAATTTACTGTCTTCCTTTTCTCCCTCTTGTCTCTGTGCTGCCCACTCCACTCCCCCCATCGCCACTACTCGGCAATTTTTGCTAGAATGAAACAGGGAGAACATGTTTGTACTTACCCCACTGGTTCAACCCTGCTTCAGTAGGTTACCAGGTGGCTTAAAAGGAGGTAGCACCTTATCAAAGACTGACTAAGAACAAGTTCACAGCCAAACCTGAAAGAATGAGATGTGATCAGTCTCACCACCTGTGATCAGTGCTTTCATTAGAGGATGGAGTCACAGCAACAGGTAACCGATTTGCTGATCATGGTGTTATCAGAGGACGTTTACCAACACTATGGGGCTTGGACTGCAGTTAAATTATGGGATATTAATTTCTATGAGATTTAAACCAACTTCAAGCAAGATGCACTTGAGCTCAGTTGGATCCCCAGAACAATCCGAATTGCTTCGGAATCTTGAATGGCTACTTGAGTCCCACTACCCCAACAGCCAGCCTCAGAGCAGCCCAGCCAGAGGCACACTACACCAGGGACAGAAAGATCAGCAGCCTTGCTACAGCAAAGTGGGGCCAGACTTTAAAGACTGCAGAGAAGCATGCATTGCTGAAGGACTGGAGGACAGGCTGTACTGCTACAGATGCGAAGAACTAGACTCTATTGTCAAAGCCCAGCTGCTTGTGACTATGTTGAGGTTCACTAACCAGTGCTTATAGTGATGTGAAGAGCAGGGTACCCATGCACTGACCTGCCTGACCCAACAATAATTTTCAGGAGGAAAATACCAAAAATACTGTAGGTGAGCCACTTTTGCATTGAGACTTAAACAAGGTGCTCTTCACCCCCTAGACTGACATGTTGCAGTTGTGTGCTGATCGCAGTGTGGGACTTTGTTGCAGTCCCAGTGCGGTGCTCCGGAAGCCCTTGCCAGCTCCAACAGTTGTATTACGGCCCTTAGGGCTGCACACACCTTCTTGATCACTCCATCAAGAGTGATATTTAACTCTAGCACACCACACTCTGCCATGGAGGATCATGCCTTCGGAAGTGCCAAACCAGAAGAGTGCTTTGTAAGCACACCCAGCTTGGTTTAACGCAACATGTAGTTGCATGGCCTCAACACGCATCTCTCTGAGTTAGTCATGCAGGAAAAGCAAGGCACCTGCTTACCACAGCTATTGTACCTAGTCTAAGCTAGTGTAGTTTCTGTAATGCACGAATCCTGTGGGTAACTCGTAATGTTCTGTTTACTTTGTTGAAACAACTTACTTTGATGCTAAGAGAGAGAATCATTTTCAGCACTATTCAACCTTAGCTTAAAGTTATTAAAGTTAACTATAATGATGTATTCTTTATTAAGTCATAACAATGGCTTGACAATGTATTTATTGTGTTCCGGTCTCATGTTACATAAACCTGAGCATTGGCAAAGCCAATAGTGCTCCCCTATGCAGGAATTATTGTCTTTGACTATGTATTTTAGCCATGCAGTACAGTAACACGACTGCTGTGCAGAAGTGGAGAAGTGTGGCTCAATGGTTAGAGCGATTTACAAAAGGGGGTGGTGATGAACAGAGTGTCTGAATTGAGCAGACCACTCTTACCCAGTCCAAAGATCAGGGCTTGATCCATCACCGTTATTTATCTCACTGCCCCATCCCAGCTCAGAACCTGGCTATATGCAAATCAGTCTGTCCCTGGCCCAGTGCATCATGGGAACAGGGCAGACTAAACTACCAAGCCAATTCTTTACCAGAAAGGAGACAAGCTACCGGGGACCGGTTTCTGGCATTTCAGCCGTCTTCGGCCCGGCTTGCTTGAATCCTGATGGAGCAGTGAGAAAGGGACTCATGTCTGAGTATACCCTGCTACACCTATAGTGGCCAAAATCGATTTACAAAAGGGGGTGGTGATGAACAGAGTGTCTGAATTGAGCAGACCACTCTTACCCAGTCCAAAGATCAGGGCTTGATCCATCACCGTTATTTATCTCACTGCCCCATCCCAGCTCAGAACCTGGCTATATGCAAATCAGTCTGTCCCTGGCCCAGTGCATCATGGGAACAGGGCAGACTAAACTACCAAGCCAATTCTTTACCAGAAAGGAGACAAGCTACCGGGGACCGGTTTCTGGCATTTCAGCCGTCTTCGGCCCGGCTTGCTTGAATCCTGATGGAGCAGTGAGAAAGGGACTCATGTCTGAGTATACCCTGCCACACCTATAGTGGCCAAAATCGATTTACAAAAGGGGGTGGTGATGAACAGAGTGTCTGAATTGAGCAGACCACTCTTACCCAGTCCAAAGATCAGGGCTTGATCCATCACCGTTATTTATCTCACTGCCCCATCCCAGCTCAGAACCTGGCTATATGCAAATCAGTCTGTCCCTGGCCCAGTGCATCATGGGAACAGGGCAGACTAAACTACCAAGCCAATTCTTTACCAGAAAGGAGACAAGCTACCGGGGACCGGTTTCTGGCATTTCAGCCGTCTTCGGCCCGGCTTGCTTGAATCCTGATGGAGCAGTGAGAAAGGGACTCATGTCTGAGTATACCCTGCCACACCTATAGTGGCCAAAATCGATTTACAAAAGGGGGTGGTGATGAACAGAGTGTCTGAATTGAGCAGACCACTCTTACCCAGTCCAAAGATCAGGGCTTGATCCATCACCGTTATTTATCTCACTGCCCCATCCCAGCTCAGAACCTGGCTATATGCAAATCAGTCTGTCCCTGGCCCAGTGCATCATGGGAACAGGGCAGACTAAACTACCAAGCCAATTCTTTACCAGAAAGGAGACAAGCTACCGGGGACCGGTTTCTGGCATTTCAGCCGTCTTCGGCCCGGCTTGCTTTAATCCTGATGGAGCAGTGAGAAAGGGACTCATGTCTGAGTATACCCTGCCACACCTATAGTGGCCAAAATCGATTTACAAAAGGGGGTGGTGATGAACAGAGTGTCTGAATTGAGCAGACCACTCTTACCCAGTCCAAAGATCAGGGCTTGATCCATCACCGTTATTTATCTCACTGCCCCATCCCAGCTCAGAACCTGGCTATATGCAAATCAGTCTGTCCCTGGCCCAGTGCATCATGGGAACAGGGCAGACTACACTACCAAGCCAATTCTTTACCAGAAAGGAGACAAGCTACCGGGGACCGGTTTCTGGCATTTCAGCCGTCTTCGGCCCGGCTTGCTTGAATCCTGATGGAGCAGTGAGAAAGGGACTCATGTCTGAGTATACCCTGCCACACCTATAGTGGCCAAAATCGATTTACAAAAGGGGGTGGTGATGAACAGAGTGTCTGAATTGAGCAGACCACTCTTACCCAGTCCAAAGATCAGGGCTTGATCCATCACCGTTATTTATCTCACTGCCCCATCCCAGCTCAGAACCTGGCTATATGCAAATCAGTCTGTCCCTGGCCCAGTGCATCATGGGAACAGGGCAGACTAAACTACCAAGCCAATTCTTTACCAGAAAGGAGACAAGCTACCGGGGACCGGTTTCTGGCATTTCAGCCGTCTTCGGCCCGGCTTGCTTGAATCCTGATGGAGCAGTGAGAAAGGGACTCATGTCTGAGTATACCCTGCCACACCTATAGTGGCCAAAATCGATTTACAAAAGGGGGTGGTGATGAACAGAGTGTCTGAATTGAGCAGACCACTCTTACCCAGTCCAAAGATCAGGGCTTGATCCATCACCGTTATTTATCTCACTGCCCCATCCCAGCTCAGAACCTGGCTATATGCAAATCAGTCTGTCCCTGGCCCAGTGCATCATGGGAACAGGGCAGACTAAACTACCAAGCCAATTCTTTACCAGAAAGGAGACAAGCTACCGGGGACCGGTTTCTGGCATTTCAGCCGTCTTCGGCCCGGCTTGCTTGAATCCTGATGGAGCAGTGAGAAAGGGACTCATGTCTGAGTATACCCTGCCACACCTATAGTGGCCAAAATCGATTTACAAAAGGGGGTGGTGATGAACAGAGTGTCTGAATTGAGCAGACCACTCTTACCCAGTCCAAAGATCAGGGCTTGATCCATCACCGTTATTTATCTCACTGCCCCATCCCAGCTCAGAACCTGGCTATATGCAAATCAGTCTGTCCCTGGCCCAGTGCATCATGGGAACAGGGCAGACTAAACTACCAAGCCAATTCTTTACCAGAAAGGAGACAAGCTACCGGGGACCGGTTTCTGGCATTTCAGCCGTCTTCGGCCCGGCTTGCTTGAATCCTGATGGAGCAGTGAGAAAGGGACTCATGTCTGAGTATACCCTGCCACACCTATAGTGGCCAAAATCGATTTACAAAAGGGGGTGGTGATGAACAGAGTGTCTGAATTGAGCAGACCACTCTTACCCAGTCCAAAGATCAGGGCTTGATCCATCACCGTTATTTATCTCACTGCCCCATCCCAGCTCAGAACCTGGCTATATGCAAATCAGTCTGTCCCTGGCCCAGTGCATCATGGGAACAGGGCAGACTAAACTACCAAGCCAATTCTTTACCAGAAAGGAGACAAGCTACCGGGGACCGGTTTCTGGCATTTCAGCCGTCTTCGGCCCGGCTTGCTTGAATCCTGATGGAGCAGTGAGAAAGGGACTCATGTCTGAGTATACCCTGCCACACCTATAGTGGCCAAAATCCATTTACAAAAGGGGGTGGTGATGAACAGAGTGTCTGAATTGAGCAGACCACTCTTACCCAGTCCAAAGATCAGGGCTTGATCCATCACCGTTATTTATCTCACTGCCCCATCCCAGCTCAGAACCTGGCTATATGCAAATCAGTCTGTCCCTGGCCCAGTGCATCATGGGAACAGGGCAGACTAAACTACCAAGCCAATTCTTTACCAGAAAGGAGACAAGCTACCGGGGACCGGTTTCTGGCATTTCAGCCGTCTTCGGCCCGGCTTGCTTGAATCCTGCCAGGTTCTGAAACTGGGATGGTGCAGTGAGCTAAAAAACGGTGTTGGATCTAGCCCTGATCTCTTGACTGGGTGAGAGCTTTCTGCTTAATTCAGAGACTCTGTCCCTCACCACCCCTTGTTGTAAATATTTTTGTCCACCCTAAGCGTGGAAGGGTATTCTCAGATGTGAGACCCTTGCTCATTGCACCATCAGGATTCAAGCAAACCGGGCCGAAGACGGCTGTAATGCCAGAAACCGGTCCCCGGGAGCTTGTTTCCTTCCCAGTGTAAGAATTGGCTTTTGTAGTTTGGTTTGCCCTGTTCCCATCATGCACTGGGACAGGAACAGACTAATTTGCATACAGCCAGGTTCTGAAACTGGGATGGTGCAGTGAGCTAAAAAACGGTGTTGGATCTAGCCCTGATCTCTTGACTGGGTGAGAGCTTTCTGCTTAATTCAGAGACTCTGTCCCTCACCACCCCTTGTTGTAAATATTTTTGTCCACCCTAAGCGTGGAAGGGTATTCTCAGATGTGTGACCCTTGCTCATTGCACCATCAGGATTCAAGCAAACCGGGCCGAAGACGGCTGTAATGCCAGAAACCGGTCCCCGGGAGCTTGTTTCCTTCCCAGTGTAAGAATTGGCTTTTGTAGTTTGGTTTGCCCTGTTCCCATCATGCACTGGGACAGGAACAGACTAATTTGCATACAGCCAGGTTCTGAAACTGGGATGGTGCAGTGAGCTAAAAAACGGTGTTGGATCTAGCCCTGATCTCTTGACTGGGTGAGAGCTTTCTGCTTAATTCAGAGACTCTGTCCCTCACCACCCCTTGTTGTAAATATTTTTGTCCACCCTAAGCGTGGAAGGGTATTCTCAGATGTGAGACCCTTGCTCATTGCACCATCAGGATTCAAGCAAACCGGGCCGAAGACGGCTGTAATGCCAGAAACCGGTCCCCGGGAGCTTGTTTCCTTCCCAGTGTAAGAATTGGCTTTTGTAGTTTGGTTTGCCCTGTTCCCATCATGCACTGGGACAGGAACAGACTAATTTGCATACAGCCAGGTTCTGAAACTGGGATGGTGCAGTGAGCTAAAAAACGGTGTTGGATCTAGCCCTGATCTCTTGACTGGGTGAGAGCTTTCTGCTTAATTCAGAGACTCTGTCCCTCACCACCCCTTGTTGTAAATATTTTTGTCCACCCTAAGCGTGGAAGGGTATTCTCAGATGTGAGACCCTTGCTCATTGCACCATCAGGATTCAAGCAAACCGGGCCGAAGACGGCTGTAATGCCAGAAACCGGTCCCCGGGAGCTTGTTTCCTTCCCAGTGTAAGAATTGGCTTTTGTAGTTTGGTTTGCCCTGTTCCCATCATGCACTGGGACAGGAACAGACTAATTTGCATACAGCCAGGTTCTGAAACTGGGATGGTGCAGTGAGCTAAAAAACGGTGTTGGATCTAGCCCTGATCTCTTGACTGGGTGAGAGCTTTCTGCTTAATTCAGAGACTCTGTCCCTCACCACCCCTTGTTGTAAATATTTTTGTCCACCCTAAGCGTGGAAGGGTATTCTCAGATGTGAGACCCTTGCTCATTGCACCATCAGGATTCAAGCAAACCGGGCCGAAGACGTCTGTAATGCCAGAAACCGGTCCCCGGGAGCTTGTTTCCTTCCCAGTGTAAGAATTGGCTTTTGTAGTTTGGTTTGCCCTGTTCCCATCATGCACTGGGACAGGAACAGACTAATTTGCATACAGCCAGGTTCTGAAACTGGGATGGTGCAGTGAGCTAAAAAACGGTGTTGGATCTAGCCCTGATCTCTTGACTGGGTGAGAGCTTTCTGCTTAATTCAGAGACTCTGTCCCTCACCACCCCTTGTTGTAAATATTTTTGTCCACCCTAAGCGTGGAAGGGTATTCTCAGATGTGAGACCCTTGCTCATTGCACCATCAGGATTCAAGCAAACCGGGCCGAAGACGGCTGTAATGCCAGAAACCGGTCCCCGGGAGCTTGTTTCCTTCCCAGTGTAAGAATTGGCTTTTGTAGTTTGGTTTGCCCTGTTCCCATCATGCACTGGGACAGGAACAGACTAATTTGCATACAGCCAGGTTCTGAAACTGGGATGGTGCAGTGAGCTAAAAAACGGTGTTGGATCTAGCCCTGATCTCTTGACTGGGTGAGAGCTTTCTGCTTAATTCAGAGACTCTGTCCCTCACCACCCCTTGTTGTAAATATTTTTGTCCACCCTGAGCGTGGAAGGGTATTCTCAGATGTGAGACCCTTGCTCATTGCACCATCAGGATTCAAGCAAACCGGGCCGAAGACGGCTGTAATGCCAGAAACCGGTCCCCGGGAGCTTGTTTCCTTCCCAGTGTATGAATTGGCTTTTGTAGTTTGGTTTGCCCTGTTCCCATCATGCACTGGGACAGGAACAGACTAATTTGCATACAGCCAGGTTCTGAAACTGGGATGGTGCAGTGAGCTAAAAAACGGTGTTGGATCTAGCCCTGATCTCTTGACTGGGTGAGAGCTTTCTGCTTAATTCAGAGACTCTGTCCCTCACCACCCCTTGTTGTAAATATTTTTGTCCACCCTAAGCGTGGAAGGGTATTCTCAGATGTGAGACCCTTGCTCATTGCACCATCAGGATTCAAGCAAACCGGGCCGAAGACGGCTGTAATGCCAGAAACCGGTCCCCGGGAGCTTGTTTCCTTCCCAGTGTAAGAATTGGCTTTTGTAGTTTGGTTTGCCCTGTTCCCATCATGCACTGGGACAGGAACAGACTAATTTGCATACAGCAAGGTTCTGAAACTGGGATGGTGCAGTGAGCTAAAAAACGGTGTTGGATCTAGCCCTGATCTCTTGACTGGGTGAGAGCTTTCTGCTTAATTCAGAGACTCTGTCCCTCACCACCCCTTGTTGTAAATATTTTTGTCCACCCTAAGCGTGGAAGGGTATTCTCAGATGTGAGACCCTTGCTCATTGCACCATCAGGATTCAAGCAAACCGGGCCGAAGACGGCTGTAATGCCAGAAACCGGTCCCCGGGAGCTTGTTTCCTTCCCAGTGTAAGAATTGGCTTTTGTAGTTTGGTTTGCCCTGTTCCCATCATGCACTGGGACAGGAACAGACTAATTTGCATACAGCCAGGTTCTGAAACTGGGATGGTGCAGTGAGCTAAAAAACGGTGTTGGATCTAGCCCTGATCTCTTGACTGGGTGAGAGCTTTCTGCTTAATTCAGAGACTCTGTCCCTCACCACCCCTTGTTGTAAATATTTTTGTCCACCCTAAGCGTGGAAGGGTATTCTCAGATGTGAGACCCTTGCTCATTGCACCATCAGGATTCAAGCAAACCGGGCCGAAGACGGCTGTAATGCCAGAAACCGGTCCCCGGGAGCTTGTTTCCTTCCCAGTGTAAGAATTGGCTTTTGTAGTTTGGTTTGCCCTGTTCCCATCATGCACTGGGACAGGAACAGACTAATTTGCATACAGCCAGGTTCTGAAACTGGGATGGTGCAGTGAGCTAAAAAACGGTGTTGGATCTAGCCCTGATCTCTTGACTGGGTGAGAGCTTTCTGCTTAATTCAGAGACTCTGTCCCTCACCACCCCTTGTTGTAAATATTTTTGTCCACCCTAAGCGTGGAAGGGTATTCTCAGATGTGAGACCCTTGCTCATTGCACCATCAGGATTCAAGCAAACCGGGCCGAAGACGGCTGTAATGCCAGAAACCGGTCCCCGGGAGCTTGTTTCCTTCCCAGTGTAAGAATTGGCTTTTGTAGTTTGGTTTGCCCTGTTCCCATCATGCACTGGGACAGGAACAGACTAATTTGCATACAGCCAGGTTCTGAAACTGGGATGGTGCAGTGAGCTAAAAAACGGTGTTGGATCTAGCCCTGATCTCTTGACTGGGTGAGAGCTTTCTGCTTAATTCAGAGACTCTGTCCCTCACCACCCCTTGTTGTAAATATTTTTGTCCACCCTAAGCGTGGAAGGGTATTCTCAGATGTGAGACCCTTGCTCATTGCACCATCAGGATTCAAGCAAACCGGGCCGAAGACGGCTGTAATGCCAGAAACCGGTCCCCGGGAGCTTGTTTCCTTCCCAGTGTAAGAATTGGCTTTTGTAGTTTGGTTTGCCCTGTTCCCATCATGCACTGGGACAGGAACAGACTAATTTGCATACAGCCAGGTTCTGAAACTGGGATGGTGCAGGGAGCTAAAAAACGGTGTTGGATCTAGCCCTGATCTCTTGACTGGGTGAGAGCTTTCTGCTTAATTCAGAGACTCTGTCCCTCACCACCCCTTGTTGTAAATATTTTTGTCCACCCTAAGCGTGGAAGGGTATTCTCAGATGTGAGACCCTTGCTCATTGCACCATCAGGATTCAAGCAAACCGGGCCGAAGACGGCTGTAATGCCAGAAACCGGTCCCCGGGAGCTTGTTTCCTTCCCAGTGTAAGAATTGGCTTTTGTAGTTTGGTTTGCCCTGTTCCCATCATGCACTGGGACAGGAACAGACTAATTTGCATACAGCCAGGTTCTGAAACTGGGATGGTGCAGTGAGCTAAAAAACGGTGTTGGATCTAGCCCTGATCTCTTGACTGGGTGAGAGCTTTCTGCTTAATTCAGAGACTCTGTCCCTCACCACCCCTTGTTGTAAATATTTTTGTCCACCCTAAGCGTGGAAGGGTATTCTCAGATGTGAGACCCTTGCTCATTGCACCATCAGGATTCAAGCAAACCGGGCCGAAGACGGCTGTAATGCCAGAAACCGGTCCCCGGGAGCTTGTTTCCTTCCCAGTGTAAGAATTGGCTTTTGTAGTTTGGTTTGCCCTGTTCCCATCATGCACTGGGACAGGAACAGACTAATTTGCATACAGCCAGGTTCTGAAACTGGGATGGTGCAGTGAGCTAAAAAACGGTGTTGGATCTAGCCCTGATCTCTTGACTGGGTGAGAGCTTTCTGCTTAATTCAGAGACTCTGTCCCTCACCACCCCTTGTTGTAAATATTTTTGTCCACCCTAAGCGTGGAAGGGTATTCTCAGATGTGAGACCCTTGCTCATTGCACCATCAGGATTCAAGCAAACCGGGCCGAAGACGGCTGTAATGCCAGAAACCGGTCCCCGGGAGCTTGTTTCCTTCCCAGTGTAAGAATTGGCTTTTGTAGTTTGGTTTGCCCTGTTCCCATCATGCACTGGGACAGGAACAGACTAATTTGCATACAGCCAGGTTCTGAAACTGGGATGGTGCAGTGAGCTAAAAAACGGTGTTGGATCTAGCCCTGATCTCTTGACTGGGTGAGAGCTTTCTGCTTAATTCAGAGACTCTGTCCCTCACCACCCCTTGTTGTAAATATTTTTGTCCACCCTAAGCGTGGAAGGGTATTCTCAGATGTGAGACCCTTGCTCATTGCACCATCAGGATTCAAGCAAACCGGGCCGAAGACGGCTGTAATGCCAGAAACCGGTCCCCGGGAGCTTGTTTCCTTCCCAGTGTAAGAATTGGCTTTTGTAGTTTGGTTTGCCCTGTTCCCATCATGCACTGGGACAGGAACAGACTAATTTGCATACAGCCAGGTTCTGAAACTGGGATGGTGCAGTGAGCTAAAAAGACGGTGTTGGATCTAGCCCTGATCTCTTGACTGGGTGAGAGCTTTCTGCTTAATTCAGAGACTCTGTCCCTCACCACCCCTTGTTGTAAATATTTTTGTCCACCCTAAGCGTGGAAGGGTATTCTCAGATGTGAGACCCTTGCTCATTGCACCATCAGGATTCAAGCAAACCGGGCCGAAGACGGCTGTAATGCCAGAAACCGGTCCCTGGGAGCTTGTTTCCTTCCCAGTGTAAGAATTGGCTTTTGTAGTTTGGTTTGCCCTGTTCCCATCATGCACTGGGACAGGAACAGACTAATTTGCATACAGCCAGGTTCTGAAACTGGGATGGTGCAGTGAGCTAAAAAACGGTGTTGGATCTAGCCCTGATCTCTTGACTGGGTGAGAGCTTTCTGCTTAATTCAGAGACTCTGTCCCTCACCACCCCTTGTTGTAAATATTTTTGTCCACCCTAAGCGTGGAAGGGTATTCTCAGATGTGAGACACTTGCTCATTGCACCATCAGGATTCAAGCAAACCGGGCCGAAGACGGCTGTAATGCCAGAAACCGGTCCCCGGGAGCTTGTTTCCTTCCCAGTGTAAGAATTGGCTTTTGTAGTTTGGTTTGCCCTGTTCCCATCATGCACTGGGACAGGAACAGACTAATTTGCATACAGCCAGGTTCTGAAACTGGGATGGTGCAGTGAGCTAAAAAACGGTGTTGGATCTAGCCCTGATCTCTTGACTGGGTGAGAGCTTTCTGCTTAATTCAGAGACTCTGTCCCTCACCACCCCTTGTTGTAAATATTTTTGTCCACCCTAAGCGTGGAAGGGTATTCTCAGATGTGAGACCCTTGCTCATTGCACCATCAGGATTCAAGCAAACCGGGCCGAAGACGGCTGTAATGCCAGAAACCGGTCCCCGGGAGCTTGTTTCCTTCCCAGTGTAAGAATTGGCTTTTGTAGTTTGGTTTGCCCTGTTCCCATCATGCACTGGGACAGGAACAGACTAATTTGCATACAGCCAGGTTCTGAAACTGGGATGGTGCAGTGAGCTAAAAAACTGTGTTGGATCTAGCCCTGATCTCTTGACTGGGTGAGAGCTTTCTGCTTAATTCAGAGACTCTGTCCCTCACCACCCCTTGTTGTAAATATTTTTGTCCACCCTAAGCGTGGAAGGGTATTCTCAGATGTGAGACCCTTGCTCATTGCACCATCAGGATTCAAGCAAACCGGGCCGAAGACGGCTGTAATGCCAGAAACCGGTCCCTGGGAGCTTGTTTCCTTCCCAGTGTAAGAATTGGCTTTTGTAGTTTGGTTTGCCCTGTTCCCATCATGCACTGGGACAGGAACAGACTAATTTGCATACAGCCAGGTTCTGAAACTGGGATGGTGCAGTGAGCTAAAAAACGGTGTTGGATCTAGCCCTGATCTCTTGACTGGGTGAGAGCTTTCTGCTTAATTCAGAGACTCTGTCCCGCACCACCCCTTGTTGTAAATATCAATGGTTAGAGCGGCAGACCCTGATGCAGAGGTCTGGCCCGGGACCAGGGTTCAATTCCCCGCCTCGGCGGGTCTTGGGCTCAAAATTCCACGGAGCTGATAATTCTCGCCTCAGTGCCTATTCCAATCATGGAGTCCCACTCTGCAACTCTGGGCAATAGCTTGCTTAATCTCCACAACGGCCCCCACAACGCTAAGGATGCCTGGCCTCCACCTTGGGGGTGCCCAGGAGTGGACACCTCACAGGGAAAGCCAGGATGGGTTCCACAGCGGTATTCGTACAAGCGCCTTG
Source organism: Lissotriton vulgaris (assembly GCF_964263255.1). Taxonomy (NCBI): domain Eukaryota; kingdom Metazoa; phylum Chordata; class Amphibia; order Caudata; family Salamandridae; genus Lissotriton; species Lissotriton vulgaris. The sequence continues at coordinate 554,286,126 of NC_141693.1, read as the reverse complement.
AGACCCTTGCGGGTGAGTAGTGCGCTATACAAGTATCAATTTACATTTTTACATTTTTTTTTACCTAAATGTTTGGAAAAAAGTGCAAAGATGCAGCCAGTGCTGGTCATATCATATCTCTTTTTTAATGGTGGGTAGGGTGGGAAATATGGACAATATTAGTGAGGATGGGAGGCAACAACCAACCAACACAGACAACATAATGGATAAAAAGAGCACTATGATGTGGCCAGCACTGGCTGTGTCAGTGCTTTTCTCCATTTTAAGGCGGGTAGGGGGCAAAACAGACAATGGAGGGTGGTAGATGGGAAGGTATAAGCAATACAGACAACAGGTTGGTGGGGCAGGCCATCACAGACAAGAGGAGGGAACATAGCAACATGTACAACTGGTGGTGGGAGGGAAGAAGCAACACAGGCAATGGAAGGGTGGAGGGAACAGGTACCATGTATAACTTACTCATGTTAAGCTGTGGAGGTGTGAATGGGTTGGGGGAGGCTACCAGTGTGTTTGTGAAAGGCTACGGGGAGCCATGAGTGTGCAATGTGTGTGGTATTCGACCACAATGTGGGTCATTGTTAGTGTTCCAGGAGGTTTGTGGGTCATTTTTAGAGTTCTAGGAAGCTAATGTCTAATGGATTTATAAGCACTGGATGCACGGGATGCACACTGTTTTCAGTGGGATGACACTATCCACCCTGTCACGAAAATGGACCCCTCTGAAATATACTAAACTCATCTGGTGTCTTTTTCAGACACCGGGACACATTCAGCAGTGCCTTTTCTTGTGATGTCACTTTCTGAGAGTTCATGGGTTTGAATTTCACTTCTTGTGCTGCTCGCTCTTATGATGTAATTTGCAATGTCACACGCTGTGATGTCATTTGCATACTGCCTAACTTGGTTAGACCCCCACTTCTTTTTTTAGGTCAGACCTAGAATCAGTGCGCATGCACTGCTCTGTGAGGCATGCTGTATTCCGTTTGTGGGGTATGGCCGCGCCCACCGCCTTTCATTGCATCCTTCCTGTGTCTTTCTAGCTGCCTTTCTTTTGTGTGGTGAATCAGTGCTATTTGTCCATACTATTGGTGTGTTTGTCACGCCATGGCTACTGGCCCTGTACATGGGTCATTTCGCTTTATGCCATTTCTCTTACTTGCGGCACACTTTTTTTAAACATTTGTTTTTGACCGGAACACAAGCGCTTGTGTTTTTAGTCGCTGTACGTTTCACACATGCGATCGTGTTTTTGTGTGTGTGTGGTTCTCTGGAACGAGGGCCGGAAGCAACGATCCAGCTTTCCTTTTTTTTGTTTTTGCAGTTTTATATACCACAAACTCGACCCGAAGTTCTTGGAGCACTTTACATGAGCACCAGTTACATCACACAAGGACACATTCATTTTTGGTAGGCATGGGGGGGTTAGGTTATTGCCCAGAATCACAGGATGTTGAGCCGATGCCGGTACAAAGCCTGGTTCCCCAGCTCCAAAGTTGGCAGCTCTGGACATTATGCCACATCCTCTCTTCGCACACCCCACCATCTCCAGGACAACTGCTGATGGTTGGGTTTTAAAGAGGCCCCCAAAAAATACTTTGGCAGTGAGCTTTCATGCCCTTTGGCTAAATCACTGTAAGGATAAGGGCTATCAATGAAACCTCCGCTCCTGGGATGGCTGGATATTTCGCAATGCTAATGTAAATCTGTTAGCCTGGCATCAGCATGCATTCTTCAGTGTTTTGCAGCTCACAGCCAAACCACACCTTCTTTCTTTCTGGGGCAGCCGGCATAGCAGCAGTATTGTCCATTTGGATACCTTTGAATATGCTGTGCAGAAATCCCAGCACAATTCAGGGATACAGGTCATGCTGATGCAACAGGCTAAGAGCATTGCCCCTTTTTGCCTGCATGGTTAGTGCCTTGCTCTCTTCTCCGTTCATGTCCTCCCTGATAGTTGGAAAGCTTTTTCGGCCCGGTGAATATTTGGCCAGATAAACTGTTGATCAGTTTGTCCACCTTCTCTAGTCGCAGTGCTCTACACCTAATAAGGCCACCTTCCCAACATGATCTGTTGCGCAGTTGTTTTGAAATACGTAGTCTAGTCCTTATCACGTGTTTAAATGTTTTTAGGAAGGGACTTGTTTCGGTTTCTTTGTAAACATTGTTAATTAATTTTGGCAACTGGCTTGAATTCTTAATGTTCGGCCAGATAACCAGCTGTTATGAGACCTCTTGTAATCGCAATAGGGTATAGAGCAAGGGTCTTCAAACTGTGGGGCGCGACCCCCAGGGGGGCCGTGGAGCGAAGCAAAGGGGGTCGCGCCTTCACTTCCACACTTCTGCCCAGGCCCAAGGGCTTCAGCCCCCATCCTCCCTCATCGTGTGCCTCAGCCCGGCTGCTGCTGCAGTGAAACTTGAGCTGCTGGGGGCTCGGCAGGGTCATCTCCAGCAGCCCGTTTTTCACAGGTCTTTAAAGACCATTTGCATATTTACATGGCTTGGTAAACTGGTTAAAGAGGCTTCATTTTTTCCTGGTTCCAGTACCTCCTGGGCCCCCACTCTGCCTGATCCTTACATTTGTATTTCACAATTACTGTTGTACTGTGAGAATGCATTTAATGAAAAGGAATAAAAGTAGGGTTGCCAAAAGAAGAATGCCTGCCTGTTTTGTTTAAGGAGTCTGGAAAGACCTCCTCTTGACACTAAATAGACTTATAATTACAAAAGTATGTATGCATTCTTTATGTGACTTTTCTGTCTTTTTTCTCTTTGTCATTCATGGATCATTGAGGCAGCCCTAGAACACAATTAAAAGTGTTTTCTATTTATATTTGCTGTTCGAAGTATGCACAGATAAGTGCTCAAAATACAGCTTTAGGTGACTGCTTATTTTTGTACCGACTGGGCAATCAAAATAATCTGCTGGCAACGCTGACCATAGGACTGTAAGTTTGTTGCTGGATCAGCACATTATTTATTTCCTCCACCCTAAATCCCCGATTATTGCCGCAATAGTTTAACTTGGATCTTAAACCCTACGCCTCCATCAATAACATGCTGAGTTACTTCAAGTGTCTGGGAATGCACCCTACATTCAGACAACTCGCTCCTCATTCTTTCCCTTCACTTTCACGCTCACCCTGCACTCACACAGATCACCATGCACTCACACCATTCACCCACTCACCCAGCACTCACAGTGATCACTCTGCACTCACAATGCACTTGCGCTGTTCAACCTATACCTCACCCTGCATGCACACGAGTACACTACTCATCCTGCACTCATGTGATACTTCACTCACCTGTCCTCCTCACTGCTCAATGTGCAACTCACTCAAACAAGCCCATCAGTAATCATACATTCATTTGTCCCATTCTGAACTTGCATTTGCACTCAAATTCATGAATTCATACGCCGCATTGTAGTGTAGTTCCTATATTCCCAATAGGCTCTGCGCATTGGAATAACATAAACAATAGTTTAGATGTAGGACTGAGGTCGACTAGGTCTCTACTGAATATGTTAGACTTAATTAGGTATGCCAGCAAGCTCAGAGGTCACTAGAAACTTTCTCGAATGAACAGGAAAGAGTTAACTTTCCTGATTAGACAAGAAGGGATTAGTTTCTGACAACCGCATAAACATGACAACTTTGCTCCCTCCAGAATAAGGAGTATATCTCCAGAGTCCTGTGAAAACAATAGATAGCTATTTCACTCAGTCAATCATGCATGCTTAGTTTCACGAGAGTGCAGAGAAATAGAGAGACAGGCGTTTTCAATAAAAGTTGTTATTTATCGAGCAGTCTTCTTTCTCATGCAAGAGAAATTAATTTCCACAATTGCAATACTTATCATAAAGTAAAGAGCGTACAGTAAAAGGAGTATTATGAAATAATACTGTAAAAGCATTTATATGGCTTCTGAGCCATATGATACTTAAAACGGATAAAATATATGCAATACATACAATGATAAAAGTTGACTAAACGTACTCAACTGGTGCTTCTAAAATACGCCTACCCCCAGTGTACTTAACCTAAGCTTAGTACGTGGGAAGGAGTAAGTGAGCTGCAGTTTAAGTTCAGTTATGTTTGCCAAGAATCTGAATCAAGAATTCTCTAAGGATCTAATCCGCTCCGTACCTTGGTTTTAGAATGAAGGAGGTCTTGTATCTCTTTCTCAGGACTCGATCTCCCAGCAACCCGCAAGGGTGACTGGAAACCCTGGAGCTGGATTTCTCGGCAGGAGAAAAGACAGCGTCTCTCTCAGTGCGTTAAATGGGAGGGTCGGCTTCCTTCGGCACTCGCATCAGCTGGGCTTTGGGTAAGTGGATAGCCGCTCTGCTCCAAACCACTGTGTGTTTGCTTAAGGCAAATGCTGGTATATTTATACATGGAAGGTACCGGGTTTGACGTAAGGTTGGACATAAGACGTCACTAAGAACTGTCACTAAGAACTGTCACTAGGAACTGGCAGTTCTTTCAGGACTCTCAGGAGTTCTAGGACAAATCAAAACAGAAGCAGGGGGAATTCCAGGGCTGCTGGAGGTTTGGTTTGTTTAAAGAACGCGTTGTACTTTTTAGGAATCTAGGGTAGTAGCCTTGCCATATTTGGACTGCATTGGCTATGACTAAATATGGATATGATTCTTATGCCTTTATAAGGATATGATTTGTTATAACCACATGAGGGCATAAATCGGGAATATTTATTAGGGTCCTAGATACATTCACAACACCCACTTCACGTATAATGTCCATCCGGGAATTTAGGCGTGCCCTGCGCCGCCCGGCCCATAAGGCCCGGTTCTCCACTACTTTAAGCAGAGTACCATGTGCCAAAAAAAAAAAGGTAAATAATTTGGAAATTGAGAAAAAAATAATTTCGCTTTCATGGGAAAAAATAGTTCCAAATGTTTTCAGTAGTGTTGTTTATAAAAACTGAAGGCCGAATTCAGAGTTCAGGGAACGCTGTGTGCTCGCTATTCCAAATATTATTCCTGTTGTTAGGAGAGAACATTACCTCAGATAGGCCAGCAAAAAATTAGTCTACAACAGTAGGTGAAAGTTGGGCCAACTCCGAAAAATCAGAAATAGTAAATACATGCGATGCATTGCCATCCTCGCTGTTTAGATCAGCAATGGTCACAGAAGGTTGTACCTGTGTGTTGCCGCTTTCATCTCGTACTTCACCGCCACCTAATCGTAATAGTGAAGTCTCAACGAATGCCGTCATCAGAATAGGTAGCCGCTGGGGACAACACGTTGCATGAGCCGTTACCGAACCAAGCAAAGCATCGATATCCATTGGTACTGCTGATGGTAGAGTAAAACAGACGCCCAACACGCATTCTTCTCCGCATAGCAGACATCGAAGCACAGGTAAGATGCAATCTTGCCAGATTGGTCTGAATGAAAGAAACCAGATAGTATTTAGATCTCTTAGCCGGGCCAATCCGAGGACTTTAGTGATACGTTCTTGGTATCGTATTGCTAGGATCGTTTCTTCCATTGTAGCCAGAGTTTTGTCTGTGACTTGGCTTGCCATATTGGAGCAGAAGGAAGAAAAATAAAATTCCTGCTACGAGTCCCAAAAAAAGAGGCAGGCCACCGAATAGCGAGTGCACAAAATTCGGGAAAATGCCCATAACTGTTTCGAAGGGTGCTAACAGTCCCGAAAAAAATGTTTTAAATACATGTGTGATGCCACTGGTATCTGACATGTTTAAGATTTGGCTTAACATTTCTACGAAATGCACGGGGCTTTTTGTCGATAATAGGGTATGTATCTCTGCCGCTGTCCTTGCAACTTGCAGATCATACGTCTCTTTGGACGAGGTTAAAGGCACAGTTGTCTGTAAAAGAATAGACTTCATTCTGCTGAAAGTATCAATTCAAATAGAAGAGATATTCACAGAAGGCCATATTGCTGCCTCCATGTCTGGATTGCTGTTTCGATACACTACTTGCATACAACAAATGACCCTGGAAGTAACGCTCACGAGATAGGCTTTTCCTGGCATCATGCCACAACAGCGATGGTCACTTATTATAACGTAGCTACCGTTGGAAAGTTGTCTGAAAAGGGCTCTATCTGTGTAGCAGGGGTGCCGTGCAGATGACATGAAAGGTTGTTTGATGAACCTTCGCAGGCTCCATGCAAGTTAATACCTTGACACAGAAGTGTACTGCTTAGTGATTTTTTACAGTTGTTACCACTAAGAAATACTTATTTCTTGCCCCCACTCCAACATCTATGTGTATAAGGCAAATTCCAGGTTGACTTGATGTATCCTTTACCCAACCCTTCATACAGGCCTGCTGGTATATACTTTTGGCAGTATTGAAACTGGAAAGTTGTTGTCGGGATTGTAATGGTGCCGTGTATTATCCATTCTGAGGTAATATAAATTTTATGGTCAAGTTATGTTCCCTAGCGCGTACCCCACCGACTCCATGTACGAGTTAAAGTGCATGTAACTTCCCTCCTGTACCAGCTATGAAGACGCAAATACATTTGCGTCCAACGTTAACATGTCCTCTTTCAGACCCACCATGAATGGGTTGAATGGTCCGTTCCTAAGTATGCTATGCCAACGTCTTTTTGAAGTATACTCCTACGTTTTTCAGCCTGGCTGAAAGTAGGCCCTGAATCTCTGCCACCGAGCCTCTTTTCTGGCTTCTGACTGCGAGGGCCTCTGCCCAAGCAGCCCCCGTACCCGTGAACTCTGACTTACTTCTAGCGCGGCCCTCCGTGCTCAGCTCAGCCTGCTGCCTGCCAAGATTGACTATAACCTTCGAGTTATCTGTTTCCCTCCCCGAAAATACATTCCAGCCTGCTAGCTTCAGTAAACATCCTTCCTCAGCTACAGGGCTAAAGGGCCGACCTGTCTCTATGCAAGTAATTCATAGCTCCGTTGCCATGCTTCCATGGAAGGCCCCATGCCCCCACGCTTCTCATACAGACACTCAGGCGCTTATACACGCACTCACAGCAAGTATAGAATAGCTTCTGCTCTAGAGACCTTTCTGCCCAGATAGCTTAGTTCCTAAACATCAGATATCAGATATGATAGAAGCACAAGTTGATCTGACATGCCAGACTTCTGTCTCTTTCCGTCAGTGTAAATGTCAAGTCCCCTGCACCCCTCCAATCACACGTCATGCAGCTGCGCGCGCATCCAAGTTTCCGATTTCTGCTGACATTGCCACCTTTTCTGTTAGTGCCACCCATTCGTGACACCTATCAGTGACGTTTCCAGAACACACCTCTAGTTCACGCCTCTTGATTACGCACATGCACCACGTGTATATTGTTATCTTGTCTTCTCTCAGCTGTTACGCCTCTTGCACTGTAAACCTATGTTATGAAATAAGTATATAAGCTATGTACTGTTAATAAAATGTTAGCGCGCTCATCTATCCCTTCTGACACCCTGTGTGGTGGTCAGAACATGATATCTTGGCCATGACTATTCCTTTTTATGGAATAAAACCCCTTAGAACTCTAACACCACGGACTCTGTTTTCTTTTATTTCTGATTGAGTTATTATTGATCAAGTACTTACCTGCATAGAAATTAAGAGAGTAAATTAATTATTTACGTCATTTTGGCGCCCGAATAGGGACCCCTCCCCCACCTCACGCGCCGGTTGGTGCGTTGCAACCTGTGTCCCCTGCCGTCAGTTAGCTGGAAACATACGCGTATCGGCAGGATTTCCTGCATCTCCCTCTGACCCACGGAGGTGACGAAGACTGCGATCAGTACCCAGACGAGGCGGTGAGGAGTGCGGAGGATCCCGACCAGAGCCCAGCCGAAAGAAGCAAGGTCCGAGGTGTCAAGAGGCCCACCAGTTTTCCGAAGTTTTCCGAAGTTTTCCGAAGTTTTCCGAAGTCCCGAGTCGAGTCCAGTCGAGTTTTCCGAGGCCTTCTGTTTCCGTGGTTCCCGGTGAGTACCATTGCTGGGTCGTATCTAGACGGGTTTGGGTACGCAAGTCCGGTCTGCACTGTTTTTAGGCAGTGTATCTGTACTGTTTAGCAGTATATCTAGTATTCCGAATTTCTGCATTTTTGCACTGTTACCACAGTGTATCTGTACTGTTGAGCAGTACATCTAGTAAAGTGGGGTCGTCATCTATGTTTTTAATGTTTTTGTGATTAATGTCGTGGTATGAATGTGACTGTTTTATGTATGTTACTGTGTTTTTGTATAACTAGTTAAAACTCAGAATTAAGTATTCAGGATTGAGCATTTCAGTATCAAGTAGGCACAATGCCGTTTTTCAACAAGTTAAAGCAGATAGGAACTAGGAAAGGGATGTTAGAGGAAGAAATTCCGATCCCCCCTAGGGACACTCCAGGTAATTTTATGTATAATAAACATGGCATAGACGCCATATTGTATCTAGAATTATGGACCGAGTATACAAAGCACCTAGAGGAAAGATACCGATGGCCAGTTAACGGAACATGGGATGCCGAGTGCATCATTAAGGTAGAAGAAGCATTACGGAAAAAGAAAGCCAGACAATCCCAGAAAGACGCCATAGAATTTTGGCGTAAGGAATCACATAAACGTGCTGAAAGAGCACTCCGTAGAGAAGACAGACTCAGAGAATCAGAAAAGGCCCAGGAAAATGAATTAGTTAGCGAAGGAATACGAGTAAAATCAGAACAAATAGATCGCATCCGAAATAGTCAAGTGAACAACATGTATCTTTTGGCCGAGGGTACGCCTGACGCCATTTCAGAAATACCGAAAAATCTGCCGTCACCATTAGTTCCAACTAAAGTAATGCACAAGACTACTAAAGACATATTCCTAAATTCCTACCTAGAAGATGTAGCCCCAGCTTACACCAATCTGCCTGTTCGTGCCCTGCCTACTGACGGGGACGGGGGTGGCATTCCGCCCCCAGGTCATGTTCCGCCGGTACCACAACAGACTTCTCCTGTTCCGCCAGCCCCGCCACTTCCCGTACTCAAAACAGACCTGCCGAAATCACGTTTACCTGATCCGCCTAAACGACAAATTCCAGTCCAGATACAGACTCCACAGGGAGGTAATGCACAAGCTTCCGCTTCAGGAGGTGTGACCGCGGGTCCTCAGACCCCGCCACCAACTCATAGATTCAACATCCGAGATATGCAGAGTCCTCTCACCTACAGGTCTCCCCACTCCTCTAATTCATCCCGCCTTGACACATTAAAAGAAAACATGTCAGTTTGCAGATACGATCCAGTACCCGGAAGGGACGATTTAATGATATTGGCATCATTACGGTTAAGATCTGCTACTGATAGCTTGTTATGCTATGCAGGAATGAAGGATCGTCTAGACAGAATATATGAGTTCGTTCAGACAGGAAAGGACTCTGACAGTATTAAGGATGCCATGGAGAAACAGAAAGTTGGCATGCAAGCGTTGATACTACGATTTTTCATAAATTGTCTAATAAGAGAACGAGACAGGCCCGGAACAGATCAGAGTGAATTAGATGCATTAAACAAGTGGGGTCAAAATATAGCTGATGGAAAACATGACAGACAGAATTGCATAGACTCTATGTACAAGAAAATTAAGAAAGCAGTGATAGCAGTACACCAGAAAGAGAAAGAAAAGGCTTCCTCCGAGGAGGAAGAAGAATCTGAAGAACACGAAAGAAATGTAGGAACAATAGCATATGTAGGTAAGGGAACTTACCTTAGGAAGGGTATCCGTCCGGAGAGCAAGAGAGTTTTCTTTTCTGCCTTAACAAATCCGAACTCCGCTGAGCATCAGTTCCAGGAAACTGATAAAAGGCTTCGAGATCGAGTTGGGTACCATGTACTCAATTCTATGGATGAACAAGAACTCGCCCGATCGGCTGTATCATGGGCCGAGAATGCAGACATATATAATGATGATACCGTAGCACAGACATTTCTGAACCTCTCCCCCGACGAACAGAAATTAGCAGGTGTATACATGATTCAGCACCTTCTCATCAAATACAGAAAACATTATTCTGATCCAGGTCCCTTACACGAAACACTAGAAGCACTACTGATGGATAGATGGAGAGGCTTAAGTACCAAATTAATTCAAATAATTCTAGAACAACGACATCGATATGATACCTTTGTAAGCTCTGAATATGTTCCCGCCCCACCTCCAGAAAGGAAAATGTACCACATGCAATGCGGGGGTGGTATTGAAAGTCAGAACCCCTTACGAGAAGTGCACCCTGTTATGGGTGAGGATAAGGTTTTGAAACGCGTGTATGTACACACGCCTCTGACTAAATTAGAACTGTTAGAAATGAAGAAATTGGTCCCGTGCCATGATAAAGACCCTGCAGGTTTTCATAGAGAGCTCAAAGATATGTTACTGATGGGAGACTACACGTATGATGATATCATGAAAATGTTGAAAGTATTACTGCCTACGGGTATATTCGAGAAACTGAAGGAAAAGGAATGGGAGGTGGGAGACACAAAGATTGCCTGGGCAGAAATAGAAGAAGAAGAGAAAAAACGGGTTCCAGGGTTAGGCCTTGGGGACAAAACTAAAGCATTACCAGGTTTGATAGTACAGGTCTTGCCCAGATTATTGACAACTAGAAAGGAGGATTGGGATGCCATCTCGTCCTGTAAACAGAAACATGATGAAGATACTAGTGACTTCTATTCAAGATTCGAGAAATGTTTTATTATCAATAGTGGCCTCCAGCCAAGTAGCGAGTCGTACCCACATCTTTTTGTATCAAAGTTAGTCGAGAATTCCCTACCGTTAGTTAAAAATAGAGTGTATAAAGTCGAGAGTACATGGCAAGCAAACACGCCATCACAAATGTTACAAATGTTACAATATCACCAGAACAGAATTAGAGAAGAACAAGATCAGGAACAAAAACGTATGAAAGACACGAAAATGAAAATGTTAGTAGCTCAGACAGTTCCATCCGACAGTCACAGAAAAGGTACGACCCAGACAAGTCACACTGCAGCTCCCGTTAAAGGGACATGTAACTACTGCAAGCAGCCAGGTCACTACGTACACGAATGTCCAGTTCTGAAACATAACATAGCGACAGGTAAAACTAAGGAAAGACCGCATCCGCCTAGACAAGACCATAGCCAGCCTCAGTCTACACAGAATACACAGCCTATGCATGCTTCCTCGACTCCAGCACAGACCGTAGCAGTACCACAGCCACAGCCCATTGCTGCAACTCAGCAAGTTTCACAACAGATGTACCAGTATGCCCAGTCAGCTTACCCCGAATATTCCCGATATACATGAAACAGCCTAGAGAGGGAAGGTGGCTTGCCTCTTATTGAGATTCCCGTAGATCAAGAAGGTCCTTATGTACATAGTCAAGTATTGGGAAAAGACAGAAAATTCTTAATTGACACAGGGGCAAGTCGCACGACAATAAGTCATGATGAAGTTCCAGGGGCACCCCTCTCAGGCTCACAGAATGTTTCCCTGGGTTTTTCAGGACAGCCTATTGTAAATGAAGTATCCGAACCAGTTCCCCTGGCTGTGGGTCCATTATCACACGTTACAGACCTGTTACTCACAAAATCATGTCCGGAAAATCTGTTAGGAATTAAAACATTGAAGGCTCTAGGAGCCATAATCTGCTGTTCCCCGGAGGGAGTTAGACTCTTTCTGCGGGATTTCAAGGGTCATTACGTTCTTCGTGAGTTTGACGTCAGATTGAAAAATGTACCTGATTACTTGTGGGCAAAAGGCCCAACTGATGTAGGATGTATGCACATTACACCATACCGCGTTACACTCAAGGCAGGTGTTGTATTACCCAGAATCAGACAATACAAGTTACCACCCGATGCTGTAGTGGCTTTACTGAAAATCATTGAAGAGCTCATTGCCCAAGGAGTGGTCGTAGAGACCGACTCCAATATCTGTAATTCACCCATCATTCCGATTCTTAAATGTACTGATCCCAATGCCCCGCCAGTATATCGGCTGGTGATTGATCTTCGAGAATTGAATAAATGCATTATTCCACAGTATCCTGTGGTCCCCGATATATCATCTCTATTGACTGCTATTGATTCAGAAGCAACGTTCTTTACTGTAATTGATCTCAAGAACGCCTTCTTCAGCGTGCCTATTGATCCAGAGAGCCAATATCTCTTCGGATTCTGTTTAAATGGACGCAGTTTCAAATTTTCGCGCGCACCTCAAGGATTCACAGAAAGCCCCAGCATCTATAGTCAAGCACTGAAAAGACAACTAGATTGTATTCAAATGCCAGTTAACACCGCTTTACTGCAATACGTCGATGATCTGCTGATCACCGCACGAAGTGAGCCCGAATGTGAAAAAGCATCACTGACAGTTTTACATTTCCTGGCCGACAAGGGACACAAGGTGTCTCCTTCGAAGCTACAATTCTGTGTTCAGCAAGTTGTGTACTTGGGTCACTTGCTGTCCAAAGTGGGGAGACAGCTCACTCCCGATCGCATTCAGTTAATTGCAAATATGCCACAACCCCAGACACAAAAGGAAGTGCGGGCCTTCATAGGCCTCACCTCGTACTGCAGACAATGGATTCCCCAGTATGCATTTCTAGCTAAACCACTCATCCAGTTAACGACACAGGAGGCAGCGACTTCGACTGCCCTCCCTTGGACTCAGGAACATACACAAGCTTTTGAAGACTTAAAGAAAGCCTTATGCCAAGCACCAGTTTTAGCAACACCATGTTACAGCAAACCGTTTACACTTTTTGTTACAGAACGTGATGGTACAGCATTGTCTGTCCTCACTCAAGATCAAGCAGGTTCACATAAGCCTTGCGCTTATTTCTCTAGTACATTGGATTCAGTAGCACAGGCACTCCCTGCGTGCTTAAAGTCAGTAGCAGCAACAGCGTTAGCAATAAGACAAAGTGATTCAATTGTTTTAGGTCATCAGTTAACAGTTCAAGTACCACATTCTGTAGAGGTTTTGTTAAACAGAACCCAGACTCAACACTTAACTATAGCACGACTGACAGGTTATGAATTAACACTATTCCAGCCACACATAGAAATCAGACGTTGCAGCATCCTGAATCCAGCAACACTGTTACCGACAAGTATGACAGATCCAGCCTCACATGACTGTATAGAAATGATTAATGCAGTAACGAAACCTAGACGAGACTTAACAGATGTTCCATTGACAAATCCAGACCTGACACTTTATGTGGACGGTTCATGCATGAGAACAAGCATAGGAGAATTAGTGGCCGCGTATGCCGTGACCACTGAAACTGAAATTAAAGAAACACATCGTATTGACACACTGTCTGCTCAAGCAGCAGAGCTCATCGCTCTGACCCGAGCTTGTATTCTAGCCAAGAACAGAAATGTTAACATATACACAGATTCCCGCTATGCCTTCGGAGTTGTCCATGACTTCGGAGTCCTCTGGCAAGAACGAGGTTTCCTGACCTCTCATGGGGCCAAGATACAGCATGGCCCCCTCATTCAAGCACTGTTAGAAGCAATACATTTGCCCTCGGGCATATCAGTCATGAAATGTAAGGCACATACTAAAGTTACAGATTCCGTTTCCCAGGGTAACGACCTGGCAGACCAGACAGCAAAACATACAGCACTGACTCACACCCAGACTACTGATGTGACAAAGACAATAGTACCGACACAGTGTATGGCAGTTAGAGATCCCGCCCTAGACGTAATTGATATCCAGACACATGCTACTCCAGATGAAATAAAGAAATGGACTGAACTAGGAGGGATTCAGACAGATCAAGGTTGGGTGACGAAGGGAAAATCTATATGGTTTCTCCCCGACTCAATGGTTCAAGTCATGATAAATACAGCACATAGCCCGGCACATCTAGGAGAGAAGGCGATGTTAGACAGTTTACAGAATCTCTGGTACAACAAACACTTACGAGCAGCAGCAAAACAGAAAGTGCGTACTTGCATGATCTATTGTCAGTTCAATCCAGGTAAAAGCGTCCCTGTAGAGCAAGGAGGATTCCATCCTCCCGATCACCCTTTTGAAGTCCTCCAGATGGACTATATCCAGATGAACAGTTGTAGAGGATTTAAGTATGTCCTTGTAATTGTTTGTGCTCTGTCCCGCTGGACCGAAGCATACCCAGTCCCAGATTACACTGCTCCGACCACTGCCAGACAGTTGGTTCGTGAATTCTTCCCACGGTACGGTTTGCCCCGTGTCGTGTATTCAGATAACGGACAGCCATTCTCGTCCGAATTGATGAGACAAGTTTCCCTCTTGCTAGGATATCAGTGGAGGTTCCACTGTGTCCGACATCCCGAAGCAGCTGGCCTTGTAGAAAGGCATAATCAGACACTAAAAATCCGCCTTGCCAAGATCTGTCAGGAAAAAGGGGTCGACTGGATAGTCGCCCTGCCCGTGGCACTATTCTACATGAGAATGGTCGCCCACTCAAGATCAGGGCTATCCCCGTACGAAGTGGTCTTTGGCAGACCACCGAATATGTGGGGGACGCCCATTCCGAAAAAGATCACTGATGTTGATTGTAACATGTTGACAGATTACCTTGCCTCCTTGATGTCTGCACTCCAATCATGTCGTTCACAGGTTGCCGCAGCCTTCCCTGACAATACCGATGTAAAGGCGCATGAGGTCCGTCCAGGGGACCTGGTTCTCGTCCGGAATTTCGACCGGAAAAGTCCGCTGGAGCCCCGCTGGAAGTCTCCGAAGACCGTCCTCCTTACCACAAGGACCGCTGTGAAGATCGAGGGGAGAAAGGGGTGGGTCCACACGAGTCACATCAAACTATGCAATGAACTAAAAAACGGACTGAAACAGGACTCTGACTCGTCCACCCCCACCAAAGACTGTGTTGAAGCAAAAGACGTTACCGTCTCTAAACGAGAAAAGACTCCCCAAGAACTATACCGAATGAAACTCCGATCTAGCAAGTCAGACAGTTTAATTGTTTAAGTCCTCCCCTAGGTGAATCGGTTAAATAGTTTCTGACATGTATCCCCTAGATCGAGATAGAGAGAGAGAGAGAGAAGCAAAGAAACGTACATACTGTAAATCACTGCGTAGTCACTGTATAGTGACGTTGTTAATAATGTTTTTTCTAAGTATTCTAATTATTATTGCCAGCATTCTGCTACCTATATATTGGCCTATTTTCAGGCGTGAACAATCTGCTTACAATGTTTCTGCTGAACACACTTTTAGTGAACTTCCTGCACATGAACTCTCTTACAGACTTGCGCTGCGCAACAATACATTCATTAGTATGTTACACCATTCCCATCAGACAAATAATGCCACCGACTGTTGGATATGTGGCCGACTCCCTCCCTACCAGAATTACAAGGGAGCTCTGCCCCTCTTTCCGTACCCATTCACTCACAATGGCTCCTGTGGAGCATGGTTTAAAATAATTAATTCCTTGGATCCTGATATTGCTGTTTTCGATGGAGGCTGGGTTTGGGGAAACTTGAACTTAGTCCTGCTCAACGTCTGTTACCCTGATAAAGAGGGACTTCCCACTCGAATAGGAACTGATCTAGAAAATGAAGTATATGGATTAGGTAATTACACAATTAGCCTTATGATCCTTACTGTTGAATCTGAAACCGCTCCAGTTTTGCCCCATATGTTAGTATTACCAGTTACAGGTGAACTGTGTGTTAGTAAGAAAGGTTCAGTACACGTAGGTCATAGTAAATGCACTACTGTGGTCGAATTCAGTGACCATGGTAAATCATCCTTCAAAGCTATCAGTCACTCCTATTTTGTTTGTGGTCATACCGCATACATACGTTTGCCTCCAGATTGGGATGGTACCTGTTACATTGCATTCCTTCTGCCACCTGTTTTTCTAGCTCCCCCAGATTACCATAGAAATACGAATCTAGTACAGAATAGACCCAAAAGAGATATTCCACTTGTCGACTACACAGAAACGGCATGGGAACAGTACACTGATTTCAATAAAGGATTCTTCTTCTTTCTAGGTCCCGTCCAAAACAGTAAATTAATACGCAGATTAACCAGAACACTTGAAGCAGTAGTACATGAAACTGCCTCCGCCTTAGGTAACTTAACAGAGGAGCAATCTGCTATGCGGGTTGTTGTCCTTCAAAATCGTCTTGTGATTGACGTCATCTTGGCAGATAGAGGTGGAGCCTGTAAGGTCATCGGGTCAAGTTGCTGTGTTTTCATTCCACAAAACGCACCATCTGTCTATCAAGCTATTACCCGTTTGCATAAAATTGCAAATCAGATACATCAGAATCCAGGCACCTGGACTTGGTCCGGTTGGTTCTGGACAACGTTAACCGCTTGGGGATGGAAGATCTTATCATTCCTAGGCATTGGCCTTGTTATAGTATTCAGTTGCTGCCTGTGCCTACAGTGTGGGCCAGCGATATGTGGACTGTGTGCCACATCCTGCATTGAGCATTCCAGTTGTCTCTCAAACAGTCAAAGAAAGAAAGATGAACATATAATGTTACAAGAACAGACTGATAGATTCATGAGGATTGATATATCATGAAGGGTCCGTAGGGAACAAGGAGGGAATGAGGTAATATAAATTTTATGGTCAAGTTATGTTCCCTAGCGCGTACCCCACCGACTCCATGTACGAGTTAAAGTGCATGTAACTTCCCTCCTGTACCAGCTATGAAGACGCAAATACATTTGCGTCCAACGTTAACATGTCCTCTTTCAGACCCACCATGAATGGGTTGAATGGTCCGTTCCTAAGTATGCTATGCCAACGTCTTTTTGAAGTATACTCCTACGTTTTTCAGCCTGGCTGAAAGTAGGCCCTGAATCTCTGCCACCGAGCCTCTTTTCTGGCTTCTGACTGCGAGGGCCTCTGCCCAAGCAGCCCCCGTACCCGTGAACTCTGACTTACTTCTAGCGCGGCCCTCCGTGCTCAGCTCAGCCTGCTGCCTGCCAAGATTGACTATAACCTTCGAGTTATCTGTTTCCCTCCCCGAAAATACATTCCAGCCTGCTAGCTTCAGTAAACATCCTTCCTCAGCTACAGGGCTAAAGGGCCGACCTGTCTCTATGCAAGTAATTCATAGCTCCGTTGCCATGCTTCCATGGAAGGCCCCATGCCCCCACGCTTCTCATACAGACACTCAGGCGCTTATACACGCACTCACAGCAAGTATAGAATAGCTTCTGCTCTAGAGACCTTTCTGCCCAGATAGCTTAGTTCCTAAACATCAGATATCAGATATGATAGAAGCACAAGTTGATCTGACATGCCAGACTTCTGTCTCTTTCCGTCAGTGTAAATGTCAAGTCCCCTGCACCCCTCCAATCACACGTCATGCAGCTGCGCGCGCATCCAAGTTTCCGATTTCTGCTGACATTGCCACCTTTTCTGTTAGTGCCACCCATTCGTGACACCTATCAGTGACGTTTCCAGAACACACCTCTAGTTCACGCCTCTTGATTACGCACATGCACCACGTGTATATTGTTATCTTGTCTTCTCTCAGCTGTTACGCCTCTTGCACTGTAAACCTATGTTATGAAATAAGTATATAAGCTATGTACTGTTAATAAAATGTTAGCGCGCTCATCTATCCCTTCTGACACCCTGTGTGGTGGTCAGAACATGATATCTTGGCCATGACTATTCCTTTTTATGGAATAAAACCCCTTAGAACTCTAACACCACGGACTCTGTTTTCTTTTATTTCTGATTGAGTTATTATTGATCAAGTACTTACCTGCATAGAAATTAAGAGAGTAAATTAATTATTTACGTCAATTCAATGACCGGTCGTTTTGACATTGTCAATGGTAATTTTTCTAGTTTTTCAATACTTAGCACCGTATAGTCGGCTCCTTTTTGTGCCAACGAGATTTGTCTATCAGTAAGGTTAAAGATAGAAAATAATGACGTTGTGTTGATTAGACGCCATGGCACGTAGGCTGAACGGAGGTTTTGTAACGTCCAACCTAGCTGTACAATAGAACGTAATTGGGACTGGCCATGTTGTACGATTAGCATATCCTGTTTTATTATATCAATAGCAGATGATACAATGCTGTCCAGTGAATAAATTCTGGAGGACAGAGTCGTTAACCCATTGTCCACTACAGAAAGTGATTTTTCCAAATTAATACGATCAATTTTTCGTATTTTTTCTGTAGTTTCAATTTGTGTTAATTTCCAAGCTTCATTTTAAGCTGCGTATATACCAGCGTATATGAAAAGTTTTTGACGCTGTTTGCGAGGTCCCATTATGAAATCTCGCAAGTCAGCACCTTCTTTAAGTAAAGTTAAGTGTTGCTTAATTTCGGGAAGTGTGGATCTCTGTAGCCATTCGAGGCATAGTTTTCCTACACTATATGTTGTAACTATCCCTCAATGTTGTCTCTGGGAATATCTTGGGTCTGGCCTGTTCTGTTTGAACCCCTGTGTTTTGTTCAGGAATCTGTCTTGACAGTTATTAGTGTCTGTGGGTCAGATCAATGTTAAGTGCAAAAGGAGCACTACAAAAACGGCGAACCACTATCTAGAGATGGGCCATACAGTGGAACAACTACACTGGGTCATCCTCGAGACACTGCCTAATAAAGACAGAAATGCTGAGAAGATCCTCTTTGAAAAAGAGCAAAGATGGGTGCATAGGTTAAGAACGGACAGTGAAGGTTTGAACGACAATATCCCATGGCTCAGTCTGGCGAGACAATAACCATACAATATCTGACCTGAGTAACCTTTCACCTATTTAAGAGGCACCACAACTGAATCTAGAATACGAATATCAGAGTCACTACATGGCACAAGATGACATGAGAAATAATGCCCTTCCAGAGAATAAACTTACACAACACCTGCTTTGTTAAGGAACACTTAAAAATAACTAGGAGCTCTTACACACAGTGCTCAGGGTACTATTTGTATAGGTTAAGTTCCACATTGTAAACTTTCATAATAAACAAACTATTACTCTGATGATTATGTGAATGATGCCCCCCGTTTTTATCGTTTTTATAGTATATGGCTCGTTCTTTACAATATACTGCTCCGTTTTCAACGAGACTATACACAGCCTTACACCGCAGACGTCATAGTCCAAACCC
Source organism: Lissotriton vulgaris (assembly GCF_964263255.1). Lineage (NCBI taxonomy): Eukaryota > Metazoa > Chordata > Amphibia > Caudata > Salamandridae > Lissotriton > Lissotriton vulgaris. Next base: position 554,267,018 of record NC_141693.1, on the reverse strand, counting down.
AGGACTAGAGACAAAAAAGTACGAACTATACTACACTAAATAATGTTTGTTATATTTTCCAATGCTAAACATAGTGGCTCCACTGAACTAATGTTAACATATAGGTAACCAGTTTATCCATGATAAAATGTCCTTGTGATTTTCTCGGGTTCCCATGGAAACACACATGAGGACCAATAGGATCACTTCCAAATAAAATCACCCGGAAACACAACTCTCTGTTTCCGGGTCGGCACGGACAGCGCGTACACAGAGGACGCCAGCAACGGACACTGAAGGTAGCAATGTCGGAGAAGCGAGAACGTCAAAACCGCAAGTATCTTGCTGCGCATTGTTTTGACTTTAGTTCTTTCTCCCTATAGTCCGCCTGGAGCTCGGCCACCTGATTGAAGCGCGTTAGTAATACGCGCGAGGTAAAAAAAGCTACACTATTTTGTCACGAATGGACCGCGATTAGTCAGTTATATACACGACCATTAGCCCTACTGATCTCTAGATAATGAGCATAAAGAGCACCATTGGAGTGGAATTCGGCACAAACACACAAATGTTAATTCGTACAAGTGATGATATATGTGTGTTCTGATGGTTAACGAGCACAATATTATATTAAAATACGATATCATGCACTGTCTTCGAATGTTGAATAGATAAAGACGATCCTTTGAACTACTTCACACCTTGTGATATGTTTACAAAATATGCATGCATGACCATTTTTAAGCATGCTATAGCCCTCTGTATGATTTTGGAGAGATGAAGAGAGAGTTGGCATTGCCATACCTATATGTTGGTCTATGAAGTATTGCCATTTTTTAGTTGTTATGTAGTCTATCATTGAATAGACGATGTCTAGCAGATTTCTGCTCAGTGTGTGTCCCCTCGTACCCCCATCCCTTGTATGTTGAAAAACATTTGTGTTTACTTTCCCCACAGGTATATTGAGACCTCCAATACAAAGAAACAGGTTGATAATTTCCCTATTTATCACCACTATTTTGAGAGCACTTTATATTTATAATCTTTTTCACGTTATTCACCTAACGGTCCTGATGAATGCCAGTAAGTCCTAACCAAGGCCATTGAGGCAGAAACATGCCGACCAATTTTAAAACCCCCTCACCATTTCTGATTTTGATACTCTGAGTGCATCTGTGACTCTTAACAAGTTCACGATATGCACTACTCAAGAGTTTACCAAACCCGATCCCAGACTTATTAAAAAAAATTCTATCTGGTTTTCCGGGCTTTTTAAATACCCCTTCCTCACTGGCTCACTACTGTATCAACCGTGGGAAAGAACCTCCTGGTGGAGGCTGCATAACTTGATCGACCTGATGATTATGCACACACGTGATTAGATAGCGGAGAACCAAGATATACCGCTAAGTTACCACCATACCCATCACGTGCATGAGGGTCTTTTAATTGGGACACCCCACGTTTCTCCTGCATACCTATGGTTGTGCAGGACTAGTGATCCTTCCTCTTTTTGATTAGTATATTTACTCAGGAAACTGAATGGATCAGTTTTTCACCTCACCCCTTTGATTAGAGAATACTGAACAGCGAACAGCTGTGGGAGCCTTTACAGATACTCTGACCAAGAACAATTCAGGGGTCAGAAGACTGCCTTGAAGATCCTACCATGGCGGAAAATTTGGGATTAAGTTATTCCATAGAAGAGATTGACGCAATACTAGCCAGACCGGCACTATTTATGAACAGTGACCTCACTCAGACTCTCTCCAACTCTACAGAATGGGATGAACTCACAGAAATCAAGAAGGAGCAAGTTAGAACAGCCGTTCACTGCATCATAATGACAGAATACTTAAGAGTAAATGCAGCACCCAGAGGACTCTGGGTTACCAACGCGCCCAGGATCTTCCTGAAAGATCTGGCCTTTAGAAAAGACTGGTCTGCAATTTCATGGAAGTGTACTAGGGACTACCTGGTTCTTATTATCAAAACCGCCACGAGATTGACAGACGAACTTACAATAAAGATTGAAATCCTAGAGACCAAGTTGAACAACACCGTAAACATCACAATATACAAAAAAAGATTGGAAGAAATCAATAAGGAGATGAGTGATACTCATGAGTACCTCACCCAGACGAAGTTGCAGAAATTAGCAAAAGAACTCAACAAATTCTCTCTGGAGAAGGTGCATCCTTACAGTAGCAAAGACTACAAGACAGACGACAACTCTTCCAATTATGGTACAAATAGTGGCGCATCGAGTACAGGCTCTGATCAAAGTGGAGATGAATTTAACAATTCCAACAAAACCCACTATCAGAATAAAAGAGGAAATCGACGAGGACGCAACTCATGGCGCCCACCGTTCTTTCAGATGGGCAATCAAGGAATACCCTTCCAACCCTTTAACCCCCATTTCCAAGGGTGGATGAACCCTTACTTTCAAGGCCCCGCGATCATAAACCACCAGATGAAACATCAACCAGGCCAGAATTTTCAACAACGGGTTCCTTTTTTAGGGAATGGCAAAACTTCACAAAGGACACGGAGGAGAGGAGTGACTTGGTCCGATCAAACCAGGCAAGTGTAGACCAGGAGCGTAACCAAAGCCAAGACTGGGACAAACACGAATCCCTCATCGTGAACCTCACAGAAAAGATTCTAACCAAAGATGAGGAAAGTGTCCTCAATAAGGGTCTAGGATATGTTCCAACTCCCAAACCAGACCTGTTCAAAACCAAATGTGAGCTGGCAGAATTCTGTCGAAAGCTAAAATTAAAAGCATTTTTAAAGGGGATCAACCTCCCTCCAGAGAAGGGGATACCACTTTGAGAAACAAATCATCCTTCTGCCCACTTAACTCCCAAATCTCTATTGAAATTCAGACCTTTGAACAGGCCATATTCAAAGGAGTCGAAGAACTTGCAGAAAACTTCCCAAAACCCTTCCAGAACATTACCAGAGCTGAACAACGAGCACTGGATGCCCTAAAAGAAGATCGAAATATAGTCATCAAACCAGCCGACAAGGGCGGTGGTGTGGTCCTCCTTACGGCTGAAGGATATGATCAACAATGCATGGACCTACTCTCTGATGACAAATTTTGCAAAATCTTAACAACAGATCCCACACCGAGACTGCAGAGAACTGTTGCTATTATGATTGAAGAAGGAGAAACAAACAACTGGATCTCGAAAAAAGAGGCTGAATATCTAGGAACCACAACACCCAGGACCCCTTACTTCTATTCACTACCAAAGACACACAAAGGGCGAGTACCACCACCTTGAAGACCAATTGTTTCAGGCATTGGTTCAATCCTGGAACCACTTTCCCAGTATGCTGACCAATATCTTAGACCTTTGGTCCAGAAAACCCCAACGTATTTAAAGGACACCAGAGACCTCCTCAACCAGTTACAGATTATAGAGTACTCTCCGGCCACCATGCTCCTGGTTGGATTTGACGTGGAAAGCTTATACACCAGCCTTCCACAGGGGAAGACAATGGACACCTTTGAGAACATACTCTTCAATTCTGCATGGACCTACAAAACCCCGAGACACTTTGTACTGGAATGTTGCCGCATGGCACTGATGGAATTTTTTTTCCAATACAAAGACACCTTGTATCTGCAATGCCACGGAACGTCGATGGGCAGCACATTTGCCCCAAGCGTGGCAGGACTCTACGTCAGTACTTTCGAGGATCAACATATCCTAAATCAGAACAACAACCCCTTTCATCGTCATATACTGTTCTGGAAACGGTATATTGACAACATTTTTGTTATCTGGAAAGGAGACCTAAGTGATTTACAAGACTTCCATACTTGGCTGAACCTGAGAGATGAATGCCTGAGATTTACATATTGTGCAGACCAGAAAAGCATTGACTTTCTGGATGTGACCATCTATGCAGACGCCGGCACTCTCCAAACACGGACATTCTTTAAAGCAACCGCTAACAACAGCCTCCTTTCTTACAAGAGCTTCCACCCACGCCCTCTGAGAGAGAATTTACCATATAGCCAGTTCCTCAGATTATGGCGTAATTGCAGTAACACGACTGAGTATAAATTACAGGCTGACGACCTCTGCAAGAAATTGAAAGCACAAGACTATCCAAGAAGGGTGATCAATAAATGCAGAAAACGTGCCAGAAACCAGAATAGAGAGGCACTCCTTGAAATTGTCCCAAAAGTACCCTCAGAAGATGTTCTGACCTGTGTGACCACCTACAGTCCAATGACGAACAGTGTAAAAAAGATCATTAACAAGAATTGGCGAATATTGACATCTGGGAACCTATCTTGGCCCAAACCAAGGTTCGCAAATAAGAGGAGTCGCAATTTGAAAGATATTCTAGTCCATACTAGACCTGCCCCAAGAATACCCAGAGAAATTACCAATCCATGGGGCAACCCCCAAGTGACAGGACACTATCCATGTGGCTCATGTTCCGTATGCAGCTTAACAAGACCAACCAAAGAAGTACAGTTACTACCAGGCTTCAAATGGACCCTGAGGACCCACACAAATTGCAACACCAGCCATGTGGTCTACATGATCACCTGCCCTTGTAGTCTGAGATACATCGGCATGACATGCAGGAAGGTTAAACAAAGAGTGTGTGAACACCGTAGCAATGTTAAGTGCAAAAGGAGCACTACAAAAATGGCGAACCACTATCTAGAGATGGGCCATACAGTGGAAGAACTACACTGGGTCATCCTCGAGACACTGCCTAATAAAGACAGAAATGCTGAGAAGATCCTCTTTGAAAACGAGCAAAGGTGGGTGCATAGGTTAAGAACGGACAGTGAAGGTTTGAACGCCAATATCCCATGGCTCAGTCTGGCGAGACAATAACCATACAATATCTGACCTGAGTAACCTTTCACCTATTTAAGAGGCACCACAACTGAATCTAGAATACGAATATGAGAGTCACTACACGGCACAAGAGGACATGAGAAATAATGCCCTTCCAGAGAATAAACTTACACAACACCTGCTTTGTTAGGGAACACTTACAAATAACTAGGAGCTCTTACACACAGTGCTCAGGGTACTATTTGTATAGGTTCTACTGACAAACAAGTTAAGTTCCACGTTGTAAACGTTCATAATAAACAAACTATTACTCTGATGATTATGTGAACGATGCCCCCCGTTTTTATCGTTTTTATAGTATATGGCTCATTCTTTACAATATACTGCTCCATTTTCAACGAGACTATACACAGCCTTACACCGCAGACGTCATAGTCCAAACCCAGGACTAGAGACAAAAAAGTACGAACTATACTACACTAAATAATGTTAGTTATATTTTCCAATGCTAAACATAGTGGCTCCACTGAACTAATGTTAACATATAGGTAACCAGTTCATCCATGATAAAATGTCATTGTGATTTTCCCGGGTTCCCATGGAAACACACGTGAGGACCAATAGGATCACTTCCTAATAAAATCACCCGGAAACACAACTCTCTGTTTCCGGGTCGGCACGAACAGCGCGTACACAGAGGACGCCAGCAATGGACACAGAAGGTAGCGATGTCGGAGAAGCGAGAACGTCAAAACCGCAAGTATCTTGCTGCGCATTGTTTTGACTTTAGTTCTTTCTCCCTATAGTCCGCCTGGAGCTCAGCCACCCGATTGAAGCACGTTAGTAATACGCGCGAGGTAAAAAAAGCTTCCCTATTTTGTCACGAATGGACCGCGATTAGTCAGTTATATACACGACCATTAGCCCTACTGATCTCTAGATAATGAGCATAAAGAGCACGATAGGAGTGGAATTCGGCACAAACACAAAAATGTTAATTCGTACAAGTGATGATATATGTGTGTTCTGATGGTTAACGAGCACAATATGATATTAAAATACGATATCATGCACTGTCTTCGAATGTTGAATAGATAAAGACGATCCTCTGAACTACTTCACACCTTGTGATATGTTTACAAAATATGCATGCATCACCATTTTTAAGCATGCTATAGCCCTCTGCATGATTTTGGAGAGATGAAGAGAGAGTTCACATTGCCATACGTATATGTTGGTCTATGAATGTGAGGAGGACCCAGGGCTTACCTATGAAACGCTGGATAGAGAACCTGTACTTCGGGAACCAGTGAGGAAACAGCATACAGGACTTCCACAGTGTTTTCCTGTTTCTACACCGGAGCGCGACCAGCAGCGGGACCCGGCAGTGGATGCGACGTCACCCGGAAGCGGCAGCCTCAAGCCAATGAAGAGGCTCAGAGGTCAAGGGGAAACGGTCGAGAGTGGTGCGGAAGGAGAGAGACGCCGAGAAGACGCGGACCCGATAATGCAGCAACGGAGGACCTGGGAGAGCAGAAAGAAGGCGCGGAACCAGTTATTGCAACGCCTGAAGACCCGGGAGAGCGGAGAGAAGACGCGGGACACGATAGGCGGGACGCCGGGATACCAGGGAGCCAGGACGGAGACAAATGCTGGAGTGAAGACTGGTGGCGCCCGGAGGAGGCTATGGAGCGGCCGCAACTCGGAGGAGAGTTGCGGCGGGGCCTGTAAGTAAACTTGTTCTATGTTGTTGTTCTTGTGAGTGGGAAGTGGGAGGTGGTGTCGGGTGGGTTCGTAACGGGAGGTAACAAGGTTGTTCCTATGTGTTCACGCTGCATGACCCCTAAGACACTATCGACCGCCTGACTGCTACTCTGCTAATTCAGCCATAATTCTCTTGCTCTTGATATCGGAGAGAATCCCCATTTATATCTGAACTTGACATTAGAACCCTATCCCTCACTCTTTCTTCCCCCCCTCCCCCCTTACTTGAACCTAAGTCTCTTGGGCTCCCAGGAATATCAGTTCTACTATCTTTCCTCACCAGTTAACCCAATAGTGAGCACAACGGTGTGGTGCCGGAAGACAAAACACTAAGTCAGAAAACAGACTACTTACGATTCCCTTCTTTGTCTCATTCCCTTCCTATGAGCCTCCGGGACGATCACTGTGGAGACCAGGAGAAGGAAAACAGGACATTCAGCTCATCTGACGAAACATCCGAAGAGGAGGAACACAAAGAACCCAAAGAACTGACTAGTTATTCAACCCAAACCTCATCTGTTTTCAATAAACCACTTTCTTCAAAACCACTTCTAAAGCCTCCTCGCCTGTATATCAAACCTGCCCTCCCACAATGAAGTATTGCCATTTTTTAGTTGTTATGTAGTCTATCATTGAATAGACGATGACTAGCAGATTTCTGCTCAGTGTGTGTCCCCTCGTACCCCCATCCCTTGTATGTTGAAAAACATTTGTGTTTACTTTCCCCACAGGTATATTGAGACCTCTAATACAAAGAAACAGGTTGATAATTTCCCAATTTCTCACCGCTATTTTGAGAGCACTTTATATTTATAATCTTTTTCACGTTATTCACCTAACGGTCCTGATGAATGCCAGTAAGTCCTAACCAAGGCCATTGAGGCAGAAACATGTCGACCAATTTTAAAACCCCCTCACCATTTCTGATTTCGATACTCTGAGTGCATCTGTGACTCTTAACAAGTTCACGATATGCACTACTCAAGAGTTTACCAGACCCGAACCCAGACTTATTAAAAAAAATTCTATCTGGTGTTCGGGGCTTTTTAAATACCCCTTCCTCACTGGCTCACTACTGTATCAACCTTGGGTAAGAACCTCCTGGTGGAGGCTGCATAACTTGATCGACCCGAGGATTCTGCACACCCCTGATTAGATAGCGGAGAACCAAGATATACCACTAAGTTACCACCATACCCATCACGTGCATGAGGGTCTTTTAATTACGACACCCCACGTTTCTCCTGCATACCTATGGTTGTGCAGGGCTAGTGATCCTTCCCCTTTTTGATTAGTATATGTGGGCCAGATCAACCATTTGTTCCAATCAGGAATTGTTCTGTTTTGTTTTAAAATATGGGACACGTCTAACCCCTCATCTGCAGTGGTGTTTCTATCAGGCATAGGCTTTGGTATAGACAGGTTGTTTAAATCTTTTATCTTGGCTAGGCCAAGACAGGTGGTTTGTTGAATAGTGTCATTCAGGAACATTATTTGTTCTGGGATCATGCAGGCTCTAAATAATGATTCTAAACCTTGTACCTGCCTCTCTTTTGTACCCCAGATGGTTTTTGTCTCAATGTTATTTTTCCAAAATTCAAAACCAAATGTAGACATTTTTTCCTAAAATTTTTCTGAATAAATCAATTTAGTATTTGTCAACATATTTTTAATTCCTGTCTTATTCATAATTTTAAAATAAAACGTTTCTGGATTAGTGTAATTAAACCCTAAGAAGTATGGAAACTTCTCATAAAATGTTTTTGAACTGCCTATTGGCGGAGTTGGACATGGTTCCCACTGATTATAACTGAAAACATGTCTAAGATTAGCAGATTTATGCAGATGCCCAAAGTGATTGAAGCAATACATTTCTTCATAATTCGAAGAACCCTGTAAATAATCATGTTCTGTAAATTTTGTTGACATTTCTAAATCGGACATCATATTATTAATATTTTCAAAGTCCCAATCATCAGAGAAAGTACTAGGTGATACAAAGTCACTTAAAGAGATCTTGAATTGGTGTGGATATTTCAAGAGCTCAACCGGGCCATAGATTTCATAGTCAGTTTTGTCCCATGCTATACCACCAAGTATAGGGATGGCTGTGATGTTCACTGATGATAGTTCTCTTTTTTCGATGTAAGAAGATCTGTGTGGTTTCAGGACCAAGTTGATGTTCTGACTTGCTGTGTCCATTGTACTATATTTTCCATCAATAAATCTACCCAAACTTAAAACCAAGATGAGCCACAGAAGGAGAAAAAGTACACCTAACACAATCCATAATTCAATCCATGGTGAAATTAGATATGTTTCTCTGAGTTGATGAAAGCCCTTTCTTCATGTTCACTTGGATCAACAGAAAAGTCATCGAAGTTGATAAAGTAGCCAGATGCAGTTCTGTCAATTGGTGGAATTGCTTCCGGATTTTCATTTATCTTTGGATATGTATGTTCAGATGCTACATCATTGTAGACAGGTGTTTCTTGACAAACTGTTGCAATCTGGGTTTCAAGAGGCACAAGTTCCATGGCTTTGTTGCATAGTCCTTTTGTATTCACTGCAGGTTTATCAAATGTGATTAGTCTCTCAGTTTGAACCTCTTGGATTGTAGCAAGATTTGGTCTTCTGCTATTTCTTGGGAGTCCACTGGGCCTACTACTTATTATTGAACACATGGTTGTGGTTTCACCAGGTCGATTGATACAACTCGGTTCTCCTTTTTACCAGCAAGGGGCGGTAGTACTACTGATCTTGTTCCGCTGACAGCTAAGACAGGTACTGCTTTTCTGTAAGAAGGCCCAACTTCCTTCTTCACCGCGATCTTTTCTCTGACCAGGTCCCCAATCTTTGGAATCCAGACAGGTCTTGCTGGGACAGGTGGTTTTTCTTCAGTGGTCGTTGGCTTTAGCTTTGTGTTACTTAGACTTCTTCTTGTTTCATTTAAGTCCTGTAAAACAGCCAAACAATCTTTGATATCAAAGGTTTTTTGTTTCACCACTGAAGTCTGACAATCGAGATCATGAATGATCATTCTTGTACCAAACAAAAGTTCGTACGGAGTGATGCCTCCTAGAGAATTTCTTGGCAGATTATTAAGACTACGTTGGACACTTATTAGATGTTTGACCCACCCGTCACCCGAACCTAATACCCTCGCTGTTATAGATTGCTTTATGTCACGGTTTTTTCTCTCCACTACCACATTTCCCTCGAGATGTAATGGACTAGAATACCGCAATGCAATGAACATGCTGGCCATGGCCTCCTTGTAAGCCAGAGAGCTAAACGCAGGACCGTGGTCAGAATGTAGCATGCCAATTGCGTATGTGCCGATAAAGACTCGCAAATCTTTTTTAATAGTTCTGGCGTCAGCCGAGCGCTGGGGCCACATCCAAATGAATCTCGTCTCAATAATTATGGGATCGCATTCTTCCGTCTGGATGTCTGCGTATAGATAGCCTGATACTGTCTAATAGAGGTGTCTGGGCAGGTGTCTGGTCCGGTTCACAACTGCGATCTCTGTTGCAGTTCTGGCAGTTCATTGCAAAGTTATAAATTTGCACGCTCATCCCCGGCCACCAGTATCATGATTGTAATTCTATTAGAGATTTCAGGATCTCTTAGTGCCTCAGACTCAATCCCATGTGTGCTTCTTCAATCATAAAGACTCTCCGGTTCGTGTTTGGAATTACTCTATCCCCCACTCCAGGGATTTGAGCAAACGGAACGGAGTTCACATCAATTATGTATGTATTTCCGAGTGGATAGTTTAGAGGTAACGCCGCATAATTGCCTTCCATTGAGGCTTTTACTGCTAGTAGCGTTTCACCATCTATTTGTTTTTTCGTACGCTTTTTTGTAGCTACGGAAGCCAGTTGACCCGCTGCTGCTGTGGCTCTGTAAGCCAATGAATTCCCTGCAACGTGAACGCCATCACGTTGAAGACTCTGCGTATGTATCACGTGAGTCTTTCGTAGTTCTTTCTGCAAAAGAACTACTTGTTCCCATAGTTTTTTATGCTTTATTGTGGCACCTGTCTCATCTTTGTAACCATTTTTTATCCAGGTCTGCATGGAATTATTGTAAGACTGGACGCAGTAATGCGAATCGCCCACTATCAGTGTGGGGAATTCGTGATCAGCATTTTCAAGGGCCATCTTTAGAGATCTTATTTCAGCTCGCTGAGTTGTACAGTTTCTGAGTGATTCAGTTTTAGTGACCATCGGTCTAAATTTACCTAAGCCCCAGCGACCTTTAACAATCGTGCACGCTGCATTGTAAAAAAAATTTCCCACAACGTAGTGTTGTGCAAATCTGTCTGTGTAGATTTACACAGGTGTACTGTTCGAGAGGCAGAATTTCGATTGACAGAGGACATTCATGTTCATATTCCAGATCTTCTGTTTTTTTCATTTTGGGATCAAATGCGTGTATCACGTCAGTTGTATCAAGAGAATTAACCCATTGTATCCATTTTGGATCTAATGCCAAAGCATTTGTACTGCTCGGTCTTGTCACCCCTTCAAGGGCTGATACTGCTGTTAAAACAGATATCCTCTTCCCATGAGCTAGGGGTTTTCCTTTTGCTAAAGCCATTTGAACCGCAGTTAGAAGTTTTTCAGTAGAACTGAATTTCATTTCAGCTTGTGTGTACAAGTGTGATTTGTAAGCTATTGGTACCGTTTCTCCCTCATTAGAGGTCAGGTATGTGAATCCGCATCTTCCTGGGACGACTCGGATTACAAGGTTGCGTTCGTTTGCGCGTGTTTGCAGTTTTGTTTTAGTTAACATGTCTGTTTGTAATGATCGTAAAATTTCTGTGTTTCTGAGTCCAATTAATTGGTTTAAAATCAGGTTTTATTCATTCGTAGAGAGGTTTAACCCTCTCTGCATAATTTAGAATGTATGTTCTTCCGAAATTCAGGAAACCTAGAATTGATTGTAAGTTTTTCAGCATTTTTGGAACTTGGAGTACTGCACACTTCTCTAAGAACTTGTCTGCTAGGCTTTTGCCTTCACTTGATAATTCATATCCTAAAAATAGGACAGTTAGATGGGCAATTCGTGATTTTTTAAAGTTAAATTTGTACCCTTCAGATGCGAACCCAAGTATGATGGTGTTCACTCTTTTCAAGTGTGTCTCCAGGTCATCGTCTGTAAGATAGATGTCATCGACATAAAATAATGCCTCATCATCATATATTTGTAGTAACTCTGTTACCCTGGCTGGAAATAATCCCAGGCTGTTCTTGAATCCCTGTGGGAGACGACAAAATAGTTTTTGGGTCCCCATGCTGGAGAAAGCGGTCAAATATCTGCTTTCAGGTGCTATGTTTTGACAGAAGAAACCATTTGAAATATATAATGTAGTTTTATATTTTTTGCTAACTATATTATTCATTAGTGCTGCACTGTGTGAGTTTTGTACTGCAAAAGTTTTACAGCAGGAGTTTAGGTGTCTGTAGTCCAAAACTAGACAATATGAATCGTCTGGCTTGGAGACAGGAAACAAAGGATTGTTCATTTGTGAGGTGCATGTTTCAATCACCCCTTGATATTCAAGTTGATCTAAGATTTCTCTGACTTGTTTTATAGCTTCTTGCTTAACAGGATACTGCCTCTGTGCAGTAGGTTGATTTTTTAACTGGATTTTATGGTGAGGAGAATCCTCATCCCATCTTGCATGATTTTTATATAATGCAGGGGCTTGGGCCACTGCCCATTTTCTTGCAAATGTGTATTTTCTATGAATTGGAATGTGATTTGAGAAGGCAGGCATAATCATTTCTTTGCCATGTGGGCACTCCCTGACAAACTCTGGTGGCCAGTCTTTCTCTGCTAGAAGGAAATCATAGCCTTTAGATAGATTCTCCCAAAAGAGACCTCTTATTTTCCTAGTTTTGTCCCCCTCTATACGTAGTGTTATTTCATATAATTTATGGGGTATGCTAACTCTGGTGTCTGCAGTTTCCACCTGAATGTATTCATTTGTGTCCACTGTCTCTAGAAGATTCATCAGGATCTTGCGTGCTATGGTCACTTCTGCTGCGCTGTCTAGCATTGTCTGGGCCCACTCTCTGTTTTTCAGTTGTGTCCTCAGAATTCTCGGCATGTTTTACTTTAATACTGGCTACCTTCTTTCTAGTAAATTGTAATTTTTTACTTTGATGAGTAGGATCCTTGTCTTTGGACTTGACGTGCTCTTCTTTATGTTCTGACCGTCCTCTTCTTTCCGATTTCTGTGAGGAAGTCTGAAAAGATCGAGAGGGACGTGTATCAATATCTTGATATCTGTCAGGTTGTCTCCAATTGTCTCTATTTCTAAGGTTGTATCTTTTTTCAGAGGGCTCCCTTTGGGGAGACTTGCCTCCCCCTTCTGGAGATCTATTTCTTCGTTGAGGAGACCTTTCTCTGGACTGAAACTGTTTTTCTCTGGGAGAGGTTTGTTTATTACCCTCTCACTTCTTCTTTTGAGTAATTAAATTATTTTTAATGAAAGTTTTTTCAGGATTTTCTGTTAGTGTTTTTAGTCGGTAGGTTGTACCTTCAACTGTTAATTGAACTAAATCTCTGTATGCTTTTGTTAATTCTTATATTTTAACTAAGAGTTCTTCGCATGACATTTTTTCGATGTCGGTGTGCGGTGTATAGCTGGCTAGAACCGGCCATATGGCTCCTGGTCTACCTAGTGGACCGAGCCTGGTAATGTGATTTTGATGTTTTAGGGCGCCATTAAACCAGAGCAGGTGCTCTTGGTATGTTAGTGGAATTTCAACTTCCTCGAAAGGAGAGTAGTGGAACTCGCGTGTCACAGCGTGTGCTGCTGGAAAATGTATCCAGGAATAGAATACCTCTGTCTGCCGATATTCAAGGGCCTCTACCACAAATACAACTGTACCACCACTTGATGATACTCCATTTTCTATAAGTTTTATAGTTATAGTTTTTCTTATATTGACCGGGATGATTATAGCATTCGGGTCATCATCTTGGATATTTGTGTCATCCGCTAAGAGTTGAGCTGCTAGTCTAGCTCTCTCCCTTTCGTCGTCACTTTCTGACATTTTACTGACTGAAAGTTTTGCAGATCAAGTTTCAAGGAAACAAAGATTAGATGCACAATATTTTGGAACACTGTATCCTTCAACGTTGACTAAACCAAAAACTAATACATAGAAATCTCTTCCTACTAAGTCCTGGCGGATTTTAACCTTTCACCCACTCCAGATGTCTATTGGAGTTTTTACGGTAAAAAGGGGTCTGTGTGAAAAGCACGACTGAGTTACTCTAGTATCTTGCGTTAGATTATCGCCTTCCCAAACGTTGGGCGCCATGTAGTGTAGTTCCTATATTCCAAATAGGCTCTGCACATTGGAATAACATAAACCATAGTTTAGACGTAGGACTGAGGTCGACTAGGTGTACTGAATATGTTAGACTTAATTATGTATGCCAGCTAGCTCAGAGGTCACTAGAAACTTTCTCGAATGAACAGGAAGGAGTTAACTTTCCTAATTAGACAAGAAGGGATTAGTTTCTGACAACCGCATAAACATGACAACTTTGCTCCCTCCAGAATAAGGAGTATATCTCCAGAGTCGTGTGAAAACAATAGATAGCTATTTCACTCAGTGAATCGTGCATCCTTAGTTTCACCAGAGTGCAGAGAAATAGAGAGACGGGCAATTTCAATAAAAGTTGTTATTTATTGAGCAGTCTTCTTTCTCATGCAAGAGAAATTAATTGCCACAATTGCAATACTTATCATAAAGTAAATTGTGTACAGTAAATGAGTATTATGAAATAATACTGTAAAAGCATTTATATGGTTTCTGAGCCATATGATACTTAAAACGGATAAAATATATACAATATATACAATGATAAAAGTTGACTAAACATACTCAACTGGTGCTTCTAAAATACGCCTACCCCAGTGTACCTAACCTAAGCCTAGTACGTGGGAAGGAGTAAGTGAGCTGCAGTTTAAGTTAAGTTATGTTTGCCAAGAATCTGAATCAAGAATTCTCTAAGGATCTAATCAGCTTCGTACCTTGGTTTTAGAATGAAGGAGGTCTTGTATCTCTTTCTCAGGACTCGATCTCCCAGCAACCCACAAGGGTGACTGGAAACACTGGAGCGGAATTTCTCGGCAGGAGAAAAGACAGCATCTCTCTCAGTGGGTCAAATGGGAGGGTCGGCTTCCTTCGGCACTCGCATCAGCTGGGCTTTGGGTAAGTAGATAGCCGCTCTGCTCCAAACCACCATGTGTTTGCTTAAGGCAAATGCTGGTATATTTATACCTGTAAGGTGCCGTGTTTGACGTAAGGTTGGACATGAGACTTCACTAAGAACTGGCAGTTCTTTCAGGACTCTCAGGAGTTCTAGGACAAATCAAAACTGAAGCAGGGGGAATTCCCAGGCTGCTGGAGGTTTGGTTTGTTTAAAGAACGCGTTGTACTTTCTAGCAGTCTAGGGAAGTAGCCTTTCCGTATTTGGACTGGATTGGCTATGACTAAATATGGACATGATTCTTATGCCTTTATAAGGATATAATTTGTTATAACCACATAAGGGCATAAATCGGGAATATTTAATTAGGGTCCTAGATACGTTCACAACAACCTCACTCACCCTCAGTCACTCCTCTTACCCTACTCTTGCACTGTTGCATCGCTCACCATGCACTCACATGGGCACTCCTGTCACCCACACAGTGTGCACAGGGTTAATGTGCTTGCTACAAAGAATGTGTACCATGCAGATCACAGAACTGAGTGTGAGTAAACTATGAGTAGCGCTATAAAAAAATGAAATGTTTGTCAGAAAGGTGCTATAGAGAGATGAGGTGCATTGTTGGTGAGTGGCAGTGAAGGAATTCATGAAGGAGGAGGAAACGGGGGTGGGGCACCAAAAAAGACTGTTGCACCGTGTGCGACCAGTGTTAGGACCAGCCCTGGCTGGGAGTGTTAGCCTTCTCCGAATTTCTGGTCTAGTGACTCCCCTGCTTCTGGCTGTTATTATTATTTACATTTGTAGTGCGCTACTGTTACCAAAATATGTCCTGGGGCTAATATCCATCTGCTGCCTGTAGGCAAATGAGAAACACAGAAAGAGGAGAACCAGCTAAATGGGTTAACCTACAGAGCAGAGAGAAAAGTTTTTATATCTTCCTGAAGGATAATAGATTCTTAGTGGAGCGAAGCAAAGGAGGGTGCAAGTTCCATAACTGCGTGGCCTGCACCAAAACAGCGAGACACACAACTCATGCCTTCTTGAATTAGGGAACAATAAGCAAAGTGGCACAGGCAGAGAGGACCATATGGGTCTGCCCCATATGCTTGGTGAGGAGAGATTAGAGGATGAGAGAGGACAGCAAGGGAGTGAGAGAATTTGATTGAAGAGGTCCGGGATGAGGAGAAATGTGAATTGCCGAAGAGAAGTGTGGACGCACAAGAAGTGAGTGTGAGCCAAATGTGAGGGCTTCTGTTAGAACAAAGGGGAGATGTGAAAGTTGAATGGGGGGACTGTAGAGGTGTAAGATGCAAATAGACATAAATCGAATGGAGAGACGAGGTGAATGAGAAGTGCTGAGGGGCACGGGAGGTGACGGGACCAGAGAGGCCATGAGATAAATGCGAGAGACTGTAAGAAATGAGGGCAGTGAAAAGAGAGAATGGTAAGAGGTGATTAAAGGTGAAGTGAGAGGTTGAATGGGGAGAGTTCAGAAGTTGTAAAAAGGGGTGAAAGAAAATGGCCTGCAAAGTGAGAGAGGGATCCAGGGTTAGGAGAGAAGAGGGGGATGGAAGGGAAGGGTGAGAGGAAAGCTGCATGGGTAAACTGCTTAACTCTGCACAAAACTGCCAGGTTTTTAAGGGACCCCTGCTTCTCCTGGCCAGGGCCAGGTGAGTTTCTAACGTGGCAGCACGTATTCCTGCGGAGTGGAACGCCCTTCTCAAAGTTGACTAGAAATCTTTCTGATGGTAATTGCTGTATTTTGGTTATAAACGGGTACTGATGAGGTGAAATCTTTCCTCAGTGTTACCGTGTGTAAAAAATGTCAAAATAATGAAGCAGTGCTATCCCAAAATGCGCGGCATCACATAACATCACTTACATTTTCTTCCCGCACATTTTAGTCAAGCCTGTCGTGTAATTTGGTCCTCAACTGCCTCATAATTTTAGTAGCCCTGCCTACAGGTTTAGACATTTTTGTCAGGAGGGGGTCCTTACGCCTCAAAATGTTGACAGGGGGGGTCTCGGCATCCAAAAGTTTGAAGACCTCTAGTCTAGAGACACTGGCATTTGCTCCGCGCGTTTCAGTGACTGGACAGAGCTACAAAGATTTCAGTTCAAATATGTGGGACATTTCATTGTTTCAGTGTGCTTTTGTGTGACCATTATAATGCATTTTGTGTTAAACTATGAGAAACACTTTCTAAAGGAATAGAGCAAATCAGTTATATCAATAAAACACGGTAAATAGCCGACATTACGTCCTTTGTACAGTATACTGCTTAGGAAATGGACAAGGAACAACTTAGAATGCAAAGTATGATTAGCTAAAAAGCCACACTAGACCCAAAAGCGAATCACTCAAAACAAGGAACTACTTGCCAGTTATGTCATGAGCTTGACACGTTCACATCATCCAACTACAGACTTGCATTCACATTAAAACACGCATCAACATACATATATATGCACTCATGGAAATTCAGTTACTGGAATTTGTAATGTTTCATTTTGCAATTTTTGCAAATTAAACGTAAGAGCTTCAAACATCAGTTTTATTTTCAGCGAAAAAACACTCGTTTGGTGTAGCACCAATCAAGTGAACCAAAATTACAACTCCCAGAATGCATTATGTTGTTAACGGAATACTCCAGCCTAGACTGTGTATTTTACGGTGACACCTTCAGTGAATTATTAACAGCACTCGCTATCTTCAACTTACATGCGTGAAAGGCAGAGTAGGCCTTTCAGGCATGTAAAACCCAAGATTTTCTGATTATGGATTGTTCTTGACAGTCTGGGTTCCAGCTAATGAGCTACCTTAGTTTAACATTAAATCTCAAGAAGATTACTATCACACCAAATCTCACTTATATACCATAAATGACAACAAATCTCCTTGAAACAGTCAGACTTTGAGAAGAAAGAATGCATAGAGGTGAATAGGTGTTGCACATTATGTAATGGTACTGCTTCTCATGGAATCCGCAATAAACCTTCAACTGCACAAAATTTAGTAGAAAATCAGTTTCCTTTGTCTGGCATTTTATCAAAGCACATCTCCTATATGACCCGGAATCATATGTGACCGCAGCAAGTCTTGACTGCTTATGTAAACATCTAGTTGCCTTGTGGTACATGTAGTTTTCGTTTTCTCATTTTAATGCATGGGATTTCCAGGCACAGTGTCCTAGTAATGTTCGATGACATGGCACATTTGGCTAAGGGTAACACGTGCAGCCTCAGAAACCATGGAAATGTTCTTACAGTTTTGGTATAAAGCTAGTAGATTGTGCTTTTAACTTGGAACGCTTTATGTAAAAGCGCCTCTTCACGAAATATGCAGATACTGTGATATTAATACACACCAAGAAGGAAAGGCCTATGAATATAATTAGTTTTTCACAGTCTGTGTCTGGGGAAGAAAACTCAAAAGGTTTTTAATACTGCCCTCCCCACTAGTTAGTGGCATGCTTCATCGTAGGGCTGCTTCCACACCCTGCTGCAGCCCAACATAGAGGGTGGAGCGCAAATTTTTTTTTAAAAAAAATATACTCTAGGGATCCATTTTTGCAGAGGCAGTGATTCAGTTAAAGCTATCTAGGAGTGTACCCTCTCTATTACTTTATTTGTGGGTCCTTTCTGGTAGGGTTAAAAAACTGTATATTATGGTTGTACTTGGGGGAAATAACGTTCCTGTCACCCTCTCTGCTCTATATCAGCATGTTTCTTGCCAATTTCTCTAGCCCTCTAGGGATCTATGGCATTCCTTAGGATATAGATACCATTTCCTTATCTCCCAAAAATATATTATGATGTGAGGTTTTTTAGTGCATACTTAACTGTCCTGTTTTGGTAACAGGTCAGGAACGTCCTATGATGCAATAATATCTGCATTAGTGTATATATATGTGAGGCATTCGTCAGTACATGTTGTGTTAGCTCACCATGCACCAGTGAATTAGCCCATTTTATAGAATATCAGCGCTGCTTTTCGTATGCGCACTCGTATAATTTCTGTGTTCCTACCTCCCACACACAGACTGCACCCTCCCTGTTTCAGGCTTGTGACTCATTTCAGTTCTTTCAAAACACCAGAATCAATAGCATGTATTGTCGTGCAACCCATTTTTTTCTATACGAAGACAATGTACCACTTACCCAAGTTTCATATATTCACTCCTGAAATCAGGGAGAGAGTGGGACGTTGTCCCATTGTCTACTCTAGGAAGATAAATGTGACACATGCTGAATGTTAGACTTTTCATGTATATTTAGGGCTTCATAATTTAAAATGAATACTTTACATAAAATTCCAAAATCCCTCAATCAAGGCAAATGTTCCTTTTGCCTTAATCTATCATTATTGAAATGCGCTTTCGCGACCGGTAAAAACAATCATTGGCTTTTTTTTTCCGCTGCGTTCTGTGCCCGTACTGGTCGATTACCCGTACCCCTCGGATGCATACTCACTACTCTAAGGAACGATTGTCACCCCGTCGGTCCTCTCCTCTCTGTGCCGGCAAATCTCTCTCTGACCGCCATCCTTTTATATGTGTTTCGTTTCTGGGTTGTTACTCGACATGTGACCGTTTCGTCACTTCATGCGAGTGTTTCTCATGAGGGCGGATCACTTTCATGTCTTATCTGTAGATAGATGAGGCAAACCGCCACCATATTGGAACGTGTTCCTAGTTGTTTCTTTCGATAGGGAATAGCCTTCTTAATTATTTATTAACTGGAAGATATTCGTTTCTGATTATTTTTATAACCTGTTACCTGATGATTCTCCAGGGGATGACATTTTTTAACTCTCCTGTGATTACATAGTAGTTAATAAGAAATGTACATTGATACGTCCCTCTGTATTTAGCAGGGGTGCTTTGTGTAATGTATATGTCCCATCAAAAGTGTATCTTCTTTAGAAATCTCTTACTTGTTAGTCTAGGCTGTTGAGATGATGCCACGGAATTACATCATTTAATCTCTGGTTGTCACTCCTCAATCTATAAACCCACCTTTGTTCACCTTTGAATAGATATGTTTTTACATCTGTCTGCCTGGTTGGTGGTCTAGTTTGTATGTGCACCTTCGGGAGAGTGTAGAAATAGGTAATTTGTGGTTTCTCTTAGCTCAGAAATGCGGTCTCTTTCCGGTGTATCCAGTTTTGCACTAAGCCTTCCTCAACCACTCCTGATATCATTCTTTTTAATTCAGGTGTGGAATCACTTTTTAGAATCTTATAATTGCGTCTTTCTGAGACTAATCAGAGACATTCTAACTCATAAAGGTCAGTGGTCTGAATTACTGTTGCTCCCCCCTTTGTCTGCTGTTTTTTTGTGATAAAACTGGGGTTATTTCTCCCCCTTTACTCTGTGGCTCCTGTCTTTGGTTCTCCCTTTCCCCTTGCCTCTGCCTAAAAAAGGAGTGGGGTTATGATAGTATTGGTAGGGATGGGCTTGTGGGTATCCTGGTGCCCATCCGAATCCTAGGCAAGTTGGTGGCGGTAGGTTGGGGTGTAATGGAAATGTCTGTGCATGCCCTCTGAACATGCTTCTCCCCAATCCTTTCCATTTGGGTCTGAACTCATAGTAACTGCTGTCACTGCCCGAGCTCCCTGTGTCTGTCTGCGGACCGTTGTGCCCTGGTCTGTGCCTCTTTCCGCTTCACATACTCGACCCTGGTGTATCGCCAGATGTTTTCCCGTGAGAATTTCTTTAGACCTTTTTGTAGTTTGTTAACTTTTGATTAAGTTAAGTATTCCTTATAATCATTCACTTCCTTATTAGTCTCATCTAATTTCTTCTTGACTAAGGTCAGTTGTACTTAAGTTTTAAGGTTGTTCTCATTTGTTTGTATTTGAATCAGAAGTGCATCTGAAATTCTCTTAGTTGTTTTTTATAATCACAATGAGTGCACTGGTGCACTTCCAGGCTATTAGCGACCAATCCTTCCTAAAAGAAGCATCTTCAGGGAAGATTAAGGGTTCATTAGTCACCAGTAGCCCTCTTGGTGCAGCTTTGGCTCTAAGGTATTCCGCCAAGATTGCCCCATGTGTAAGAATGTTTTGATCTGTTTTTTGTATTCAATAAAAGTGTCCCATCCTCCGATATGGGTTAGTGCATGTGTGAGTGTAGGTTCTCCCAGGAAGGAGGGCATCAATATAATAGCTATTGCTGCCTCCTCTCTGTACGAGAGACCTTGTTCTTCCGTCATTATTTTCTTCTTAATAGCTCATGGGGTTGGATCTTGCCAATTTTTCTGGCCCTTTAAGGGTCTATGGCATTCCTCAGGATATAGACCCCGTTTCCTTACCTCCCAAAAATATATTTATGGCATTCCATTAGAGGAATACCATAGATCCCCTGGAGGGCTAGAGAAATGGGCAAGAAACATGTTGATGTAGAGAGGGTGACAGGGACGTTATTTTCCCCAAGTGTATCCGTGATATACTTTTTTTTAACCCAATCAGGAAGTAACCAGGAATAAAGTAATAGAGAGGGTACCCTCCTATATAGTTTTAACTGAATAACTGCCTCTGCAAAAATGAATCAATTGAGTATTTTCTGCGCTCCACCCTGTATGTTGGTCTGCAGCAGGGTGTAGAAGCAGCCCTATGATCAAGCATGCCAGTAGCTAGTGGGTGAGGGCAGTATTAAAAAACCTTGTGAGTTTTCCCCAGACTGTGAAAAACTAGTTATATTCATAGGCCTTTCCTTCTTGGTGTGTAGTGATATACGTTCCTTAGGGAGGACAAGAGAAGGCCTTTTTTCCTCTGGTGCCTTTCTTTTTTGGAATGGGTTTAAGATACTGTGATATTCTCACATAGCATGTATATGGAACATGGAAAGTGTACACAGTATTGACAGCAATTGTTGGACATGGAGATTACATAGTAATTGTGCATGGAGTAAAAAATAAATTAGTACACCTCATTTGAAAAGAGCAGGGATCTCCCTGTCTTTGTAGGGTACAAATTCTGCATGTTACGATTCTGTCTCGTGCAGTAAGGAAGATGATTCACAAGAAACCACTATGTTTGAATTTGATGAAAACGGTTTTAGAATATGAGGCAGAAAAAAGTATAATACACTGTAACGTGATTATGTTTTTAGGCTTTATGTGACACTCCATCTACCTAAATGACGACAAAAAACTATGAAATATGGCAAATAAATGTGAGGATACATTTTACTTTGCCTTTTCATGAGGGTGATGCCCTTTTTTGGTTGTAGTTCTCAGTCTCTTATTTATGTATTTTTTCATAACAGTTATAAAGTGCTCTGCCACCCAAACAGTATCCTGGCGCTAGCCAATAACAGAAAATTGAGATTCGCAGAAAGATAGAAAAAAAACTAAAAGACACAGTGATGGAGCACCTGGAAATGATAGCCAGCTAAGACTCGACCAGGTACTTTGGGAAGAGCCAGGTTTTAAGCACCCCCTGAACTGTAACAAGTTGGTCATAGATCTCTGCTATGTTTAGCTGAATATATTGGAGCCTCTTGAACTATGTTTGCATGTAGCATCTGCATATTGTCTGGAACAGTACTTACCCATATGTGAGGCATTGAAGCGCTTTCGTACATGAGTAGCATGCTACACCGTGGAGGTTGTGTGGTTGGAAAGGTGTTGTCTTTGTTTTAAACCTATGTGGGAAATGTTTTCATGTCGGGCATGAGGACCAGCGGGTATGTCTGGTCACACAGAAAAACAGCTCTGCTCACTTGTAATGGACGCTCAGTGCAAGCTTCGTCAAGTCTCGTTCTAGGGTGAATTACACAGAGAGGGCTTGTGAGTACTACCAAGCACGGTAACCTCCCTATTCCAACTTTGCCCTCCTTAACCTCCACCCCCTTCCCCAAGGTAGACTCGTCTGTGTTTTACAGTACCCCTTCTCCCTGCAACCAGTTAACTTACATGGTCACTTTTTTTAGTGCTTTTCATGTGGAAGTGGAAGGGGGAGCGCCAATCATTACTTTGCAAGGAAAGGGGAATTGGTTCCTAATGTGCAGGGAGTCAACCTTATTTGCTCAGCTAATTCTAGGCCTGCCAAGTACAATTTATTTGAGTGATCGTATTAAAGCCTTGCTGGAATGCAATGACATAATGTGAAGTGTATTAGTCTAACATGAGATGCGTGACACTTGGTAGGGCTGTGTGGATGAAGTGTGCATGCATTGCTGTGGAGGCTCATTGATGTAATACACTGTCCCCATCCCTGTGCCTTAGCAGAAACCTCGCCATCTAGTTGTCAGATCACCCCAGAAGCCATGCCGACTTTGCACCAATGCTGAGTTTCCACCAAGGATGATTTTTCACCAAAATGTGTTTTTCCACACAAGTGTATCCAAACACTTGCTGTTGTTGCACCAGTAGCGATTTTGCCCCTGAAGCCTCTTTGCACATACATGTCATTTTTGTTCCAAGTGCTTCGGCTTACCTGTTGAAGTTGCACCTAGGGGTGGATTTTTGCCCAAATGTGTTATCCACTTAAATGTGAATTGTACTCATGAAAGGGTTTCCACACCCCTGCTGATGATGCACCAAAAGTAATTTACACCTTAATGTGAATTTTCGCATACATTTATTTTGTTCATAAATGTAATACCACCATGCTGCATACTTTGCACCTAGTTGTATTTTGTGTACCTAAAACTTTTCGTAATTTTACACCTTATTTTTGTCATACTGATGCTGTATGAATAAATACTTGTGTAAGGTTCCAAAAGTGAGACCTATTGGCTATGCCAGTGCTTGTTTTAGAACTTGTTCCCTGATTATAAGAGTGGTTGAGTTGACTATAAGAGAGTTTAATTATCGTGGATTAACAGGGTGAAGGAGCACCTGTCACTGAAAGGGCATCACTCACCCGATGTGTGTCACTCCAGTCACTCAGGTCACAAGGTGTGTGGGGTGCCGTGGCGTGACCCTCAGTCAAAGGGTACATTATGGTGGCTGCGAGGGGCACCAGTGAATCCTAGAGGTGCAGTTGCTTGGTGGGTGAAGAACCGGTCACTCATCAGATGCAGTCTCCCGGTGCGTGGGTCACTATTCTTTACCTATTAGATATTGGGTCCGATATGTAATTTACACAGTATTCGGTAGAGGCTGTGGATAGATAAACTAAAGGGAGTTGTGACATGAATAAGCATTTCAAGTAGTACTTGATGAAATATTACTGATCAGCGACTTCTGTCATAAAGTACAGTTTAATGGCCAGCAGATGGCAGTATAGGATCAGACAATCAACCACTTAACTCTTATTGACTACTACATTCGGGTCCAAATCTGTCTCTCCAGTCCTTAGACCACAAAGGTTATCTTTGTGAGTGAACTTTTCTGGTCACGAATAAAGTCAATCGAATGTGAAGAGGAAGAGTTATTTTGTAAGCCTCTAATGGGCGTTCCCGAGTGTCACATAAGATACAATCAGGTACCAAGGAAATTGTAGGTGAAAAGGCACATTGTTCAGTTTTTTTTAGAGGATGATCTGGTGTAATTTGTTTTTCTAGGAGGGAGAAGTTTGTTTGTTTTTTACTAAAGAGAGTGATGTTGGTGGTCAGAATGAAAGGCTAAACTGCGCACAAGTTGACCTCAGATATCCTCCATTTGCCCGTTCTTTTTCATAATATTCCCCGGTGTGGACGAAGAGGTGAATAACAAGGCTACGTAGTCTTAATTACACCTCGTGTCTCTTTCATCCACGACCAGATCCTCTTCACTCTGGCAGTTTCTGTTCCATCCCTGATTACTCAATTTCTCACCGTTTTTCCGGCTTTTTCCTTACTCCTTCTTTCATCTTTTGTATCATTCTCTCTCTTGCTCTGGATCAGAGTCTGATGAGGAAAGTGCAGGTTCTCAAAATGAGTGCCACTCGTGGAATCAGCCCGACTGCTAAGGACTCACCGCTCTATCCAGCTCCAGTTTCTTGCTACAGGAGTAGCGTTTCACATCTTCAGAAGCCCGCAGCGCGACTGGGAGAAGGGGGCCGCAGAGGAGGACGAGGCGCCGGCCCCAGGACTGCGAGGACCAGCATTCACCACCTTCAGCTGGTCCTCTTCCTGGGAGAGCCGCGCCCCCTTCCAGTGCCCCGCCCCCAGTGAAGCGCAATAACTTCTCGCGGCACCCGCTGCGCGGGTGCCACTCGTGGAATCAGCCCGACTGCTAAGGACTCACCGCTCTATCCAGCTCCAGTTTCTTGCTACAGGAGTAGCGTTTCACATCTTCAGAAGCCCGCAGCGCGACTGGGAGAAGGGGGCCGCAGAGGAGGACGAGGCGCCGGCCCCAGGACTGCGAGGACCAGCATTCACCACCTTCAGCTGGTCCTCTTCCTGGGAGAGCCGCGCCCCCTTCCAGTGCCCCGCCCCCAGTGAAGCGCAATAACTTCTCGCGGCACCCGCTGCGCGGGACGCGCGCGGGACGCAGCCCGGGGCGAAGCCCGGGCCAAGGGCGGGCCCGTTGTTGCCCGTTAGTGCCCGATAGAGACCGGACCGGGCCTCCTCTCTTACATCAACGACCTGGCAACAAACAACAACATGCCGGCAAAAACCAGAAGCACCACCAAGCCCAAACCAAAATCCAAGCATGCGCAGGAGGTAGCTCAGGTAACAGGCCCCATCGACTTATTCATATCGCGGGTACACGAGACAATAGATCAAAGCATAGCCTTGATGGAAAAGAGAGTCTCCATGGATCTCATGAGCGCAAAAGCCAAACGCTCATCTCTCGGTGCCATAGCGAACGCTGCATCCCCAATTAACCCAACCCCTCAAAACAGCTCTCTCTTAGTTCTTCTTCCAACCACCGAACTCAACACCGTACCATCCGTTGTAGATTTGTCAGTTACCCACTCGGAGTCAGATCTCTCACTGACAACAGACGATTTGGAAGCAACCCCAGATTTAGTTGGTTGCCACACGCAAGAAGGCACCCAAATTTCCAACACACTATCACAACATGGTGAGAAAGAAAAGGAAACTTCGGAAATTCGACTTCAAATCAGAGGTGAAACACAAAGTGCACCCACGACCAATTTAACCTCCACAAGCTCCAATAGCATATTGCACATTCCCGACTGTACCCTCCCGCACAAGCCAATATCCAGCAACAGTAATGCAGCCGAGCAATGTAAGACGTGTAGAATTACATCCCAAGTGCTAACTACTACAAAAGACTTACTCTATCAGTACCTTAAACCCATCCAGTTGAGCATAAGAAACCTCGAGGCCCAACTAACAATAATATCAGCTACTCTTCTGGATACAAATACAAGGATAGATGTAAAGGGCCAGCGAAACACCACACACCCACTAAAAAAGCAAACCCAAAAACTTATTCAGAAAGCAGCCAATCCTATAAACACAACAGGAACAATACAAAAGAATCCCAAGTTACCCTCTGTAACACCAAACCCAACAGAAAACATACCTCATCCCCAGCAGGATAAACCACCACAACAGAAGACAACACAAAAAGCGCAGCAGGCAGATAATAAAGGGAAGATTACAGTACAAACCCCGTGTTCAGCACAACCGTTAGACCATAGTAGGGTCCCCCAGGAAAAACCAGATTCCCAGCCTACGAATTCCCCACCCCCTCAAAAAACACCTAAGAATGTAACGGAAACAGCCCAGAAAAAATACCCAGTAGTGAGACGCCCTGCCCATTTGCCCCCCGAAGCTACTCCATACACAATAGTCTTAACAGGAGTACCCGAGCTGGTAGATGACATCCCAGAAACTGCTTGGTCGCTTAAAAACAAGGCCATGCAGTGGCTTAGCACAAATAGACCCCTTGAGTCACACCTATCAGGAGGAATTATGTCAGCACGCCGAGTAACCTGGATAGGTAAAACCAGGAAAACAACACGCGGTGACTGCATTATTGTAACTTGCAAAGATCCCGCAACGGTTGACTACATATGTGCCTGGCCACAACTAGAGAAAAAAGGGGGAATAGACACTCGTCACCTTTCCTTCTTTTATCCCCCTACGAAACATCAACACAATCCCCCACCATGGGAATGGCATCATCTTCCCAAAGGCACACGGAACCAGGACCCATGGCGTCAAACACCATGGATTAGGAGGGATTTCCAGTCTGAATATCTTGACAGGGGGGGGCCAAGAGAAAGGTATGTCGATAGCCAAATTCCATACTGGCAGGACAGATCTTACCCAACATATGAGGGGTGGCAGGGTTTTCCGACCCGAAACCGCTACGAGTGTCTCGATATGATCGATTGACCACCCACCACTAACCGTGAACAACCCATAGCTGCCGCCCCACATTCAGCTGACGCCTTACTCCTTCCAGCTTCTGACACACACCAGATAGCTCCTGATACATATCAGACATTTCCTCTCAAACAGCCGGAAGTATCAGAGATCCGAATGATCCAACGTAACAATCCACCTATCCTTCCGGCTCCAATAAATCTGGCCGAGCACACAGGACCATCCACAGTACAAATCTCAACCACTGACATCTCGACCAACAGTAAAACAGCAGGTATAACCCCAACAGTAAACAAGGCCTCGTCCATAGGCATAGTTTTCTGGAATGTTGCTGGCCTGACGGGCAAAATAACATGCCCTCAATGGTTGGAAATTGCACAAAGCTTCCAAATCTTGTGCTTACAAGAGACTTGGCTTCTATCCCCCCTCCATCTAGCGGGATACAAAACTTTTTTCACGCGAGCAACGCCAAGCACAATGGGGAGACCAAAAGGCGGCCTCCTGACCTATATTTCCAACACCTTGGCAGTAAAGGTAAAAATCACGAAAGAAACACCAACCTTTCAAGTCATTCAGATCACGCCTCATAACACTGCAACAAAGAGTGTCTACATACTCATAAATTATTACAACAACATAGGCACACAGGATTGCTGTACAAACTTGGACGAAATGGTAGCCCACATATCACCACTTCAAAACCCAAAACTGAGCAAGTCAATAAAATATATTTGGGGTGGTGACTTTAACCACCACATATGCCCAAATCACAAAAGCGGGACCTGTGGCCTACAATCTGAAACTGGCAATCCGATTCCCCACTTCGCTCATACCCAAAGTGGAAACAAGCTGAACGAAATAGTATTCACTCTGGACCTTGACTTTGTAAACGAGCTAGTGCACCCAGCCCAGGAATTTCGACCCACTTTCCACGGGCGTGGTAGCACATCCACTATTGATTTTATCTTAGCCTCTATCACTAGTAAGAACTCGTTAAGTAATCACAAAATAGGGTCCTGCCCGGTCAGCGATCACTACCCCATAAGTGTGGAGATCACTATGGAGAAACCAGGTCCTCCCATAACGAAAATCAGTCCTCTTGACCAACAAACAATATCACTGGGGAAAAGAAATGGGTTCGCAATCAAATGGGCCAAAGTTGATCCTGAGGTGACCTCACAAAGAATACTCGAAAAAGCACATCCCTGGCTAAGGGACTGTCTCTCCGCAGAGGCTACGCCTGAATTAATCGTTACTTCCTTCCTTAACATCCAAGGGATAATAAGAGATGAGTTACTTAAGCAAAGGTCAAACAAACCATTATCCCAAATCAAAAGATGGTTTAATTCAGACTGCAGAAAGGCCCTCTCGCTGCTAAAAGAAGCCCTCCGTAAGGAGCCAAGAGACGTTCAACTAATCTCATCCCGGAGGAAAGCATACAACGAAGCCAGGAAAAATCGCAGGTCCCAGATAAAGAGAGATCTTTGGTGCCAACTGCATGAGAGCGCACTAAAAAAGGACAGTACAACTTTTTGGCAGACCATTAGATCACCCTTCTTTGACAAAGATAATGATCCGAACCCACTCGACGTAGCAGTAACTGAATGCGAATGGGTTCACCACTTTTCGAAAATTTTCGATCCACCACCTGCCACGTCCCAACAAGATCACGAGGCTGAAGCAGAGACCCACCCTTGCCCTAACAATTTACCCATTAATCTACGCTTCACTGTAACCGAGGTTAGAAAAGCAATTGCAGCATCCAAAACTGGTAAGGCTCCTGGCCCAGACGGTGTACCCATGGACCTGTTCCTACACAACAGTGACTATTGGTCGCTAATAATAACTCGGGTAATGTCCGCAGTCGTTGAGGTCGGTCTCCTAACATCATGGTCAACGTCTACACTCTTGCCAATTTCCAAGAAAGGGGACCGCAACGACCCAGCGTGCTACCGGCCGATCTCCCTTCTGGACGCCACGGGAAAAATTGCAGGCCGACTACTCCTGGACCGATTACAATCCTGGGCCCAGGAAAACAACATCTTTACGGACCTGCAATATGGCTTCCAGAAGGGGCTCGGTACAGTGGAGCAAGCCCTTAACCTGACGCTCTTGACCAACAAATACGTCCACGCAAAAGATGGGATAATTCACCTGGTCTACATTGACCTGAGCGCAGCTTTCGACTGCGTTCAGCACGCAAAGCTGTGGGAAATTATGGCAAATCTCGGAGTAGACCCAGCAATACTGGCTTTTCTCAGGGGCCTATACACCAACGCAGAAGGCCGAGTGCGCTACGGCATTGGCGGCGACCTGTCACGTCCTTTTAAAATCACGCGAGGAGTAAGGCAAGGGTGCGTATTGGCACCCTTCCTATTCAACCTGTACACCAACGGGATTGAAAAAGCAATGCTGGCAGGAAGCCGGGATCTTCCGCAAATTGTCCGGCGGCCAATACCCATTCTACTCTACGCCGATGACTCGGTCATCCTGGCCCGAACTGCCAACCAGCTCCAACAGCAATTGAATAAATATGTGACATTCATGGACTCCCTAGGATTAAAAGTGAATACAAAGAAAACGTTTACAATGTCCATAGGCCCCAAGTCTGGAAAAACAAAAACCATACATATAAACAATACCAAATTGGAAAAAACGTTAACTTACCCGTATCTGGGGATACTCGTGGACGACTCTATGACCTGGCGGAAAGCCATCGAAGCCAGAAATCTAAACTTTCGCCGAGCAACATCAGCACTTTGCGCTTTCTCCAGGAAATTAGGAAAACCAGCTCCGTCCGAACTATTAACACTATACTATGCAAAATGCCAGAGCGTGGCGAGCTATGGAGCAGGCATCTGGGGCCACGGAAATATCCAACAAATACAGGCAACCGAGAACGCTTTCATTAAGTATGTCCTGGCACTCCCACAAAGCTCCCCGATTTTAGCATCACATCGAGAGCTAGGGATGGAATACGTGACAGACACCATACGCTGTCAGCCTCTCATCTTATGGCAACGTATTTGGTGCAATCCTGAAAGTCACGTCACACGCTCCATCATTACAGACTGCCTGAGCCTAGCACATTGGAGAAAAATTCCCTGGCTCAATTATGTCTTCAAATTTTTTAAAGACCTCAACTGTGAACAATACTTTCTTGATCCACCCTCAATTGAAGACATATCTAAGAAACGGCTGAAAGACCTGTGTCTAGGACACTTGAGAGAACTTCGTAACCAGGCAGAGATAGTGAAAACGCAAAATGGTAAAATCTCCCAAATCCAAACAGGGAGACTGATACAGCCATACCTTACGTTCTTTTTATCGAACTATGAAAAATTTTTACTGACAAGATTCAGGTTCGATCTTTTTTTCCGCCTGGTCACATTCCCAGAACAGAATATCTGGTCACGGACCCTGATTTGCTGCCCCTGTGACGGGACCTCCAAGCAAACAACGGTCCATGTCACACTGTTCTGCAAACATTACAGCACGGCTAGGAAAAAATGGATTCTCCCCCTCTTACGCTCAAGCGGCCTTAGAAACACATATCCAGCGCTTGCCTACCTTCAGTCGCCGTTAAACCCTCACGAAGCCAAAATGACAGCGACTTTTTTAAAAAAAGTTATAAAAATACGGCAGGACATTGTTTTTTAAAACGTATTATGTGATCCCTAGCTTAACATTGACGGTTTTTTAAAAAAATGTTGTACTTTTTATGATTATGTAAATTTTAATAATCGAATAAAAGTTTATGAAAAATGAAATGAGTGCCGGTGGTCCCCACCTGCAACCACCGGCTCAAATTAGGCTCCAGGAACAGGAAAGGGCAGGCTACAGACAGCATTTAAAAAGAGCAGTAAGCTGGCAAGGACAGGTGGAATACTGCTTAAAAACAAAACAAAACAAGCATTTGCAATGCAATAGTTCTCGCATTACAGAAAGTTTGAGCTATTTCCATTGTGTTATTATTTACAAAGCCAATAGCTCAAACTTTTAATAATGCAATACCTATTTGCCGCAAGTGAGGGGGAGCCAGGCAGAGAAAGAGAGCAAAAGAGAAAGAAATAGAGAGGGGGAGCAGCTGGCAGTGGCAGAGGAGAAGTACACACTGTCCTGTCTTCTCTGCAGTCGTATCACCTGACTTAGCGCACCTATGGCAGGACGGTAGCAGAGTCAGGAGAAGACCTTTACACATGGGAGCGGCTGAGAAGGGCCTGAGCCCTGCTGAACACAAGGGGGCTCTCCTGTGGCGTCACTGGATGGAGCTTCAGCCCAGGAAGGGAGCCTCAATGCTCCTGAGCAGCAAGGGGAGTGGAAGGCACAGAGACGGCCCTCAGGAGGTGCTCGTTCCGCATGTGCAGACCGAATGGAATAAATATTTTTTTACAAGCGCCTCATTCCGTGCTTTCATTTTATTAGTGGCCACGCACCTTTCTTTTCGACGACCCAGCTCTAAAGAAAGTGGAGCAGCTGCGATTACCTTAAATCACGGAACGGGGCACTTTAAAAAAAAAAAAAGTAGTGCCCATAGAAAATGATAAAGGACTACAGTGTGAAAAAACATAGTTGTCCGGTGCTCCTGACTTAAAACGGAAGTGGTGTATTGGGAGCACCAGCCAATAAGGGGCGAGAAAATAAGAGGGATGGGATTTTGAACCAATGGGACGCACCAGATGTATTTGCACTCCGTAGAGTGATTACAACAGGGCTTGCAGACAGTGCATGCACGCTGATGCTCGACCTAAAAAACAACTCTTTCTTAATCCTCTTGTTTTCAGCTGTGTTTGACCCAAGTCCCCAAAGTAAAATGACCATTTCCCGGATCCTCTTCATGGGCAAATATAGTGATTAGTTTGCTAATATAATTTTAGAACACAGAATTAGTTTATTTATTACATTAGAATATGAATAAGTACATGAAGGAGCCAAAGGTTTACTTGCTATCCACCTTCAACACAGATTGGTTTCCGTATACCAAGGCTGCATAGAGTTGTTTCACCTCATGACTTTTTCTTTACTCCTCACTTCCTTTGTCACTGTTTTCCTGTCTTTGTCTTCCTTCTTCGTTCACCTTTAGCTGCCTTAATCGATCTTGCTCCGAGATATTGTTGATGATGAACAATATGTCCAAGTCTCCAAATATGATTGCTGGTGCTCACTATCTGCAAACACCTGAACAAATTCAAATATTTCAATATTTTTTTTTTTCACAACCAATTTTATTGAGCAAGTAGGCAATTAAAATGTGGCACCCCACAGATCGGAGATCACCACAACAATACAGATACAGTATATCAAATGGGTAGCAAATTTCCAAGCAGGCATCGAGAATAGGCTCAATATGAATAAACCCCCAACCCACCCTACCCCCCAACCCCCATCCCCCCAACTCCCAGAAACTCCCCCCCACCCCTCCCCCCCGCACGTGTACATATAGCAGCAGATAAAAGGTGTAGGTGTAGTGCGACAGGAGTGTCGCAGAATCGGGCCAACAATGTCCGCACAATCAAATGTCCTCTTCTCGCTCCGCTGGGGGATCCAGTGACAGACCCCGGTAGTCAGCCCACCGCTTCCAAATTTTGTAGTGTTTGTGTGGGCAGCCCCTCGCCTCAAAGATAGGCTTCTCAAGGCCCATGAAGTAGTCCAAGCCAGCCTTCCACGCAGACAGGGGAGGGGCCCTCACAGCCTTCCACGCCCGGGCTAGGTCCCGTTTGGCAACAACAAGCCCCAAAAGCAGCAGATGACGCTTATAGATGTTCCCACCAATGCCCTCCATAACGTGCAGCAACCCCAGCCGATGGGTGCGGGGAAGGTCCCAGCCTAGGACCTCAGATAGACAACTCCATACACCCCTCCAAAAACCAGACAACCGACCACACGACCACACAGAATGTAGCAGGGATCCAGGCACCGTCCCACAGCGCAGACATTCCGGGGATTCAATCAACCCAGCTCTCCACAATCGTTCACGGGTGTAGTAAGCCCGGTGCAGGTACTTAAATTGGATGAGCCGGAGCCGTACAGCAATGGCGGTCCCACGCGGGGATTCTAGCGCCTCCCTCCAATCGTCCTCATCTAGGGGGCCGACGTCCACTTCCCAAGCCGCCCGAAGAGAGTGCAGGGTAGAGGAGCAGTGGATAACTAGCGTCTGGTATATCCGGGATACCTTCCTATCCCCCAGATCTCCCATAAAAACCTTCGCCTCGACTGGGCTGAACTCTGGTAGGGAGTCCAGGTTGGCAATGCTCGGGGTGAGGGCATGGCGCAGCTGCAGATAACGAAAAAACTGGGACTGAGGCATTTGGAACTCTGTGCGGAGTTCCTCGAATGATTTGAGGGTAGTGCCGGACATGACCTGGCGCAGCAGCGATATACCTATCGCCTCCCAGCCCTCAAAACCGGCCAGGGCCGCTAGCTCCGGGAGCAGGCCATTATGCCAGAGCGGCGTCTCAGCCGTCAGCTTGCCCCACCAGCCCATGCGGCACAGGGCCTGTCTCCACACTGCGAAGACCACTCTGGTAACCGACGGTAGTGCACGACGCAGACGGGCTGAGTAGAGAATGGTATGTAGTGTATGATCGCCCATAAGCGACCGCTCCAATGCATACGCCGGGTCCCCCCTGTCGCTGTACCACCACTCATTAAGAACAAGCAGTTGGGAAGCCTGGTAGTAAGATAGGAGATCAGAGGTGGCTAGGCCCCCGCAATAAGTGGAAAGGAAGCACGTTTTCAACGCCACTTTGGCCGCTCCGCCAGCCCACAGGAAATGACCCAGTGTCGAGTTAACCTGGCGAAACCACTGCGGGCCGATAGGGTATGGGAAGTTCTGCAGCTGGTACAACAGGCGTGGAAGCGCCACCATTTTGAATATGGCCGATCTGCCATATATAGTGAGGGGCATTCTGGACCAAGTCTTAACATCGGCCTGGACCCGTTCCCACACTGGCAGGATGCCACGATCCCAAGCCACGGCGCGCGACTCAGAGAGAAAGACGCCAAGGTATTTCAGCACATCCGTTGCAACTCGCAGTCCTGCAGCCCAAGGGTTTACCACGGCCCCACCACCCAGCACCCATAAAGTCGATTTGTGAAGATTGAGCCGAAGGCCGGAGATCTCGCCAAATACGCGCATGACCTCCAGGACCCGGGGACCCGAGTGTTGTAGGTCAGTGAGGAAGAAGAGGATATCATCCGCATAGAGTGCGATTCTATCTACCAATTCACCACTCCACACAAACCCGCGTATCTGGGCATCAATACGCACCCGAGATGCCAGGGGCTCCATCGCCAGGGCAAACAGGTATGGGGACAGTGGGCAGCCCTGTCGGGTGCCCCGACCAATCCGAAAGCGCCCGGACGTGGCCCCGGCCACCCGGACTGCGGCCGTGACGTTGATGTACAGTAGTTTCAGATACGATAGGAACACCGGACCAAGGTTAAGGCGGGGCAGGAGTGTAAACAAGTATGCCCAACTCACAGAGTCAAAGGCCTTGTCCATATCCGCTAGTAGGAGTGCCGCCTGCTCATCCCGAGCCCCCATGGCATCAACCGCCGCCTGCGCCCGCCGGATATTATGGCGAGTTGCCCTGCGGGGCATGAACACGGCCTGGTCAGGGTGGACTAGGTCCGTAATATAGGGTAGCAGGCGGTTCGCCAAGGCCTTTGCCAGGATTTTGGCCTCAATGTTTAAAAGTGAAATGGGCCGGTACGAGTCGTGCCTGTCCGGTGCCCTGCCTGGTTTTAGAAAGACCACGATCTTGGCATGGCGCCAATCGGGCGGTAGCTCCCCCTGGGCCCGTGCTGCCTCAAGCGCGCGCCTGTACTGAGGCCCCAACTGGAGGTGAAACTTTTTGTAGAATTCGCACGGGTAACCACTCGGGCCCGGCGCCTTCCCTGTATTGAGCTGTCCCAACGCCTCCCGAGTTCCTCAGCCGTGAGCGGGGCGTCCAGCGCAGTTCTAGTGTCGTCGGAGACGGCCTGTGGCAACAGGTCATCGAGATATGAGGATATCTCCTCCATCTCCAGGGAGTCCCGGGGGGCGTATTGTGCCTCAAAGTAACGGGCAAAGCTAGCCGCGAGGCGGGCCGGGTCTGTCACCACCGAACCATCCTCCGCCGTGAGGCCTGGCAACGTGAGAGGCTGGAAGGTAGCCTGGCACAATCTGTGGAGCATCGTGCAGGACTTGTCGCCCCATTGGTAAACCCTGCTACGCGTGGCGAGCCACGCCTATCTGGCCTCATCATGCAGGACCGAGGGATAGGATTGCTGCGCCTGCAAAAGCTGCCGTATCGCAGCCTTATCCCCCCCATCTCGGCCACGTTGTTCCAATATCTCCACGCGAGCGGCGGCGGCCGTAATGGCCTCCCGATGCTTCCGTCGTGCGGCTGCGCACCAAGCGATATCAACTCCCCGTATCGTGGGCTTCAGCCTCTCCCATACCGTTACTGCGCCCACGTCTCCCACAAGATTATCGCGCCAATAGTTATCAACCGCTTCACGCAAGTGATACACATACTCAGGTTGCTGTAGGTGCCACGAAGACATCTGCCAACGGAACGGATGTCGTTTTGTGGGAAGGTCTATGGTCACCACTACGTGGGAGTGATCAGACAGACCCCTGGGTAGGATAGCAGCGGCACTCACACGGCTCAAACAGGCACCAGGCATAAAGATGTAGTTGAGTCTCGAGAAGGAACCATGCACCGCCGACACAT
Organism: Lissotriton vulgaris; assembly: GCF_964263255.1. Taxonomy (NCBI): domain Eukaryota; kingdom Metazoa; phylum Chordata; class Amphibia; order Caudata; family Salamandridae; genus Lissotriton; species Lissotriton vulgaris. Next base: position 554,231,231 of record NC_141693.1, on the reverse strand, counting down.
ACGTGAACTCAGGCGCAGCAGGATGAAAATGGCGCCACACATCGACCCAGCCCAAGCTGTCCGCCGTCGCGCGCAGTCTAGTATGCGTGGTAGTGGAGGAGGGATCAACAGCCACAGGCAAACGTCTCTGGCGGTCCGAGCCCACCTCCATAACCTCATTCCAATCGCCCCCAACCACCGTCAACACATCCGGTATTTCATCCCACACCGCAAACAGTCTCTCCGACAGGGCCCACTGCATAGGGGGAGGGGCATAGACACTACCAAAAACCACTGGTTCGGCACCCATCTGTCCCTTAATAAAAACAAAGCGGCCTTGTGGGTCAATCCATTGCATCTCATGAACGTACGCCACCCTGCGATGAACCAAGATAGCCACCCCCCTTGATCCCCTCACAAAGCCGGCATGGTAAACTTGCTGGAAGCCGAATCTCTGGAGGCTAAGGACCTTGGAGCCCAGCATATGAGTTTCTTGGAGCAACAGCACATCTACCGCCTCCCTCTTCCCCCAGCGCAATACTGCTCCACGTTTGATTTTATCGAGCATCCCCCTCACATTCCACGTCACAACACGAATGGCCTTATGAGGAAGCACAGCAGTTTCATCAGCCATCATCTAGGTAGTCCCCCCCACTAGGCCCCCCGCGCCACCCCGGCGCACCCCACCATTCACTCGATTCAACATACACGTGCGGTCCCACCCCCCAACCCCAACCCATCCCACCCCACCCCCGTCCCGAACCCCCCCCAACAGCAACAAACCAACTCTCCCCCCGTCCCCGCACCCCCCACCCCTATACCTCATAGAACACTGAAGTATCTGTCGCGGCATGGAGAGACCCGGGCCCAAAACAGAGGACCCAGGGCCCACCATACCAAAGGATCCCAACACCCCGGTCACCACACACTCACCCCCCCCCCCCCCCCGACAACACCCACAACTCGTGAGGGTCTAAGGCCCTTGGAAGTCGCCTCCCGAGCCCCACAGCATTCCCACAGGTAGTCACAAAGTAGGGCAACACATTACCGGACAGGACCAGGGTCCAGGCCCCACCATAGTTCAACTGCCAGCATCGGAGTGTTCAGAGTCTATCGTGCTGCTGGTCTGAGTCGCACTAGCGGAGGCCGACCGTTTACGTGATCTGGACCTCCGATGTCGTCCTTTTCGGTTTTGGCGGTTCGTCCGCTCCTGCGATGATCCCCTCGACCCGCCTGGGTCCAGCCCCAGCTGGGCATGCGGCCTGATCCTCACTGCCTCGTCCGTCCACCGAAAGACCTCCTCGGTGAATCAAAGAAATGTGTCCGGGACTGGTATACCACCCGCAGGCGGGCCGGGTACAGCAGAGAGTATTGGAGCTTCAGACCCCGCAACTTGGCTTTGGCGGCCACAAACGACTGTCTCTGCTGCTGCACCAGTTTCGTATAATCAGGGAAGATCATAATAGTGTGATTTTCGTAGGAGAGCGAGCCCTTGTTCCTCGCCTCTCGCAATATGACATTGCGGTCGTGGTAATTCAAGAGTCTTGAAATAACAGGCCGAGGACGCTCACCCTCCGGCGGCCGCTGTGTCAAGGCCCTGTGTGCCAGCTCGATCACAAAACAAGTGCACAGTGCCCCCTCCGGGAGCCAGCCCTCCAGCCATCGGGTCAAAAACTGCTCCATATCATCCTTCTCACACCGCTCCGGAAAACCTATAAAGCGTAGGTTGTTCCTCCTTGCGCGCCCTTCGGCATCTTCCACTCTGGCAGCGAGAGTCTTTTTGGGTACGCTCCATCTCCGCCATTCTCTGCTTCAGCGCACCAATGTCTGTCTCCGCCACCGAGATTCGGGATTCAGTCTCAGTAATCCGCTCCACCGCCTTGCGGAGATCTTGGCGCAGCAGTGTAACGTCCGCACCCACAGCCCCAATCTTGGCATCGAGCATGTCCCGGGACTGGGTGATTGCAGCCAAAATCGTCGCATTGTCTGGCCCAGTCCCGCTGCCGCCGCCGGGCGCCCCTCATCCGCCACTGGGCCCCGTAAATTTGTCAATAGGGCCCTGCTTAGGCGGGCCTCCTCCACCGCCCCTGGTCATGGCCGCTTGAAGTCGCAACGGTGCCGCTCCTTGGGTAGCCGCCCGTGGCCCCGTCACCGGAGACCTCCACCCAGCCGGGCCGTAGACCCCGAGATCAGGGCGGACACCCTTCGCGACAATCCTCAGCAGATCTCTAGGAACAGACCCACAGCGGTGGGCGCAGAGAGCCTCGGGCCCCGGGCCGGGACGCCGCCGCAGGTGTCTTCGGAGTGAGGAGCGACAAGTACCGCTTCCAGTCTAGGCCAGTCCCAGTGTCGCGAAACTCGAGGCCCCGGCCTCACAAGGGCGGTGTAGGCCTCCACCACGCCGTGTCGCCTGTAAATGTTCTCCAAGGCACAACACCAGAGCACAGGACACCTCTGCGACCCGTAGGCAACTGGAGCTGCAAAGTCGGGCTGGAATCCGCTCAGTCGATGCGACCTCCAGCGGTCTGCCAGCGACCGCCACCTGGCGTCCTGAAAATCGAGGTCCCGGGTCCACCGCCAGTCACTAGGCCGCACTTCGCCGCCGGCACCTCCGGTCCCCGGGAGAAATGGAACCGCGGGATCAGCACACCGGAGGAGTCAGAGCACTCCCTGGAACCGATGCCACTCACGTGGTCCCCGTGACTGCATGGGTTCAACCCCCTTTTTTTGTAACACTCACGTGGTACCAACTGCGGGCTCGAGGGCCAGGATAAATGAACAAATTATGTCCGGGCCGGCGGGAGCTCTACAAGGCTGCGACCGCCATCTTCGCCCGCCAAGCCACGCCACAAATATTTCAATTTTTTAACGTTTTTGTTTTTCAGTTTTATATGTATCCTTTGTTTTGTTCTGTCAAGTGACTTTGCATTTACTCTTTCTGGTTTACTTCTTCTGTGATGATTAGGCAGCACCGTGTCTAGCTACAATTAAGCCTGTGATGTCCATTACTCGAGAAACATTGGGAAAGCCACTTCCTTCCTTCAGTTACAGGGTCCATTCTACCTAATTCAAAAAGACAATGAAGGGTGGATAATTAATGTTTAAAGGTGGGGTTGGCATTCAGAGCAACTCGCGGCTGAAGTAAGTCTGAATTCACATTTAGATCTTTTGGATAAAGGCCTGGTACAGACGGCACCTTCAGATTTCTGTACAGGACATAGCAGCCAACAAGACTTTCTGCATTCCAGAGAGAAAAACGCCCAACCGCAAAGTTAAGAAGCAGAATGGGGAGGGAGAGAATGTGAGACCTAAGCAGAAACAAACTCCAAATTAAAGCAGAAGGCACTGGAACTGAAATCCACTGAGGTATGCTGGTTGGAAGTAAGAAGGAGACATAAAGAATTTAGCAAACTTATTTTTACCACCTGCCTTTGGCAGATCAAAATCTGATAACAATACAAACCTAACCAAAATTAATACGTTAAGGAAGTAGAGAAGGGACAGCATGTATGCATGGAAACATTACAAATGGAAAGGTGCAGAAAACGTCTAGTGAAGATTTCGTTTTTCTGAGGACGGTGGTCAGAAACAAGTCACTTAACAATGCTATTGGTGTAGTTCTGTGTGGAACAGATCATCAAGACGTTCTTGTCCCAATCTCATGGTTCCTTTGTCAATGTTTTATTTAAAGAGTTTTTACAGAGCAGCTCAGACTTCGGATTGCAAAGAGATTCAGCACGACTGGGACCTTCACTACCAATGAGGATGGATCTGAATCGCAAGTGCTGTATTTGCACAGGAGGTTTGAGCACTGTTTGGGTGACAGCATTGACTATGTGGGACTAAGGGGCATATTGGCAAACTTCAGGGACTCGCTGGACATTAGCCAGCTGTATGAAGTGTACAGCAAATGCTTAGAAACTGAACAAGTGTCCCACAGATCAACAAGGTGAAGTTTACCTTCTTCAAAGAAAATTGATTCAGCATGCTGCAAGATATGTTTTGTTGGTTTTATTAGTCAACACAAAAGGGGACTGTGGGACTTTTTATTGAGGTCCAGCATAAGTGCCCAGTCAGATCCTACTTTCTAAAGGTATGCTGTTCCTTTTGTTGTGGTGCCTAGAAAATAAAGTCCGTAGACCAACCACCGTCGTTCATAATGACAAACTTAATGGTCTCCGTTGTGAGAAACTGAGTGGAGGAATTCCTTCTTTCCGAACTAGGGTCCTCACACACCCAGAAAGCTAGGGGGTCATGATTCATCATATGGACCTGCTCCTCGTTGGTTCGGCGCTGCAATACCAAACGGGCACCCGTAAAGGGGCTCTTTAACGGATATCTTTTGTTCCTCGTCGTATGATGCATTGGGGGGGTGTGGCCTGTAATGTGTAGATGTAGAGGAAGGATGATTTATAAGAAGTAAGATAGTCCAAAATAAACTTTTATTCTGGCTGGCTATCCACCTCAATAAAACAGAGTGGCAGCTTGTCTGACACAAGGGTTCAGTTAAAGCTATGCTCATCTTTCCAGGTCAACTTGTTTCATGCCTCATGCCCCCTCCCATTGGAGGTTGGCTTAATAAGGGATATACCCAACCTAAGGAAGGGACCCATTAGCCCCACCTGCACACACCTTTAAACGCCCCTAAATCTAGTATTTACGGTCAAACCTGAAATTTGCTTCTGCAGATTCGAGAATGAAGGACAGAAGAGTTGTGCTGACCCAGGAATAAGAGGACACCTACTGCTTCGGTCGCAGCCCTAACGACCTGTCCTGACTCCAACCTGCCTACAACTAAGAAACCAGCATGTCCAGCAACCAGCAGCCCACCAGAGCCCGGACGACCTGCCCTGCACTCACCTTACCGAATCTGTCTCCTGTGAGCACTGATTTGCTTAACAAAGACTCCAAGATCAGAATCGGAATGAGATTGACGACTCCGCGATTCTGAACACGGCGCTCACGGCTCGAGTTTGAGTGGCGCAACACCACTAGGAGGTCTCCCCAGCAATCCTGACCTGGATCTGGTGATCCCCAACTTCCCTCAAGCTTCAAGACAATGCCTGCAGTCTCAACCTGAAGGGTCCCCCTGACAGCGACCAGAGCTGGTAAAGAAACCTTTCACCAAAGGACACCGCTTCACCCGGCACCTTACGGCCTTGGGTGGCCCAACCAATGGTGTCCAGGCATCCCTAAGAACTCAACTTACCTTTCAAGCCGGTGGTCACCTTCAGGAAGTCTCCCTGCCAAGCCTGCAGCAAATTTGCTGAACCGAAGGTCTCCATTGAGAAGCGCAGGGTCCCCAAACATCTTCTTGGCACCCGGCCTCCCCTGTTCCGCTGGTGGTACAGCTCCTGTGCTGATTGTTGACCCCTGTAGTGCTGACCTTAACCCCAGGAGCTTTGCTCCTAACCCTAAGTGGCCTGCTCATAAACTGTCCTTAACCGAAGGGCCCCTTAGCCCCATTGCCTAACATTGAGCCCCTGCACTCTGCACCCGGCCATTCTAGTGCCGCTGGTGGTGGAACTTAAGTGCCTACCCAGACCTTAGAGAACCTTGGTCCTAACCCCTTGCCATCTGCTTCCTAGTAGACTGGCTGCTTCCTAGTAAGTTGACATTGAGATGTTAAGGTTTTGATGTGTGTCTTCGTTAAGAAAGATTGAAAGGAGAATTAGGAGGAGTCTGCCAGATGGTGATGTGTAGTTTGAAGTAGGTATTTAAAAAAAAAAGTTGTCAAAATGTGAAGAACATGAAAGCCTCACTTTTTTCAGTCCACTTGTGAAGCGGAGTTTGGTTTCAAAACAACTACAAAATTTGCTTCACAATTAGACTACAGGAAACTGTGTATTTCATTGCTGGACAAAGAAATTCACCCGTGTTCAGTCTACCAGTATAATTCTGGGCTGCATACATATTTCGGAGAGACATGGCGTACCCACCAGTTATTGTGATTGACTTCCAGTAGTCAATCAGAATTGTCCTGAACCAAAGACCTATTCTGATTGGTTAAAGGGTGGAAAAATAGATTCCAGCAATCCGTTTAACTACTCTTGCAACAAGTCATTAATAGGGAACTGTGTTAGGACCATTCTGCATCAAGTGTAAATAAAGGCCCATCTAGAAAAGTTTAAAATATTCTTGAATTGTCATTTATGCAACAACTTTTAGCAACATCTACCTGTTCATGACTATGAGATCAGGAATAAACGTATCAATATGGATTACCAATTATTTTTCATATATTTTGCAATCTAAATTGAGAAGAAAAATGGATCTATAATTTTAGTATAAAAGAGCTCTTTATCCTTTTTCAGTACTAGATATAACACGGTATCTGATAAACCCTTCAGTTTTATTTAAAAAAAAATGTACTCAAACAGTAGTAATAATATGGAATTCAAGAAAGTTAGAAAAAAATATACATAGAATTCAGATGAAAAATCAAGACCAAGAGCTGTGCCTTTATGAAATGTATTCAAAGCTGTAAAAAATGCAGATACTTCTTTGCTTTTCTCCAAGGTTTTCAAATCTACTTTCTTTCAAGCTTGTTTATGTATAGGTTCAAAATCAAGATCTAATCGTGGCACACTTTCAATTGGGTGAACAGCTATTCATATTGTTTAGCAAACCAATGTTAAATTTCAGCCAGAAAAAACTTGTATACTATGAGAAAGTGAATTGTATTTGGATGACTACAGCACTCAACAGAGCCGCCCCCTCTCTCCCCTAGAGCCTTGAGACCCTCGCAGGTGAGTAGCTCTGCTTCACCAACCCCTGATTGATTGATTATTAGTTGGGGTGTTTGGGATACCTCGCCAAATAATAATGTCACTATTCTGTATCAGGTCCAGTTAGACAAATGTAATGTAAACCATATCTCAGTCCTGGCTAGCTGTGGAACAGAGCCAGCAGGCCTAATTCAAAGGAAAAAGTATAAAGCATTTATCACTACAAAAAAACAGTTGAGTAGAAAACCCAACACAGTAAAAATCACTCTTCACTTTATAAAAAATAGTATATAGTTTAATCTTTAAATAGACACCAAATGACAAAAATCTGATGAAGGGAACCAGAGTATGATTTTTCAAAGGTTTTCATGAATCACTACAGTTTGCCCAAAACGTTTCCTAAATCACGGCTTTTCACTTGCATTGGAAGGTTAACAGCCTCAAACACGAGGATCTCGGCCAAGTCAAAATTTCAGGCTGGCTGCGATGGAGCATTCGTCGGATTCTGTGCCTGGGCTTGTCCCGGTCAAGCTTTTACCTTTGCACTTAGAATCGTTTAGGGTTCTTTTATTCATTAGTGGGGCTCGTCAGGAGGGTCCTTTGTAGTGTAGCTTGGATAAGGTGTTGGGCTCGACATCAGCAGACAGGTGAGAATCATGATTCTCACCAGAAGATGAGGCTGTCCACAAACCAGCAAAACTTTTCAGCAGGTGCAATGTGAAGATTGCTACCCATATAGGCTTCAACAGTGATGGGGAGCTGAGCAGCAGTAGTGCGGAAGGCTACTTTAGCGTTTGTGTTTCCGGAGCTTACTAGGAGTCTAGACAACTAGCCCCTAGAGTCCACTTTCTTATCCTTGGTCCAAGTGAGAGCAGGTCGAGCTCTTGGTGTCTCTCTTCATGACTTTGACATCAGAAGCAGTCCTCTCTCGGAAGTCCTGTCTTTAGTTAAACAGTTGCAGTCCTCCTTGGTGCAGCTTTTCTTCCTGAGGTCCACTGGTTGAGCAAGTGAAGTTATTCTGTTCTCTCTGAATCCAGCAGTGTTCTAAGACTGGTACCCGGGGGTGCCACTTTTTATGCCTGTTTTGGGTTTATGGGTGGATAGTAACCAATGAGAATAAAATTCCCACGGGCAACCATACCCACTTTTGTATTATGTCCTGGGGTATTGGCACTAAAGAATCCCCCAGTGCATCTCTTTGGCCAAATCCTAGATGTAAGAATCTTTGTTCGCTTAGTCAGGGTCCTGGGAACTCCCTGGAGGTGTGCACTCCCCCCACCCCTGCAACACCAGTTATGCTACAGGTTTTTGCTCACTGGGAGGAATGCCAGCTTGTCTAGCTAGAGAAGGAGATGGCACGCTAAAGTGTGACTCGCATTTGCCTGTGATAGGTGGCTGACCCTTTAAAAGCTTGTCTCTGTGCGGCACAGCTCTCTAGCTATGCTGTAAGGAGGAAGTCACACTTCCTGTCACTAACAGGCCCTTTTTTCTCCTTTCCTTGGGGCAATTCATGCCTCTTGCAGGAGGGCAGTATGTTGTCTCAGGTGTCAACTGTTGTAGGTAATCCGAAACGGCTACTAGAACCTTTAGGCAAGAAAGTGGTGACTTTCTAAAGTCACCTTTAAATTAATAGGTACTTAAACTCCAACTCTGTCAACATCTCAGATTTAATCCAACAACTAATTTGATACCTTGAAGTAATATTTTTGGTTTTCCCAGTTAGCATTTACCAGTTATGCCAGAGTGACCCCATGTTAGTCAATGGGTTTATAAGCCTTGCTACAGTGAAAACAACAATGATGAGTTATCACTGTAAGGACATGTAAAACATGAAAGAAACATGTCATTCTTTTTTCCTGTCCTATGGTCTGGCTTATGGGTTTTTACAGCCTATCATAGGGGTGACTAATAGATATTAAAAAGGAATGTTTGGACTTGGCAAAAAGGGTGATTTCCCCTTGTTGATTTGGCAGTTTAAAAGCTGCCTGACTAGGCTTCAGTGGAAGACCTAGAGTCATGTTTTCAACTTGCCACCCTCTTGCCAAGCCCTAACCTTCTCCTTTCTTACATGTCAGTCACCCCTAAGGTAGGCCCAAGGTACCCCTGTGGACAGGGTGTAGTGTATATGAAAGGTAGGACATGCCCTGATGTGTGTGGCATGCCCTGATAGTGAAATACTGCCAATTTATTTTTTCACTATTGTAAGGCTACCATTCCCCATAGGAAAGCATGCTAGTTAATTTATAACATCTTATAAATATATATCTTACCATTGGGACCAGATAGGAAAATAAAATTTAGTTTGGCTGAAATCAGAATCTAAAGATGCATCTTTTAGGAAAGGTGATTTTTACATTCTGAGTTTGAAAATACCACTTTTAGAAAGTGGGTATTTTTGTGTTCAGCCATCCTGTGTTCCTCTGCCTGTTTGTGGATTCACTTTCTGGCTTTAAAGTGACAGGGGCTGGGGCAGTGCAGTGGCGCCAGGAGTCTGGATGAGTCAGCACTAGGTTGAATAGCAACGTGCTAGTTTGGCCCCTGGAAATTCTAGGAGTGCCGACACGAAAAATTCCGGTAGATTTTATTAATCTATATTTTTCACACATTATATCCACCTGGGATGGACGTGCCTTAGCGAGCGTGGACCGCCGGGGATATTCACTTTTTTGGTCCTGAAGAAAGCTTTATCAATATCTTTGGACAGCTGAAACATGTCGACCTAATTTTTGAAAGGATACAACTGGTTAATAATATTACCTCTAAGGTATCCAACACACTGTTTTTAATAATATTAACTGACCACTGAATAAAGTTGGTTCTGGTACAGCTGATATTTTTTAACTCGCTATCACTTTCACGCAACACAAATTGCAAACAACTTTTTTCACAACAACCAGCTCCGCTGTAACTCAGGCGTTGAAGCACACTGGAGGGACATTCGGTTCCTCCAGTGGGAACCCCATGATGAAGCATGTCACCACTAGGGTGAGTGAGGGTTCTTCTTAAAAAAAAAGTTATTTCTCTCTTCCATCATTACATGTGTTTCACTCATTATTTGCCTTTTCTCTTGTTTACGTCTCATCACTGACGGTGTGAGTCTGTTTTTTGGGTGGCTTGGTTTTCAATTTCTGACCACAGCACCGACCAGTCACTCTTTAGTTGTTGTTGCAGGAGTAGCACCTGTACCTGAAGAAGGCTGTGCTTGCTTTCCACAATGCTGGCTCCGCCCCCCGCCCCCTCCCCCCCACCTGTGATGTGTCTAGAGCCAAGGCTCAAACTGACAATGGATGTTGTTGTGCACTTGCAGAGTGCTCCACGTAACTGGTTGGAACTGGGTTCAGAGCCCCTTGCACAAAGAGAACAAATACATTTTGGGGTATAAGAATCAGACCCAAAACCCCAGACTTTTAGACTACTTCTGGAATTAAGAGGAACCTTTGCCAAGGAGAAGAGCTGGAGAAACTGAGAAGTACTGACCTTGCTGTGTGTCTGAGGTTGGCCTGCAGTGGCTGTTTCTGCCAAGGAAAGGAGAAGGACGTTGCTATGTTCTGTGTCCCCTGATTGAGGTAAGTCTCCAAGGGCTTGAGTAGAGCTTGCTGCCTGTTTTGAAGTCTCAGGAACACAAAGACTTCACCCCAAGCTCTCCTGAACTTCCTTGCTGGGAGTTCTGACCTGCTATGAGTGCCTGTGCCTGTGACTGTGTGGGGTCTCTGGAGGTTGTTCCTGCTGCTGGGAGCTGGAAAGCAGCGCAACAACAAGAAAATCGTTACATCGCTCTTCTAGCGACGTTTTTTTTCGACGCAACAAAGTGGTGCGAGAAGAACCTCCCTGCACCGCTGCGCTGCTGCTGAAACCGACGCAGCAGCTGTTGCCACTGCAAGAATCGACACATCGAGGGACAGCAGCTGAAGAAACCGACACAGCGCCGCTCGCCGCCGCCACAACGTTCGCCGACATAGCCCGGATTTCCGCGCATTGTCCCTGTGCGGCAAGTTATCCCCGATGCATCATCCGCAGATCGGAGTCGTCTCAGAATCAACGCATCTCTTCCCCCCACAGACCGGACCCGACGCGCCACTCTCGTGTCCAGGGGAACTGTCCGATTGCATCCACAAAGGTCTCAGGAATCAACACATCTCTTTGTTTTTCAACACTTCCATCGCTGTGGCTGTTTGGCTTGGTGAATTTTGTCGCAACAACAGGTACTTTGCAAGAAATCCCGCATCCATAGTTTTCTATGGATTCAGTTGCTAAAACCTTTTGAAAGTCATTTTTCTTAATGCTTGTATGTTGGGTTTTCGTCTTTTTGGTCTTGTTAAGTTTAGATAAAGATAGCTTATTTTCCTAAACTATTTTGGTGTCCATTTGTGGTGTAATCAGTGTTACTGTGAGTGTTGGAACAAATACTTTACAAATTGCCTTTCCGATAAGCTTGTCTGCTCATGCCAAGCTACCAAGAGGGTGAGCAGGGGTTATCTAGATTGTGTATCTCCCTTACCCTGACTAAAGCAAGGGTCCCTATTTGGACAAAGGTGCCTACTAGAGACCCCCATTTCTAACAACAGTATTTAAATGAGAGTTTTGTTTTTTGTTTCAAGATAATTATCCAATAATGTACCAGATCTAAATTGACCACCATAGTATCTTGCATTAATTAACAATTGGAAATTGCAAGTGCTTAGAGTAGATCCTGTGTTAAAATCTATTGTTCATATTCAACTGTTAATGATGGACTTGGGAATTAAAACTGTTTTTCCTAATATCTGCTTTAAAATTCTTCCATGATCCAACCGATGCTCTCTGAGAGAAGGCTATTTTAAAGGCATACTGCATCACATTATAGACATATTACACTACTAGATCGTCTATCTAGAAAATGATCAATTACGGATTGCAGTCCCCACCAGCTGTACATTTGTAATTGTGATAAGGCATCATTTTAGTTGAAACTGTTCTCTAGAATGAGTATCAGAACTGTAAGGGCCATAGATATATAAAATAGAGTGGGACCTCATCAAGTTTTAATTCAGTTAAAATCCTGTTGATTACTACATCGATGTTCCCAGATATAATTAATGTGTCGGTTCCTGGGTCAGTGTTACAAAGCAAGCCCTCTCGGCCTCCGGTGCATAAGGCAGGTCATTCAACATATGAGTAGGCCTGGGCGTTGAACTGTGCTCCGTTTGCGGAGTTTTCCGTGCTCAGCAGAGCATGCAGAGTTCCAAAAGGAGCAGAGGTTTTTACTCACTTGCGCTAGTCAACATTAAGTTGCGAGCGAGGAAAATCCAACAGTAGAGCACCTCCCTGCAAAATTTCTCAACACAGGCTGCCGCGACCGCTTGCATTGAGAAACTATCTATTCACGTTGAGGAAGCTGCCGCTCAAGTAGAAAATCTACCTGAGTGGCAGAAAGAAGCAGCACCCTCTTGCGCTGTGCATGTTGCCGTTCGCGATGAATTTCTAGCATGGGGCAAACCCCCGGGTGCTAAAATCAATACGAACAGCGTGACTAACGCACTCCACCGCTTGCTGAACTCCACGTATTGCTACAGAAGTTTTTGGGCACATAGTGGAGTTCCACATAACGGGACTCCACGTACTCAGCCCAGGTCTACATATGAGGAAGGAAAGTGCTGCAAGGACTGCTGGCTGCTTTAAAAGGAAGTTGTTCCACTTGAGAGAGCAGAAACATTTTTGAGTGAGTTCCTTAGATGCTGTGGATTGATAGCCTGGATAAAAACAAAAGGACTGCTGTAGAGTTTGGTGGATGGAATACTCGGTCACCAATTACAAGTGCATGGTAGTCTATGGAAATTGTAATACAACAGACGGGGTAACCACCATGTCTGTGACAAGACTATCCCATCTGCCAACCTGTAAGTAATATACGCAAAGTCTCCTGCTCACAAGATTTACCCACCAATAAACAGTAATTGTGGTGCAATGATAAAGTGACTGAGCCATTGGACTGAACTAGAGCATGATCCGGAGAACAGACCGAACTGTAATTTATGAAATGCCATGTAAACAAGACACATCCTTCCCGCTAATTCTCTTGTTATTGCCAGACATTCTTATAATTGCTTGATGAGGCCATTAGGAAAAGGAAAATGTTTTTCATATCTTATCTCATTCTACAGTACAGCTCATAAAAACACAAAGCATTTGAAATGGAGTAAAGCATGAATAGTTAATTTGGAAACTTAATAGTACTTAAAATGCACTCTAACAAAAGTGGTTATTCCCACACAGTGACTTTTTGTCGCCCGATAATTCGTTTCTTTCCTGACTGGCGACTCTAGCTCTTACTAATGTCTCAGCTTTTGAATCTTTTGGCATGAAATCCTTCCCTAAATGCCTACGGTCTTGTTATTTTTTAACATATCAGAGCAAGTCACACTTACCAGAATCTGAGACCACTCGTGTGCTCAGTAATGAAAATCATAAAGCAAAAGGAAACTGGCGCGCATACCAAAAGGGCGTATCACCGTCACTTATTACACACAGCATTGCTTCAAATCCAGATAAGATATTGAAACGCTTGCCTTGCGGTAATGTGGAAAAGTTCCAGACATCGTCGCCACCTTTGTCCTTTTTCCTTAAGTAGAATGTTTAGATACCCTTGGGTACCCTTGGCCTTGTTTGCGCCTTAGAAAACAGTTAAGCAAATACCCTCACAGGGAGTTCTTGGAAGGTTTTTGATGTCTATCCAGTTCTTTTTTTTCTTTCAAGTCTGGCGTTAGCCAAGGCCTTTTGATTTTACTAAAATTGGACGCATAGCATACTTATTTATAGGGGTATTCGGCCAGTTGTTGTGCCATTCACTTTTTTCTTAGCCCTAATCACAAACAGAATAGGGCGGTGGATCAAACAATGTCAGCTATTGCCCAGCTTCACTGTGAGTGGCAGCATTCGGTCCTTTTGCAAGGAGTACATCCACAGTAGTTCCCAGTGCCAAGGAAGACTGTGGAAATGTGCGCTTTTTGAGACCCCCGAAAATATTTTTGCTTTTAGCCAATGTATTTTTTCATGCTTTAGATTGATGAGTGTCCGGCAGCTTCCCACGCAAAAATGTTTTGCAAAAACTATGCAAAAATAAAACAAACATTGACAAAGCCAAAAAGCTGACGACCAGCACCAGACCTATTGGCTTTTACAAATACATGTTTTGTTATGTAATACGTATGCAGGCTCGGCCACTCCTTACAATCTATTATGAACAATTCATATTATCTGTATATATTTTTTAGAGTATCCGATAATCCATGAATATGGATTGAAGAATAATGTTTTTGTGTTTAATTCTTTGTTGAGCATAATGACAGAGGCTTAAACTGTCAATGGAGACAGAAAAGGATGCATTACACTCCTGTAGATGCAGTGCACGTTTATTACCATGTGGTTCTTTTGAGATCATTGACAGCTGTATTATTTTGAAAGTGATAGGATGTAAATACCTCCCCCATATTTGGAGTGTCAAATGCTGCATTTTGCACAGTCTAAAATGTGTTGATAAAAAAACATTTGCCTACTGCATAAAAAAGACTTTACGATTTTACAGTCAGTGCAAACGTCTTTGGGAATTCAAAGCCTACATTTCAAGACATGATTGAGTGCACGATCAGAAAAGCAGTCACATTACAAAAGTATGAGGGCAATAGCGACCACAAAACCACTTTGCGAATCACGGTTGACATGCACCAAAAATGCAAAGTTAGTGAAATGTACTAACAGGCTACATGGTGCAAAGTTTGCACCATGCCAGCATAGATACAAAAAAGATTCATAGTTCTGATGGTAGCTCACAATGCATTATAAATAGTCAAGAACGCTGATAACTATCTGGGGCGCATTACACTATCTGCTGCACGGACTTGGCTGTGCCAGGTGTACCTTCATCTGGCGCAAACCAAGAACGTACTTGCGATTACATGAAAATATGCACTTGGGAGAGTACATCAATGAAAGATGGAGCAGCAGTTGTTAAAGCAGACCCTTTTTCATCCGACAGCTAGCTAGTGTTCGTATCAGCACGCGTGTCGCCCCACTTCTTAAAGGCAGAAATGCGCTTCAGTTTACCTTTTAAAAGAAGCCATTGATTCGGCCTCAGGTGGAGGAAGCGTATCACTATGCCCTAGGGTGAGCAGACGTCACAGATTAGCATGGGCTGAGGCATCCCAACACATTTTGCTAGCATATATTTGTATCCCTGTATTTGATAGAGAGTCAGGTGAGCACGTTCATATCACAGTGCTGTGCAAGCTCATATATACACCAACCCCCCTCATCACACCAGAGACCGGATTACTTGTTCATAAAGTCTCCTGCTATGCTGCCTGGCCTCATTCACACAGCGGGATTTAATGAGGAGTGAATCCTTAGCCTGTTCTTGGAAGAAGGCATGAAAGTCGGAGTGTTCAATTACCAACCTACAGAGTTAATTTGTGTGTGTGTGTGTGTTTTGCCCAAAAAGTGTCACAGTGGGTACAATTGATTGGGAGCCCGTCTCAGCGTCAGCCACACCTTGCAGCACTTCGCCTGGGGACTCCATCCCCCAATAGCCTTTGTATCCAGGAGGCGCCAGCGTGTTCGTGCACGCACAGAAGCGTATGAACCCAGTTCGGGGCACCCACGACGTGGGAGCCCGTCACAGTGGCAGCGACAGTGGCACCTTGCAGCACTTCACCTGGGGACTCCATCCCCCAGCAGCCTTTGCGCCCAGGAGACGCCAGCATGTTTGTGCGCGCCCCAAGGTGCATAAACCCAGCTCGGGGCTCCAGCGGCGCGGGTGCCCCTCACAGCGGCAGCCGCACCTTGCAGCACTTCGCCTGGGGACTCCATTCCCCAACAGCCTATGTACCCAGGAGGCGCAAGCGTGTTCATACACGCCCGGAGGCGCATAAATCCAGCTCGGGGCTCCCGCAGCACGGGATGTGCGTGGACGTGTCTGGGCAGCGCCTGGGTAAAGCCAGGGCCAAGGGCAGACCCGTCTGCGCCCGTCAGAGCCCGGAGGAGGCTGGGCTGGACCACTTCTCTTGGTTCTCATGACTTGAACTTGGGGACCCCTGGTCTAAGGTATAGCTTTGCCAAGGTACATGAAGGTAAAATATTTTATTATTTTTATTAAGTCCACCTTAAGTCTACCTGTACTATGGGGAAACGGAAGCCCACCCCACTCCAAAGTCAATGGACTCAACACTGGATGGCTATCTACAACAAGCATTTACAATGCAAAAGGTCTCGCAGCATCAAAGTTTGAGTTATTGGCATTGTGTATGACAATGCCAATAGCTATAACATTTGCAAATGTGACACCTATAGCATTTGTAATGCAATATGAGTTGTATTTACATGACACGTGTGAATGGCTGGATGACCCGAGCGCCCCCTCCCCTGGGGAGGCGGTAATCGCTTTATAACACCATGACATAATGTTTCTGGGCTCTGATTCAGCGGCAGCAGGCCATCAGGCTCTGTGTCCGCAGTCTGTGAGAGCGCAGGCTTATGTCAATAATACCCCCGCTCACGGCGCCCGTGCCCTCTCTTTACCTGTGCCTCAGCGCTGAATCTCCGCTCGCTCCCTGCCCCCACCAGCACCCCCACCCCCCTCCCCAACAATACATAGGGAGGGTGGGAATTGGCGGCTGAGGCTTCGACTGTGTCTCAGCACAGCCCGTGTCTAGGCTGCAGTCATGGCTGTTAAATGGCCCCACGTCACGAGTAATGGGGATGATTTTCAGTCTTCCTTATTTCAAGTAACTGTAATGAACATTCCGAGACTCGCGGGCTGATAGCGTGGTATACGTAGAGTAAAACTACTAGTCCCAGCATGCTTAGTGTCGTAGGCTGTAAAAACAGGACTGGCCGAAAGTCGCAGCGATGACATGAATGCTGTTTGACACTTTGTTGGGTAGCGCCTCTACTGCCACAGATACCCCTACTTTACTACACAATCGGATATGTGACCCTTGTCACTGTGTCCATTAATTCAATGTAATGTAAATGGTGCAGCGTTTAAGTGCATGTGTGCTTACTGCTCTCCTCAACACCCAGTTCCTCTCGGAAGTTGACCACGCGCTGCCGGCAGTAACTGGTTGGTTTAGCCCCAACAATACGTATTATCCACATACGCTAGGCCCTGCATATACAGACACGTGCTGGTATGGATTCGCATGTTTGAATTGTATCGTGTGTGAACATGTTTCTAATAAGCATCTTGTGTTCCGCTCCCCTGGGGGTTCCTCACAGAGCGAGGAGGCGCTCACACTGCATCTCACAGCTGAACAAAGCCAAGGCGACCGCTGTGCCGGCGGCAGCCCCCGTGCCCGGACTCAGCCGGCACTGCCAGTGGTCAGATCCACGCCCGCGCACATATGCTCACAGCAACAAAAAACCATGCTGTCCCGGAACAAAACGTGCCAACAATGACTGCTATTAAAATGCCCCCGGAATCCCGCCGCGGCCGCCCCGGAAGTCAGGCACGGTCGCCTGTGACGTGGGCGGGGCCACGTCCAGACCGGAAGAGGAGGCAGGCGGAGTCAATGCGTCTGGCGGCCCGGGGCTCCTGTGAGCGGTGTAGAGCCCCGGGGCCGCGCCAGCAGGAGGTTGGGCGCCGCGTGCTGAGAGCAGAGTCCCCGACATTGGCCAGGTAAGTTCCAAAAGGCTGGGGGGGCTTGGTGAACTTGTGTGTGTGTGTGTATGCTCGTGTGTGTATGTATGTGTGCGACGGTGACGGCGGGGGAGGGGGGCCTCGGTGCACTTGTGTGTGTGTGCGCGCGTGTGTGTATGTGTGAGGGGGGTGTCTCTGTATGTATGTGCGTGCGTGCGTGCATGGGCGCTTGTGTGTGTGTCTGTGTGTATGCGCATGCGTGTGTGGTGCTTGAGCTTCCCAGGAGACAGCGCCTGGCCACAGCGCGCGTTCCAGTTTCAAATCGCCTCCAAGGCGATGCGCGCGGCCGGCACTGTCTCCTGGGAAGCACAGTCGGCAACAAAAGATCTCTGGCGAGACACAGCGCTGACGCGCTGTGTTTTCGCTACGAGACCTAAAAAGCGGTTG
The DNA here is from genome assembly GCF_964263255.1 of Lissotriton vulgaris. NCBI lineage: Eukaryota > Metazoa > Chordata > Amphibia > Caudata > Salamandridae > Lissotriton > Lissotriton vulgaris. The sequence continues at coordinate 554,213,468 of NC_141693.1, read as the reverse complement.
GGGTACTAACTAAGGAGATAGAAATTGCTGAACGTAGACTTTATTTAGCTCCTTGTTTAAACACGTATGTCCCAACTGACTGTTAAATAACCATATTTTAATCAGTTGCTGAACAGAGGTTACAACCTCCTTTATCCCCCACTGTAGCCATTTCGAGTCAGGGTGTTTTACATATCCCCAAAGAAGGAATTGACTCTTACTTATCCAGTGGAGAAACCTACCATACCGCAAGAAGGAACTGGAGGAAAACAAAAACGCATGGACCTTGCAGGGATTGACTGTAAATTGAAAGGTCCTTCTCCAAGAGTCAAACAAGCTAAGCAAACTCATCTAACTGGGAATGTCCAGAGACCCCGGCTGGGAGGTGGGCGAGTTAGTGTATCAAAAGAATTGGATATTAATGCTGATAAATTGAGTAGAATTGTACACAAGGCTCTGACACACATCCTAGCTAGATTAGACAGTATCGAAGAGCAGCTTGCTCGAGTCTTGATCGGCCTAGATAATATTTCAGTTCTGGATAAACAGATTGATAACGTCGCCTGCCTGAGAAGTCTGACTTAATTAATATTATTCCTAGTGCCCCGTTGAGCCGATTAACTGTCCCTAGCACAGTACCAGCTGTAAACAGCCAGGATTCCTCGCACAAAGCCCCTTTCAAATTACGTCAGTAACAACCCTGCGGCTTTAGTAAGTCAAGACCCCATCATGGCTAGGAACCCTGCTAGGATCAACACAAGGCCTGGCCAGGGTGTCATAAATCAACCAAGCTCACTTATGACAGATAGGCGTTGAATATCATTAGGAAACGCAAATACGGGGGCGTGGCTTTGAAGCAGATGGGGAAGGCTGCGTGAGCATTGAGCTCCGCTAGAAACCCCGCATTAATCCTGTTTTAATTAGTGCTTCGAACCACCTGCTGGCACCGAAAGATTGGAGAACGGTGTGGGTCCGTGCTGGCGCTGCTCTGATGCTGCACCGGACATTAATCAGGAGTTTTTATTGAGGTTTTCCGGCCCATGACTGCTGGTGGCGGCGTCGACAAAATGGCGGCGGCGCGGGGTTGAAGGCCGCTGAGCCCGTGACGATGCCGACTCAGGACGGCTAGCTGGGAGAATGATTAGCTGGCGAACCGGGTGACCGGTGCGGCGGAGGTCCCCATGTGCACTGGGTCGGTGCTGCGCCTGAAGGGTGTGCGGGCCACCATGGCCGGCGCTGGAGAGGACAGGCGCGAGAACGCCCGGCGTTGGAGTGAGCACTGCCACCAGAGCTACGAGCGCGGAGGCTCCGACCCCCTCCGTAGCTGCGCTGTGAGAACAGGAGGCAGCACGGTGGAGGAAAACGGCCTGGAGGCGTGCAGAGGTGTAACGGAGACCAATCTGACACTGGTGAGTGGGGTGTGGCGAGAACCGGAGCCACGAGCCGCGGAGGCGGACGCGGGGCCCGGGGAAGCTGCGGCCTGCGAGTTTGGGCGAGATCGGGGCGTGCACAGACGGACAGGTGATGGCTGTTGGTGGGTGTCCCGAGCAGGGATGGGTCTTGGCGCCTGCAGTGACAACGCCTGGAGGAGTTGCGGTTTTGGCCCCGGGGCTGTAACGGCTGGATACCGAAGAAACTGTGGAGCACTGCGGGACCCGGGGGAGGAGTGAAGAGAGTGAATTGCCTCCCGAGCAGGACAGATTGCAGAGGGCCTGGGGGTTTAATATTTTTGATGCACCTGTGGAGAGGACAGAGCACTATTGAGGTCTGGGCCTGTGATGGTGGCGAGAGCAACAGGGACTTAGCCCAGGACTGACACGATGCCGGAGGCATGTCCTGATCAAGGCAGCGGACAATGGTCATTTCCCCTTTGGGCCTAAGGTAGGGGCCTCGAAGTTGAATCAGTGAGGCTGGCAGAGAGCACGGAGACAGACATGAGCAAGGAGGTGCTGGACTAAACAAAGGCAAACTGGACCTTCCATTTGGGGCTCCTGCATTGTCACTGTTGGGACACGGTAGTGACCTGCGAACCGGGCTAGAATATGTAGGCCGCTGAGCAGGGAATCGCTTGGAGGGACAAACTCATGACCTTACCCGGAAGGGGAGCGGAACCTGGATCTTTTTAGGCGAACAAGACGCAGTCGGATACGTAGCACTGCTTGGGTACGCACTGGATAGCCTCGCCATGGGGAAACCAAAAGGGAAGAAGGATGGGGCGCAACAGCTCTCTGACAGTGAGGCTCCAGGCCAGGCTGAATTCGATGCGCAGGGAGCACCTCAGGACCCCGGAATGCAGCAGCAATTTGACAAAATATTGGCAGCAATTGCGGACTCCCGCATTGCCCTGCAACAGGACATTGCACAAGTGGCGACAGGCCTTGGCCTCCTGAGAGCGGATCACTCGAAGTTGGTAGATAGAGTGAAACAAGTGGAATGCGTACTCCAGGATGTGGCGCCAGCCCAAACTGCGTTGAAGGAAACAGTGACGGATGCCTTGGATTGTATTATGGCGTTGGAGAAGCGTGCTGAAGATGCTGAAAGTAGAAATTGGCGGAATAACATTCTCATAGTGAGCCTGCCTGAAAAAGTGGAGGGATCGAACATGGTGCACTATTTAGAGAACTGGTTGCAGTCGGTGGTGGCTCCTGAGGGATTGTCTCCTTTTTACACCCTGGAACGCGCACACAGAGTACCTGCGAAGCCGCCGCAGCAGGGGCGTCCCCCTCGCACCAATGGCCCATTTCAAGTAGGAAATAGCAAGGTTACTCTCTTTCCGGACTATACACTCGAGATCCAGTGGCGCCGTGCGTCCTTCCTGTCAGTCAAAAAAGAGTTACGGTTGGAGGGTCTCCAGTACTCCTTGTTGTTCCCAGCCAAATTGAGAATAATCTTGGATGGTAAGACTAGTTTCCATGGAACGCCAGAGGAGGCATGGACGTGGCTGGAATCTTATAGAGCTGGAAAGGATGGAACGGAATGACGGGACCAGAAACTTTCGGAAGAGCTTCAGCTATGCAAATCGCAGCGGCTTCGACACTGGAGGCAGGGCCTATGGAAGCCATCGACATCGCAAACTGAGGTGGAGCGACAGGGAGCGCTGGAGGCATTGTCTGCTTTGTCGGGTGACCGAATGGTGCAATCGCCGGAGTGTACGGACTCGGAGAAAGACAAGGCGCACTCGGACACAGAGACCTCAGAGGTGGACTGCATACGCCTACCACTGGTCACACCGGTGACAGCGGATGGACTGATGGTTGAGTAATGGTTTGCAACCTGGGAGGCTGTTGTGAGACTGTTGGGAGAAAGGAGGGGGCGTGTGGACGTTGTTGCGGAAACAGGGAATGGCATTTGGTGCTGCGCGGGGGGGGGCGCTTTATGAACCCATGATGCAAGGCAAGCTCGAAAATATTAATGGAGGATTAACAGAACCAGGAGTGGTGCGCAGGGGGGAAGAGAATGCCATGTTTATCCGGGGTTTCGAAGCGGGGATAGTCCTGGAGAGTAGGTGGTCACCGGTTGACACTGAGCACACCCATTGCCAATAAGTCGTGCCTGCAGTGACTACTGGTGGGCTTAGGTGTGTGTTGGTTGTTGAAATGGTTTGGATGGGGACTAGCAGTTTTGTTCTAGGTCCCGTTCTTGGAGGGGGGGTGCGGGGGGTGCAGGAGAGTTGGGGAAAGGGTTAGGGAAGGGGGATCGCCGGTGTGTTTACTAGGCTACGGAGTGAACTGTGGACATTATTCTAATGTGATGGGGCGGTACCTGATCTACGCTGTGTCACTTGGAATGTGAGGGGGCTTCATACAATGACGAGATCCATGCATATTTGGTCATGAGAGGGGTACATATAGCACTGCTCCAAGAAACCCACCTTACTACACCTTACTAAGGCAAAAGGTCTGGCGCTGCAGCGTAGGTGGAGAGGGCCGGTTTTTAGCACCACATACTCTGCGTTTGCACGGGGGCAATTGATCTGGATAAGTGCGGGGGTTCCTTTTCAGGTTACAAAACAAACTATCAACCCTGAAGGCAGAATTGTAGCAGTGGAGGGGAGATTACATGGTAGGGACAAGGCACTGTGTAGTATATATGCACCAAACATTGACCAGGCGCGCTTCTTGGACCGATTATCAGGCACATTGGCACATTACTTTACAGGCCTGGTAGTGTTGGGAGGGGATTTTAACTCCATAGTGGATGTGTCACAGGACAGATCACACCCCCCTTTGGCGGATTCCCCTGTCCGCAGATTGGCCAAATGTAGATTAGATTGGCAAAACAGATGGAACTTAGTGGACATATGGCGGATTCACCACCTGCAAGACCGGGACTATTCCTACTTCTCCGCAATGCACAAACTACATGTTCGGCTAGATGCAGTCTTATGCTCCACATCGATAGTGCCCTCCATAGTGCACTCAGAATATCTAGCTAGGACATTGTCTGATCACAACCCGTTGTTGTTTACTATGACCTGGATGGCGACGAAATCTGACATCCCCACTTGGAGGTTGCGCACCGAAACATTAGATGATTTGGTTTTTCAGAGGGAGGTTGGAGAGGGGATAACACATCATTTCAATGAGAATGCAGGTACGGCTTCCACTAGGGCAATGGAGTGGGACGCCTTTAAGGTGGTGATACGGGGGCTTTGTTTTAGTAAGCACGTAGGAGTGTGGAAGGTGCTGCTACAGGACGAGGACCGGGCTGAAAGTAGTTTGCGGTCGGCTGAGTTAGCAAGACCTGGGCATCCCGAAGTGCAAGCAGAAGTAGTGGCAGCAAAGGAACCCGTGGCAGGGGAGATAGAGAGACTGCGATGCTTCGATTATAAAACCTATGTTACGAAGGCTCATGCTGAGGGAGACAAGGCGGGGACGCTCTTAGCGTGGTTGGCCAACCCAACGACACAGGGCTCTCCAATTATGGTACTGAAGGCCCAAGATGGTAACACTATATACACCCAGCGTGATATTTTAGCCTGGTTCTTGGAGTACTATGAGGCATTGTATGAAAGCTCACTGGTAGAGGGGGAACCAGAAATTGACACCTTCTTGGAAAGTGTGCTCCTCCCACAGTTGGAAAAGGAACAAGCGAAATGTTTGGGCTGAGATACAACACTGGAGGAAATTAGGAGCGCCATTAAGGATATGGCCCTCAATAGGACGCCGGGCGTAGATGGATTGCCCGTAGAATTCTACTTGCAGTATGTGGACCTATTGGCTCTGTGGTTGCTGGAGGTTTATAGAGAGGCAAGAGAATTGGGTCAACTTCCTGTGTCAATGAGAGAGGCCCTCGTCATCCCATTATTAAAACCTGGGCGGGAGGGTACAGACACGACTGCCTACCGACCATTATCAATGTTGACTACTGATTATAAGATCTCAAGTAGGACATTAGCGTCTCCTCTCCTGCAGCATATGACTGGCCTGATCCATGGCGATCAGGCTGGGTTTATCCCCACAAGGAACACAGCTACTAACGTGCGGAGATTAGTGAGGATTTTAGGGGAGGATCAACCCAGTACGCCTATACCCACGGTGCTTTCAGTGGATCTAAAGAAAGCCTTTGATAGTTTGGAGTGGTTGTATTTATATAAGACACTAGGGCGGGTTGGACTGGGAGATGAATTTGTAAGCTGGACCCGGGTGTTGTATACATCCGCGGTGGCCATTGTGAAGGTGGGAGCGTTGATATCACCCCAATACCGAGTGGCCCGCTGGACGAGCCGGGGCTGCTCGCTCTCTCCACTATAAGTTCGCCCTGGCAATAGACCCTTTGGCAGCAAGAGCCAGATTAGGACAGAGCTATGAGGGCCTGAGGGTCAGAGGGGATCGGCAGTATATTTCATTATATGCGGATGATCTATTGATGTTTCTTGCGGATGCGGAGAGTGCACTCGACGGAGCAGCGGGCTTGTTGTCGGAGTTTGGCGACGTTTCAGGACTACGGGTGAACTGGACTAAGACGTGTTTATTCCCAGTGAAACCTGGCGGGTTACCACCCACTATATCTCGGGAAGTGCGCTGGGAGTCGACGTGTTTGACATACTTAGGCGTCCATGTCTATCATGAGGTCAACGACGTGCTGGAAGGGAACATAGGGAGATGCGTGAGAGCTCTGAAAGGTAGCATGGCCTTTTGGTCTACGCTTCTGCTATCAGTGATGGGAAGGATAGCTTTGTTAAAAATGGTGGCGCTACCTAGGCTGCTATATTATTTTATACCATTGCCTATCTGGGTGCCGGGCTCTATCTTTAAGTTATTGAAATCCATGATTGTAGGGTTCCTATGGAGATCTGGCCGACGGAGGGTGGCCCAAGCAACACTGGTAAGGCCAAAGGCAGAGGGCGGGCTAGCGGTTCCCGACTTGGAGCTGTATTATTTGGCGGCTCAACTCCGGGTATTGACACAGGCAGTTGCAATGGAATTTAGAGGCCCTGAGAACTTGAGAGGTGGGGGGATCCCGAGGCACGTTTTATCCTTTATAGTCTTACAACAAAAGCTTGATCTTAAGGATCTCTCTCTAGAGGATAAGACGTTGAGATTGTGCTGGAATCGCAGTCAGCGTAGGGCTGGAGTGCTACATCCCTATGCGCCCAAAATCCCGTTGGAGATGGTTACAGCCTTACCCCATGGCGGCGATTGGACGTCCCTGATGGAATGGGAACAAGCAGGGATCCAGGTACTCTGGGATTTATATGAGGATGGGGAATTGCTGTCCTATCTGGCACTGCAGGAGAGGTATGATCTTCCTGAGGGAGGATTCTTGATACACGCCGCGCTGGTTTATGCAATACGGAAACATTGGAGGGAGGGGCTAGCAGAACCCAGAACAACAATGGCATGTCAGTATGTAGTGATGGCGGCAGGGACTTTTAAAGCAGTCACATGCCTCTACTCCAGGATGTTAAACGAGGGATTGGCGCCACTGGATGCCTTGCAACTAAAATGGGAGGCAGGCATCGGGAAGTCCATACCTAAGAATGCATGGGGACTTGTACTACGTAGGGCTTGGAAAAGTACGAGGAACGCAAGGTTTCAACTGGTGTATTTCTTCAAACTACACAGTGGCATACTTAACACCAGGTAAGATCAGGAAGTATTTTAAGGTTGAAGATGCAGCATGCCCTTGGTGCACAAGTGAGGGGGTGGAGCTGGAACACATGCTGTGGGAGTGCCCTAAACTAGGGAATTTTTTAGAAGAAGTGGGAAGCATTTGAATGCAGTCACTGAGCGATGCTTAACTTTTGACATGGCAGTATGTATACTGCATTGGTTCCCTTACACCTCCAAGACAAAGGTGAGAAGTAAATTCGTGGATATGGGGTTACTGCTAGAAAAGAGGGAAATAACAAGGCACTGGAAGTCAAAGGAGGGTCCCAACAGCAAGAGATGGAGGGCTGAGCTGCATAAATGGGCTAGTAGCGAGAGTGTTCTTATATTTCAGCAGGCACGACGTTTGAATAATGAGAAAGCACTGGATTCTGCAAACGCATGGGAGACGTTGGTAGAATCTTTGTCTGATCACCAATCAGGGGAGGAGTAGGGGGAGGATGCAATGCACGGGGAAGACCCCTTCTATGTACATTGCAGGACACCTTGGATTGCAGTTGAATCACGAAATGCGTTTTGAATTTGATACTTAATGTAACACACACCGGTGGGGTGGGAGGGGGATGGACCAGAGTTGGGGTTAGGAGTAGTATTAGTAAGATGATTGAGATTTGCAGTACTGAGAAGTATTGTACGGTTATATGCAGACTGCCTAGCATTTACTGTATTGAACTCAGTTGTATTATGTGATTGTTTGAGTACGATGTGATGGGAAGGAACCAGTATTTGGCTTGGCGGGCGAAGACTGTGGATGATACCGTATTTTGCTGATATAAAACGAATAAAATATGTTTTAATTTTTTTTTTTTTAAATGAGGAAACGCAAATAAAAATGACACAGCTTACGACCAAAGGAGTGGGCGTGGTGCAAAAGACGTGTTAAATTTACCACCAGAATGTACACTGTATACCCTGATATTGAAGGGGGTCCCCTGTTTGGCCTTTGGTCAGCAAGACACATGTTAAAGCCTTGTTAACAAATCGGCTCACTGGTGTTTTAAGAAAATTTAGCAGAAGATAAATTGGCTGGAAAAAATTATTATGGCTCGGTGAGTGAGCTGGTTGGGACACACTAAACATGGGGATAGGGATTGTGTTGTCCTTAACGTTAGCAATGCATGGTGCGTACGTATTGCCCTAACGCACCTTAAAAACTCATATGGTGAGTCGATTGAGGCTCACCCATTGTTTTTTTTTTCCTCCACTATTTAAACACATGGTGAGAAAACAGTCTCTGTGGCCTGACTTACGTGCACATCTGCCTACTCAGCCTCCTCCGTTTAACCACCCAAACCGTTTTGATGTCCTTTCTGGGCTCTCAGAAATAGACTGACTAACTGGGAATTTCAGTCAACCAGATGCCATGGTGAGAATAGAACTGCCATATAGTGCTCAAGGGAGAGGGCCCAATTTCGGATGAACTGTCTAATAGGGATTGTTGGGACCCTAAAATACATTTTAACAGAAATAGTGAAGATGAATTGGAATTTTGTTCCCCCAGCCACAACCTAATTTTAGATGACATCCCAGCTAGGGAGAACGTGAGCCTTCCTATCACTATATCCGAACAAGTTATCTAAAATGAAATTACAGGGTTGGGTAAACGGTGTCACAATAAGCCTCCACTTGAACTCATTTCAGGGAATATAACAGGCATTCGCCCCAAACTGACCGACAAGGTATGGCTAAAATATATCAGAGGTTTTGACTTAATCTGTCTCCAGGAGACGTGGTATAAAAAAGACATCATGTTGAATGGTTATTGCTCTTACACAGTCCACGCATTACCCTCGCCAGCATGGAGGGCAAAAGGAGGGTTGGTTTTGTTAATTTCAGTCAAATATGAGGCCATAAAAATTTCTGTTGTTGGCACATCTCCCTGGTTCCAATTAATTTTGATATCTAACATGTTACAGGTTAAATTACTTGTGCTGAACTGGTATTATAATATTTGTAACCATACTAGTTGCCAGGTTATTGAGGCATTGCAGGTAGACATTAATAAAATTTCGGAGAAATGGCAACCATTCTGTATTCTCTTGGTGGGTGATTTTAATTGTTCCATTTGTCCCCATAGCATTGGCCACGCCAGCGGGATGTCAAGTGTAGAGGGACAGCCTCTGTCGCATTTTATTCACTCCCCTCAGGGTGAGGCCCTAAATTCTATTATTCTGGAGAATGATCTGGGCCTCATTAATGACTTAGCTAGTAATTCCTCAATAGAGTGCCCAACTTACATTGGTGGAGGTAGGGAAAGTTTTATTGATTTTATGTTTATTTCACTCAAGTTCTTGCCACTTATCAGAGACTTCGAGGTGGAGCTAAACAGCCCGAGTGATCATAGTGTCCTTTAGTATACTAGCTCGGACAGGGAATGCAGATGGCTATCAAGTCCATTTTAATGCCAACAAAGGGGTAAGACTGAACTTGAATAAAAGAAACCCCTCTGAATGTGAGGCAAAAACCGTTAAAACTATGACTCGATTATGAGGTGTTTATCCCATGAGTTGCCCCTAGCCGAGATTATTCGGGAATTTGAACTGATTTGCTCTGATGTAGCCAACAATTTGACCAAATCAATTAAGCTTAAGGACCTCTCGGAGAAAAGGAGGTTTAACGTGAAATGCTCAAGTGCCCATAAAATTCTAAAGCTGGCGTTGCACGCAAATCCTTGAGATGGAGCTCAAATTAAATATGCTGGGAAGGCTTATGAAAGTATAGTCAAGCAGAGGAAAGAAGAACTGAGGTGCCTTGCCTGGGACGACTTGGAGAGAGCTAGTTCCCTTAAGGACTCGAAAAGCTTCTGGGAAATCATAATCGCCCACTGTTTAGTGAAGAGGTGAACAAAATGCATTCCCTGATTTTGGGAGACGCCTGGGAAGCTCACTGTGCGGCTATATTTAGCCCTAATGGCCAGCAGCTCGAGGTACCCAGTGAGTATCTGCCCCTAGATTTTACTTCAGCCTTTTAATTAAGAGCATCAATTTCAATACCCGAGGTTTAGGAAGCTATGGCAAAAGGAATTACCATGAAAGCTTCAGGTCCGGATGGAGTGCTATTAGACCTTTTTAAATGTAACCCTAAGCTGTGGGCCCCATTATTTACCAACGTGTTTAAAGCACTGGTGACCGGCCCTATCCCAACAACCTGGAAGGCAGCCATCAGGTCCCTGTGTTCACAAAAGGTAACAGAAACAACCCTGCCTGTTATAGGCCGATCTCCCTCATTGATGCCACAGCGAAGCTATTGGAAAGGGTCGTTCTCACCCGACTAGAAACCTGGGTGTTAGACACAGGAGCGTTAGCAAGAACACAGTATGGTTTTAGGAGGGGAATGGGCACTCGTGTTTAAAATGGGACTTAAAGAAGCCTTCATTTCTCTCCTCCTTAGGCTGCATGCTTCCACATCTGTTAATATAAGATACGGTCTACATGGGAAACAAACTAGACCTATTGCCTCCACTGATGGTGCCCGACAGGGATGTATTTTAGCTCCTTTCCTCTTCACCACTCATACAGAAGGAGAAAACCAATGATTCAGAGATATAGTGACAATTGTTATGTATCTAATAGGAATGGAGGTACTTTCTCAGTCACTCAGGCAGTATTCAGGCAGTGGTGGAATCACCCAGCCACTACTCAGGCAGTCATCAAATCAGTGATTCACTATCCATGGAGTTATTCAATTATCCAGAAACTATACATGTACTCTTGCAATTTGGCAGGCCTACATTATGTAGTTATTGAAATATGCAGGTACTACATATACATTCATCTAATCACCAAGGTACTATCTATTGAGTTATCCAATTAACAAGACTGTAACTATGCAATCATTATAACATCTGCCGCAGAACCTATGCAGCCATCTAAACACCCACTTACAACCCATGCAGTCATAGAAATACTGAGACATATGCGTGCACTGATGAAACACTCAAAGTCTACTCATGTAATTACGTAGCAAGTACCATTGTAGTAAACCTATCAACCATCCAGTGCCTATGCAGTCATTTAATTACTGAGCCAATAGTCTTGCACTAATACAATCACCCCCAGGAGTATACTTACTTTCATCCTATCTCTCAAGCTTTAAAAGTGGAATTATGCATTCACTCAGACACTGGTCATGCACTCATCCAATCAGGTAGGCACTACTGATGCACTTATTCAATTCTGCGGGCACTATCCATGTAGTTATGTAATCATCCAGGCGCTAACTGTTCACTTAACAAAAAAGACATGGGCTACAACCACTATTCATCCTCTCATCAAATAGACTGGGTGTTATGCATGGGCTTAAACAATGATGTAGGCACTATCCATGCACTCCATAAATCACCTATATACTATGTATGCACTCTTGAAATCATCCAGGCACCAGGGTACTAGTGGTATACTCATGCAAAGACGCAGGCTGTAAGAATGCAGATATTGAATGTCCCATGGAGTTATGACATAGTTAAGGAGTCATCTAGGCAGTACTTGTATCCTCAGGGAATCACCTAGGCACTATCTATACACTCATTCAATCATCCAGGGAGTACTGATGTATTAACCACATATCCATGTATTTACAAGTTTAACTGAATATGATGGGTGATAGGTTTACTACAATGGTACTGTACATAATTACATGAGTGCATGAGTAGAGCCTGAGTGTTTCATTAGCGCACGCATATACCTCAGTATTTAAGTGTGTGCATGGGTTGTAAGTGGGTATTTAGATGGCTGCATTGGTTCTGCGCAAATGTTATAATGATTGCATAGTGACAGCCTTGTAAATTTTGTGGTAAATTTGAAAAAGTGTAGAAAAAAAGAGATGCAGTAAAACATAAAGAACGAGTTGTGCGAGTAGTTGATAATGCCTTTGCTTTGAAGTGGAAGCTTTTCATTTAGATTCTAGATAGAATGAAGACTCTTGACAAAATAGTGTTTTGCAAGAGGAGACCCAGAAGAAAAGATTAGTGAATAGAGGCAACTGTTGTACAGGTTTTAGTGGACAATTTACACATTCTTCTTGTTCAGAAACTTTCTTTAATGAAGAAGGCTATCTCCAGGATAACAAATTAGTTTGTGCTAAAGATTTATAAGAACAATATTATCAAATGAAGAATGGTAGCACTATAGCAAAAGAGGTGATGGTATCTAGAAATATAGAAAAATGTATTGCAGAAGAGGTATGTGGAAGGCGTAGTCACCATACTGTATACAAATAGTTTTTCGAGTATTAGGAATCCATTTATATATTAAGAAAATTCCTATGTATCTTTCCAAGGCGAAGTTTAAAACACAAAATCAGTTATACCACTCAACAATACGAACTTTAGGTAGGAGACTAAATTATGGGAAAACTCCTGCTTTATGTTTAAGAGAAATAAGTAGAGCACTATTGCATGGTAGTGAGGCCGACGTAAAAATGGTTTCTGGTGATGTGCAGTTTTGTTTCTGATTAGGATTCTAGGGACAATGAGGAGTTGTTAACAGGAGGAGTTGCAGAACAAGACACATATATTAAAGTTAATAGTTTTACAAAAGAGATTGCAAAATTTAATAGAGTATTCTGTAAAAAGCAGACTATGTTTCTATATGTTGTTGACACGCTTACTAGAAGATTTAAACCCAGACTGTAGACTTCTATTTAAAAAGTGAAAAAGTAATTTATGATAACTGGCAAAACTTAGCTGTGTATTTAATTGTAGAGGAATGGTCTGACTTGTGTATATGGCAAGTTATACGTAAGTAGTGTTACAATAAATTGGAAGATAATAAAATGAACAACAGATAGATATTAGATGCCCATTTTGTAAGATGCTAAAATGCCTGCTAATGTAGAAAAACAATGGATGTCAAATAAAACAAGCATTGGAAATGCAATAGGTCTCGCAGCATTAGAGTTAGTGCTTTTAGAATTGTTTATGGGTTTTTTTGTAAATCTTTAGCATTTTTGTTTCCTGTAGCCAATGCTAAAGAATAAAAAAAAAAAGCCATAAACATTTCTAAAAGCTCTAACTCAAATGCTCCGAGACCTATTGCACTGTGTGAGGGTGAGGGGTTGAGGGTGAGTGAGGGTGAGGGTGAGTGTGAGTTAGGGTGAGGGGTTGAGGGTGGGTGAGGGTGAGGGGTTGAGGGTGAGTGAGGGTGAGGGGTTGAGGGTGAGTGAGAGTGAGGGTGGGTGAGGGTGGGTGAGGGTGAGTGAGGGTGAGGGGTTGAGGGTGAGTGAGGGTGAGGGCGAGTGAGGTGTTGAGGGTGAGTGAGGGTGAGGGTGAGGGGTTGAGGGTGAGGGTAGGTGAGGGGTTGAGGGTGAGTGAGGGTGAGTGAGGGTGATGCTGAGGGGTTGAGGGTGAGTGAGGGGTTGAGGGTGAGTGAGGGTGAGGGATTGAGGGTGAGTGAGGGTGAGGGGTTGAGGGTGAGGGATTGAGGATGAGTGAGGGTGAGGGGTTGAGGGTGAGTGAGGGTGAGGGGTTGAGGGTGAGTGAGGGTGAGGGGTTGAGGGTGAGTGAGTGAGTGAGGGTGAGTGAGGGTGAGGGGTTGAGGGTGAGTGAGGGTGAGGGGTTGAGGGTGAGTGAGTGAGGGTGAGTGAGGGCGAGGGGTTGAGGGTGAGTGAGGGTGAGGGGTTGAGTGAGGGTGAGTGAGGGTGAGTGAGTGAGGGTGAGGGGTTGAGGGTGAGTGAGGGTGAGGGTGAGTGAGGGTGAGGGTGAGTGAGGGTGAGGGTGAGTGAGGGTGAGGATGAGTGAGGGTGAGTGATGGTGAGGGTGAGTATCGAACCACAGCTAGGTGTCAACAACCAAGACTATGACAAAATTATAGCAATGGCAACACAGCATGACACCATTGGAAGGTCTCGGTTGCAGAGCTCGACCAGCCCTACTGAACTGGATCACATGATCCATGTAGATGTTTAGTGTTTTTATAAAACTCTTAATACTGTGGCTATTGGCCTAGCGGTTAGTAGTCCACTTTAAGGCACTCCCAATTCTGACAAATAGCGGAATTTAATCATTTAGAGAAAAAAAATGAATTGTTCAGAATCACACAATGTGCTTGAATAGAGAAGCCAGGATTAGAAACCGGGCCATCGGATAACACACCATTAGAAGCCATCAACCCCACCCCTAGACCACATCACATGCTTGAACTAGCATTGCATTGAGCTGGGTGTTGCCTAAGTCCGGCAGTACAGAGAGGAACCAAAACTCGACATTTGTGTCTAAAACCACAGGTCCTACAGTGTGTGAAGTCTCAACAACCCCTCTGGTTGAGGCTAAGCCTCTCAGGCTTAATCAACAAAGGAAATCGAGGCATCTAAAATGGCTTAATCTGGCTTAATCATTTTATTGTCATCCAGAAAACCGGTAACATTGCAAAACTGAGTGTGACGCTCCCCTTGTCTCTCGCAATTGTGCACAGCACGTGCGGCACTCTGAACGTGCTCGCTGAGTTTCTCCCCAGATTTGCACTGCAGCCCCAGTGAGCCTGAACACGGAGGTGGGGGGTGAAGAGGCCGAGTGCTGTTTGCGCACACACCAGCTGTTCCTTAATCCACACTGACCTTCTAGTTCCAGCCGCCCTGTCAGACAGGAGAGGCATGCAGACCCCAAAGACAGGCAGGAGGCAGGGACAGGCAGCGTGGGAACCGGGAACGGAGGAGAGAGGCAAGAGGAAGGAAGGACGAGGAGAGGAAGGCCATTGAAGGGGGCGACTGAACCTCAAGGCAGAAAATTGAGGAGCATAATTGAAAAGGAGGCCGAAGGAAAATGTTTAAATTGAGGGACAAAGGTAGAAGGTGGGGGCACTTGGGAGAAATATTGTAAAGCTCGAGGAAAAAGAATACAGGAAGGGAATACCTGAAAGGAGAGAGACAAACGGAAACAAGCCTTTCACCGTAACACGGCGGGCAGGGGAGGGGGCGGGCAGGGGAGGGGGCGGAGAGGGGAGAGGTGCGACACGGCAGGCAGGCAGGGGAGGAGAGTAGGAGGAGGAGGGGGGAGGAGAGTAGGGGAGGCACGGCCTAGCGGCAGGCAGGCAGGGGAGGAGAGGAGGAGGGGGTAGGAGAGTAGGGGAGGCACGGCCTAGCGGCCGTGCAATCAAGTAGTGAGGGGGCGGAGCTGGGGGAGGCTGTGAGAGAGAGTAGGCAAGGCAGGCGGCTGGGGGCATGTGCACGCGCATTTAAGCTCAATGCGCATGCGCATTGAGCTTAAATTTCTCGTGCACTGCAAGGAATCGCCACGATTCCTTGCAGTGTGGATAAAGAGCGGATAAGTGCCAATACTCTCGCCTTGCTCGATGCGCATGCGCATCGACAGGCGAGACCTAAACACATCAACATTTATTATTCTTTCCAGCATTGCAAAGGGCCGTTATGGACTGCTCTTGTGCACTGATTTTGAGATTGGACTTTTGAATTAGGGCCGGGAGCCGCGTTGGTGTAAAAAGGGGTGTGGCCTCAGACCACCCCCAGCAATCCAGGTGTGTGGTGCTTACTGGAGGTACCTGCTGGGTTAGTTGTCTCCCAGGGTCCCTCAGGAATGAAGGGGACTTAATACCCCAGTTTAGAACGCGACAGGAGGCGCTTTTGCTGAGTGGTGGGGAAAGGGGGCGTGGCCTTTGTCCTCCTCTCAGCAATCCCACTGTGTGGGGCTTACTGGATGTAAGAGGTAATCTAGTTGGCCCCTAAAGGACCCCCAGCAGCGTAGGGGACTTCAGTCCCCATCTAAGAGCGCACCAGGGAGTGCATTGCAGAGTGGTGGGCAAAGGGGTCTTGGCTTGCTAAGAGAACTTAGCAATCATGCTGTGTGGGAGGGGTAGTTGGCCGCCAAGGATGTCCTTGGGACCAACTACCCCTCTTGTTACCTCCAGTAAGTCCCACACAGTGGGATTGCTGAGACGTCTTCGGAGGCCATGCCCCCTATTCTCCACCACTCTGCAAATGTGCCTCCTGACACACTACGGGATGGGGGATGAAGTCCGGTTTACTCCTGAGGGACTTTGGGGGCCAAGAAGCACTGGTAAGTCCTACGCAGCGGAATTCCTGAGCGCTGGTTGGAGGCCCAACACCCTTTCATCATCACTCCCCAAACGCGACTACTAGTTAAAGAAGTGTTTGTAATGTAATAGGTTTCGCAGTCGCGAGAATTGGAGCTATTGGCGTTGTAAATGCAAACTTATTTTACTAATGTATTTTGGAGTGGAGTGGATGTACGTTGTGGGTAGTGGAATTATTTGGTATGTTGTGCAGTGAAATTATGTGGATAGGCCGTATGTGGCATTTAGTGTATAGGAATTATGTAGAGTGGGATTATGTGTTATAGAGAGTTATGTAGTATGGTAGTCTGTGTTGTGGAGTGGTAACCTCAGTTTTAGTCTTCCTCGTTTCCATAGAAGCTCAACTATGAACTCAGAAAGACAAAAAAAAGGAATCACTGAGGAGAACTTGTGGATCTAGTCAGAGGTATGAGCAGGGCCACTGGAATTATGTGACGGTTTGGCTGCACCGACGTTCACATAATTATACATTTTCTGCATTAGCCACATAATTCATCATCTGCACCCTAATCTGCAGATTTGAAGCCTTGTTTCTAGCTCAAACGTTAACAAAAATGCAGTGACAAGTGTTACAGCGTTGTGGAAGGCCCTTTGCAAACCTAGAATGGTCACCTGTTACGTATTGCTAAATGTGGGTGTTAAATTGTTACTAATGGTGTGCAAGCCACTCTTGCTTCCCTGCGCGCCTCTCTTGCCTCTTTCTACATTTCTGTTGCTTCTTTCTGCACGTTTTTCTTTTTCTGCACTTCTCTTGTCTCATTCTGCAAATCTCTTGTACTTTCTGCACCTCTCTTGCCTCTTTCTGCATGTCTGTTGCCTCTTTCTGCACCTCATTTTCTTCTTTCTTTACCCCTCTAATGTCATTCTGCACATTTTTTGCCACTTTCAGCACCTCTATTCCTTCTTTCTGCACTTCTTTTGTTTCTTTCTGCACTGATCTTGCTTTTTTTGCGCCTCACTTGCCTATTTCTACACCTCTATTGCCTCCTTCTGTAGTTCTCTTGCCTCCTTCTGCACTTCACTTGCCTCTTTCTGTAACCCTCATGCCTCTTTGTGCACCTCTCTTGCCTCCTTCTGTACCTCACTTGCTTTCTGCAGCCTTTTTCCATTTCTGCACCCCTCTTCCCTCTTTGTGCAACTATCTTGTCTCTTTCTATACCTCTCTTCCTTCTGCACCACTCCTGCCTCTTTCTGTACCTCTGTTCCTTCTTTCTTCACCTGTCTTGTCTCTTTATGCACCCTTCGTACCTCTTTCAGCACCTCTGTTGCTTCTTTCTGTAGGTCTCTTCCTCTTTCTGCACTCCTCCTGCCTCCTTCTGCACCCCCTTGCCTCTTTTTCCACCTCTGTTGGTTCTTTTTACACCTCTTTTGCTTCATTCAGCATTTCACTTGCCTCTTTCTGTACCTGTCTTGCCTCTTTCTGCACCTCTGTTGGTTCTTTCTGCACTGCTCTGGCTTCTTCTGCACCTCTGTTCCAAATTTCTACATCCCTGTTGCCTTTTTCTGCACCCCTTTTCCTTCTTTCTGCACCTCTCTTGCCTCAGTCTACCCACCTGTCCCCTCTTTCTGTACCTCTTTTGCCAGTTTCTGCAACACTCTAGCCTCTTTCTGCAGTTCTCTTGGCTCCTTCTGTACCTCACTTGCCTCTTTCTGCACCTCAATTGGTTCTTTTGCATTGCTCTCGTTCTTTCTGCACCTCTCTTGCAAATTTCTATACCCCTTTCTGCGCCCCTTTTACCTGTTTCTGCTCCCCTCTTGCCTCTGTCTGCACCTCTGCTCCCTCTTTCTGTACCTCTTTGACCTGGGTCTGCAACTCTCTTGCCTCTTTCTATAGCTCTCTTGCCTCCTTCTGCACCTCTGTTGCTTTTTCTGCACTTTTTTTGCCTCTTTCTGCACCCCTATTGCTTCATTCTGCACTCCTCTTCCTTCTTTCTGCACACCTCTTCCTTCTTTCTGCACACCTCGTGCCTCCTTCTGGACCTCTGTTGCCTCTTTCAGCACCTCTGTTGCTTCTTTCTGCACTGCTTTTGCTTCTTTCTGTACATCACTTGCCTCTTTCTGCATTTCTCTTGCTTCTTTCTACACATCTGTTGCTTCTTTCAGCATTTCTCTTCCCTGTTGCTGCACTACTCTTCTCTTTCTGTTCCTCTCATGCCTCTTTGTGCACCCCTCCTATGTTTTTCTGCACCCCTCTTGCTTCTTTTTGCACCTCTGTTGGTTCTTTCTGCACTGCTCTTACTTTTTTCTGCACCCCTGTTCCCTGTTTCTGCACCTTTCCTGCCTGTTTCTGCACCTCTCTTGCCTTTTTCTGCAACTCTGACTTACAGATAGTTTGAATCCCCCTGCCCTATTATATACTAGGGTCTTACAGGGGAGGTGATGCCAATCACAGGGGTACCCCAACCCATAGTGTACCCTAGTGTATGTAGGGGTTTCACTGTATTCTGAGTGTCTTTCAGCATAGCACTGGCTCCGGTACCAGTCAGAAAAAAGTTGGGGGCACAGGATGACTTTGCACAAGGCCTTTTTCTGCACCTCTGTTGGTTCTTTCTGCAGATCTCTTGCTTCTTTCTTCACTTTTCTTCATCTTTCTGGACTTCTGTTGCCTCTTTCTGCATTTCTCTTGTTTCTTTCTGTGCCTTTCTTCATGTTTCTTCACATGTCCTACCTCTGTAGGCATAGTTAGAAATTATCATTTTAAAAACCTTATCAATTCACAGAAGAAACCATAGGTTTGAGGGACGTTATAGTTAGAAATTATCATTAATGAACCTAAGAAATTCACTGAAAAAAACATAGGTTTCAGGGACGTTATAGTTAGAAATTAGCATTTAAAAAACCATAGCAATTCACTAAAAAAAACATAGGTTTCAGGGATGTTATAGTTAGTTGGACATTTCACTCGTACAAAACCAGAGAAATTCATCCCATTCTAGTTAGTTGAGCTAACTATAACTCGCTCCCCCGCAATGCACTGCTCATGACTTCACATATTACAAATATTCATTATGGAGTTGGTTCATTTTTCGCCTTATCAGAGCTATTTCCAATGGAAGGAGGACTAGTTCCGGCAACTTAGCGGTACTTCCATGGGAAACTGTATGGCGCCCTCGTATGCAAATCTAGTAATGGGAAGATTTGAAATGGAGTACATTTTATCAAACCAAGAATGGAAAAATCAAACTAAAATGTATCACAGATACATTGACGATATCTTCATGTTATGGAGTGGCACTAAAGAGGAGGCTAATATAGCAATGGAAACATGGAACCCCTTTGACGAACATTTACAATTCACCAGTGAAACCTCAGACACACAAATCACATTCTTAGATGTATTGATCCTAAAGTATGAGAAGGGCTTACAAACTGACGTGTATTGGAAAAAAACAGATAGGAGTAATCTGTTACATTTCTCAAGTCATCACCAAACAGCACTTAAAACACATCTTCCAGCCTCACAAATGATGAGAATTAGACGTATCGCATCTTACTCTGAAAAGACACAACAAAGAATAAGTGAAATGGCTGAAAGATTCACAGATAGAGGGTACCCTCCACCGATCATAAATAAAGCCATAAACAAATGCCTAATAACACGAGAAAGTGCGTTAGAAAAAAGAGAACACCAGAAGAGTGGTGGTATCAAAATTCTCAACTTCCAGCAAAACATTCAAGAAAATCATTTATAAACACTGGCCAATACTAACTATGGAGCCGGATTTTAACCAGTCTTTTCTACAACCTCCAATTTTTGCTTATACTCGACAAAAGCATATAGGAGAAAAACTTAAACAAAAACAACCACAGAACCTACCACATAGTGGAACGAAGCCATGTTTGAACTGCCAGAACTGCAACAATATTATACAGGGTACTACAATCAATCATCCAATGAAGGGCAATAAAATCAAATTACATGTAACAGCTACCTGTGAAACATCTAATGTTGTTTATTTACAAAAATGCCCATGTGGTAAAATTTATGTGGGTAAAACTGATAGAAAAGTACGCCTGAGGATTAACGAACATAAGTCCAAACAAAAGAACAAATAACTTGAAATCGACAGTGGGCGCCCATTTTATGGAACAAAATCATAATATATCCCAATTGAGATTTATGATTCTGGAAAAAATAGATAAAGTGGAAGGAAGTGACAATAATAAATACTTATTACGACGAGAGAATTACTGTATGATGAAACTGCAGTCCCGAAAACCCTTTGGACTTAATGAAAGGATTGAATTTGCCTGTTACTTATAAGTACAGGTTTCGTTTTGCACCGAGGGACTGTTCCAGCTGTAGTACAATTTTGAATGCTCACTAGAATATATTTCTCTCTGTGTTTAGCCGCACATTATGATTTACATTTTACATTACAGCACTATAAACGTGTTTTTTTCATGTAATCTTCATTTTATCCAAACACTTTTTTATATGGCTTCTCATTACACTAGGCATTAGAACATTTCAATATGTCCGCCGCAGCCACTGTTTCAATTTGTGTCCACCCCTCGCTTTCTACCATCTTACACCACGACATTACGTTCGCGTAATACGTACATCAGAACGACCTCCGATTAGTAAACAGACTCGCTTGACACCATGTACACCAAGAACCTGCCGCTTTTACACCGGTCACCCGACACCTACTATAAAGTAAGTGGAGAATTCTGAAGTGCAATGTTTAGCGCGATGTTTAAATATTGCTCATATTCTTTTACACGGCAAAGACGTGCCTTACTATATATTTAAATAACGAAAACGTGAATGCCGATACTGTCGTGTACAGGACATCGCGCCGATCTTACTGCACAACACGACTGCGTACAGGTGTGGTGGTCCCTGACGGACTCCAGTTCCGTGTCTTTACGCTGATCGCCTGAGGAAAGTGCGAGGGAGAAGCCGGCTGCTGGCTGTTGACTGCTCTCGGCTTGGCAGCTCTCGGATTTCAGCTTTCAGCTCGGCAGGACCAGCCCCAGACTTTTAGCCCCCAGCTTGCTGCCTCCAGCGACCTCCACACAAGTGGGAGTAAGTTATCGACCGGCAAGAGCAGGTGAGGCGGGAGTGCTGCGGGAACTGAAACAGGCTGAGCGGTCTGAGCGGGGGAGCACTAACGCTTGCACAGGTGTGCAACACAGCCCCAAAATACAGCACAGTAGCAGCAACAGCTGGGCGGGAGACGAAGCCGACAGCAGGGTGCAGCTCAATACGGAGCCTTGAGTCTCGAGTCACGACATTGTTTGCCCCTTGATTGATAGCCAGTGTCAGCACAGCAGGTCGCTGCAGGAATCCAGCCCGCGATCTGTGTCCCAAGCCCCGGGGAGAGGCCGGGAGAAGCCGCGGTAATTTCAATTGCGGCCATCACTCGGGACCGGACCGGACCTGAACCAGACCAGCCCAGGGGGCGAATTCGCCAGTGCGGTTGCGGCCATCGTCACCCGCATGTACCGCCTGTCCACAGTGGGTCCACAGCCCAGTCCAGCTCTGCCCTGCCCAGCCCAGCCCCGCCGGTGTCGGTGGGGTGAGAGACATCAGTGGTGAGGCGAGGTGAGCCCTGAGCTGAGGCGTGGTGCGGTCAACGTTGAACAGACTCCATATGACGCTATAGGAGTGTGGAGTGCGGTTTCTTCTGTGTTTTTTCTCCCTGGTGTTGATGGCTGTGACTGACCTCGCTGAGGGAAAACGCCACCTTGCTGCTAACACTTTGCGGCTAATACCATCGACCTCTCACGGCCCCCGCGCGCCTCGAGGTTACGGAGGGAGGTTATATCTTTTGCCGGAAAATGAGCCCCTGTGCCAACTCGGGACTGCGAGGACCAGCAGCCACAGCGGCGCTCACAAGCCGCAGCTGGTCCTCTTCCCGACCCCACCCCTCATCTGGATATATCGGAGTGGTATTTTAAATCCTCTGGTTTCTGCTGTGTTTTTTCTCCCTGGTGTTGCTGGCTGTGACGGACCTCGTCGAGGAAAAACACCACCTTGCTGCTAACACTTTGCTGCTTTTACCATCGACCTCTCACGGCCCCCGCTGCGCGGGAGCCGTTCGCCTCGAGGTTACCGAGGGAGGTCATATCTTTTGCCAGACACTGAGCCCCTGTGCCAACTCGGGACTGCGAGGACCAGCAGCCACAGCGGCGCTCACACGCCGCAGCTGGTCCTCTTCCCGACCCCTCCCTTCAGTACTTTACCATTTCTCACAACGCGTACGCGGGACGCACGCGGGTCGTAGCCCGGGGCGAAGCCCGGGCAAAGGGCGGATCCTCAGAGGCTGAAGTAGGCAGAGCTGTGCCCATTCCTTTTCAAATAATTTGCTTTTTTATGTGTGTGCTCTATTCACTGTCTGTTAGCAGTTTAAATTGTTCTTATTATTGTGAATCAATATAGTTTTCAGTGATCTTCTGTGTTTTCCTCTGTTCTCTGAAATGACGGCCAAAAAGTTAAGGGCAGGTAAAATATTAGTGGGAAGGTCGTGCTCTAAAACTAAATCGAATCCTCTACGAAATAAGGATAGCCATGCTACGCAATTAAAGGGCACCTGCCAGTTATTTAATCTTTGGGAAAGGGGAAAGAATAGAGCCACAATTGTAGGGTCCACGTCTGATTACATGGTTGAAAAGAGCATTGTTGTAAAAGATCATATTACTATGATGGGGTTACGCACTGAGGGTTTGACGGAACAAAACAACAAGAAAGAGGGAGCTACCACATTAGTTGAAATTGTAGAAGGTCACCCTATTTTGGAGAATTGTGTGTCTCCCTCCCTCTAAACATTAGGGGACAAAAACATACAATCCCCTCATCCCCTCCGAGCTCCATCAGAAGCTAATTCAAAAGCAGTGGGGGCTATAGTATATGTCCCTTTTCTTAATCCCAGCGAGTCTCCTTCTAAAAATACGCTTAGCTCTTCACTTCCGAGAGGAGTGCGAAATAACGATTTAGTCTCTTCTGATTTAGATATGGAGCTTTGCAGGAGATATATTGAGGAAGATTCTGGTAAGGCTCTTGATCCTATAAAGACCCCAGCAGTATTGTGGTTCTGAAAATTATGGACCCTGCTTTAATGTGGTACCGAAGCCCAACACTCGTGTCACAAAATATCATCATACCATGACGAATTTGGTATCGGCAGACCGGTAATGATTAGGACATTATACCTATGCATTTGCGTCGTGATCGAGTGATGCAATCACCCGTAAACCATAGTTTTCGTCTTGAACCCTTGGGTTCCATTTTGTGAGCGGCATCCATCTTGTGGTTGCCCTTACATAGTCAATTGATCAAGGCCGAATTCGATCTGAAAGGACACGTACACCGTAGCTGACTCCCCCATGACCTGGCCGAGCTGACTCCACTGCCTCCAGCCAAACCTGTTCGGGCGGTTCCTCGCCCAGTGGCCGAGTGAGATAGCATCAAGGCACAACATGTCATAACCCTTCATCACACCCAAACCATGTTTTTTCACACACACACACCTGTCCCTGTTTCTTGGTTATGACTAGTTTTACGATGAGGAGGTGCCCGACTTTATTGGGGTTTCATCGATATCTGATGGAAGTTCTGGGCCTGGATGGGTAATCTATCACGAACTGGACATACGAAAATGTGGGCTTGCCGTCATGACTTTGCTTTTTCATTGTTGTGGAAATATGTATATGACCGTAATGTAAACCAAAGAAGTCTTGCCTGAAGCTGATATTTCTGTATAAAAGGAGAAGCATGGTTCTGTAAAAACGAACAGTCTCCTGAGAATATACACACCTTGCTGTTGTACTTCTAGGACGCTTGTTACTTGGTTGCAGCCAATAAAACTCGATCTTTGACATAACCTAGAAGACTCTGTGTTTCTGTGGTCCAGAACAGGAAGAACTCAAGAGGTCTCTGGGTGTTCCCCCTGGCACCACCGGGTTCCTAAAAACCCGGCACCTCAGTTTCTTCTCCCTCTGGCCTCCAACTGTATAGTAGTACCCCCTCTAATAAATCCCATTTTATTATTTCCCAGTCAAATACTTCCATGAGCCCTAATCTCATCAGGCTTCTTTGTTGGCATTAAAAGATGAGATTGGGGACGTAAAAGGAGTTCTAGACACTTCAATCTCCTTAGTACAAAGGTTGGTCCCCTCACCATCTAATCCCGCCATATCCCTTAATAACCCTCTTTGTTCATCCAGTGGGTGTAATACTGAAAAAGGGGGTCCTTCTAGTTCTGCCCTTCTGGGGAATGCGATCAAATCAATTGGCCCTGCATTAACAGTTCTTAATCCCCTAGCTAGACCTCATCCCAATAAGGTGGAATGAGTTGTGGTCTTTAAAAAACCTCCCGAGATGCCCAAAGAAGAAAGTATTGACACTCTTATCCTCGATTTATTTCCTTTATTTGATTCTGATTGCATCCTAAATAGATCTCTACTTCGTAAATGTTTTCAGGAATCCGCAAGTTTGAAATTATTACAATCTGCAGATATAGATAAAGTACTGATCCTGAAGACAGAGGCCGGAATTCGAACAAGGGTAAAGTTTTACTCTAAATTAGTAGTAAACCTTATCCTTCAACGGTCGGAAGATTTTCAGAGTAGAGGGATCGATGTCATGCCCTTCTGGGGGAATTTTTTATCTGGTAGACCTTTTAAACCCTCTAAATTCTTAGGTCCTCCTTTTTCACTCCTGCAGGCAGCCTCTGGTAGCACAGAGCGGTTTGGCGGACTTGATGATTTGAACATCTGTATATCAAAAGATTTCCGCCTTGTGTCTTATACTAATCCTCCTATGCCCCCTCTCCATGATAATGCTGTTGATGAGAGTCTCCGATGGAACTGGTTGCCCGGAGTTCTTTCGAGGAAATTGACAAATAAGTCTGTGTCCCATTGTCATCTTTAGCAGCGACATATCAATATTATCTTGGAATGCTGCTGGGTTGAAGAATAGCCCTGAAAAAATTCAATTTCTTCTTTCCTTAGAAGCCAGTGTGATTTGTCTCCAAGAGACGTGGTGTTCGGAGAAAATTTCGGTAGGAAGGGACTATTTTGTATTGGAGGGTTATGCTTCCCCCTCAAGGAGAAGTCATGCTAGCGGGGGTATTGCTTGTCTACTGTCTAACCAGGTAAAATTGATTTTCTCTCATTATCTGGATTCTTGTAATCTCTTTCAGGCAGTAACGTTGTCTAGTTCTGACAATGTTGAAGTTTCTAAACCCTTAGTTTTGATTAATGCCTATATTCCCCCCGATGTTTGCTCCAACCTAATTTTAAAAAAGGTCTTTGCCTATGTACAGAGTATTAGGGAGAAAACTCCCACTCCTCATATAATTTTGGTAGGGGACCTGAATTGTAAAATTTCTAATCTGAGTCTGAGCCTGTTTTGAGACAAATATAAAGAAGAATCCCAGCAGATTCCCAAAGCTCTCTTCCCTGAGAATATTAAAACGAATAAGAGAGGGAAGATACTTCTTGAAGAACTCTCTGAGATGGATGGGATCATTGTGAATGGAAGGCTCCCCTCCGATTCCCCTGCAAACTTCACCCATAAATCTAATCAGGGTGAATCTATTTTAGATTATGTAATAGTGGAGAATTCTGCCTTTGCCTTACTAAAGGATCTTAGGGTTATTGAAACACTTTTTAGCAACCACAAATTACTATCTATCTCTGTAAAAATAAATCCTCCCAAATCGGACCGTTGGTCGCTAAATAGTGATCTGGTGAGTTTTGGAGTTAAATCTGGGAGATGCTACTGGAATGCAAAGGCCCTAAGAGGCTTCGAGAGCATTCTTGATGTAGCAGTAAATGACCTTGCTAATTGGCATGGTTTAGAAATTGTGCGTTTCTTAGACTTTATGAAGGTGGCGATTTCTGTCGCTAAAAACTAAAATAAGAAAAGATACACTACAATACCCTCTAGTCCCCTTCGGCTCCTCAATATAGAAATAAATAAGTTAGTAAGGGAACAGTATTTGAGTAAATCGTCTGAAGGAGAGCGCAGAATAGCCCTACTAAAAAGAAGGAGGAGAAGGTTACATGCCAAATTACGAAAAGAGGGGGAGGATTCTATCTGGATAAAACTAAGCGAGGCCGCCATCAATGGACAAATGAAACGATTTTGGTCCCTCATAGGCGAGGGATGCGGGGGTGGAACAGGTCCGCTTCCAATCCCCATTGAAGAGCAAACTTGGGTGGACCATGTCACAGTCCTTTATGCAATTAATGGAATAGTGGTCCCCCGCGTAAGTTCTAGTGAGGATAGTCAGCCCTTGGTCCCTCTTTCTGAAAAAGCTATTGAATTGGCTATTAGGGAAATGCGCTCTTCCGGGGCAATGGGACCGGACGAACTCCCAATTTCTGTTTTAAAGCAAAGTAGTGTAAAATGGAGTAAATTGCTTTGCCCGGTGTTCAACCTTTGTTTTTTGAGCAGAACAGTTCTCCCATCCTGGAAGGGGGGTATTTGGTTCCCCTTTTTAAAAGGGTGACCGGTTGTCCCCCCAAAATTATCGTCAAATTGCCCTTTTGGACACAATTGGCAAAGTTTTTGCAAAATGTCTTTTGAAATTAATTAATGATTGGGTGGACCAGAGCAATATACTACCCCTAGAGCAGACAGGATTTCGTAAGAGCCATGGTACCATGGATAATTTAACAGCTCTGCAAGTAATACCTGATAAAAATCATCAGGGTCAGAGGGGGGAGAGTCTACGCAGCCTTTATAGACTTCTCCTCAGCTTCTGACAAATGTGATCGTCCTCTGCTGTGGAAGAAACTATCGGCCTTAGGTATGCCAGCCGGCTTTTAGACTTAGTTCAGGACCTCCACTCTGATACCTGGTGCAGAGTATTGTTGGGAGGGGAGAGAGGCTTATCTCAAGCCATCCCCTCGGCCAATGGTCTTAAACAGGGTTGTTTATTGGCCCCATTATTGTTTTCCCTTTATGTCTGTGATCTCCCCCAGACCTTATCTTTAAGCTAAGGCATTGTCCCTATTCTGGGGGACAAATCTATCACATGCTTGATGTATGCAGATGATATACCATTACTAGACCTTACCCCAAAAGGTCTAAATAACCGTCTGCAGGCATTGCATGTATTTGCCGAGTCCCATCATCTGAAGATTAATATCTCAAAAAGCAAAGCAGTGTGTATGATGGGAAAAAAAAACAGAAATTTGGGAATTTTAGTTGGTCTTTAGGTGGCCATAGGCTGGAAATTGTAAAATCTTATGTTTTCCTAGGGAAGATAGTTTGTGGCAACTTGAGCGACAACGCCCATATAGATAATAACACTCGGAAGGCCATGACACAGGGTAAAGGCTTAAGTGCACTTTATAAAGCCACAGGCAAAAGACATTTTGTTC
Source organism: Lissotriton vulgaris (assembly GCF_964263255.1). Taxonomy (NCBI): domain Eukaryota; kingdom Metazoa; phylum Chordata; class Amphibia; order Caudata; family Salamandridae; genus Lissotriton; species Lissotriton vulgaris. Next base: position 554,185,993 of record NC_141693.1, on the reverse strand, counting down.
ATCTGTTAGAGGCTTTTCGGGCACAAATTCCAGCCTCTCTGCTTTATGGCATTGAACTTCTTGATTTGGGGCAACGGGGTTTTTTGGATACTGTTGAGGGCAGACTTTTACGATGTTTAACTACGGTCAACAACGCATGTACTGTGGCATCTCTCAGGCTTGAATTTGGCATACGAAGCAGTTGGATCCAGGGCTTGGCGGGAGTAATACGATGGGTCTCTTGTCTAGTAAAGGGAAAACGGGCCACTTTAAGATACCTCATCCAAAAAGAATTATTGGGCCCCCTAAAAGAGTATTCCCTACTTATAAAGAACTTTAGAAGGGCCGTTGCACTACTTGAATTGGAAGAATCAACTCTTGTTTTGCTTTCCACACATCAGCTAAAGTCTACCCTAAAACTGGCAACATGGAATCTAAGTTTTAGGAGGGATAAAGAATCCATTATTTTAAAGAAAGGTGCTTCTTCTGTTATTAATTCCTGTTTACTTAAACGTATGCAACCTTATGCCTCCTGGAACCTTCCTCATGGCTTACGGCGCTTTTGGTTTCTCTTGAGGCAGGATCTCCTCCCTTTGAACAAATTATTAGCTAGATGGTATGGTTCCTCCGAAAAGTGTAACTTGTGTAATAATTCGACCCAGGATACTGCCCACATTTTCTTCGTATGCCCTGCCTTAATGGCTCACCGCCGAAAGTGGGTGAGACCAATTTGTTTAAAATTAAGTATTTTGTCTGCCATCTCTTTAGTAGAAGCTATTAATAACCCCACCCAATGAAATGTATTGCTATGGAATTTTTTTAAAAAAAAATGTTTCCTGGATTTGTATTAATGGACATGAATCCTTTATTTAATTTCTGATTTAATAGAGTGTATTTTATGGATTTTATGTACCTGTATTTGGTGCTTTTTATGCCATGTTTTTATGTGGATCTCAATTGAGTTCCATATCATATATCAATAAATTGAAAATTGACATCGCGCCCAATACAGGACGCTTGGCTCATGTTATTCTTTGTCGCTATCTTTACAGCATTTCATTTGAAAAATACTCCTAAAGGAGATATCCGTGAGTATTACCTGCATGAACACGAATTATACCATGTGCAATCTATCGAGCACTTGATTATCCATCGCGTCAGTTTCACTTCACCGTGTGCGCCTTAATCACATCATTCTTCACGTTTTCTTTGGGTTACATCGCTTATACAATATCAGTGACATAGTCTAGAAGTGTACAGAATTAAAATCTTGTATCAATTTACGTTATATTTTTGATTTTACAGAATATACTCCCTGATATAGAGCATGTTATGCTCGAAATCCATTGGAGATCATTATAAATGCGTTTCAAGAGTAAATTGTGATTTAAACTCAAGGAGATAACAAGAATTGGAATGAATGAATAAATTCATGAAAGTACAAACAGAACATTAGTTGTGAAATTATTAAAACCAATGTGGTCTAAATGAGAGTGCCCTAAGGGGGATGCAACCAGGATCAGTGGAAGCACTAATGTAGACTTAGTTTTTATGACATTACAGGACGGAAACGTCACCCCTTAGAGCACCCAATAAAACAAAGAATCTTTTCGCAAACTCAAGCACCCTAACTACTATATAAACCTACAGTTGTGCGCAAGTTTAATTTCTTTGAAGTTAAAAATACCTCTGGGATTCCTTATCGACCAATATTTTATTCCAGCGGCCCAGGATATATTAAAAAGGAGAGAGATAAAAATAGGATTTCTAATTGGTCTTCATTATCCTCCTGGTCGGCATGTTTCAGCCTCTGAAAAAATTGTGGAGGCTTTCTTCAGGACCAAATAACGTGATACAGTGTTAAATAGTGAAACTGGCAAAAATAAGCCACATGTATGTTTTTTTGCAGCACACACTCTAAGGTGGGCTGTGCATGCAGTGGTTAGACTGTACTTACGGGTCCACTGGTTAACATAAAACACTAGCTACATGATTCTTGTAGCTTTACAGATGTATATATACGTATATATGGATCTAAATGTTTATATACGTCAAGTCAAGTCAAAACAAGCTTTATTCGGTTAAAAAGTACAACCATCCTAAAAATAATAATGGACATCTTCACATTTCATCGCAATCTGTACATTAAATCACATGAAAGGTTAACATATTCAACTATACATAAATATACGCAATGAACGCGATTCAATAAAGGCAAACACAGGAAATAATTTATACATAAAGTGCCACGTGCATAATATACAGTACGGCAACAAAACTACCACCCTGAACATCAATAATCAATATGTGTCCTATCTTCTTCAAAGACAAGAGACTCGAGGTGTGAGTTATTTTGTCTTCTTCTAATTGCCATCTGAATGTAAATCGCCCCAGCATTACAAACTGTCATTTTCTAAATTGCAAATAACATCAAAGAAGTTTTATAAGTGAACAATCTTTCCTTCAAAAGTAATGGATGTAAAATCCTCTTTCTAATATCTCTATAGAAATCACAGAATAAAATAAAGTGAAAGGTTGTCTGATCAGATTTTCCATCACTGGGGCACTTTGGGGAGTTTGTTTCCATTTACCCATGGTCGGGAAAACTATTTAAAAATATATGTATACATGTATATATACATATTTCTTTTGGTAACATTTCTCTTCTGTGGTTTTAGGTGCCTCCATCACATAATATGTATACACACAGGCGACGTCTTTTTAAGCCCACTTGGGCTGTATTCAGCTGTTCCTAATACACACATCAATTAGGACCACTGAGGCCTGACACCATGCCAGTACAGCGCACATTTAGGACACAACAGTACCATCTTATAATTGTGTATCCATCACTGTCCTGTTTAGCCATATATAAAGACTGTTTCATGTATAGGCGGCATGTAGGGATTTATCTGCATATATTCTGAAACAATACAATGTTTTGGACAGTCTGTTCGCCTATTAAATTAAACTAATATGACAAACACTATGGCACACACACTATTGCATCACCCACACTTGGTTTCTCTTTATATATATGTATATCACATACATATAGAGGTAGACTGATTCTGTCTTTTTTCTCAGTGCATTATAATAACTGTCATGTCACTTTGTTTATTTATTCTTTGCACTCACTGAGTAGTATATTATTTCATATTGTTTCTTGTTATTTTAATTTGTTTTTCCCTAAATGACGCTTAACTTCTATGTCTATACAAACTTATGGTTGCTGTGACAACCCTGTGTAGTCACTGTGCATATATGGATTGATTTTTATGGCGTCCGGCATTGTGAGCAAGGCGGTCCGCCGCCGAAACATATCTAGGTTTTTGTTTGGATTAAAACATCTGTGTCACACTTACACGGTGTCGGCGCCTGTTACTGGATGTTGCAACAGGATTGGTCACATATATATATGCTGTAGAAATGGCAAAATACTTTGTCCTTTTCTATCTCGGCGTGGATAGCACTGTGCTAATCCGATGCTTAAAGACTTTGATAGAAAAACAGACATTTGAGGTGAGCAGATCTAGAGTGTCGCTGGTGTTGAGAGTGCTCTAACATGAGCTGATTTCCACCGAAACTTGAGAACTACCCAGAGCTCTCTCCTTTTTTGCATAATTTATGCGTCACTCTATGCCTGAAAGGGTTTTGTTTTGACTTATACTGGGCGCTCCCTTGTGTCTAGACAAAGCTATACCTCTGAAGAGCTCTAATTAGAGCGAAACACTGTCAGGGGTTGCTTTTACTCATTTCAGGTTGGCTTGAGTTGGTATTTTACCAATTCAAAGCTGTAATACTGAGCCTGGAATTATAAATGGCTTTTGTCATGTTACAGCTCGGCAAGGGCAGGACTGTGCTAGTCCTATGCTTAAAGACTTTGCTGTAGAAATGGCAAAAGACTTTGTCCTTTTCTATCTTGGCGTGGATAGCACTGTGCTAATCCGATCCTTAAGGACTTTGATAGAAAAACAGACATTTGAGGTGAGCAGATTTAGAGTGTCGCTGGTGTTGAGAGTACTCTAACAGGAGCTGCTTTCCACCTAAACTTGAGAACTACCCAGAGTTCTCTCCTTCTTTTTTGCATAATTTATGCGTCACTCTATGCCTGACCGGGTTTTGTTTTGACTTGTACTGGGTGCTCCCTTGTGTCTGGACAAAGCTATACCTCTCTGAAGAGCTCTAATTAGAGAGAAACACTCTGTCAGGGTTGCTTTTACTCATTTCAGGTTGGCTTGAATTGGTATTTTACCAATTCAAAGCTGTAATACTGTGCTTGTAGTGATGAATGGCTTTTGTCATTTTACAGCTCGGCAAGGGCAGCACCGTGCTAGTCCTATGCTTAAAGACTTTGCTGTAGAAAGGGCAAAATACTTTGTCCTTTTCTATCTCGGCGTGGATAGCACTGTGCTAATCTAATGCTTAAAGACTTTGATAGAAAAACAGACATTTGAGGTGAGCAGATCTAGAGTGTCGCTGGTGTTGAGAGTGCTCTAATAGGAGCTGCTTTCCACCTAAACTTGAGAACTACCCAGAGTTCTCTCCTTCTTTTTTGCATATATATATATATATAGATATATATACATATATATTGACGCCTCCCATTGGTGGGTGTGTCATATGGAAAATGGAGAAGTGGGTTAGCGGTTGGGCACACCGCTTCCGTTAAAGCCCCTGAAGAGAAGCATATGGAGCTTCGAAACGCGTCGGGCAGATCCATTACGGAGCGGCATCTACAAGCAGATCCCCGTCCTCACCTACACATAAATCAAGCTGCTGCTCGTGTGCTACTCAAAGGTGGACAACCTTGGAGCGACAATATATATATATATATATATATATATATATATATATATATATATATATATATATATATATATCTCAACACACCTGCGTTCAACTTTGTGATTGAAGTGGTGTCAGCCTGTCAGATCTCACCATGAGATCTGTCGGGTGTCGTGGACCCTCCACGTCTCGAAATGTACATAAATGTTTTTTCCTTAATAACTCCAAAACTACTGAACGTATTTACACCAGATAACATAAAGAGATCCGTCTGGACCAAAATCTAGCTTTCTGACAAATTTGGTGTCATTCCGTTCAGTGGTTCGGGCTGCAGTTGTGTCTAGAATCCTGTAGGAAGCTGGCCCTTTCTATACGATACCAAGTATACCTAAGGTATAGTGTGCACAGAGTCCAGTTTATCCCCAGAGGTATAGCAGAGGCTAAATTAGATAATCAGTAACGGCTCTATTTATGGTGTAATGGTCGAGCAGTTAGGCTTATCAAAGGGTGTGTTCAGCATTTACTGTATTCACTCAGCAAGAAATGATGGCACACACTCAGAGACAGAATCCAGACCATTTAGGTAAGTATGAAAAAGGTACACCTAGGTTTTATTTCTAGAACCAAGCAGGACTTGGCACAAGCAGGAAAACTATACTTTCAAATGCAAAACTATACGTAGAAATGCAATTGTAGATTAAATTTGTATTGGTACAGGTTTGTAATTTTTCAAAAACAGTTCAGGGGCGTTGCCAAGATGGCGGTCAGATGAGACGTGTTTCTGAGTCTCTCCAACACCGCTGACATTTTGCTTTGATAAAGCTTTCTCCCACCGTGCATAGCTGCCGGGGAGACACGTTGGGACCAGCCAGGAACCACCCCACGACGGTGGTACCTGCTGAAAAGCTGTGAAACACTGCTTGTGAGGCTCCGGATGGCGACAGATTGAGGAGGTGGGGCCTAACAACGTGGAGTTGGGAGCCCGGAGGGGAAGGTGGCGGCCTCTAGAGATCTGATAATTGGGAGAGTGCTTTCACTGGACCGAGGGAGGCCGTAAATGTGGGCCCCTGGGAGAGTGACGATGGAGCCTCCGGTTTCTGTGTGGTGGGTGAGGCATGAGGCGTGGCTGTGACCAGATTGCAGAGGTCGCCGGAGGGGAAATCTGACTGGCACAGCGGAACTGGCAGACCCGCGCGGAGGTCCTGATCAGGAGCTGGCTGCGGGTTAGGTTCCCACTGAAACGTCCCCCCCCTCGAGAACCCAGTAGCTGAGACCTACAGCTCTGAGCCTTTTGCCGGTGGGGTGCGTGACCTGGCCTCCTGTGCTGGGCCAGGGGATTCCACATGGAGAGCAGCGGCCCCTAGAGGAAGGGCACAACCCTGCTGGCGCTGCATATCACAGAGCGGTAGGTGCTGCACAACGCATTTACGCCGGAGAGGAGGGAGGCCCCTGGGAGGAGATAATCAGTTGGCGGCTCCGGCCTCCCCGATCTGCGCGATAGCCCAGCTCAGGAGAGTCCATCAAGAAGCGGCATTCCTGGGGCACAGGGAAACGAAGATGCCCCACTGGGGAGGGATTATACTGCCTACCCCAGTAAAGACGCCAGCTGGTTGATCATTGAGAGCCAGAATTCCTTACCCGGCGGAGCTCTGTGGATGAAGTGGCCTCTGGCTGGTGGAGTCCCCAGTTCCTGAACTGAGCGACCTCCTACAGAGCACAGTCACCCCCTACTGAAAGGGATCTCCATTGCCCTCATTAAGAGTATTGACAGTGGGCGTGTGGACTTGGGTGTGCCTGTCTGCCAGACATAAGCATAGTGTGAGAGGGAAGACAGACCTGAATCCTCGCACAACCCTGGAGGGGCCTGTAGCAAGACCCGCCTAAAGCGACGGCCTGCCTGAAGCGAAGTATAACTCAGCGAATCAGCAGGGTCAGGTGGTGCTGGGGATCCCTTCGCACACCAAACCCACTGTCCTTGCTGGAGTGATTTGTCAGGGGAGGAGAAACCCCTATAGAGCACAACTTGGGAGGCTCATCAAGCAGCAGAGGCCTATCAGCAAACACACCAGTAGGATACGTTCAGCGACCTTGACGGTTGGCAGTAAGACCCAGCCAGACGCACTATAGCTCACTCCCACCCATGAGAGGCAGTCAACGAACGAGTGGGCAACGCTGAAAATATGTCCTACAAGCTTGCATAGGCCGCATGGCACGCTCTCCTTACAATCTGGACCTCAGTGGCCCCACAAGCCCCAAAAGCTTAGGACTGCATAGGCAAGCAGAGGGAAGGAGAGACGGTGGAGAGGGCATCCCCGATCTGCGCGAGCTCTCCTCCCATATTTCACCTCCCCGGCTGGGTCTGATACAGGATCAGAAACAATGGCAGCGGCTCGGAACAAAAAGGACTACTAGGGTGAAGATATGCTGGTGAAGCAGTCCCTGATGGGAACCTGATCCGGAACATCCCTGGGAGAGGAGGTCAACAAGAAGGAGCGGATGGGATGGATGGCCCTGCCACTAAGGCCTTCATGACACTTTTCACCTCCCTTCTGGAAGATATGCACACCAGGCTGTCATGTAAATAGGCTTTGCCTTCACACTGTGTTATGTTAGCATGAGCTTATTAGAAGTTTAAATGCCATTTTCCTTTTCTGCTGCCTCTGCACATGGCACATTTTGTTATTAAAGCTTTTAGCCTAGTAGGATATTTTGCTTCACACGAGAATAATATATTTGCCTATAATATCAGCCTTGCTTGGTAAGCTATGTCTGAACAGTGAGTGCCGAGGTCTTCAAGGTTATTTCAACACAGCGCTTGTTGTTCGGTTTGATCAGCGCACGGTCTAGACATAATACATATGCAGCTGTGGCCAACTCTGGGTTTTTGGGGCGTTTAATAATGCACTGCACAGAGCATGCACACACACTTGATGAACATTCGCATGCAGAGAGTTGGTGCAGAAGATGATGTGATCCCCTTCTCGTAAGACCAGAGGTATGGGCCCGCCCTTCTAAACCCAAAGAGACCTTCTGTATATATAATATAATATACTAGCAAGGGAGGGTAAAGTGAGGTTCTATTTAGACCTTTTCCCTTTAGCATTTTAACATGCTTTCACCCTTTGTATTTTATGGAATAGTAACTATGCTGTTAACCTTGTTCCTTATAATATGTTTGCTTGTATTAGCTAAGATACTGTGCTTGAGAACACTGCATTAGAAATAAACATTTCAAACTTGCACGTGTCATCATTTACTCCTCGTTCTGGACTGATCTGTTAGTATAATGAAAGAGTGTTCATGTGTTCCACGTATCCTGAGGTGTTCTAAGTTCATGTTCTGGGTTGTCTAATCATTGGGGGTTTGTAAGAACCAATGAGACACGGATTGCTAGTCTGGTAGGGGATTTTGTTGCTAGTCTGGTAGAGGATTTTGGATCTAAGGTGATTTTTGGCACACCCTAATTCACTGAGGTTCCAAGTCTCTATGCACAGTTCTGTGTAGGAGCAGGATCCCTGCGACAATGCAAATCCAACTATCAGCCGATCTGAAGGAGGTGCGAAAGAACTTGGAGGAGGTGGGAGACTGGGTTGTGACCCTAGAGGAGCGAGAGACCAGCAGAGACGAGCGAGAGACCAGCAGAGACTAGGAGATTGAAATGATGCAGCAAGAAATCATTCGTCCAAGAGATCAACATATAGAACTGCAAGCTCAAGCGGAAGACCTGGAAAATCGATCAAGGAAAAACAAACCGGTGTGCCAACTCGAGCAGAAGGAGACGATATCCAATTCTACGTACTCTCTCTATTCCGACAGGTGTTGGGCAACAAATGCAGCACCGACATTCAGATTGACCTTGTGCATCGCGTTGGCCTGCCGAAAGGTGAAAATAAGGCAGCTCAAATCCCTCAAAGAAGAACAGTGTCGGGGGACACCCTTGCTTCACGCCAGTTCCTATCCAAGAGATATCTGGAAGAGTCCCTGGAGAGCGGAAACGTCAAGGACAGCCAGTCGACTGCTGACCGATGCCCACTCAAGCTCTCTTACCTTGATATACTAATGTTTTTTATTCTTTTTCCTCCGCACCAGTCCTAGGTATTTCATCGTAGTAGAAAGAGACGGAGAAATTCTAAGCCATGTAACCCTCAGTGCAGTCCTGTGCCTATTAAACATAGCAAGTCACCCTCATCCACCAGTTAACTCATAGGTAAAGATCAGAAGATCGTGAGCCTCAATCTCCGAGGCCTCAACCACCAAGTAAAATGCACAGCAATTTTGTCCCTACTTGAGAACTCGGGGTAATATCTGCCTGCTGCAGGAAAGACAACTCCTACTGCGGGATACCACATGTATGTGCTCCTGAAGTTTCCCTCAGCAGCTCTGGTCCTCAAATTCAACTAAAAAGAATGGAGTAGCCATTCTTTTTGGCGTGAAATTCAAAGGTATGATAGTCTTCACTATGTCAGAAGTCAGGAGACGATTATTACCGGTCAGAGTCCAGTGGGAATCTACACATTTTACCCTAGTTAACATATAAACCCCAAACACACAGCAGAAACCTTTCATTATTAATGCTTTAGGAGATGTACTATTCAGAAAAGGGGTGGTGATGGACAGAGCATCCGAACTAAGCAAAATACTCCTACCCAGTCAACAGATCAGGGCTTGATCCATCACCGTTTTTTAGCTCACTGCACCATCCCAGCTCAGAACCTGGCTACATGCAAATTAGTCTGTCCCTGGCCCAGTGCATCATGGGAACAGGGCAGACCAAACTACCAAGCCAATTCTTTAACTGGAAAGGAAACAAGCTTCCGGGGACCGGTTTCTGGCATTACAGCCGTCTTCGGCCCGGCTTGCTTGAATCCTGATGGTGCAGTGAGCAAGGGACTCACATCTGAGCATACCCTTCCACGCTTGTGGTGGACAAAACGATTCAGAAAAGGGGGTGGTGATGGACAGAGCATCCGAACTAAGCAGAATACCCCTACCCAGTCAACAGATCAGGGCTTGATCCATCACCGTTTTTTTAGCTCACTGCACCATCCCAGCTCAGAACCTGGCTACATGCAAATTAGTCTGTCCCTGGCCAAGTGCATCATGGGAACAGGGCAGACCAAACTACCAAGCCAATTCTTTAACTGGAAAGGAAACAAGCTTCCGGGGACCGGTTTCTGGCATTACAGCCGTCTTCGGCCCGGCTTGCTTGAATCCTGAGGGTGCAGTGAGCAAGGGACTCACATCTGAGCATACCCTTCCACGCTTGTGGTGGACAAAACGATTCAGAAAAGGGGGTGGTGATGGACAGAGCATCCGAACTAAGCAGAATACTCCTACCCAGTCAACAGATCAGGGCTTAATCCATCACCGTTTTGTAGCTCACTGCACCATCCCAGCTCAGAACCTGGCTACATGCAAATGAGTCTGTCCCTGGCCCAGTGCATCATGGGAACAGGGCAGACCAAACTACCAAGCCAATTCTTTAACTGGAAAGGAAACAAGCTTCCGGGGACCGGTTTCTGGCATTACAGCCGTCTTCGGCCCGGCTTGCTTGAATCCTGATGGTGCAGTGAGCAAGGGACTCACATCTGAGCATACCCTTCCACGCTTGTGGTGGACAAAACGATTCAGAAAAGGGGGTGGTGATGGACAGAGCATTCGAACTAAGCAGAATACTCCTACCCAGTCAACAGATCAGGGCTTGATCCATCAACGTTTTTTAGCTCACTGCACCAACCCAGCTCGGAACCTGGGTACATGCAAATTAGTCTGTCCCTGGCCCAGTTCATCATGGGAACAGGGCAGACCAAACTACCAAGCCAATTCTTTAACTGGAAAGGAAACAAGCTTCCGGGGTCCGGTTTCTGGCATTACAACAGTCTTTGGCCCGGCTTGCTTGAATCCTGATGGTGCAGTGAGCAAGGGACTCACATCTGAGCATATCCTTCCACGCTTGTCTGTCCCCGGAAGCTTGTTTCCTTCCCAGTAAAAGAATTGGCTTGGTAGTTTGGTCTGCACTGTTCCCATGATGCACTGGGCCAGGGACAGACTAATTTGCATGTAGCCAGGTTCTGAGCTGGGATGGTGCAGTGAGCTAAAAAACGGTGATGGATCAAGCCCTGATCTGTTGACTGGATACGAGTGTTCTGCTTAATTCAGATACTCTGTCCATCACCACCCCCGTTTCTGAATTGTTAGGAGATGTACTGGCATCTCCGGATGCAGCCATCTTGGTGGGGGGGGACCTCAACCTGGTAATGCACTCCTCCCTCTACCGCTCTCTGGTCAGCAGTCCCTGCAGACTGGGTCCTTCTCTGTCAAGGGCTTGCGTTCACTTGCTGATCATGGATTTCAGAACACCTAGCAAGAATATACGTTTTACTCAGCGGCACACAAAACATATGCGCGCATAGATCACTTTTTGGAATCGCCGGTGCAGGCACCAAGGTTGAGAGATGCATCCATCGAGCCTCGATCACTATCGGATCACGCTATGATTACAGTCACGATGCAAGCGGATGCTTTTCAGACGAGTTCTTCTAGATGGTGACTGCCTGAAAGCCTCCTACAATCCCCAGTGGTTGTAGCGGCTGTTTGTGCGCAACTACTAGATTATCTATGTACTAATGATATGGGGAACACCTCCCTGGAAGCAGTATAGGAAACGCTAATATTAGTGATGAGGGGTGAGTTCATTGTGATGTCTGCGGCTGGGAATCGAATGTGTCGAGAGAAACGCCAGAGCATAGGACAGGAGGTAGCGGAGATGGAGGCTATGCACAAACGCACAAGGGCACCTAGAATCTGGAGGGAGATGGAGAAGAGAATGCTTCTCCTGAAGTGCCTGGACCTAGATAGGGCAGAATACGCACGTAGGAAGGTGGAATCTGACTATATGGTTACCCCCACTTTTTGCCTGGTGTTTTGCAGGTTACCGATTTAATTGGACTGGGATCCTGCTATTCAGGGCCCCAGTCTATCTGCTTTCTCTATAAAATGGATTCCATGTACTTTACGTACATACCAGATTGGCTACTGGGTTACCCTTGTGAGTCCCTGTATATGGTACTTTAGGTGCCACGGGCATGGGTACCCCAGAGGCCTACCAGGGACTGAAGCATGTATTGTGCCACCCCTGGTTAGCCTTCCAAAATGGCACCACAGGTCTGCCCTTGCAGACTGGGTAAGGTGGTGTAAGCACCCCTTACTTAGATATAGTATACCTATATCTACCTTTACACATAGATACATATTAATCTATGAGTCACTCCTATGGCAGGCCTTGACAATCCTGAAGGCAGAGTGCTTGTTTTTTGTGAGAGGGTGCCCTAGCATGAGCTGAGCCCCTCTGTAGCTTTCGGAACCATCTCCTTATAACTGTTCTATGATATAGCCATACCATATACTCTTAAGTGCATTATAATCCTCGCGGTTAATGCTAACTTTGGTTTGGCTTTATCAAAACATGTCGTGTTTGGGGTCAAACACTTTGAAATACTACCCCCCCTGCCAGTTCTGGCGGCGGGGGTAGCATTCCTCCCTTCTAGAGGGAAAAGACATTTGCACACTGGTATACCCGGTTAAAGTTAAACAGAGCCCCAGCATCACAAAATGGATGCTGCTGCCACAGACACAAGTCTGCCCTCCTAGTGCTGGACGAATCTCCGGCAGGGAAGGCCTGGACAATGGGTTTCCTGTCCAGGGAGGTGCTAGCACCTCCCCAGACAGGCTTTAGTGTATTGGATCAGGATGGGTTGCATTAGGTGAATGCTTTTCAGAGACTGCCTGAGGCACACAAGGTGCTCCATGCATTTTCCAGTTCAAACCGGTTGCTGGGGCGCTCTGCCCCACTTCTGGCGCGACCTGGACAAAGGGGAAGAGGTGTTAACACCCCCTCCCCAGGTCCTCCCATAGGTGGGACCCTAGAGTTAGTCCAACCCCTAAACTTACTATAAGAATAGGAGCCCAGTCCCTAGGACTTTAGATTACCCTGGACGAATCTCTGCAACATATATCTTGGACCTTTGACATTTCATATCGACTGGAAGACGGAAGAAATCTCCCTTGTGGTCAAGGAATGACCACTGTTCAAACAGGCACCAACCGCATCTTTGCCGGTCTGCATTTTCGAGGCTCCCGCCGGATCCCGAAGAATCTGCGACACAGGACACAGACTTCCAGACATCTCTGATGCTGACCCGAGATCCCAGCAAAGCTGAGACCCGTAGCTGACACGAGAGATGTGGGACCGGATCTCCTGGACATTCTGCATTTTTGCTTCTGCACCTACTTTCTGAGGTATCCCGAAGTTGAGCATTGGGGTATTTGAAGCCCCTGCCCCGAGCACCTTTTGCACCAAAGCTTAGAGGCCTACACTCCTGAGTGTTCCGTGGTCCAACTTTGTGCATTCCAGCTCAACGAGCCTTTGCGGTTCCTAGTCCGTTGGCTAGTGAACCCCTACGAAGGCCAACCTTTGATTCCTTGAGCTTTCCTGGTTGCTCCAGACGTGCTCTGACTCCCCTCCAAAGGAGGAGTCCACCAGACCTTGCTGGTCTGAACCGAAGCCAATTGTGTCATCTTGTGCGGGTTGCTGTTGCCAAGGCTTGTTGGGTGCAATCCGGATTCCGACGCTGCAGCACTTGACATCCTTCGTAGGACAGCTCGAATCCAGCTCCTGGTCATTGTCGACGCCTCCTGGTCCTTGTGGCTGAAGAGTCAAGCTTCACCTCTTTCACCTGAAATCACCCGAAATCGCCTGGCCTCTTCTCTTCGCTATCCTGGTCACTGGCTAGTGACCCAGACTCTGTCCCCTCTGCTTTCAGGTTCTTCACATCTCCGATCCACCCTTGGATCCACCCGGACACTTCTCCTCTGGTCGCCTGCAGCATTTCTTCGCAGCTCTCCATTCGAATCGATGACGAAACCAGACACCAAAAGACACCTATTCACCCGGCTTCCCTGGGCGAGGTAACACGAGTACTCCGGTGCTTCCGTGGGTCTTGACTCTCGAAGTGTCCTAGTCTAAAAGGGTTCCATTGTAGTTCACCTCTAAGTGCCCTTAATCTTTAAAATTGTAACTCATTCATTCTCCATAGAAAGTCAATGGTGATCCGCGGCTGTGTCTAGACACTGCATGTGTCCCCCGTGGGCCTCCTGCATCCTAACCTTTGGTCGTTCCAGGTAGCCCCAGCAGTTCTACAGGCCCTAGGCCTGCTTTCTATCCCTCACGTGGTTCTTATACCACTATTTTAGTATATGGTCTGTGAGGGCAAAGCTTATACTGTGCAACTTATTGTATGCTAATTAAGTTCCTTGTATTGTACTTTTACCTTTGACCTCATAAAGAGTCCAGAGGGGATGTGTTTAGATTAAATACATATATATTTGATATATACCTTGTGTGGTGTGCTTTCATTTGATCATTCATGAGGTTACAACTGGTAAAACACTGCTTAACTCGCCTCTAAGTCTTAGCCTGAAGGCTGCTCTCCACCGCTACCACTAGGTTAGCTTTCTATAAGGTTGACTTTACAACCTACCATCAATAAGGGTCGTTTGGACTGGTGCAAGGTGCCCACTAAAATAGTGGACATCATATACCAGGCCAACTTCTCACAACGCCCTCCTCCGGCTTCGGCATAAATTCTATCTGAGTAGTGACCGATACGGCTGGATGCTTGCACAAAGGCTCCGGGATAGGACGGTGGCTGCATCGATACTCTCATTCAAACAACCTTCCGGGCAGGGAGTGCAAGTAGACAAGCAAACAGTAATTTTTAATCACCTCTACTATCAGACCCTATATTCTGAGACGGACTCCTCACACGCCTACCTGCAACACAGTCCAGTCACCCGATTGCCAGAAGCAATAGCAGCCCAACTTGATCAACCGATACGAGTCGAGGGGGTAATCACGCCGATCGCTCATCTTACATTTCATAAGGGACTGGTCCTGACGGCTTCATTACTCTATTCTATAAAACTTTCTGTCTGGAAATAGCACCACTCTTAACGCAGTTGTTTAACTCCTTTCTCGAAACAGGCTCCCTCACAGATTCCATGGTGGAAGCCTCGATATCTGTAATTCTTAAGCCCTTGCAGGACCTTAAAGAATGTGGGTCCTAGTGCCCCATATCATTACTCAATATTGATGCTAAATTATTTGCTGGAATTCGGGTACACCCGGTCAATCCGCTAATGGCGGACCTGGTAGACTCAGACCAAGCAGGTTTTATCCCCACACAACAAGGAGGAGATAACACTAAAAGACTTCTCCACCTTTTGGACTTCATACATAGGTCGCTTAGAGAAGCCCTATTCTTATCAATCGAAGCCGAAAAAGCGTTTTCTCGCATGTGCTGGACCTATCTCTTTGATTGCTGCACCACTTCAGGTTTGGGGAAGTGTTCAGAAAATGGGTACTCTGCATATATCATGCCGCCCGAAAAGCATTTGTGTGAGTCAATAGAACATCCTCTGACCTTTTCCCAATTGCACGTGGCACCCGGCAGGGATACCCACTATCTCCTCTCCGTGCTGATCATGGAGCTGCTAGGCCAAAGAATCTGCGACGATCCGCAGATCGAGTGCATCCAATTTAGGGTGGACACCCACACTCTCAGCCTCTACCCAGATGATGTCATCCTCTCATTAATGGACCCTCAGACATCTCTACCGGCATTATTAACTAAGGTGCTTTGGGGAGATCTCGGTATTTAAAGTTAACCTATTTAAATCCCAAATCCTTAATCTATCCGTGGCCTCTTCTCAGGAATAAAAGCTGAAGAAGTTTCCGCTGCCATGGTCGGCACAGTCCATTCCTTATTTAGGCAGCCTGCTGGCCCCAACCATCCCTTAGACCTTGGCTCTAAACTATATAGCACTTATCGATCAAACGGTTAAGGCACTGGACTGCTGGAGCCGGCTGAAATTGGCTTGGTTTGGACGAATAGTGGCAGTCAAAATGACGGTTCTGCCCCCTATCCTCTATACCTTCCAAACCCTGCCACTTGTTCTGCCCCGAAGGCACTTCGCACACTGTAACTCGCAATTAATAGATTTGTCTTGGTGTGGGCATGAAACCGCGCCTATCAATCCGACAGCTGGCACAATAGTTGCTGCAGCCCTTAGAAGTCTGCCCTGGTCACCGTGCCCTTGGTACCTTTTACAAGGGGCTTACCTGTGATCAGATATGTGCCAATTGCGGGTACAAAGATACAGTTTTGGGAAAGAACACAGGCCCATTAAAACCTGAGTGGCAGGGACCCAGGGCACATCAAGTCAAATTGTATCAGTGTTACGCAAAAAGTGGGGAGTAATCATGCACACAGGCTCAAAATCAGCCCAGGAGGGGGTGCGTGCCCCCTTCCCCATAATTACTGTGGTCGACCCAGAGTGTTGTAGTCCCTGGGGTAAAAAATATCTCGGGAGGAGGATCTGTGCCCATCGCCCCCATAAAATGTGATAGGTCGTGAGGCCAAAGTCATCGCAGTGAGGGGGGCTGAATGCCTCCCTCCGAGGTTGTCTGCCTTTGAGGGATTGGATGCATGCAGAGTGTTTGCCATAGGACTTGGCCGCAGGCCAAGCAGCCGTAGCATATGGATATAGTAATTAAATATTTCTTCACGTTAAGAAAAACCCTTGAATTCCACTGAAAAGAACAAATGTATCAGGGACGGTTTAGTTAGGAAATAGATTTTATTTAAACTTAGAAATTCACTAAAAACTCAAAGGTTACAAGGACATTATGGTTATTTTCAAATTTTAAACACACAAAAGCATAGAAATTCAGCAGTTAGTTATCTCAAGTACCTCTAACGTTTGCCTTAAGGTAACTATAAATTGCGCCTTTGCCATGCACTGCTAATACCCCACATATTACATCACTGATGACATCTTCTATGACATCATTGATAATATCATTGCAACATTTGCTGTAAAGTTATTGGTGAGAAACTTGTGCATGGCAGGGGTGCGAGTTGTAGTTATCTATCTCTGCATACTTATAGGCATAAAACCACAAATCCCTACTGCCATTGACAACCAATATCACCGTTTTTTTATTTGTAAAACGAAAGCAGTTTGGTGCAAGATTCCATTATGTTGACCTCCCCCCTACCAAACATAAGTTTGGGCCCTAAGTGGTCTGAAATCAGTGTAGTGAGCAAAAGGGGAGAATGGGTGTAGTAGCTAGCAGGAAAACATCCATTTATCAGTGAGGCTCTAATCCGCAGCTGAGTAATTGATAGTTTACGTATTTATCTTAAAAAGAATGAATATAGTGGTCATTTTTTTTTATGATTCAAAATCCCTTTGAAACAGTTTCTTCAATTGAACGATGTCAGCCAACTTATTTTCTTTTTACGGCAAATTGTATGGGCAAGCAAGGTTGGGTTTCTCGAAACCAGCAGGGTTCAACAATTGGGAAGCAAGAAATAGACGATTTCAGTAAATGCATTACTATTTATTACTCGATAATTGGAAGACATTCCATATTCTTGTAACTAGACATTAAAGACGGCATTGAATATATGACCTTTTCTGAAGGTGATTAAATGACTCTATGTGCCCCCCAGGAGCTTCCCTTCCCTGCTGATGCTCAAAGAGAAACCCTTGAACTGACATCAACCCTTTTTTTATTTTATTTTTTAATAAGAACGATTACTGCTAATTAGCAGCGTTACACTAGGAATCGCCAACACACCTCGGCTGTTAAATTGGAGTTTCACTGTAAATGGACCGTGATTTCACTGTAGATTTAAAGGGATGAAAATGAGCCCAGATCAGTGTACACTGGAACTGATGAGGAAACTATAGATTTTGTTATCTGAATTAGAATGCCCCTGTCGAGTAAGAAAACGTTTATTATTTCTACCCTGTATTAATAGTATTACTCATTTCCCTTTCGAATTGCAATTACGTCTGTGGCTATTAGGCGCGTCAGCGGGGGATGGACACAGTGCTCGGGAACCAGCAGGTTCCGTCTGCTTTAATTGCTTTCATAGAGCGCGCGGACTGGTGAGATTTCATTACTTTTTCAGGGTGAAAAGAATTGCATGCAAAATAGGTTTTGAAAGAAATCACGATTTGCTTCGTGATCAAATGGCTGAAAATAGCCTTGACGTTTGTAAACGGCGATATTTTCCTGTACAATGTTTGCTTCGTCTGAGAAGTAGTAGAAATTCTTCCTGGCGTTCGTTTACCCGCATGAAGGACCTAAATTCACCTTTGACCATTCACCATTCGTGTGTGACAGGCAACACTTTTGTACTATGTTGGCTATTACACAATCATGCTCTATGTACAGAGGGGCGAGGTTTTACAGTTGGACTGGCTGGCATAAGTTGTTTTTTTCTTTCTTGGAAACAACTTTACTTAACTTGGAAACTTGGGTTTGAAAGACCCAATGGTAACATCAAAACCCACGCGGATTAATTCCCGAATCATGCGTAGGAATCACAGTATTGTCAAGAGTCACAGGATGTTCAAGAGAGAAAGAGTGCAGCTTTCCACATCCCTTCTTGGCACTTTGATTACATAGGCCAAAGAAATCTGAAATAAAAATGTGTGTATTTCAGGCATAGCTATAGGATTTCTCGGATTCGACAGCAGCATGTACAGTGGCAAGCAGATACCAATTCATTTTAGCAAGCATGGGGAGTTGCCTCAATCCTTTCAAATTATTTTGTGGACTGGGAGGGACTGTAAAATGAGCACGAAGCAAGTCTGGACATAGAAACAAGGACTAGTTAGGAAGTTACTCTAAGTAATCAAGTTCAATGCAGAAAATAGAATGGTGGAAATACAGACTTAGATACATGAAAACAGTGGAGTTTCTTGACTGTGGCACCTCAGAGTCATCAAATGACAAGTGGCATTAGAATTACAATTCAGGATTCTTTCTCAGTGTAACACTCGATAAATTAAATTCCATCCGTTAGAAACTCCTTCGTTATTAGCACCAAGACAACACATAGTGATTCTTACTGAGCTTTCACCCTGATTGGCCGTGTCCTATTACCTTTGGTGGACACAGTTTGAATTGAAGGTTTCATTTTTAGGTCTCGGACCGACGGCTGGCTTGCCAGCCGGAAAGTCTGAGATTTTATGACTTTGAGTAAGGGGGCTTGAACCCGCCTCTCTCCTCCATTCTCTTCCATTGGCTGGCTTCCTAAACGAAGGCCAACCATTGGAGGAGAAGGGAGTCACTCCAAACAAGCCGCGTCTCTTTCAGATTCGTGGGCGTAAGTTTTGCTGTTCTTTCGATGGTGACGTCACCCGTCACTCAGTACAGCAAAACACGCCCCGACTCCTAAAATTTCGGAAGCTTGCGGCAGCCATTTTACCGCTCTGTCTACTGAGGACATGAGGTAAGCCTTGTTGCCTTCTGCTCATTGCCTTCTGCTCAATTTAAAAGCGCCTTGTGTGTTTTTTTTCCTTCTTAGAGGCTACCTTGCGATTTGCCCCGGTGCTACCGTGCGTATGTCACCAGAAGCTCTGTGTTATAGTGCAAGTCACCAGAACCTGTAGCTGGTACTATTTGCCCAGTGCTACGGTGCATAGTAACAGAAGCTTGCAGCTGATGGCATTTGCCCCTGTTTGAAAGTGCACAATTCACCAGCCTTGTTGCTCAATTTAACAGCGCCTTGTGTGTTTTTTTTCCTTTTTCGAGGCTGCCTTGCCTAAGTGAGTTTCCTGCCCCAAACGTGTTCCCATGCCTCTAATTATTCGCCGTTTTGATCCCTTTTCCCCCGGAATCAGATGCAGCAGTGGCCCGGCACAAAGGGACCCTCGGCCCGTCCGTCCCCGGCCCCTTTCAGAGCCGAGCCCTGGCGTCGGAGCCAGGCCGTGCCCGGCAACCCCCCGGCCATAGGGAGAGTCCCCCGTCTCCTCGGCATTAAATGGACAGTTATCAAATCAAGTGCTTGCTTCATAGGGGGCAGAGAGGGGGGCTTTTAAAGCCCTCCTTTTTATCTGCGGTTCTCTCTCTCCGTTTGACATGCATATTTCCTGCAGGTAATTTGGGCGATTAAAAGGGGGTTTCAAGGGAGCTTTGTGGCCGGGCCTCCCCCAGCGGAGAAGTTGGCGATGTCTGCAAAATTAATTAGAGATTTGATAAAACATGAGCCCCTAATAGGGGCGACAAGGCACGGGGGGCTGCAGTGTCCTTGCGCCTCAAACAGAAACGTCTCTGACTTCTAAACAGAGTCTGTGCACGGGCAGATCGGTGCAGTGCCTTCTCCTCCTATACTTCAGACCAGTGACTGTTACACCTAAACGGTTACTCTGTCTCTTAACCAAAAGAGTAGTTACAGGACATTAAAGTGTCCTAATGCCTGCTCCGGCTGCCGTATGCTAACTGAGAGTCAGCCCAGTTAAACAGCTTTATCAGATTTGAAAGGGGGTGGGTGGACAGATTCTCGCCATATGCAGTGAGCTGCAGAGCGGGCAGTTCATGACTCCCAGGCAGCCCGTGCGTCCATGCTGAGGCAGAGCGGGACTGTGCAGGAAGAGGCAGCCCATGTAGGTAAGGGAAACTGCAGTGTAGTTCCTATTTTCCCAATAGGCTCTGCGCATTGGAATAACATAAACAATAGTTTAGATGTAGGACTGAGGTCGACTAGGTCTCTATTGAATATGTTAGACTTAATTTAGGTTTGCCAGCTAGCTCAGAGGTCACTAGAAACTTTCTCGAATGAAAAGGGAGTAGTGAACTTTCCCTGATTAGACAAGAAGGGATTCAGCTTCTGACAACCGCATAAACATGACAACTTTGCTCCCCCAGAATAAGGAGTATATCTCCAGAGTCGTGTGAAAACAATAGATAGCTATTTCACTCAGTCAGTTGTGCATACTTAGATTCACCAGAGTGCAGAGAAATAGAGAGACAGGCGTTTTCAATAAAAGGTGTTATTTATTGAACAGTCTTCTTTCTCATGCAAGAGAAATGAATTGCTATGATTGCAATACTTGTTATAAAGTAAAGTGCGTACAGTAAAAGGAGTATTATGAAATAATACTGTAAAAGCATTGATATGGTTTCTGAGCCATATGATACATAAAAGGTATAAAATATATACAGTTACATACAAAGATAAAAGCTTGGTTAAACGTACTCCACTGGTGCTTCTAAATACGCCTACCCCGGTGTACCTAACCTAAGCCTAGTACGTGGGAAGGAGTAGATGGGCTGCGGTTTAAGTTAAGTTAGTTTTTTGCCAAGTATCGGACCCAAGAATTCTCTAAGGATCTAATCAGCTCCGTACCTTGGTTTTTAGAATTGAGAAGGTCAGTATCTCGCTTTCAGGACTCGATCTCCCAGTAGCCCGCGAGGGTGACTGGAAACACCGGAGCTGGATTTTCTCGGCAGGAGAAAAAGACAGCGTCTTTCTCAGTGCGTCAAATGGGAGGGATGGCTTCCTTCGGCACTCGCATCAGCTGGGCTTCGGATAAGTAGATAGCCGCTCTGCTCCACACCACTGTGTCTTGCTTAAGGCAAACGTTGGTATATTTATACCTGGAAGGTGCCATGTTTGACGTAAGGTTGGACATAAGACGTCAATTAAAGATGTCACTAAGAACTGACCGTTCTTTCAGTGCTTGCAGGAGTTCTAAGACAACTCAAAACAAAAGCACAGGGAATTCCCAGGTTGCTGGAGGTTTGGTATGTTGTAAGAACTCGTGCTTTCTAGGAGTCTAAGGAAGTAGCCTTGCCGCATTTGGTTTGCAGTGGCTTATTATTAAATATGAAATATTTTAATTAGGGTCCTAGATAAAACACAACACCCACTCCACGTATAATGTCCATCATTATTAAATACTAAGCAATATATAAATATATAGGTATGCATGTGTTTTTCCATCCCACCCAAAATACTTTAAAAGCATTTGAAACGGTATAAATACACAAAAATGAGTATTATACTGTACGCATTCAAGCAGTGGTATCATTCAGATAATTCAAATATAAATATCAGCTGAATGAATCGCGAAAATTACATTTATGAAATGGCTCTTAGTACAGAAGAGACGGCCAAGACCATTTCATCACATATTCATACAAGATTGTAAGTGTGCTAGAGGCTGATTCAAAATATTGTCTCTAGAGTCTCTAGAAATAGAAGCTCTGTTCCCTAAGAATAGTTCTACTTTAAGCAGAGTACCATGTGCCAAAAAAAGGTAAATATTTTGGAAGTTCTTGGAGAGGGAAAAAAATAATTTTCTTTCAGGGTTAAAAAATATATAGTTCCAAGTCTCTTAAGCAGTTATGTTTTTAAAAGTTGAAGGCCAAATTCAGAGTTCAGAGAACGCTGTGTGCTCGCTATTTCAATTGTTATTCTCGTTGTTAGGAGAGAACATTACCTCAGATAGACCAGCAAAAAACGCGTCTACCACAGTAGGTGAAAGTTGGGCCAACTCCGAAAAAGTTGAAATAGTGCATAGATAAGATGCATTGCCATCATCGGTGTTTGGATCAGCAATGTTCACAGAAGGTTGTACCTGTGTGCTGCTGCTGTCATCTCGTACTTCACCGCCACCTACTCGTAATGGTGAAGTCTCAACGAATGCCGTCATCAGAATCGGTAGCCGCTGGGGACAACACGTTGCATGAGTCGTTACTGGACAAAGCAAAGCGTCGATTTCCATTGGTACTCTTGATGGTAGTGTTAGACAAACGTCCAAAACGCATTCTTCTCCACATAGCAGACATCGAAGCACAGGTAAGATGCAATTTTGCCAGATCGGTCTGAATGAAAGAAACCAGGTTGTATTCAGATCTCCGAGGACCTTAGTGATACGGTCTCGGTATCGTATTACTAGGATTGTTTCTTCCATCAAAGCCTGAATTTTGTTTGTGACTTGGCTTGCCATATCGGAGCAGTAGGAGCAAATATAAAATTCCTGCTACGAGTCCCAAAATTAGTGGCAGGCCACCGAAAAGAGAGTGCACAAAATTCGGGAAGATGTCCAGAACTGTCTCAAAGGGTGTTAATAGTCCTGAAAAAATTGTCTTAAATACATGTGTGATGCCACTGGTATCTGACATGTTTAAAATTTGGCCTAACATTTCTACGAAATGCACGGGGCAGTTTTTTGGTAAAAGGGTATGTGTGAGAAGTTGGCCTGATATATGATGTTTCCAATTCTGGAACCACCTTGTATCAGTCCAAACAATCCCTTATGGTGTCTGGTTGTAAGTCAACCTTATAGACAAGCTATCTTAATGGTAGCATAGACTAAGCAGCCTTAAAGGCTAAACTCAAGAGGTCGTGTTAAGCGAGCTGTTTACCAATCACTATCCTGTAATATCAAATGAAAGGACACCACACAAGTATATAATATAAAAATATATGTGTTTATTACTAAAATAATCCCCAGTACTCTTTATGAGCAAAGGGGCACAAGCGTTAAATCAAAAGCACAGCATAACATACAAAGTTGCACAATTATGGCTGAGGGCGGGTGGCCACTCAAACCATATATTAAGAAAGTCGTATAAGAGATACCAATCGAACAGTGGTTAGGCCTAGGGCCTAGGGAATCGCTGGGAGCAGTCGGGACAAGCAATGCTGAAGTCGGGAAAAGCCCACGGGATTCGGATGCAGTGCTGAAAGTACACGCTTGCACCAATGCAAAGTCAATGGTGCGTAAAAGTTACACAAATAGAGTTTAAGGATACTTCCGCTGAACTTAGATGGACAAAACTTTAGACACAGACCCTAGAGGTGTGTACCAGTGTGGAAACACCGGCGTTGCAATGTTACCTTACCCACAGGAAGCGGGTGCATAGGGTCGAAGTGGCGTCGGGTTTCGTCACGCAGGTTCTTGGTGCTTGAAACTGAAGATGCTGCAGGCGATGTGAAGGAGAAGTGTCCGGTGTGATCCAAGGGTGGATTAGAGTAGAAAAGTACCTGAAAGCAGAGGGGACAGAGTCTGGGTCACTCAGCAGTGACCAGGGAGGAACCAGGACGGAACCAGGCAATGTCGGGCGCAATCAGGTGGTTGTCGAGGAGCTTCTCTCCGCTGCCACGTGGGCTCTGGGGCATCTGCGACGTCCAGGAGCGGGTCACGAGCTGTCCCACGCAGGCTCTCACCGTCGGCGCTGTCGGCTTCAAGATCGGAGTCAACAACACTTGGCAAGAGCAATCCACGCGAGATTGGGAAATTGCTTCTCACTCTGACCAGGAGGGTCAGAGCGGGGGCTCCTTTTCAGAGGAGCTGGTGCAAGTCTGGAGCAACCAGAATCGCAAGTCGGTTTTAGGTTTCCGCCGGCACAGGGGCCACAAGCCAGCTGGCAAGTGACCGGGCCAACTCGTCGAGCCAAAGAAAGCAGAAGGGCCCCACGCAGCACTCGTCGAGTGTAGAGGGGTGAACTTCGGTGCAAGAGTAGCTCAGGGTTGGGGCTTCTCAAACCACGGTGTACAGCTTCGAGGGTCACTCGTGGGCTGCACAGTCCGCGTCTCGTGGTCTTTTCAAGATGGCGTGCCTCACGCTTCCGGTCACCTCCACGGGTCTCAGCTCTGCAGGGACTGTGGATCGGGCTGTAAGAAGGCAGGCCAGCTTGATCTCGTCGATCTCTGTCGCTCGAGTTCCGGCGGGAACTGCAACAAAGCAGACGTCGAGGTGCTGGATGGTGCCTGTTTGCACAGGGTGGTAACTCCTTGACCACAAGGGAGATTCTTCAGTCTTCTACGTCGAGTAGGATGTCGAAGGGTCCAGAGTTTCGTTTCTTATGTTTCATCAGGATAATCTGAGTGCGTTGGCACTGCTCCCATTCTTATACCAATCTAGAGGGTCACTCACCCTCCAGATCCCCATCTGTGGCCATGAGCAAGCTCATTTCCTCCCTGTCCACAAATGCTTTCAAACAATTCACATGGAGCACCATGTGGGGGCTCCTAGGGGTTCCAAAGTCAACCACATAGGTGACTGCTCCCTTTTTCTCAACAATAGGATAGGGTCCAGTCCATTTGTCCTTGAGTGCTGCTGGGACCTTTGGCTCCAACACCCACATCTTCTGCCCTGGCTGGAACTCAACCAGAACAGCCTTTTGGTCATGCCAAGCTTTCTGTAATTCTTGACTGGCCTCCCGGTTTTTGGATGCTCTTTCCATATACTCAGCCATCCTGGAGCGGAGACCAAGTACATAGTCCACAACATCTAGTTTAGGCTTTTTGAGAGGTAACTCCCATCCTTTCTTCACCAAACACAGTGGATCCCTCACAGGGTGGCCAAACAAAAGTTCAAAAGGGCTGTAGCCAACCCTCTTCTGTGGGACCTCTCTGCAAGCAAAGAGCAAGCAGGGTAAAAGGGTGTCCCATTTCCGCCTAAGCTTCTCTGGTAGTCCTTTTATCATTCCCTTGAGGGTCTTGTTGAATCTCTCCACAAGCCCATTGCACTGTGGGTGATAGGGTGTGGTAAACTTGTAGTTTACTCCACACTCCTTCCACATTGCTTTTAAGTATCCAGACATGAAGTTGGTACCTCTGTCTGAAAGGACCTCCTTTGGAAAGCCCACTCTTGAGAAAACTGCATTGAGGGCTTTTGCCACAACAGGTGCTGTTGTGGTCCTCAGGGGAATTGCCTCTGGGTACCTGGTGGCATGATCAGGGGGGCCTTTGTGGTGCCACCTGACTTACCACTGGCTTGGCAAGTGACACAGGAGCGACACAACTCCTTGACATTTTCTGACATATGAGGCCAGTGAAAGTGAGGGACAAGCCTGTCCCAAGTCTTGTTCTGGCCTAAGTGTCCTGCAAGGGGAATATCATGGGCCAAGGTAAGAAGGAAGCCCCTAAACTTCAAAGGTATAACCAACCTCCTGGTAGTACCAGGCTTGGGGTCTCTAGCCTCTGAGTAAAGGAGTCCATCATCCCAAAATACTTTATGGGCACCTTGAGCATTCCCTGCAGCCTCAGCAGAAGCTTGCTGTCTGAGGGGTTCAAGTGAAGGGCAATCTAATTGGGCCTGCCCCAGGCCTGCCCTTGAGGGCCCCCCTGTCCCCAGAAACTCAACCTGGTCAGGCTCCAGTTCCTCTGAGACAGTCTCCTCTTGGACTGCAGAATCAGCTTCATGTGAAGGCTGATCCTCAACCTGGGGCAAGTGGAAAGGCACAGCCTTAACCCTCTTGCTCCTTCTCTTGGGTTGTGGTTGGTCTAATGTTTCAAGATCCACCACTGGTTCAGGAAGGCACTTCTTAGCCTGAGACCTTGTCACTGCAAGGACATGAGCTGAAATCCCTAGCATTTCTGCATGAGTCCTGTACTCCACTTCTAACCAAACTGAGCTTTCAAGATCATTGCCTAACAGACAGTCTACTGGGAGGTCTGCACTTACCACACCTTTCTTTAGGCCATTTACCCCTCCCCAGGAGAAGTTCACAACAGCCACACTATGTGTAGTAGTGGTGTTGCTTGCATTGGTCACTAGGTAGTTCTCACCTAGTACAATCTGTCCAGGGTCCACAAAGTCAGGTGTCACCATAGTGACACTGGCACAAGTGTCCCTATAGGCCTGATCCAGTCTCTCATTTATCAAAGGCGTCTGCCTATACTTGCCCAGGTTACTGGAACTCACAGTAGTGGACAAAGATAAGTCCACATCATATAGGAGAACTGCCTGAGTAGGGACTCTGACTAGGCCAGATTCCATCTCAGTACCCAGGGTTAACCCTACTATACCCTTTGGCTGTGTACCACCACTGCTAACTGTACCAGGGGGTGCAGGTGCTTTAGGAGCTGCAGTGGTGGGGACTGGATTTTTCTTGGTGCATTCACTGCCCCAGTGTGAAACTGATTTGCAGGTATTACACCAAGGTTTCTTTGGGCCATCATTCTTCTTTTTCTTGTTGCCATTTTTGGAACCACCCTCCTTATTACTAGTTTGGGGGCCTGAAGACTTCTGGTCCTTTTCTTTATCTTTCTGATTCCCACCCTCTGGTCTGTTTTCTTCGGGTCACCACCATGGTTCTGGGGTTTCTGCTTAATCCTTGTTCTGACCCATTTGTCTGCCTTCTTTCCCAATTCTTGGGGAGAGGTCAGATCAGAGTCAATAAGGTATTGATGCACCAGCTGGTTCTGACAGTTATTAAGGATCTGCTCTCTCATTATAAGATTGTACAATCCTGTAAAGTCTGAGACTTTACTTCCCTGCAGCCAATCCTCCAGAGCCTTAGTGGCACAATCAACAAAATCAGTCCAGTCCTGAGCCTGTGCTTTTTGGGTGTCTCTGAACAACAACCTGTATTGCTCAGTGGTGAGGCCAAACCCTTCAATAAGAGCACTCTTCAGGACAGAGTAGTTTTTGGCATCCTCAGGTCTAACTGTGAGGAGCCTATCCCTCCCTTTCTCAGAAAAGGAGTACCATAAAATTGCAGCCCACTGATCCTGAGGAACCTGCTGTACCATGCAGGCTCTCTCAAGAGCAGTCATCCATTTGTGGATGTCATCCCCTTCCTTGTAGGGGGGCACAATTTTTGTCAGGTTTCTATTGTCATAGCTCCTGTCTTTCGCTCTAGGAATATTGCTGCCACCAGTGGCATCTAAGCCACACAACTTTCGTTCTCTTGCTAAAGCAAGTTTAGCTTGAGCCAAGGTTATCTCTTCCCTCTCTATTTGGAGTTGGACAGCCCTCATCCTGGCCCTATGCTCTTTCCTCTGGGGGGAAGTCATTCCCCTTTGAGATTCTCTTGAGACACTAGAAATGTTAGAGTCCCCTGATGGAGATCTCACCCTTCTGTTGCCTGGGAGAATTATGTTATGGGATCTGGGGAGGTGCTGGCCCTCTCCATTCCCATGTAGGTCTACGTTGGCCTGGTTAAGCCTGGCAACTACAACCTGGTCACCCCTCTGATCCTGATCCTCAGGCTCATCTACTTCTGAGCCTTCCTCCTCCTCTCCCTCCTCTTCTTCCTCTTCTGGAGTTGTCTCATTCTCAGGGGTGTTCACTCCATCTCCTACATCTAAGGGAGCTGCACTCGCCTTATCTAAGTCATCCTTTTCCAGGATGGCTATCAGGGAAGGAATGGTGGGGTTTCTACCCCCTTTTAGCCCCCTTGCAGTGCACAAGGCACTCAAGTCTTTGTGGCTACGTTTGTCATAGCTGGAAGTTGCCTTGGTAAGGTCAACTGTCACAGGGGCAGAGCCTGAAGCTCTTCCTGTGTCAGACATGACTGCTAGTGAGGTGCAAGTGGTGCACTTACCTACAGTAAGTGTTTTCCTACTGTACCTTGCTAGTGAGTTGTAGTCAGGGTGTGCTAATCCCTTTAATCTACAACTACTAAGTTCAGTAGAACTTAAATATGCTAACCTTTTGATTTATATGTACCTAGGGTACTTTATGTGATCTTTCAATTTGATAAAAAGATTTCAATGGTAAAACAACAGCAAGCTCAAATCCGCACCGCTGCGCACCAATGTGAGAAGTTGGCCTGATATATGATGTTTCCAATTCTGGAACCCCCTTGTATTAGTCCAAACAATCCCTTATGGTGTCTGGTTGTAAGTCAACCTTATAGACAAGCAATCTTAATGGTAGCATAGACCAGGAGTCTCGGACCAGGAGGGTCAGAGTGGGGGCTCCTTTTCATAGGAGCCGGCTGCAAGTCTTAAGCAACCAGAATCGCAAGTCGGTTTTAGGTTTCCGCCTGCACAGGGGCCACAAGCCAGCTGGCAAGTGACCGGGCCAACGCGTCGAGCCAAAGAAAGCACAAGGGCCCCACACAGCACTCGTCGAGTGTAGAGGGGTGAGCTTCGGTGCAAGAGTGGCTCAGGGTTGAGGCTTCTCAAACCCCGGTGTACAGCTTCCAGGGTCACTCGTGGGCTGCACAGTCAGCGTCTTGTGGTCTTTTCAAGATGGCGTGCCCCACGCTTCCGGTCGCCTCCACGGGTCTCAGCTCTGCAGGGACTGTGGATCGGGTTGTAAGAAGGCAGGCAAGCTTGATCTCGTCGATCTCTGTCGCTCGAGTTCCGGCGGGAACTGCAACAAAGCAGACGTCGAGGTGCTGGATGATGCCTGTTTGCACAGGGTGGTCACTCCTTGACCACAAGGGAGATTCTTCAGTCTTCTATGTCGAGTAGGATGTCGAAGGGTCCAGAGTTTCATTTCTTATGTTTCATCAGGATAATCCGAGTGCGTTGGCACTGCTCCCATTCTTATACCAACCTAGGGGGCTGGATTACCTGCTAGGTCCCCTCCTGTGGGTGGGACCCAGGAAGGGGGTGGATACACCCCTTTCCTTTGATCCAGGCCGCGCTGGGACTGGGGCTGGTCTGCCCCAGAACCGGTTTGGCCGGATTATGCAAGGGGAAGCCTTGTGCTCCCCAGGCAGTGTCTGGTTTCTTTCAAACCTCCCTGCTACAATCCACTATCTCCTGTCTGGGGTGGTGTGACACCTCCCTGCGACAGGAAAGCCTTTGTCCAGGCCTCCTCTGCTGAGTTTCGGTCAGCAGCAGGAGGTCAGACTCGTGTCTGTGGCAGAAGCATCCATTTTGTGGATCTGAGGCTCTTTTAAAAATCAACCGCGTTTCAGTAAAGTAACATGTCTTCTCCCTCTAGAGGGGTGGAATGCTATCCCCGTCGACAGAACTGTCGAGGGGATAGTATTCCAAATCGTAGGACACCTTACACGACATGTTTTGATAAAGCCAAACCAAAGTTGCTATATAACCGTGAGGATTATAAGGCACTTAATTGTATATGGTATGGCATTATCCCGGATCAGCTTAGGGAGTTGTTCCCGGCAGCTGCAGACAGCCTCAGCTCATGCCAGAGCACCATCTCACATTAAACCACGCACTCTGCCTCCAGGATTGATAAGGCCTTCCATAGGAGTGGCTCACAGGTTTATATGTGTCCAAATATAGGTTTAGATATACGATTCAAAAAGGGGGTGGTGATGAACAGAGTGTCTGAATTAAGCAGACCACTCTTACCCAGTCAAGAGATCAGGGCTTGATCCATCACCGTTATTTAGCTCACTGCATCACCCCAGTTCAGAACCTGGCTATATGCAAATTAGTCTGACCCCGTGCCTCATGGGAACAGGGCAGACCAAACTACCAAGCCAATTCTTCACCGGAAAGGAGACAAGCTTCCGGGGACCGGTTTCTGGCATTTCAGCCGTCGTCGGCCCGGCTTGCTTGAATCCTGGTGGTGCAGTGAGCAAGGGACTCATGTCTGAGTATACCCTGCCACCCTTGTGGTGGCCAAAAACGATTCAAAAAGGGGGTGGTGATGAACAGAGTGTCTGAATTAAGCGAGCCACTCTTACCCAGTCAAGAGATCAGGGCTTGATCCATCACCGTTATTTAGCTCACTGCACCACCCCAGTTCAGAACCTGGCTATATGCAAATTAGTCTGACCCAGTGCCTCATGGGAACAGGGCAGACCAAACTACCAAGCCAATTCTTCACCGGAAAGGAGACAAGCTTCCGGGGACCGGTTTCTGGCATTTCAGCCGTCGTCGGCCCGGCTTGCTTGAATCCTGGTGGTGCAGTGAGCAAGGGACTCATGTCTGAGTATACCCTGCCACACTTGTGGTGGCCAAAAACGATTCAAAAAGGGGGTGGTGATGAACAGAGTGTCCGAATTAAGCAGACCACTCCTACCCAGTCAAGAGATCAGGGCTTGATCCATCACCGTTATTTAGCTCACTGCATCACCCCAGTTCAGAACCTGGCTATATGCAAATTAGTCTGACCCAGTGCCTCATGGGAACAGGGCAGACCAAACTACCAAGCCAATTCTTCACCGGAAAGGAGACAAGCTTCCGGGGACCGGTTTCTGGCATTTCAGCCGCCGTCGGCCCAGCTTGCTTGAATCCTGGTGGTGCAGTGAGCAAGGGACTCATGTCTTAGTATTCCCTGCCACACTTGTGGTGGCCAAAAACGATTCAAAAAGGGGGTGGTGATGAACAGAGTGTCTGAATTAAGCAGACCACTCTTACCCAGTCAAGAGATCAGGGCTTGATCCATCACCGTTATTTAGCTCACTGCATCACCCCAGTTCAGAACCTGGCTATATGCAAATTAGTCTGACCCAGTGCCTCATGGGAACAGGGAAGACCAAACTACCAAGCCAATTCTTCACCGAAAAGGAGACAAGCTTCCGGGGACCGGTTTCTGGCATTTCAGCCATCGTTGGCCCGGCTTGCTTGAATCCTGGTGGTGCAGTGAGCAAGGGACTCATGTCTTAGTATACCCTGCCACACTTGTGGTGGCCAAAAACGATTCAAAAAGGGGGTGGTGATGAACAGAGTGTCTGAATTAAGCAGACCACTCTTACCCAGTCAAGAGATTAGGGCTTGATCCATCACCGTTATTTAGCTCACTGCATCACCCCAGTTCAAAACCTGGCTATATGCAAATTAGTCTGACCCAGTGCCTCATGGGAACAGGGCAGACCAAACCACCAAGCCAATTCTTCACCGGAAAGGAGACAAGCTTCTGGGGACCGGTTTCTGGCATTTCAGCCATCGTCGGCCCGGCTTGCTTGAATCCTGGTGGTGCAGTGAGCAAGGGACTCATGTCTGAGTATACCCTGCCACACTTGTGGTGGCCAAAAACGATTAAAAAAGGGGGTGTTGATGAACAGAGTGTCTGAATTAAGCAGACCACTCTTACCCAGTCAAGAGATCAGGGCTTGATCCATCACCGTTATTTAGCTCACTGCATCACCCCAGTTCAGAACCTGGCTATATGCAAATTAGTCTGACCCAGTGCCTCATGGGAACAGGGCAGACCAAACTACCAAGCCAATTCTTCACCGGAAAGGAGACAAGCTTCCGGTTTCTGGCATTTCAGCCGTCGTCGGCCCGGCTTGCTTGATTCTTGGTGGTGCAGTGAGCAAGGGACTCATGTCTGAGTATACCCTACCACACTTGTGGTGGCCAAAAACGATTCCAGGCCTCCTCTGCTGAGTTGCGGTCAGCAGCAGAAGGTCAGACTCGTGTCTGTGGCAGAAGCATCCATTTTGGGGATTTGAGGCTCTTTTAAAAATCAACCGCGTTTCTGTAAAGTAACATGTCTTCTCCCTCTAGAGGGGTGGAATGCTATCCCCGTCGACAGAACTGTTATGGGGATAGTATTCCAAATCGTAGGACACCTTACACCCCA
The DNA here is from genome assembly GCF_964263255.1 of Lissotriton vulgaris. NCBI lineage: Eukaryota > Metazoa > Chordata > Amphibia > Caudata > Salamandridae > Lissotriton > Lissotriton vulgaris. Next base: position 554,154,112 of record NC_141693.1, on the reverse strand, counting down.
TGTTTTGATAAAGCCAAACCAAAGTTGCTATATAACCGCGAGGATTATAAGGTACTTAATAGTATATGGTATGGCATTATCCCGGATCAGCTTAGGGAGTTGTTCCCGACAGCTGCAGACAGGCTCAGCTCATGCCAGAGCACCATCTCACATTAAACCACGCACTCTGCCTCCAGGATTGATAAGGCCTTCCATAGGAGTGGCTCACAGGTTTATATGTGTCCAGATATAGGTTTAGATATAGGTATACTATATCTAAGCAAGGGCTGATTACACCCACTTGCCCCAGCTGAGTGATCAGCCAGTTGTGTCAATTTAAGAACCAGCCAGGGGTGGCAAAAGCTATGCTTCGGCCCCTGGTAGGCCTTGGTGGCACCTATGCCCTGAGCACCTATAGTGCATGGTACAGGGGCTGACAAGGAGTCCATTTCCAATTGGGTTATGTACCTATAGTACATGTCTGTGAATTTAGAGAGAGAACAGCAGGCTGGGGGTCTGATTAGCAGGCCCACAGCCTCAGTAAGTCGAAAACCAGTGAAGCAAAAAGCAAAAATTCGGGGTGGCCATAGGATAGCAGACCCTACTCTCCTACAGTATGTATCTCTGCTGCTGTCCTTTCAGCTTGCAGGTCGTACGTCTCTTTGGACGAGGTTAAAGGCACAGTTGTCTGTAAAAGAATAGACTTCATTCTGCTTAAAGTATCAATTCGAATAGAAGAGATATTCACAGAAGGCCAAATTTCCGCCTCCATGTCTGGATTGCTTTTTGGATACAATACTTGCATACAACAAATGACCCTGGAAGTGACGCTCACGAGATAGGGTTTCCATGGCACCATGGCACAACAGCTGCGGTCACTTAATATAATGTAGCTACCGTTGGAAAGATGTCTTAAAAATGGCTCTATCTGTGTAGCCGGGGTTCCGTGCAGGTGACATGAAAGGTTATTAGATGAAGCCTTGCAAGGTCCATGCAGGTTTATACCTTCGCAGAGGAGTGTACCGCTCAGTGATGTTTTGCAGTTACTACCACTAAGAAATACCTCTTTCTTTCCCCCACTCCAGCACCTGTGTGTAGATGGTAAATTCCAGGTTGATCTGATGTACCCTTTACCCAATCTTTCATACAGGCCTGCTGGTATATACTCTTGGCAGTATTGAAACTGAAAAGTCGTTATCGGGATTGTAATGGTGCCATGTATTATCCGTTCAATGACAGGTCTTTCTGACATTATCAATGGTAATCTCTCAAGTTTTTCAATGCCTAGCACCGTATAGTCTGCTCCTTTCTGTGCCAACGAGATTTGTCTATCAGTAAGGTTAAAGATAGAAAATAATGACGTTATGTTGATTGGACACCAAGGAACTTGACCTGAACGCAGGTTTTGTAACGTCCAGCCTAGCTGTACAATAGAACGCAACTGGGACTGACCATGTTGTAGCATTATCATATCCTGTTCTATTATATCAATAGCAGATGATACAATGCTATCCAGTTAATAGATTCTGGAGGACAGAGTCGTTAACCCATTGTCGACTACAGAAAATGCTTTTTCCAAATTAATATGATCAATTTCTCATATTTTTTCAGCAGTTTCAATTTGATTTAATTTCCAAGCTTCATTGTATGCTGCGTATGTACCGGCGTATATGAAACGTTTTTGACGCTGTTTGCGAGGTCCCAGTATGAAATCTCGCAAGTCAGCACCTTCTTTAAGTAAAGTTAAGTGTTGCTTAATTTCTGGAAGTGTGGATTTCTGTAGCCATTCGAGGAATAGCTTTCCCACACTGTATGTTGTGATAATCCCTGGATGTTGTCTTTGGGAATATCTTGGGTCTGGCCTGTTTTCTTTGAACCCCTGTATTTTGTTCAGGAATCTATCATGACAGTGACTGCTGCGCCTCTCACCAAGCCGGGTCACCCCCTTGCTCCTCCTGCCGCCTCCTGCTCCTGCCTAGCCAGCCTTTTTCCGCCGCCGACGCCCCCCTGCCCCCCGAGCGGCCCAGCCACAGCTGAGCCGCCCGCTCACCAGTTTTCCCGCCGCTGCTCTCCACAGGCCCCGCCCACCACCGGCCCATTGGCCGACCCGCTCCCGCCGCCCAGCTGACCCGCCCTCCCGTCCCCCTTTTTATGACGCCCCAGAGCGACGGCACAGCGGACGCGCGCAGCGGGAGCGTCGATTGAGCGCTGAAGGTGCGCCAAAGGTAAGCCCGTCTGCGCCTGTCCGTGCCTGGACCGCGCCCAGCGCCAGGACCCCTGGCCCCCGCAGAAACCAGCCAACCCGCCGGACCTACGACCCCACCGAACTCAACGCACTCAACCCCGGCTGACTCCCGGGCTTCTACCGAGCCACCCCGAGACGCACCCACGGACCCTTCTGCAAGTTCACCTGCATCCGGACCTGCACTACTCCAGCACCGACCAAGACCAAGACGAGCAACAGCAGCAGCCACCTGAAATGCATCCTGCTCAACACCCGCTCCGTCCACAGACACACCGTCGAGCTCTGGAACCTGCTCGACACAACTTCACCAGACGTCGCCTTCCTCACGGAAACCTGGATGAACACCTCTTCAGCGCCCGACATCGCCATTGCCATCCCAGACGGCTTCAAGATCATCCGTAGGGACCGCATCAACCAGACCGGAGGAGGCATCGCCATCGTCCACAAGAACACCATCCGCATCACGACCAACACCGAATACACCCTCGCATATGTGTGGTTTCAGGACCAAGTTGATGTTCTGACTTGCTTTGTCCATTGTACTGTATTTTCCCTCAATAAATCTACCCAAACTTAAAACCAAGATGAGCCATAGGAAGAAGAAAAGTACGCCTAACACATTCCACAATTTAATCCATTGAGGAGTTAGATATGTTTCTTTGAGTTGATGAAAGAGTTCTTTTACTTTTTCTTTGAATGTTTTTGTTGCTGGCTTGTCTCCATGTTCACTTGGATCATCGGAAAAATCATCAAAGTTGATAAAATAGCAGTTCTGTCAATTGATGGGATTGCTTCCGGATTTCCATTGGTCTTTGCATTGTCTTTTGTTACATTCGTATAGTCTGAAGCTACATCGTTGTAAACTGGAGTTTCTTGTTGAACTGTAGCAATTTGGGTCTCAAGAGGCACAATTTCCATGGCTTTGTTACATAGTTCTTTCTTAATCACCGTAGGTTTATCGAATGTGATTAGTCTCTCAGTTTGAACATCTTGGATTGTACATGATTTGGTCTTCTACTATTTCTTGGGAGTCCACTGGGCCTACTACTTATTATTGGCCACATGGTTGTGGTTTCACCAGGTCGATTGATACAACTCGGTTCTCCTTTTTACCAGCAAGAGGCGGTAGCACTACTGATCTTGTTCCGCTGACAGCTAAGACAGGTACTGCTTTTCTGTATGAAGGCCCAAATTCCTTTTTTACCGCGATCTTTCCTCTGACCAGATCCCCAATCTTTGGAATCCAGACAGGTCTTGCTGGGACAGGTGGTTTTCCTTTAGTGGTAGTTGGCTTTAGTTTTTCGTTACTCAGACTTTTTCTTGTTTCATTTAGGTCCTGTAAAACAGCCAAACAATCTTTGATATCAAACGCTTTTTGTTGCACCACTGAAGTTTGACAATCTAAGTCTTGAATAAGCATTCTAGTTCCAAATAAAAGTTCATACGGGCTGACACTTCCTAGAGAATTTCTTGGCATATTATTAAGACTACGTTGGACACTTGTTAGATGTTTGACCCACCCATCACACAAACCTAATACCCTCGCTGTTATAGATTGCTTTATGTCCCGGTTTTTTCTTTCCACAACCGCATTTCCCTCAGGATGGAAGGGAGAAGAGTACCGCAATGCAATGCCAATGCTGGCCATGGCCTCCTTGTAAGCCCGTGAGCTAAACGCAGGACCCTGGTCAGATTGTAGCATGCCAATTGCGTATGTGCCGATAAAGACTCGCAAATCTTTTATAACAGTTCTTGAGTCAGCCGAGCGCTGGGGCCAGATCCAAATGAATCCTGTCTTAATTTTTGTGGGACCGCATTTGTCCGTTCGGACGTCTGCGCATAGATAGCCTGATGCTGTCTAATAGTGGTGTCTGGGCTGGTGTTGGGGCCGGTTCACAACTGCGATCTCTGTTGCAGTCCTGACAATACATTGTAAAGTTATAAATTTCTACGCTCATCCCCGGCCACCAGTATTGTGATTGTAATTCTATTAGGGATTTCAGGATCTCTTGGTGCCTCAGACCCAATCCCATGTGTGCTTCTTGTATCAAGAAGACTCTCCGGTACGTGTTTGGAATTACTCTATCCCCCACTCCAGGGATTTGAGCAAACGGAACGGAGTTCGCATCAATTATGTATGTATTACCGAGTGGATAGTTTAGAGGTAAAGCCGCATAATTGCCTTCCATTGAGGCTTTTACAGCAAGCAGCGTTTCGCCATCTATTTGTTTTTTCGTATGCTTATTAGTAACTACGGAAGCCGAGTGATCAGCCGCCACTGTGGGTTTGTCAGCCAATGAATTCCCTGCAACGTGAACGCCATCACGTTGAAGACTCTGCGTATGTATCACGTGAGTCTTTTGTAGTTCTTTCTGCAAAAGAACTACTTGTTACCATAGTTTTTTATGTTTTATTGTGGCACCTGTCTCCTCTTTGTAACCTTTTTTTATCCAGGTCTGCATGGAATTATTGTAAGATCAGTGTCGGGAATTCACGATCGGCATTTTCAAGCACCATTTTTAGGGATCTTATTTTAGCTCGCTGAGCTGAACAGTTTCTGAGTGATTCAGTTTTAGTGACCATTGGTCTGAATTTACCTAAGCTCCAGCGACCTTTAACAATCGCGCATGCTGCATTGTAAATCTGTTTCTCCACAACGTAGTGTTGTGCAACTCTGTCCATGTAGATAACACAGGTGTATTGTTCTTGAGGCAGAATTTCTATTGGTAGAGGATATTCATGTTCGTATTCTAGATTTTCTAGTTTTTTTCATTTTCGGATCAAAATAGTGTTTCACATCTTCTGCAGTAAGAGAATTTTCCCATTGTTTCCATTCTGGATCTAATGCCACAGCATGTAGATTGTGTGGGCTTGTTAATGCTTCCATGGCTGATTCTGCTGTTAACACAGATATCCTTTTGCCTTGCGCTAGGGATATTTCTTTTGCTACAGAAGTTTGAACGGCAGTCAGAATTTTTTCTGTTGAACTGAATTTCATTTCAGCTTGTGTGTACAAATGGGATTTGTAGGCTATTGGTCCCGTTTCTCCCTCATTAGAGGTCAGGTATGTGAATCCGCATCTGCCTGGGATGACTCGGATTGCAAGGTTGCATTCATTTGTGCGTGTTTGCAGTTTTGTTTTAGTTAACATATCTGTCTGTAATGATCTTGATATTTCTGTGTGTTGCTGAGTCCAATTAATTGATTTAAAATCAGGTTTTATTAGTTCGTAGAGGGGTTTAACCCTCTCTGCATAATTTAGAATGTATGTTCTTCCGAAATTCAGGAATCCTAGTATTGATTGCAGGTTTTTCAGCCTTTTTGGAGCTTGTAGTACAGCACACTTCTCTAAGAAGTTGTCTGCCAGGCTTTTGCCTTCACTTGATAATTCGTATCCTAAAAATAGGACAGTTAAATGGGCAATTCTTGATTTTTTAAAATTAAATTTGTACTCTTCAGAAGCGAACCCAAGTATTATGGTGTTCACTCTTTTCAAGTGAGTCTCCAGGTTATCATCTGTAAGATAGATCTCGTCTACATAAGATAATGCATCATCATCATAAATTTGTAGTAACCCTGTTACCCTTGCTGAAAATAATCCTGGGCTGTTCTTGAATCCCTGTGGGAGACGACAAAATTGTTTTTTGCGACCCCATTATTGAGAAAGCGGTCAAATACCTGCTTTCAGGTGCAATGTTTTGACAGAAGAATCCATTAAAGATATCTAATGTCGTTTTATATTTTTTGTGCACGATGTTATTTATTAGTGCTGCTCTGTGTGAGTTTTGGACTGCAAAAGTTTAAAAACAAAATAGTAACAGTAAAGGATAGACTTGCATAGTTAAGTGCGTTTCTCAGACTCCGGTAGTTAGATCAAGTGCGGGGAGAAGATCTCTTGAATACCGCTGGTGGTGGCTCGGAGTAGCTGGACACCATAACAAGGCAATGGCTATATTGACCGGGTCTGAATCAAGGCTTCATAGTAGTGTCCGAAAAATAGAACAACATTTAAATTTTATGTCCCCAACCCCGCCGCCCCCAGTCTACCAACCCCCCACCCCTGTTCCAGGTCCAACTGTCTTCCGCATGGCAGTGATCATTCATTCCGTAGGTCCTCCGACATCGTACTGTGATAGTCGCAGCAGCGTACACCCCCACCCCCCACTCCCACTCCCCACTCCCCACCCCCCACTCCCCACCCCCCACTCCCACTCCCACTCCCACTCCCACTCACCTGGCTCCTCTCCCCTTAGGCATGGGAGCCCCTTTCCGATGTTCTTCACGACGTGACTTCAGCTGCCGGACCTGGTAGGGCGGGGGCTGCCTGCGCATGTGCGGCATTTCTAACCGTGGTTCTTCAGAATAAAAGTTAGAAATGCTGCGCATGCGCGGGCAGCCCCGCCCTCCCAGGTCTCCTCACAGAACACGTAATACACCCAGTGGATAATCCGTGAGGCTGTTTTACTACCCTAATTTCTACGCTATGTCTAATGCTGTTGTAATATGCTTTGGCTCTGCGCTATTAAAGGGGTCATCCATCGTTGTCACAGATCATCAAACCCCAAGCAGACCTCGTTTTTTCAGCGCACCATTCGCGCTTTCACTTTTATTTTGTAAGTACCGAGACTGCTACAGACATGGGCATTGGGCCGGGGGTCTGCCACGCACGGCCCTCCTTCGATCGTCTGACTGCCAACGGCATTTCCTTTTGTTTTCTGTCAAGCTTGTGTCCCGCATGTAATAGATCAGACCAAACAATGTGCTTCTTACTTGGGTCTGGAAATGGAACTTGCCTTGAGGATAATGAGGTCTGACACTGATAAGAAGATCCATATCCGGGTGTCGACATATTTGGCCTCCCTGTCTCTGATCGGAGGCCAAATATGTGGAATGTGTGCAATGCCAATAGCTCAAACTCTCACAACTGCGAGACCTATTGCATTGCAAATGCTTGTTTTGCAAGGAATCTAATTTACTGGGATATAAACATGTATTGAAAAGCTGTCTCTATCCCCACAACATTACTTCCTGTTTATAGTTGTGCAATTTCTACGGTGCCGCAATTCCCATTGGCGATTGTTGCACTTAATAGAGCAATTAGGTACAGAAACAAAGTATGTCCTGTGGCTGGCCTGGCTGAGTTTGTTGCTCATGTTGTTTCTTTTCTTGTGTGTGCCTTGTGGCTAGGTGTTCATTCATCTGTACCAGATTTGACCTGGCAGCTTTTTTATTCGTTTTATCAAAGCTGTATGCTCATGGTAATGTGTGTTGTTCATTGTGAATGTACTCTCAACTGTCTTGTGCATTCTGTGTCTTGAATGCGCCTAAAAGATATTATCCTGTTTGGTTGCAGTGCTTGTCAAGTACACATGCTCACGGCCTGTGCCTGATCAATTTGTGTGTGAGGTGTGCTTGTATCTCTGGGTATTTCAGAATGTGCCTCAACTTTAATTACTTGGAATATTCAATGTATTTTTTCTCCTGTACCACACTGTATTTTGGCCATTATGCTTTTTCTTTTTTTTCCGTTTGTTATTTAAAGTTTGGTTGTTACCGGAGATGGTCCATGGTGGTTGCTGTATGTCCATACTTGCAGTTGTGTGACAATGCTTTCTGTGCCGTAATGTATTCCCTGGGTTGTATGTTTTCAGTGTTTTTCATCTTCAGTCACTGGCTCTTTGTTTTGCAAAATATTCTATCACTGTACCTTGTCATGCAGTCCTTTATCCGATTGATGGTGCCAACTTTTGTTTTGTATGTTCTCCTCATCTGACATCATTTTTTCACCTTGGTTAATAGTACCTTAAACACGTTGCAACCACATAATCACGTGCAAACTATCAAATGAACAGGTTGCGTCAAAGTGGCTTTCAGAACTGGATGTGGGTATTGTTATTTTTTAGTTGAATTTGGAGAATGTTCCATAACCCTGATTCCAAAGTTAAGATACTTTAACAGGCCTTTAACCTTCATTTGCTCTCAGAGTCAGGCGTTCAAGAGGAACACCCAGGTAGGGCCAGAAGTACTCTTGTAAAGCCAATGAATGTTCCTTCACGTGAATAGTACAGACCAGTAAGAAGCAAAGCTGGTATTGGGTAGGGCAATAAAGCAAGATTCATTGGCCTGAGAAAGTGGGAGTGGGAGTTTGCCTTACACCTCCTGTTTTCTGAACCCGTTTTTTAGGTCGAGTTATTTATAACTCGAAACCTATTGGGGCTAAACTAAGCTCTCAAAAAATGCGGATTTCCAGAAGTGCTTGTGTCCCGTGCACGCGCTTCTATCCGTCTGCCTGCCTGCCTCGCATCACCACATCAAAGCCAGCCATCTGTTGCTTCCCCTGAAACTTCCCCCTGTGTGCGCTCCGTCGCAGGCATTTCTCCTCCCCTAATTATTCACTGCCCACGGCCGGCGGTGTCTCGCATTTATCCTCCCCCCTCCCTGTGTATTAAACTTGTTTTTGATCGGGTGTGTGTTTTGGTTAATTAAGAATAATTAATTATATCCACACGGTCTTTTAGTCTAATTGGCATCAATTCAAACCAATGGCATTCTTTGCACGAACAAGGGTTTTAGTTCTGGTATAAAAATTCTGTGCATGGTGTTGTTTACCACCCTATTCCAGTGGTGCAGTATTTTTAATATTGTTCAGTTAGTAAGACTGAAGCAGTTATCACTGTCATAATATATCCCTCCCAGCCCATCATCAAAGGCACAAAACAAATGCTTGTCTCCTCCATTGCAGCTTTACCGAACACACTGTGCACTTTAAGGTTCTCTCCCAGTCCTGAGTTTCAAACATGGTCAAATACCCACAATGCATTGTGCGTGCCCTGGTCCCCGGTGACGTTTTAGTCTCAGTTCTTAGTGACTCCAATCTAACCAATAATAGTACGCCAGTGGACATAAGCTCTCGGTTGTAGTACTGGGCCTTGATTGTTGTATGTTCTCAAGAAACTAAAGCAAATATTCAAAAAGCAACATGAATCAACAGCTCACTTTGAGTTTAAATTCTCAAAATCGGACTTTCTCTGGTGTAGCAACAGCAATCTTAGCACTCTCTTGGCTGATCTAAGAACTCTTATCAACTCTTCTGTTCAAAACGTTCGCCTCTCCTGATTGTTTCTTAACTAGAATACATTACCCATCATGCTTCAGTGTAACTTACTGTCCTGTCTCCAAACATGATTCCTTGATGTGTGCTGGATCGACCTCCTTGTTCACATTCTCACTATAAAAATATGTTTACATTTAAATTGGATCCCTTCCATTGGTACAGGTGAAGAACTAAACGTAGGTACGAACCTGTAAGCTCATGGGTGATTGGTGTACAATACTCCAAAGAGCGAGTTTGGCGCTGAAAATAACATCAACCAGAGAAAATATGTAGGCACTTATATATTTGCGGTTAATCCCGTTTTGAGGTCCAGTGATATTGTAATGGAGGTCTGGTGAAACTAAGAGGGGGAAGGTGAACGTCCAATGCTTTAATTGACACCAAAAACTGCTTGTAACCTGATTATTCGTCATTTTCCCCCTCCTCGTCCTGTTATGGTAATCATCCACCCTCACCATTGAACAGAAACGCCAAGGGTACGATGTGAATTAATAAGTTATTACGGTATTCTAACATTTGTGTAGCGCTTCCTACTCTGTGTGACGCTGAAGCGTTGACCCACAAACTGCAAGGGGATTACTACCCCTTGTAGAGTGTGTTGCTGTTAGGGTGTTATTTTTAATTGGGCCTAAGAGGGAACTGTTTTCATGTTGTGCGCGAAAACCACCCAGGTTCGGTTATTGTACATTCATACATTATGTACAAGTACTTGTTATTTATTATTGTTCTTATTGCTCTAAAGGGGTACTGGCCCTGGAAGGATGAAGCACGAGTCTACCTTTCTAGATGTACAACCCGTGGCCATGATAATACAGCTAGTTTTTTTATTTTTTTGGTATCGGGCATTCTATTCCAAAGTGATGAATGTTAGTTGACTCCAGCTACAAGTTTTTGACTTCACCATTTTCAGATGGATGATAGGTTGAAGAGGCTTTCTGGGTAGGATTCGATCCTGTGATGTTGAGTCTGCACACAAATTTCAGCAATGGGCACTGTGCGTGTTGAGCTAGCTTGCTGCTTCCCAAGTGCTAATGTTGCCCACAGCAGGCGCTTTGACCAGCAGACCTGTCTCATCTGTGGGAGGCAGGCTTCCTCTTCCTTGCCAGCTAGCAGACAGTCATTACCTTCACTGTGCAGTTCTCATATCTTAAAATGCAAACGCAGAGGCATTTTGCCTTTTCAAGCAGCTGAAGTGATAACTCAGACGAGGTATTGAATAAATGGCGCCTCCTTCCTTTAAAAAAAAGAAAATACCACTTCTGCAAATGCAATCCATCTGTACTCGATGAGGTGGTCTCTGAGCAAGATCCTGGCCCAGGATCTGTTTTTTTCTCATGCCAGTTCTCACAGTACGGGAGGTGGGACTGCAACAATGGACAGCCCTCTAATTATTCTCAAAACCTGAAAAACGCCTACTACAATGTGCTTTGCACTGGGTGCCTTGTACTTTTGACTGGACTTTCTCTACTGCAGTTGTGTTCTTTGAGTGTTTGTGAGCCACCCAGCACCGCTGCTCCTCTCTGGTGAGGCCCCTTGCAGACGGCTGCACCCAGACGCCGCACGGGGGTGTATTGCTCGCCCCTCCCCTTCGCAGGCCTCGTTATAGTTAGTGAAAGCTGCAAGCGCACTTGAGACTTGAAATGATTCAATTATCTCGACCCCGACGGGTGATTTGAGGACGAAGGCCGCTTTCTGGTTGCTTTGCAATAATATCGTTTTACCCGAAGGTTCCTCCTTTTAAAATAAGCACGTGCTGAATTGTGTTACTTGCTCCAAAATGCTTTTGTGAGCCCAAAGTCGTCTTGGTAAGGGGAAAGGATGCCCTCGCCTCTTTCTATTCCGTTAACTTCTCTGCTATATCTAGGGCCTTCGAAACAGTTTTTTGTAACCACCAAAAAAATCAGCTTGTGCTGCTAGTTCCAATAAAATCTTCACCAGCCCCGAGAAGCTAGCAAAGTTACTCCTCTCTGGAATAGTTGGGGTGGACAATCAGAAGTCTAGAAGCAAAGTGAAAGGAGTAAACTAACTTTCAGCAGCACTGGTTGTCTTAGTTGAGGTGGCATCCGCATCGTTTTGTTCTGCGAGTGCAAGTTTAGGGCTCAAATATGAATGTGAAGCTTTTTCATTAAATAGTTGGTTTAATAACCATATATTGGTGCATGTGCAATAGTGAGTGCCTTAAAACCGATTATCAACTCTACTGGTAACCAACCGGTGAAGACTGTGAAGGGCTATTGACACACACTATTTTTGCCCAATTATCAAGAGCTCCTGCGGGTTAAATGTATTTGTTTCAGTCATAATTGACTTACATTGTTGGATTTTCAGCCATGGTTGTTTTGGCAGTGGTAGAACAGTGGACCTGAACAACCACACACACACAACCACACACACACAACCACACACACACAACCACACACACACACACAACCACACACACACACAACCACACACACAACCACACACACACCACACACACAAGCACACACACCACACACACAACCACACACACCACACCACACACAACACACCACACACAACCCCAAACACAACACACACACCACACACACACAACCACACACACACAACACACACAACCCCAAACACACACAACCACACACACACAACCACACACACAACCACACACACTGAACCACACATGCCACACAACATCTATCTATCGCCCTCACTCTATCGCCCTCACTCTATCTATCTATCGCCCTCATTCTATCTATCACCCTCACTCTATCTATCTATCGCCCTCACTCTATCTATCACCCTCACTCTATCTATCTATCGCCCTCACTCTATCGCCCTCACTCTATCTATCTATCGCCCTCACTCTATCTATCTATCGCCCTCACTCTATCTATCGCCCTCACTCTATCTATCTCGTCACCACCACATCACTCAGCGCCACCACAGCATCAATCTGTGCAACCATTCTACAACAACTGGTTGAAATATGTTCTCTCAATGTTTCAAGCTTTATTACAAATGTCACAAAAAGATGTTAATATTTCACTTCTGTTCTTGGATTTTCGTCACTATAAAATACACTGAACATAATCTTCACAAAAGTTATTTACAAAAGTTTAAGCTATTGCCATTATAAATTACAATAACTTTTATTGAAGTATTGATTGTTTAAAAAAATTAAAAACCATTGTTATTTGTAATATCAATACATCTAAGTCACGTAAATACAAAACATGTTGCATTACAAATGCTATAGGTGTCACATTTGCAAAAGTTAAAAGTATTGGCATTGTAAATGACAAAGCTATTAATTTCGCTATTTTCAAAACCAACTCATAAATAAAAAATGTGTCATTTACAAGACCAATTGCTCAAACTTTCCTAATGCGAGACCTATTGCATTGCAAATGCTTGTGTTTTCTCTTTGGAACTCTAGCACTGGTTAGCAGTTGTAAATTGCCCACACAGTATTTGTGCTCTCCTCATAGAACAGTTGGCATACCACTTATTGGTCCATTTAATTTACTTGTATGTCACTCATATACCACTGGTACCCAGGACTTGTAAATGAAAAGCTGATATTGGTTGGCAGCACTCATTATGCCACCAACTAAAAGTACCCTTTTAAAACCTGTCTCAGGCCTGCCATAGCTTCCTGTTTTCAGTTTTAAACTGCCAATTCTATCTGGCAAAATAAACCAATTTTAATACTTGTAAGCCACCCTTAAAGTAGGCCCTAAACAAACCATAAGGCAGGGTAAATTGCATTTAAAATGTAGGATATTTGGTTTTTTAGTTTTATATGTCCTGGTAGTAAAAACCCCCTAACTTCGTTTTTCAGTACTATAAGGCCTATCTCTCCCATTGGATAACACTTGGTTACCTTCTTACATTTAATAAGTACTAACTTTTGATTAGGAGCAGTTTGAAAAATAATGTTTGGACTCAAATGAATTGTAATTTAAAATCATATTTAATGGTAAAGTCGAATTTTAGATTATAATTTTGAATCTGAAACTTTTAAAACTTTGTTATTTTCCTGCCCATAACATTCTGAGGCCTTCTAGGAGTTTCCCACTGCCTGGGTCTGTTAATTCCTCTAGCATCAAGAACGAGTATTGGGACCATGCTGTGAACAATAGGACCCGGGTGTAGCTGGGAGAGGGCCAATCTGCCAGAATGGGAGGGGTGGAGCTGTTCCCTGCCCCACTTACATTTTAAGGGGCTCCCTCCATCACACTCCCAAAGGAACTTAACACCAGCCTTTTGTCATCCTAGTCCTCTTGGAGCCTGGGCAGGGGAAGAAAGGGGAAGGCATGAAATTTCCAGAACCAGTAGTGGGGGTTGTCAGCACTTCAAAGGGTGGCACCAGGTATAAATATTGGACTTCCTGTGCCATTCCTTCGAACACTCCTGGAACTGTAGACATTACAGAAGAAGGCCTGCCTTGTTAATCAGAGGTCTTCCCTTCTGCCTGAGGCCTGCCTTGTAATTCAGAGGACTATCCTGCTACTACCTGAGGACCGCCCTGCTGCTACCTGAGGACCGCCCTGCTGCTTGAATCCTACCTTGTTCCCTAGAAGACTGTCCTGCTTCTTGAGGCCTGCCCTTCTCTCTAAGAAGGAAGACCAGACCTACTTCCTTCCTCCCAGGATGACTTCCAAATGTCAGTTGGCTCACCTTCTGTTCTGAGCTGCAGGGGGACAACAAGTTCCAGACACCTCCTTGCAACTGCCCAGCTAACCGGTTCCGACTGACCCTGCCTGGACCTGCAACTATACCTACCTGCCTGCCTGACCCCTGCTGGCCTCTGCTGGAGTGAGGTCCTGATCCCCAAAAGGTGCTCCTTAGGCCCCAGACCTTGGCTGGCATCAGTTGAGTTCCTCCTGTGAAATCCTGAAGTTTTGAACACTGTTCGCCATTTATGAGAAGGTAACTTTTTCAGCGGAACTAACCTGGTCCCTTTATCCAGCCACACTCGCGGTCGGCTAGAACCTGTGACGTTGCCCTGGTCTAGTGCAACCAGATACCCATAGTTAGCACTCTATGCTTCTCTGCTCTATTTTTACTTAAATAAAATGAGACCAAAATAACAAAAAATCTAATCAAGAGTACCGGAGGTATGCAATTGTAAAAGTTCATTACATTTTACTAAATTAGTGTGAGATACCTTTTGGGCTCGGTTTTCACTTTATTAATGTGTGTGCGCTGCAGAAATACTTAACACAGTGCATCTAGGTTAAGCCTGACTGCTTTTGTGCCAAGCTACCAGAGGGTTAAGCATAGGGTAATTTAGAGATGTTTGTGCTCAACCCTGGCAAGCATTGTTGTTGTTGCTTGAGAAGGGTTTTCACCCCCTTAATACAAAATCTAATTTTTTATACTCGTGTAAAAAAGCTTTCTGAATCAGGCCCATTGTGGCAAATTAAATAAATGGGCAGCTAGTCAAATTTTTGTTTAAAAATTCATCATCTATGGACATTAGTGAAACTCACCTGAGCTTGGTCTGGGGTCACTTTTAGTGAGTACTCTGTCCATCAAAAATATATCTTGATGACTATAGTAATTCTTTAGAACTAATCACCTCAGTCAGCCACCTCAGATTTTCACTTGGGAACAGGTAAGTCCTAATTTTTAACACTGCCCTAATACATCATTTTTCTACCACTCAAAAAATTCATATTTCTGTGGGAAACATTTATTCCCCCAGGATCCCTTGGTACAGTGAAAATGTTTGTGTGATAAAAAAAAAAACATTTCTATGTAAGACATTGAGTAACTGCATAAGTAATGTCAATCATATATATATATTAGGAACTATAACAAGCCTCAGAAAAATTGTTGCATGGTTTAAAACTGCATACTCTGTTTGGAGCCATATCATATGAGCCCAGTAGTAATATTTTTTTTTATAAAGCTTTATTTTTTGATCATCAAAGCACAGCATATCAGTACAATCATGGGTGCTCACTGTATGACATTGCAGTTGAGAAAGAAACCATAATGTAAAAATTACAACATAAAGTCTGTCATGGCTCAAACTCTAGCCGTGTAGGTATAACTTTGATGGATAATATAATTCCCCAAGGCCCCCTCAGAGTCCAGTGTATAACCTATTGTCGTCTGGCAGTAGGTATCGTGGTCACATTCAACCTCAGCCCCCGTGTGCCAGATCCCCTGGAAAGGAGGCATCCATCTCTACATAACACAATACTTTGTAGGAGATCCATCTTGTGTGTGACCTTGACCGTCTAAACTACTCCTGTAGGGACTATGCCCGATTCCAAAAGTGATTTGGAGGAATTTCAAAGGGAGTCAACATACGTCCTGTAGGGACCCCATATGTCCTTGGGACGGGAAGAACAGGGCAGTGTGCTGGAATAGACTCTGCTATTAGTGTTGCAGTAGGCTAGACTATTCAACCAACTTTGCAAAGTGAGGGTTGTCCTATGACCCAGACAATTGCAATTTCTCGCTTGACTAACAGCAAGCTAAGGGATGCGAATTTCCGAACAGTTTTGGGGAAATTTACTGTATGACCTAGGAGTGCCACTTCCGGTGTGGGGATGAGGGATAGCTTAGTCATGTCGCCTAGCTTTTTGTGAACTGTCTCCCAGAATGGTTGTATAGTGGGGCAGATCCAAGTGAGGTGGGCGAAATCAGCAGTGTGGGGCACAGCATTTCCGGCTAGTGTGCGGCCTACTTGGATCAAGTCTATAAGCTTTCGCAGGGGTAATATAAATTCTGCGTAAGAACTTAAAATCTAGAAGTTTATGCCGGCTGTTTAACGCAATGTCTTTCATGACTGCACAGCACTTGACCCATTGATCATCCGTGATAGGGCGGCCCAAATCACCCTCCCAATCCCTACGACCCATATCATCAATAATCTGGATGATCTTGGAGCAAGACTTAAAGAGTTTGGATATAAGGTGCACCACGCTCTCACTTTCAATAATAAGGGAAAGAGGGGTGAACGAGTACGGTTCCAGGAGGAACCCAGGGAGCGTTGCCCATAAAGCAGAGCATAGACGCATAAGCACAAAGCTGTCCATGAAACTAGTGTTGTGGAAGCGGTCACCCTCTGCCGCCGAGAAGATATGCCCGCTGGGATACAGGTCACCTAGCGTAGAGATATCAAACTTGGTCAGTGTGCGTTACACTAGCTTTTCACCTGTTGTACGGAGCCAGCGGGCGTTCGGGAGAGGAAGAGCAGAGGAGTATAGCACCTGAGTGCCTGTGTATCGTTTAAGCTTATCCCAAACCCAGCTGGTAGTTGAAACAGTCTGTAAATCGGTAGGGTCCCTGGGCACACCCCTAGGAAGGACAGCAGCCAGCCACTCAGGAAGAACAAAATCTGCCTCCGGACGAAGAAACAGAATCCTGGCATCAGGGTGGTACCATGCAAAGGCGTAGCTGCATTGAGCCACAAGATAATATAAGTGGAAATCCGGAACCCCGTACAAGCCCTTTCACATGGTAAGGTGAGAACCTGCCAGTGGATGCACGCCTGTTTACCACCCCAGACCGACCTTGTGAGATGCGACCGTATCTTTAAAAAAAACTGTTCGGGAGGGGGATGGGGATATTATTAAAAAGATATAAAAATTTGGGGAGAACAACCATCTTAATGATGGCGAGACTGCCTGTGATGGACAGTGGGAATCGCAGCCATCTCTCCACCTTCGCGTCAAGTGCCCCGACTGCCTGCCCATAATTAAGGTGGAGAATCTGGTCTGTATTCAAGTGGACGTGTATGCCCAAAAATGTGACTGAGTCCATTCAAGAGGAAATTCACAAGACCGGTGGGTCGTGCTGGGGGTCATGGGGGAAGATAACCGACTTGTGCCAATTGATGCCCAGACCGGTATGTTGACCAAAACGAAGAATCTCTCTAATGAGCGGTTCTAAATTCAACTGGGGTTCTCGGACGTATAACATGGTGTCATCGGCATATAATTAAACCACTTTTTTCAAGGCACAAGGGTTGAGGCAAAAGACAGCACCTGCTTTCACCTGTGGCTCCAAGGTTATAGTGATGGTGCTCAAGATACCAAGGAACACAACCCTGTCTGTACCTTCATGGGCAAAGCCCAAAATATGCAATAAGAAATATGGAATCAGCACCCATCAATAAAATATTTTTTTAAGGCAGTCTCTGATAACTTCAATGTCCATGTGGTAATCCAAGACAGGAAAAAAATCCAAGAACACATGTGGATTTCCCTCCTTAGGCTAAGAAGGGAAATCCACATGTGGTATTGGATTTTTTACTGTCTTGGATTACCACAATAAAGATTTGAATAAGAAACTCTGCATCAGTTCAGACCTATTTATTTCAAGATTTTGCTTCTCATGGACATTGAAATTATCAGAGACTGCCTTAAAAAAAATATTTTATTGATGGGTGCTGATTCCATATAATTAAACCAAGAGGGGGGCAGTGTTAAATTGAAGACCTCTATGTAGGGGTCTCTCCTGGATATGTTGAATTAAAGGGTCCATAGCGAGAATGAATAAAAGGGGCGATAAAGGGCATCCCTGGAGTGTGTCGCAAGAGAGAGGAAGCATGCGATTCAGGCAAAGTTTCACCGAGGGGTGGCTGTATAGCAGTGCCGTGGTAGCTATAAAGCTGACCGGCATACCCATGCAGTACATGACAGACACAAAGAAAGGCCATTCCAGTGTATCAAAGGCCGTGTCTGCGTTGAGAAGGATCGCAGTGGCGGGAACCTCGGGGCTAATCCTATAGAGGACCGAGAACAAGGTTCTAAGATTCAAAGAGGTCGAGTGGTGAGGGACCAAGCCGGATTGCGCCGGGGAGATAATGAATTCCATCAATTGTGATAAGCGATTGCCAATAATTTTTGCGAGTTTTTTATTATCCAAATTGAGTAGGGACAGAGGCTTATACGACCTACAGAAGGACGGGTCTTTGCCACTCTTGAGGAGAAGAATGATAACTGCTTTGTGAAGTGTGGGGGGAAGGATCTGTTTCTCGAGGGCCTCAGCGTACACCTCGATCAGTTGTGGCACCAATAGGTACTTAAATGTAAACGCAGTGCTTATATAGCGCACGAATCACCCCCAAAGGGGTCTCAAGGCACTGTGCACATACCGCTTTGGAACCCTTCCTGGCCTTTTCCTGTGAAGTGCCCACTCCTGGGCACCCCCAAGGTGAAGCCAGGCATCCTAGCGTTGTTGGGGCTGTTGTGGAGATTAAGCAAGCTATTGCCCAGCATTGCAGAGTGGGACCCATGATTAGAATAGGCACCGAGGCGAGAATTATCAGGTCTGGGGAAATTGAGCCCAAGACCCGCCGAGGCGGGAATTGAACCCTGGTCCGGGCAAGACCTCTGCATCAGGGTCTGCCGCTCTAACCATTGAGCCCTACTTTTCCACCTTGAAGGCCTTGTAGAATTCCCCAGTAAAGCCATCTAGCCCAGGGGCGGAGGAACCGCGGAGAGCATCGATAGCTCCGAGGACATCAGTCTCAGAAATCGGCTCCGCAAGAAAATCCTGCATGTTTTTTTCTAGGTAAACCTGTGCAATTTCGTAAAGATAGGCTTTCTGCGCGGTAGGGTCCCGCCCTAATTTAGAGGTGTAGAGAGAAGTAAAAAATTCCGGAATGAGTTGCGAATGTCTGTGATGGAGGTAAGAATTTCATTCGCGGAAGAGTGTATCTCAGTGAGGTATGCTTTACTGTAGGGGGGCCTTAGCATCTGGGCCAGTGCTCGATCCGGACGATCACCCTCACCATATCGCCGAGCGGTTTGGTATTTGCTCAAAAATAGGATCTCACGATCAGCTGTGTCTGTATTCAGTGAAGAGGGCCAGACGCCGACCCGCCGAGCTAGAGGCTGGGGTGTGTCGTGCCTCGTTATCAAGATCTGTGAGCTCCCCTTCCAATCGCACTAGGGTGATGCGGAGGGCCTTGAGCACTCCTGCGTGTTTGGAGATGCTTGCACCTCTTATGTATGCCTTAAATCCCTCCCATAGCAAAATAGTCTTCGATGGCCTCGTGGATCTCTTGAAGGAAAAGGTCATCATGGAGGGCGCGACCAGAGAAGCGCCGCTGCCTCTCAAACCCATCAGGTCGTGGAACCCATAGAAAGAGATGGACAGGGGAATGGTTGGTGTATGTCCTGGGGAGCGTCTTCAGCGAATGATACCAGGAGGAGACACCAGTAGAGAGTAACCAATAATCAAGTCTGGTCCAGGTATTGTGTTGACCCGAATAATGTGTGAAGTCAGTACGGGAAGGGTTACGCTGGCGCCAAATATCAAGAAGAGAAAATTGGTTGCACAGTTCAAGGAGA
This sequence comes from Lissotriton vulgaris, assembly GCF_964263255.1. Taxonomy (NCBI): domain Eukaryota; kingdom Metazoa; phylum Chordata; class Amphibia; order Caudata; family Salamandridae; genus Lissotriton; species Lissotriton vulgaris. The sequence goes on along the minus strand of NC_141693.1, from coordinate 554,134,476 downwards.
GTATGATGCGCTCGAGGTTTAGCGTCAGGGAATTGGCAGTGCTATTTAGTTCGGTATTGAGAAGGAGATTAAAGTCCCCGCCTACCAGCAACAAAGTGGGCTCTTAGCTTGGAGAGCTGGGCTTGCAAAGAATGGAAAAATTCCAGGGAGTCAGTGTACGGGGCGTAAACACATAGCAAAGTTACTTTGTGACCCATTAATGACCCAACTACAATGTTTTATCTACCCTCGACATCATTGACGACCGACCGGAGGCTAAAGGGGACCCTCTTGTGTATAAGAATGGCAGCTTCCTCTTGCATAATTACTAAAATTAGCAAAATATCTGTGTGCGCCCCCAACTAGAAGCAAAGCGAGCAGAGTCAGATTAGGCAAATGGGTCTCCTGCAGGAAGGCAATGTCTGCATTGTGTTGGAGTAAATAATGAACAACCTATCTCCTTTTACGATTGTCGTTAAGACCCCGGAAATTCTAGGACATCAAGGACAGACTGGAGGGGCCGTCAACCGCACCCGGCTGAGCCATCTAGTGGTCGTAAAGTGCATGACGGAATCGAGCACTAATTTTGAAAATCAATCTGTGACAGTGAGCAAAGTAAAAGATAATCAACAGTTGTTATGTAGGAACGAATATTCACCCCCACCAACCCCCTTCCAACCTTACTACAATAAAGGCAAGGCAAACCCAAAACAAATGTTATATACCAATTGACATTGCTGTGTGGGTTGCATTATAGTAGATTGACAACCCAAAAGATCAAAATTAGAATGCAGGGGGGGCTTGGCCAGCAACATGGCAGAGTAGGACGCGAGTTTGTCCGCCTCCGACCCGGGCGAGTGATCGGACAGATTAAAAGGGGGCCCGAGGTCCAGAAAACCTATCGATCCTGGTCCCTGGAGGCCCGAGATCGGGAGCTAAAATGGCGCCCTGAGCCCGCTGAAAGCTGAGGCTGGGAAGGGGACGGCTTCGGAGCCCGGCGGTTAGCGGCGGCGGCCCCGGGAGGTCTTTCCTACCTGGCCTGGAGGTAACGTGAGGGACCGGAGGGACTTTGCTCGTCGCCTCCGCAGTGGTGGAGTAGCCACGACTGACGAAGGCGGAGCGGGGGAGCAACTTCCCGCTGGGCGCCGACCGAGGCCGAGTGATCGGAGCTGGAAACAGTGGCTGAAGCGGTCGCAGGCTGGGCCTGGAGAGAGCAGTGAGGAGCCGGCGGCGGTACGGCTGACAGAGAGGCGTGCGGCCGGCCCGCACTGCACTGCCACCAGAGGAACTGTGAGGAGCCCGGCGGAGCTCCGGAGCGGGCTGCCCCCGCGTAATGCTTTGGAGCGGCGGGCCTGCTGTGACTGCCTGGGTGAGGCGGCGGGTTCCCGTGCACGATCCTGGGGGGGCTGGGTGGCCCGTGCTCTGCCCCCCATCTACTGAGGCCGCCAAGTGAAGGAGTTGGCTGGGAGACGGATTGGGGACGCTATTAGAAGGAGGTATGAGGGGTGCACACATGGAGGGCGGCTGGCTGGCGACCTACGGAGAGGAGAGTTAAAGCACCTGTGGAAAAGCGGACAAGTGGCGCCAGCGGAAGCACAGGGCTAGCCCTTGGTGCGCACAGTCGAGAGAAACCCGCCTGGGTCCATATTGATTGAGAGAGACTTGGCTTGGGGGTGCGGAGATCGTGTGGTGCCCCCTCTATCCTGGCCCTGAGACTGTGGCTGACCGGGGCCACACCGGGCCGGCCGATCTGACTGCGATGCACCCCGCGCACTCTACCCACCCTAGCCCCCTTTCTGGGTCGGATATGCTGAAGAGAGTGCCTGCTGGAAACGGAGGTGGCGGCTGGGAGTGGGAGAGGATTGGCGAGCGGAGGCAGAGAGATCCTTTGGTGAGGGTCCTGGTGCAGCAGAACGGAGCCTTGAGCTGGTAGGGGTCTAGGAAGACCAGTCCCTTAGGGAGAGGGTGACGAAGCTGCGCAGGATGGGCAGGATAAAAGACAAAGACCCTAAAACCCCTCGGCAGGGCACATTGGACAGTTATGCCAGGTCGTCCCCACCGCCGCCGGAGGAGGACTCAGCGACAACTAGTTCGGACACAGCCCTCCTGATGAGCGCCATTCAGGCATCTCGTGAAGCCTTGGAGAATAAGATCGGAACGGTGGGTACAGAAGTGATGCTACTGCGGCAGGACCTCCGCAATCCGGCGGACATGGTAAAAGAATTGGAGATGAGGCTGGGAGAGGCCGAAGATACAATCCAGGAGGTGAGGAAAGGTGTGGCGGAGCTCCAGTAGTCGCATAAGCAACTACAATGGAAGGTGGATGACACGGAAAATAGGGCAAGACGCAACAACCTCTGCTTTGTGGGATTTCAGGAGGGAATTGAAGGCACGAACATGGCAACGTTCCTCCACTCGTGGCTCCTGCGTACCTTCCCAAAAGATAAATTCTCTACTTGTTTCGTCATAGAGAGGGCTCACCGAGCGCTGCTGGCCAAGCCACCGGCTGGAGCAAGACCTAGGCCAGTCATTGCATGCTTCCTGAACTTTTTGGACAGAGACATGATTCTCAGGGAAGCTAGGAAGAGTGGGGAAATGCAGTTGGACAATGCCCAGATAATGATTTTCCTGGACTACAGTCAGGAAGTGTAAAGGCAGCGACGCTCATATGACTCAGTGAAAGCGAAATTGAGATCCCTCCAAATTCAGTACATGCTTTTGTTCCCTGCCAAACTGAAAGTGATCTACAAGGACAAAACACATTTTTTCCTTACCCCGGAAGAGGCCTGGCAATGGCTGGAGGAACGACCCCGGTTAACGAGACCCACACCAGAGGCCCGTAGATCGCTTGACACAGAGAGGCAGCCTGGAGGCTCTAGGGGGATGCCCAAAGCGCAGAGTTTGAGACAGCGCAGCGGAGACCGTATTCCCGGGGCGACCCCTTACTCCAAGCCTGGACCTGAAAGACGGAGAAGGTGAAGTGAGGGGTCCCTTGACCTTAATCGAACCGCGGGATCCCGGTTCTCTTGCCTGGCAGAGGCATCACGCTCGGATGTGGAAGGAGGGACACAGAGCTCCTCGTCGGAGGGGGAAGAGCAGGATGGACAATCGCTGCATCCTTTGGCAATTGAAATCAACAAGATGGATCAGGAACTCACGGCAGAACCTGTGGAATCCCAGAGGGACCTCCAGGACTCGAATTTGTGAAGAGAAGACCGATGTGGCTGCCCAAGCCTAGATATTGTATCGCCTTGAATGTGCAGGCTGGACATTCCCCCCCTGATTGGACTGTTGTTTTGATCTTTTGTTTTCTTTTGGTTCGTGCCTGCTCTAGTGTATACCTTCGTATGTGATGACTTTGAAGGTTTAGAGCAAGCTTTTTTCATTCTTTGGGGTGTCAGGGAGTGGGAGGGCGACAGACCTCCATCACCCAATTATCTTATTCTCTGCTATTTGATGGGAGATAGGACAGTGGGGGAGAGGGAGGTGGGGAGGGGGGAGAGAGCGAGGGGTTTTCAAAAGGTTCGGCGCGAAAGGAAGGGAGGGGGAGGTTGCATGTTGGCTGGGGATGTTTATTCAGTTTTTTAAGCATGTCCTGGTTAGGACCATTATCTACACATGTGATTCCAGCACCGACTCCTGCTAGTACAGACGTCTTCCTGTCTGATGTCCTCTACATTGATAGGTAGTTCCAGGGCAGAGGTCCAGGTTAATAGCTGTGCTAAGATCCTCACATGGAACCTGAACGGCTTGGGTATCAAGGTTAAGAGGGGGTTCGTCCTGACTTACGTTAGAAGGGTGGGGCCCGATATTGTCTTATTGCAGGAGACGCACCTTCAGGGCACCCAGTGTGGATTCCTGGCGAGGGGACCATATAGAGTACAGGCACATGCAGGATATACAACAGGCTCTAGAGGGGTGGCCATCCTGATTAAGAAAACACCTCCTTTTGTGGTTACGCAGACTTGGACAAACTTACTGGGGACATATGTGGGGGTAAGGGGAACATGGGGACGACAGAAACTCACGGTCATCTCCATCTATGATCCACTGAAATTACGGGCCAGAACTGTGTCTGGCATCACGGGTATCCTACTGAACATATCAGACACTTTGCAGGTGATGGGAGGGGATTTTATCTATGTTATGTCATCTCTGCGGGATAGGTCGGGGAACAGACCTAGTGACTCTACACTAACTCGTCTAGCTAGAACCATCTCCACCCTTGGACTAGTGGATGTCTGGAGATGGCTGCAACCAGACGCTAGTACCTACTTGTATTTCTCAGGGGCCCATAGGGTGTACTCTAGATTAGACTATATCTTTCTGCCGTGACGGGCTCAGTGTGGTGGATATAGCGGAGTATCAAGCACGAGGTATCTCGGACCACTCGCCTCTTCTGGTGCGGCTAGGGGGGAGGCGTACGTTGGTGGTGAGGGGTTGGCGGCTGTCTGCGTGGGACCTGCAGAATAAAGACCTAGTGAAGGGTCTCAGGGCAGATGTAAAGGTATATTTTGCTGAAAACCTAGGATCTGTGTTGTTAGGTGGTAGTCATTTGGGAAGCCTTCAAAAGAGTTCTACGGGACAGGGCCCAGAACAGACTAGCCTGGGAGAAGAGGAAAGTTCAGGAAGAGTTATAACCTTTGGAATCACAGAGTCTAGAGCTAGAACGTGAACATGTGGCTGATAGGGACCCACAGACTCGCAGACTTCTACTGGATCAGCAACAGCAATACAAGGCACTGGTGACGGACAATGCCAAAACGCAGGCACTAGCGACCATACACAGACTGTACGACGTAGGGGACAAGTCAGGAAAGCTCCTGGATTGGTTAAGCCGGAAAGAGCCGGACGCCCGATGGGTAGAACAGGTGAATGATAAGCAGGGGCAGCTGCGGCGGATGTATGTGCAGATAGTTCAAGCCTTTGCCGCCTATTATGAGGATTTTTATAAGGCTAGGCACCTGGGAGTGCTAGACGATACACAGATGTACATTGATCAAATTGACACCCCCGTTCTCTCTGAAGAAGACCAGCGGGACCTGGAGGGAGACATACCAATCGCAGAGATCAAAGAGGCCTTGACTAAACTCTGTCCGGGGAAATCTCCTGGCCCGAATGGGTTTCCCCGTTACATTTTGTTTTAAACGGCTGATCTTCCGGGTAGCCACCTGCTGGCCCTGTTTGAAGGGGCAGTCCAAGAGGGCATCTTGCCACCAGACCTGCGTATGGCCACAATTGTCCCGATCTATAAGCAAGGTAAACCCCTCAAGGAGTGTGCATCGTACCGCCCCCATATCGCTCCTGAATGTGGAAGTTAAACTCCTGGCGACAATCTTAGCCACTCCGACTGCGGCGGGTAATTCCCGACCTGGTCCACTTGGATCAGACTGGCTTCCTGCCGGATAGGACAACTAGGTTGAATCTTAGGAGGACCCACAACTGGCTGATGGTGGTGCACAATCGTCAGGATTCCCATCTGTTTTTATCCCTGGACGCCGAAAAGGCGTTTGACACGGTGCATTGGCCCTTCCTCGAAGGAGTACTACTCAAGTTTGGATTTGGCCCCAAGTTCCGGCAGTGGGTAAGGCTCTTTTATATGGACCCATGAGCCAGAGTAAAAGTCAACGGGGTGCTATCAGAGGATTTCCCCATAAGAAGAGGCACCCGGCAAGGATGCCCCCTGTCCCAATTGCTCTTTGCCCTAACCATAGAAGTAGTGGCGTGTGACATTAGGCAGATCAAGGACATTAAGGTATTTAAAATTGAGCAGACGGACGCGTATGAGGAAAAAATATCGCTATATGCGGATGATGTCCTCTTGTATGTCACCCATCCTGTCACCACTATCCCGGTGCTGTTCACCACGCTGCGCCATTACGACGCCCAGGCTGGGTATACTATAAATTGACATAAGTCAATTCTATACGACCCCTGGCGGGTAGAGGACTGGTCCCTATTGCCTAGTGCGCTCAGGACTACAGATGAGAGCTTTTTGTACTTGGGGGTATACATAACCTTGGATAGGAACCTCTCATACCGGAAAACGTTAATGCGGGTGCTTGAAAATTTTGTCGATGACGCTGCCAGGTGGAAGATGCTCCCCCTTACGATCCTAGGACGCGCAGCCATGTTTAAAATGATTACACTACCGTGGTTCCTGTTCGCCTTAAAAAATAATATTTCCCACTTCCCGGTTGGTTTTTACTGATATAAATGCGGAACTGAGATCGCTGCTCTGGCTGGGGAGACAATCCAGAATAGCCTTGGGGACCTTGGAAAGGAACCAGTATAATGGGGGGATCTCCCTGCCGAACATTGCAGCCTATTATTGGGCGGAGCACCTAACCGCTATCAATGAATGGTTTCACGCACCAGCAGATCATCCCACATACAGCTTAGAGAGGAGAACAATGGCACAGCACAACTGCTTACACTATATATACGGGGGAAAGGGTAACGAAAGACTGCATTCAGCAACAAGGGTTACGCTAGGGATATGGGAGAGGGCGACTAAAGCAATTGATTGGACTCATACACCGACAAAACAAACCCCAATATGGCACTGTGCATGGTTGAAGGAGCTGAACAAGCTGCGAGGTTTCAAGAGGTGGGACGACATCGGTATCTCCGTACTGGGGGATCTGATGATGAGGGGCGAACTAAAGTCATTTCAGGTCTTGAGGGCGGAATATGGGTTTCACCACATACAGTACCTCAGATATGCGCAACTGTGACGTGCATGGCGGGCGGAGGAGGCGCTTGCCTTGCCCTTACCAGAGTATGCCCACTTGAAGGACACTTATTGCACGAACGCATACCTTGTAAGACAGTTTCCCTGACCTACAGAACACTGATCAATAATATCCCGGATGGGTTGGTACAGCTCAGAGAATCGTGGGAGCAAAATGTGGGGGAGATGGATACAGTGGATTGGGAGGCAGCCCTGATGCATCCAAGGGAAGTCGCAATTAAGTCCCGTTTGCGGCTTATTCAATATAAAATCCTGCACAGGGTATACTATGACAGGGTGCGGTTGCACCGCATGAGGCGGGCTAGCAACACAAATTGTCTCCGATGCGGTCAGGGGCAAGGGGACTTTTACCATACTGTCTGGACGTGCCCTATCATACAGGCATACTGGCTGAGGTTCTGCAGGAGTTAGGAGAGCTGCCGTTAGACACCAAATTGGTGCTGCTGGGCATAATAAATGATGTAGACTTGAGCCGCCCACTCCTAATCTTTGTAGTTCTAGCATTAGTGATGGCTAAGAGGGATGTGACCCGGGCGTGGGGGGCCCCCACGCCACCGAGGTTAGATGAATGGAGAAGGGGCATGGATCTATACATGGCAGCGGAGAGAGTCGCGTACAAGGCAAGAGTGTGCCCAAAGAAATTCAACAGAGTATGGGGGAAATGGCGACGATATCATGGACTAGATGGGGGATTGTAAATAAGAGAGGAGGAGGTACCCGGCTGCACTGGCTGAGAGTGGGGCGGATTTGGAATGTTTTCTGCACTATATGGACTCATGGAAAAGCAAGGTACAGTCCTGACAGGATGAAGAGGGGAATATGGGCTGGCGGGAGGAGGGAGGAGGTGGATGGAGGGAGGGATGTGGAGGATGGTTATATGTGACATGCCTGTTTTGTTTATGCATCATAAAAAAGCAAATACAATTTTTTTTTTTTTTTTTAAAGATTAGAATTCAGCAACACCTTAGCACCATCAAGGCGGGCAAACTGACTACTCGCTTGGTGGGGCACTTTCGTGAACAAAAACACCACTACAAAGACATCAAGTGGGTCGTGTCAGAGAAGGTGTGGGTAGACGCATTCAATATTGAGAACAGATTAGCCACAAAAGAGACCCGTTGGATCTACCAGGAGCGGGTGGACCAACTGGGCCTGAATTATGTCATTGAGTGGAATAAGGTTGCAGTGAGCACCTAAATGCAGGAATCAAGCGTTTGCCTATAATTGTAAGGTATATCGAAGACTGCTTACATTTAGATGAACGATGATGGAGTCAACCTTCTGATGCCACGCACTATTTAAGGAGATATTGAAACCATAGTGAATTCTAGTAACTGCCACACATTTGTTTGCTTTAAGTGATAACCAAGTTGATGCGGTTACAGTTACATGAAAAGGAGGGTTGTCACTGTGCAAAAAACGAAGAAATAATGAGACAATGAAGGGGCAACATCAGGTCCTGTTGGCTGTTTGATTAAGATTTAATTCATTATCTGCAAAAGATATGCCCTAAATACGTGCTCCCCGCATTTATAATTTTTCATTTTAAAATTTGAAATCACTGAATAAATTGTTGCTGTTTTTTTTTAGAATAGCCTGATGTAAGGTACTTAGGGCCCGATGTAGGTAAATCCCATTTACCGATTTTGAAATACCGAATCCTAATGATTCGGTATTTCAAAATCGGTAAATGGTATGTAGGTCCCAACATCTGGATTCGTTACCGAATCCTTAACAATTCTTTAATTACCGATTCGGTAAATACCGAATCGGTAATGCCCATTCATTCCTATGGGCTTTGAAGCCCATAGGAATGATTAGGCATTACCGATTCGGTATTTACCGAATCGGTAATTAAAGAATTCACAAGGGTGCAGGGGGTGTCACTTTGACACCCTCTGGCACCCCCAAAACAGGCACAGGTGCCATGTGGCAGGCATACCTGCCCTAAGGGCAGGTCTGCCTGTCACATGACATATGTGTGCATGCACACCGGAATCGGTATTTTACCATGGATTTGTATTCCATGGTAAAATACCGATTCTGTAAGCCATGTGCAGAAGGTACATTGCCTACCTACATTGCATTTTCGGTAATTTTACCGAATCGGTAAATATTACCGAATCTGTAATTATTTTACCGATTCGGTACATATTACCGAATCGGTAAATTTACCGATTCGGTAATGATACCGATTCGGTAAAATTACCGAAAATTTGCCCCTACATCTCAATAGCCCTTTACCGATCGGAAACGGCCGAAAATCGGTATTTTCGGCCGATTCCGATCGGTAAAGGGCTACCTACATCTGGCCCTAAGTGTCTGGCAGAACTGAGCTAAGGGAGTAGTATACCACTCCAAGATGGTGCTCGAAGTAAAGATCATGTGAGTGGCTCCTACCGGAGGTTGATGGGTGTGTCTGCACGCCCGCCCTTGGGCATTGAAATATGCCGCGAACGCTCATGACGGATGAGCGCGGAGTAAGCCGAATGCTATCGATTTAGCAGTAAGCGGGAGGAAAAAGTTGGATGTGCGGCAGCGCGAGATAGACTAGTAGGTCAGAAGTGCGTATTTAGACATCAAGAAGCACTACATTTAAAGGGGGTGTGATAGACGCGGACTGCTGGGGGTGAGAGTTGTGAGTGTCCCCGTCTGAGCGGTACATGTCAGAATGGTATAACCTATGGGTCGTGCTGTAACCAGTCAAGCTGTGCCTCTCTGACTAGCGATTAAGGTGTGCATACATATTTTGACAAAGAGCAACTGTGATAAATACACGGGGTATTGTGGATGCGTACACAAACCCCGGGAAGGTGGCTGCTGGTATGCTATAATGGGGCAACCACTGGGTAAATATCCCTGATGTTCCGTATTTGTGAGCAGTAATACGAAGATGTACGCGCTTTGCGTGGAGTGATCTCAATGTGAGCATTGTGTAACTCAGTATTTTGTTTTGTGTTGCTTGTGTCTATTGTCCCTAGGTATTTGATTGCAATTTACAGTGTGGTGAGGATTGACCCCTAGCCCCGAAGAAATTGCCAAAAAGCATCAAAAGGCAATGAAACATGTTTGCTTCTCTTATCAAATTGATGGAGTACGACAGTAGGTCTTGTTTTTAACGTGAGCAAACACACAGCAGTGAATACAATTGGAAATAGTGCCAGGGACTGTTTAGCTTGTTTTTATAGTGTGCTCTTATAGTAGGGGGTCAGGGTTGATAGGCACACAAATACATTTCTGGGTGTGTATTTTACCCGTTTTTCACACTTTCATTTAAATTTAGTTGTGCACATCTTTTCACATATTTTTTATGATGTGGAGGCTTTCAATGATGATAAGCGGAGCATACAGATGAGAACCTATCAGTAGCTCTCTGGTTGGTGTTTCCGTGAGGTGCCTGCACACCTTTCACTCATTTTTTGTTGGTGGATGTAAGAAATTGTGGAGAGTTAGAAACACACTCAATTTAATTCCTGGGGGAGATAGACTCTTGTGAGAATTTTACATAGGGATAGGAGCACCCAGTGTGTACAGCATTGTTGATCTAGTACCTAAGTAGTATAACCATGAACAGTTTTGGGCTATGCTCATGATGTTTATCCCGAGACCTAAGCAGGCTTTGTTGAAGAAAGAGTTGTGAGTGGAGGGCAGCCTCCTTTATTTCCCTCTTAGCTCCTTTTGTGAAGGAACCCATAGTTGAGAACAAGAGATATAGTACCAAGTGACTTTACAGTGGAACAAAATAACCTTGAAACAGTACATTAGGAAAGCCATAAACAAGCCCAAGGTGTACACCAAGAGGGGTGGCAACGCCCAACCAGTCGACCAACTTTATGCAACACATTAAACTGATGTGTAGTTGTTAGACCGTGCACTGTTGGCGTAGGTCTCCCTTCCATTTTTAGCTGTTGCCTCATGTGTTTTTGCTGGTTATAGATGCTTTGGGCTCTTTGCCACTGCCATTCAGTGCCACAGTGCAAGTGCTCCCCTTGGTAAATTGATGTATGGATTATTGACTCCATGATAGGCTGGTTTGGTTTACTTGTCAGATCATAGTACAGTGCACTGAGTGTGCCCACGGCTTGTAAACCAAATGCTGCTGGTGGGCTTGCAGCACTGGCTGTGCCACCCACAGAAGCAGCCTGTAAAAGTGTGTCTCAGGTCTGCCATAGCAGAGCCTGTGTGCAGTCTGGTACTGCCATGCTGACTTGGCAAGTGCACCCACTTGCCAGTCCCTAAACCTTCCCTTTTCTGCATATTAGTCACCACTATGGTAGGCCCAAGGGCAGGGTGCATTGTAGGTAAAAGGTAGGACATGCCCTGGTGTGTGTGGCATGTCCTAATAGTTAATTACAGCCACTTTTGTGTTTCACTATTGCTAGGCTACCTGTTCCCCTTATGCCAGAATGGACAGTTTGATTATTATATCTTATAATCCTAACTGACTCAGGCAACTAGGTAGAAATTCGAGTTTGGAAGGCCTGAACTCATAATTTTAAAATACATCTTTTAGTGAAGTTGGTTTTAACATTCTGTGTTTGAAAATACCACTTTTAGAAAGTAGGTATTTTCTTGCCTAACCATCCAAGCCTGCCTTTCCTAGGTTGTGTATTCCTTATCTGGAGTTTGAGTGACAGGGGCTGGGGGATTCCAGGAGACAGGATGAGTCAGCACGGGGCTGAATAGAGAGATCTGCATGTAGATGGAAGGGAGGAGTTGCACCTGGGACCTCAATAGGGCTGTGCCTTCCCTCCACAATGCTGGCTCCACCTCCTGTGGTGTGTCTGATGTCCCTGGCCTACACTGTGAAAGGAAAGAAGGAGTCTTGTCAACAAAGTGCTCCAGGACTGACCAGAACTGGATTGGACTATGCAAAGGCCTCTCTGCCTTCAGAGAACAAAGGGAAAATGAGTGTAAAAAAGGGGACCCAAACCCCAGAACTTTTGATCACTTTTGGGAAACAAGAAGAACCTTTGCTGAGGAGAGGAACCAGAGAAACTGAGGAGGAGACTATCCCTAAGCTTAATGCTGTTTGGGGGATTGGCCTGCAGTGGTTTCCTGACTGCCAAAGAAAGGAGAAAGGACTTTGTGCTACTTTCACATCAACTTTTAAAGGACCTCCAAGGTCTTGAGATAGAGCTTGCCTCCTGCTGAAGTCTCAGGGACAACATACTTCACCAACCAGCTCCCCAAGAGTTCTTTGGAAGTGCCTGCTGTTGTATTGTCATCATCATCATCATCAAAGCTTTATTTCGATATACAAGATATCATAAAAGCACATAAAAGATATAAAATCACAATTCATTTGCAATACATTTTAAAAAAATTATAATAAAAATCATTTATGTTACAATAAATAATTCAAAAGTAGATTAAACTTTAGCAGCTTTGTGTAGATTTATAAATATAAAAAAATTCAGCTAAAACTTTGGTCATTAGATAGCCTTCAGCATAATCAACCAGGCCCAACTAAGAAATTTGGCCACCCCACACACTAAGGTTGTGCTAGCATCAGCCTTAAGTATTCTGAGTGCAGTGGAGTGGTCCCTGGTTCCAAGCAACAGACACACAGGTTTAAGCCATTTCTGTCTAGGTTTAGCGTAGACTGGGCATACAAAAAACACATGAGGGATATTTTCAATGACATCTTCACAGAAAGGGCAGTATGAAGAGGTTTGGTGCGGGGGCTTCCACTTACTGGTATAATCACGAAGGGGGAGTGTTCCCAACATAAACTGGATGAAATGAGATCTGTCTCTTGGTTTCTTAATAAAATCTAGGTAGGTCTCCAGACGAGGCTTTAATTTATGCTGTCGAAACTCCTCAGTCAGCCTACCTAGGTTTGGGTCCCTCTGATCTCGATCATCAACGCATGACCAATAGGCTCGCTTGGTGTCAACCTTGGATAGCGATACCCCAGGCTCCCAATCAGTTGGCAAGCCCGTCACAAGAAGGAGCTTCTTTATATTTCTAATCCAACTAATTTTATGGGCACCATGAAGATTCATGACTTCTCTTAGGCCATCTACATAACTTGTTGCTGTTGTATTGTGCCTTCTAAGGGACTGTGTGTCGCAAGGAGCTGGAAGTGCGACTCCCGAAGAAGAAGCGTGTCGCCTCACTGGAGAAGGGTGTCGCCGCTGCCGCTTCGCAGAAGTGCCTCGCATCACCAGAGAAGAGTGTTGCTGTTGCATCATTGGAGAAGCGTGTCGCAGCCGCTCTTGTCGCATCACTGCAGAAGGGTGTCGCCGCATCGCAGAAGTGTCTTGCATCACCGGAGAAGAGTGTCGCCGTCGCATCAGACGCCTTCGCATCACCAGAGAAGCATGTCGCAGGGCCTGACGCGGCTCAGAAGAATCGTTGAGTCACCGCACGGCTGTAGGGCGTGCACGCATCGTGTCGCATCAAGGAGAAGACACCATTTTTGTTTCATTGCACCGGATCTTCATCGCATCACGGTGCTGCTGGTTGTATCGCCACGGAAGCGCAGTAAGAAACCGACGCATGACCTCTCCACGTGGAGAAGAACCGACGCATCCCCTACGCAGCACTAGGAACCTGACGCATCACCGTTCTTGCGTGTAAGGAACCGACGCATTACCTTCCCTGCAACACTTTCGTTGTATAGCATTACGCATCCAAAGGTACATTGAACTTAAAGTGTCGCATTTTACATCTAAAGAGAACTAAGCTATTTCTACCTTTTTTAAAGTACAGTATTTTGGATTTTTGTTGTTTGCGGTCTTGTGTTAAGTTATATAAAAATACTTATTTTTATACTACAACTTGTGTGGTGAACATCTGTAGTGTTGTCACTGGGTTACTGTATGTGCTCACAAATGCTTTACACAATGCCTCTAAGATAAGCCTGTCTGCGCGTGCCAAGCTACCAAGGAGGTGAGCAGGGGTTATTTTAGGAGTGTACTCCCTTACCCTGACTAGACGCAAGGGTCCCTATTTGGTCAAAGGTACCTACCTCTGCCAACTATAGACCCCCAAATCTAACAGTAGTGAAATCCCCTTACAGTTTAGCTAAAGCAAAGAAAAAACAGCACAGCAGTGTCAACCAACTCCGGAGCCAGAGAAGAGTTCCATGCTCTTGTCTGATCCACTATGCGGATAAGAGGGCCCGCTCCCACCAGCAGTCGCTTGATTATGGCTTGTTTAAAGGTGCAACAAAAGTCCTGCACGTCGTTAGGATTGAAGAAGATGCGTGCCCGGCCACTAACCTCCACCCTCAGCCTGGCAGGATACAGCATGCCGTACTTTAGTCCCAAGTTTCGGAAGGTGGCCTTCACCCCATTATATTTGCGGCGGGCCTCCTGCACCATGATGGTGAAGTCTGGATATAGAGCAAGTTTGGAACCCTGCCATGTAGTATACCAGCGTCCCTAGCGAGGCGTAGAGCAGTGTCTTGACATCGGAAGTTCATAATACGTGCAATGAGAGGGCATGGAGGGCAGCCTGGGTTGGGACGGGGCCCCAAGGTATGATGGGCGCTCTACCACAAAGCCGGGGGTAAAGGACTCCTTCCCAAATATATCTGATAATAGGGTCTCGACGAAGAGGTCAAGTCGGCCAGTGGCGGTGGACTCTGGCACCCCCAGAATGGGGATGTTGTTGCGTCGACTGCACTCCTCGAGGTCCTCGTTTTTGATAGCCACCTCTTTCAGTATACGCTTCACCCTTTCCAGTCTTTTAACATATTGAGCGGTGCCATCTTCAATATCAGAGATCCGTGCCTTTGCCACGTCTAAGCGTCTGTCGTGGACTTGGATTTTTTCCCCCAATGCCTCCACATTCTTGTCAAGTGCATCAAAACGCCCGTCTAAGGCCTGAAAGCCCGCTCTCATCTCCTGGAATAGTGCAGCTGAAGGGGCAGAGGAGGCCTCCGTACGGTCTGAACCTTGGCCGCCCTCCGCCATGATGGAACTCTCCTCAGTGACCTTCTCAACTAGCTTCTCGAAGGGCAGGGTCTTCTGCTTAGGATGCTTGCGGCCCATGCAGCAGCGTAGCTAGCAGAGTCAGGCCGCCGAGACGCGACCTCAGAACTGGATGTGTCGGGAGGTAGGTCCGTGCCAAGGGCGGAGACAGCCACGGAGTACTGTAAGCCCAATAGTAATATTCATCTTGTTACCTTTCATAATCTGATGTTCTAACCAAGATATTTTTCTGAATGTTAATCTCAGTTAAATCTAATGAATGTTCTTCAGCTGGACTCATTGTATTTGTTTTTCATTTGTACAATTGTATATAACTATATTTCTTTACCACCGAATATTATTGTTCTTGATAGGTCCCGATATTTGTTTTTCTCAATTTCCACGTTGTTGCTTTCTTAACTTAAGTTTCTATCTTTTTCATGTTATGGCAATAGCTCTTTCTCTCAGGTCTTGTACTTGCTACCCAAAAATGTTAAATTAATAAACAGTATTGTGTATTGGTACAGGGCTCCTTAAATGATTGACTCCACACAATGTCCATATATAACTAAGCTGCAGATTTTGCCCTGAAAATATTGTAAGGTGAAAAAAAATATCTGCACTTTAGTTTATGCTGAAATAAGGTAGTTTAAGCTAATAAATGCAATGTGCATTTTAACTGGTGATTGTTATGAAATTAAGACATTTTGCATAACACTAAACATTTTGTATAGTCTATTAAGACGTAGAGGGAAGACTTTTAAGATTCTGACTTAATTTCAATTACATTAGGTAACATACAGAATTCACTCTTTGCAGTGTGAGCGTATGAGTGGCTAATATTCTTGTTTTGCCATGATACTGTAAAATTGCATTATTGTTTATCATGTCCAGAGTCACTCTTAGCTCTACTCTTAAAAATGCAGATGCTCAGTTAAAGCTATGTTCTTACAACTACCCACAATCCCTCTGAGATATGCTATTGATATTGCCCAGAATTACTCAGAGCTTTGTTTTCTTATTAGTCAGGTTCATTTTATCAACAGTTTTGGTACTCTACCATTAAGAATCACTGAAACCTCCATCCTTGATACCAGTGAACTCACTCAGAGTTATAATATTGGTAACACCCAGAATCAGAATCAGCTGTATGTCAACATTTTGAGGTCAGTAATATCAACATGCACATATATCTACTCCATAATATCAACTTCCAACATATTGTCAAGGTAGTCACATATAGAGCAGTATTGATTTAATATTCATAACTCCATCTTTACTTACCTTGATGATGCATTAGTCGATATTGTGGTGTCAATATATGTGCAGATTGATATAAAAACCTCAATCTTGTCGTAGGACACCCACAGATTCACACAGTAACTCAAGCATTTCATGACATCCTTTGCTGCTAAAAACACTTGCTGCTATAATATTTGCATTTAAAAGCCACTCTCTGCACTTTACTTTTTCAATCTGCTTTGCAGTTTTACCTCTCTGTTGTGGGAATTTTAATTACTGGGAATTGTATTTGTGGAGGGAAGGGGAATCGAACCAGGTCTCCTTGAGCTCCGTGACCGCTAGCCGCCATTTTTCCTCTTCGGCGCGGTCTAGTGGTTGGATGCTGGCCCCTTCAAAACGGGTCGCTGCGCTAGCGCGCAGTGGACGCGCACAGCAGGTGCGCCGCTGGCGCGCCCGGGGCTGATCATGCTGCCAGTTTCGCTTTGGAGCCATCAAAGGTAATTACCTATGATAGTGACCACTTGGTAGCGCTTAATAAGGATTCGGCGTGCAGACCCCATTCGGTTATTTTAGGGTACAATGGTTCTGAGAAGTGCATACACTGTAGTTGATCAGTTCGACCTTCTTTAAAAGAGCACAAAGTTAAATGGGCTATGCCTGCCCCGGTTAGGGGACAAGAGGTCCCAGATATATTTTGGAAGGCTTCTCTATTGGATGTCCGGTCCTTGAAAAAACACAAATTTGAAATCTATGATTTTTTAAGCGATTCATCCTCTGACTTGTTGTTTCTCACAGAAACCTTGTTAACGGATGCTTCTAATCCCACTATCGCCAATGCAGTTCCGCAGGGCTACCAGATCTTGAGGAAGGACCGGCCGGAGGGGAGAGCCGGTGGGCTTGCTATCATATATAGAAGCTCTTTTACTTGCACTCCTTTAGCGAATGTGGAGATAGAGGGGCGGAAAGTCTGGGCTTTCTCTTAACTTTCTCAGCTCAGCAATCCATGGCAGGAGTAGTAATTTTTCGCCCTCCTGGTCCGGCAAACAATTTTCTGGACTTGATTAGCAATTCTATTTCTCCCATTGCAGCTAAATATAGCCATTGCACGGTTTTCTGTGATTTTAATATCCACATGGATAAATCTCTGGAGCCTGATCCTATTAGACTATGTGACTCTTTGGATATTCTTAACTTGAACAAGTTTGTATGTGGTGCTATGCATGACAAAGGCCATATACTGGATCAGGTTTTTTCCTCTAATCAGATTCATGTGGAAATCCCCTTAGCCCTAACCTGGTCCGATCATTATTTGAGCAATTTTAAAATCTGCAGAGTTGCCATAAGGCCTCAACCTTTAGATATTGCCAAGGCAAATCATTGTTTTAGATCATTTCACTTGATGAAACCTGAGGCCATTCAGTTGGCGTTGCTAAAGCGGCCGATTCTCTTAAGCGGTATCCTGGAACAGGATGTAAAGACTCTAGAGGACTGGCTTCAGCAACAAGCCACCGAATTGGCCCCCTCTTGTGTGAGACCTGCCAAATCTACTCGAATCTCAGCCCCTTGGTTTTCTGAGGTTCTTAGGGACAGTAAAATTGCCTGTAAACATCGTGATAGAAAGTGGCGGAGGAATTATAATCCTTTGAGGCATTGAACAATTATTAAAAAGAATATACGCGGGGCAAAGAAGCTTTTTCTGTCCACAAAAATAGATATGGCAGCTAATAAGAGTAAAACTCTTTTTAACGTTGTAAAAAGCTTCACCACCCCTGCCTCTATAAGCCAACCGTTAGCTCCTACAAGCGACTGGGCGGAACAAATGGCCCTCTTTTTCTACTAAAAAATTAAACTGATCCAGGATTCCTTTGAAGTTCAACCACTGGATCGGGAGGGTGTTAAGGTCCCCCATTTAGCTTCCCGCTCCAGCACCAAGGCGTCCCTGTGGGAGTTCCCTGAGATTACCTTAGAGCAATCTATGATGTTTATAAAAATTCTGAAGTCTGACTCGCCTACGGATCCTTGCCCAGCAAAGGTCTTATCTTCACTAGCAGATTTGATTAATTCTTGTGTGAATACTATTCTGAATACGGCTCTACGGGAGGGGCTGATGCCAAACAGGTGGAAACATGCAAACATCCTTCCATTATTGAAGAAACCTTCAGCTGATCCTGAGATAGCATGAAATTATAGACCTATCTCGCTTTTGCCTTTCTTTTCGAAAGTTTTAGAAAAATTTGTCAGCAAGGTCCCAACGAACTTTGTGGAGACCAATGAATTGCTGCACTCTAGCCAGTCGGGTTTTCGAGCCAACTTTAGTACCGAGACTGCTTTATTGGAAGTTGCAGAAACTATTACAGCTGCATTGGACAGAGGAGGCAGTGCCGTTTTGGTACTGCTGGTCCTCACTGAAGCTTTCGACACCGTGCCCCACACCAGACTACTGGAAAAACTCAGTGATAGCGGTATTGGTGGCACGGTGTTGAGTTGGTTTGCATCTTTTTTGGCTAACCGCTCTCAAACCATCTGGGCTCCTCCCTTCTCGGTGGTAGTTCCCCCTCTGAATGTGGGGGTTCCTCATGGCTCTATTCTGAGCCCGATACTTTTTAATTTGTACATGGCCCCCCTGGCCCCTCTCGCTGAGAGTTTTGGTGCCAAAATAGTGTCAAACGCTGATGACACTCAGCTGTTGTTTACCTGTGAGAAGGGAGCTGAGTTTGATGGCAACTTAATTAACACTTGTCTTTCTAAAGTCTTCTCTTGGCTAAGTCATAATCATTTAAAAGGCAACCCGAGAAGTCGAGATTATCATTTTTGGGCCTCAGCCACCGGATATCTGGCATAAATGGTTGCCCCTGGATATGTCCCCCCCCTGTGTCGGCCGTCTCTACAGTGAAAAATCTGGGAGTCAAGATGGATTCCACCCTTTCCATGAAGGCCCAAGTACACTCGGTTGCCGGGGTATGCTTTGGGTTGTGGAAAATGCTGCGGTATGTCCTCCCATTGCTTTCTATCCCATACAGGAAGACAGTGGTTCAGGCATTGATAATGTCCAGATTGGACTATGTTAACTCCTTGTATCTCGGCCTGCCTGAATATCTTTTGAGCTGACTACAAGTGATTCATAACTCAGCAGCCAGGGCCGTTTTTCTGTTAGGTTTTAGAATGCAGACCTCCCAGCTTCCGTCTTCCCTTCATTGGCTTCCAGTCTGGAAGTGAATTCAGTTTAAAGCATTGGTTTTGGTTTTTGAAGCCTTCCTTAAGATCGGAGCTCCTTATCTTAGGGAAAGATTTCAGCCTTATCTCCCTCAGCGCTCCCAGAGATCCTCATCTCAACTTTTGATCACTACTCCTAGCGTGTTTCGGGCCCGGATAGGGGGTAGATCTTTTCACGCAGCTGCCTCACGGTTGTGCAAGTCTCCCTTTCGCGATCAGACAGAGTCCTGACCTTCTTACCTTTAGGAAAGGGCTTAAAATGTGGATTTTTCAGCTGTGACTTGTTGCTGTTTTTGGTTGTGTTTGTGTTATTTGACATTTGGATGTTTTAGCGCCGGGACACTCCAGGGAGTAGCTGTGCGCTTTATAAATATGTGTTAACATAACATAACCTAACACAGACTTATGAGGAGACAAACCTAGTCGGAGCTTTTTTCCTTAATAACACCTAAATAAAAGTTGTTTTTAATAATACCCAATGTTATCCAGGGCTCTGCTGTGCTCTAGATAATACTGAGGTGCATTTATAGATCTGCTCTTGTTAAGGATCCCACTCACTCTAACCTCTGCCAT
This sequence comes from Lissotriton vulgaris, assembly GCF_964263255.1. Taxonomy (NCBI): domain Eukaryota; kingdom Metazoa; phylum Chordata; class Amphibia; order Caudata; family Salamandridae; genus Lissotriton; species Lissotriton vulgaris. The sequence continues at coordinate 554,114,793 of NC_141693.1, read as the reverse complement.
GATAAAAAAGCCAGATTTACTCCGAGATCTTCCCTCACTGTTGTCGACACTCACCTAAAACACTTCTACTCATGTTATCCCTACTTACTCTGAGCTCTCCTACTAAAAATTTTCAGGTTTGCTCAGTGCTCTGCTCTTGTCGATACCGCATCACATCCATGCCTCTGTTTTTCATCTTATCAGGATCTAACCGAGGTCAGGTGTTTGTAAAGTCTGACTCCCAACAGTTTCTTCCTGAAACACCCCTGATTAACAGAGATGTGCTTGTGATAATAACCAGACTAATGAGACTGGTGAGCTCTGTTCTTTACTTCCCTAACATCTCAGAGCTTTAATTCTAAGAGTACCCAGGCTGTCTCGCAGTTCGGCTCTTTACATTACAAGGATACATTAAAGCTCTGTCTGATACTAAGCTCAGTGACTCAAGTCTCATTAACGTGCTGTACTTTTATTTCATCTGAACATAATCTGTCAAGACACTACCCTTTCAGGCTTAGAGTGCTGCATAAATTATGCAAAAAATAGGCAGAGAACTCTGGTAAGACCCCACGTTTAGTTGGAGAGAAGTTCCTTTATATGGAGCACCCTACAACACCACAGACACTCTGCTAGAGAAACAGACACTTGAGGTAAGCAAATTCAGAGTTCTTGAGCATAGGATTAGCACAGAGCCATCCACACCAAGCTAGGGAGTGACACAGTATTTTGCCATTTCTACAGAAAAGTCTTGTAGCATAGGATTAGCAAGTGCCATCCATGTCGAGTTGAAAAATGACAAAAGTCTTCAAACACTGTGGAAAAAGCTGAAACTCTCTGAAGAGCTCTAACTAGAGTGAAACAAGTAAATGGTGCTTTTATTCATTCTATTTGGCTTGTATGGGATTTTACCAATCCAAAGATGTAATACCGTGCCAGGAGTGGGAAAAACTTGTGTCATTTTGCAGCATGGTGTGGATAGCACTGTGCTAATCCTATGCCTAAGAATTCTGTTAGAGAAACAGACACTCAAGTAAGCAGATTCAGTGCCAGTGGTGTTGTAGAGTGCTCTACATAAAGGAGCTGCTCTCCACCTAAACTTGGGAACTACCCAGAGTTCCCAACTTCTTTTTTTTGCATAATTTATGTGGCACTCAATGCCTGAAAAAGGTATCTTTGTGTATGTTCCTCTCTCTCTTTGTGTGTCTCTCTCTCTCATGTGAGCTCACAACACAGAAGGATTTTAAAGTGCTTGACAAGAATAATACATTTGCATCTGCTCTATAGACAATCAGAATAAATACATTAAAGAACATATAACAACTAAATCAAATGTCTCTACATTTAAAAATACCCAGAGGTAGTTAGAGTTGAGCACGAGGTTGTGGCTCCATCTCCTCGTAAGCACAGAGAGAATGGTACCAAACAAGAGATATTTGTGCCCTTTCATACTTTCAAAGAAAAATAGGATGTCCCCTCACAGACTGGCGACCTTCCGACAATGCCGTTTCCAGAGTTGGTACATTTAAATGCCATGGTGAGCCTATAGACCAGTGGCACGACTCGAAAGAAAAGCGTAATGCAATATGCATATTACTACCCCCACAAAGGTTTTCTTTCCATCTCGCCCATTCACCGAGCAAAATAAAAAATAGATGAGTAGTGAAACATGCATGTTAATTTGTTAATGTAAAATTGTGTGTCTGTTACTATGGAATGAGTGGTATGTATTTAGGACAATATTTGTAACTTGTCCAGATATATAAAAGCATTTTGCAAAAACAAATCCTGCAATTGCAATATGGCTTTTAAGTATGTATTTTACACATTTTTCGAGTTGGAAACTCCTTTGCGACTCACAAAATGGTTTTAGTGATCCATACCAAATCACAATAAGGAGAGTGTGTGATTGTGGCATCCCCTTCTAAATACAAATCGGTATGGCACATATATCAACAGTTGGTAACTGACCGTGGTTTTGCAAACATCTCACTGGAGCTGGTAAGCAATTCACAAAAGAAAAGGTGTTCCCTCCTGCAGTGATAGACAAATTAAGCGAGAAATTTTCCTCGCTTAGTGAGGGGCCGAGAGGAATTCAAGAGGGGAGTGCACCATCCTGTGTTATAACACTATTTCACCAAAAAGTTCTCCCCTGATTACCTAACCGTTGATAAGTGGTCAAGTTTCCTGGAACAATCCCTGAACTATCATTGGGTGGAAAACCCAATATGAAGCTGTCAGTGTAACGTCACTATTGAGTAGGAAAGGAGGCACGTCCTTTTGTTTTATATTCCCACACACACTAGTGGTGTCATGCTTCATCATCCGGTCACCCTGACGCCTAGAAGTCAGGGTGGGCTAGACCATCTTTTAGCGAGCACTTAATGAGATGTTTTTGGCCAGGGGGATAAAGATTAAAAATCCACAAACCGATCTAAGTTTCCCTTTATTCTTGGATCTGTCAGGGACAATAGAAACAGAGAAATGGGTCAGTAGGGATCTTATGGTCCTAAGACCCTATTGCCAACATGTTTCAGTTCGCTGTTGCCCCATAAAGGGGGCTGGACTTTCTTCAGGGCGGGACTGGTTTCCCCCTGGAAAAAGAAGTAGAAGAGAATTTCCCTATACTACTTTAGGTAAGGTCAGTTAGCTGCTCCCTAATTACTTGGACTAGTGTGTCTCGTATAATCACTCCATCCCGTTCTGGGAGAGGTTACCGTCCTACTTGGAGGGGGTTCCCGCTGCTTGGACCTCCAAGCTGTGGGAACCCCCTCCAAGTAGGACGATAGCCGGTGCAGGACCCTTGATGGCTGTTTGACTACAGGGCTACCCCGATGTACGGTGAGGTCCCACGTGGAGTATAACCTCTCCCAGAACTGAATCAACTTATAGATGCCTGAATTCTGGTTTATTATTGCAAGGTGCATGTTCGTATAGCAATAGTTCTCTAGAGTCCTATGAATTTAAATGTTGAGAGATCAGTGCTTGGTGAAAGCAAAATAAAGAGCGTTGCAAGACGATAGTTCGGTGACACTCAGTCCCACCACACCCCCTCCCCGTTCGACAAGGGCCAGGGCTAATGAGCCCCTACCCTACAGCATAGTGGGCCAAATTGCCCTTCTGGTGTTGTGGGACTGCTAAGGCACTATAGTAGCACGTGGAAATGTATCAATTTGGAATAATCTCATTTGTATTTGTAGTGAAGAGTATTTGAATTGTAATTAGTGCAAGTGAACCCTTAAGTAGTTATTTGGCAACTGTCTTGTGTTTATGAAGAATAATTGAGTTTGTCAAGGTCATTTGTACAAAGTTGCATTTGGAAATTGATAGATAATACTATTTGATTTTAATTTTACATTAACTAAATTTGTTTGGACTTTCCTTAAAATGCTATTCATTTACATTGCATTTTCCTCCATCTCAAAAATCAACTCTGCATTGATTTCATTGTCAAGTAATAGCATCTACTTTGTTTGATATTTTAGACCTGCACTTATAACCGCATATGATGGAGAATGCGAGATCCAGGTTCACGTGTTGCCTGAGATGATAGAGAAGATCTTTCTCAATATTCCTCCCAATTTGCTGAACAGAAGCATCGGTATGTCTTGATGTTGTATTTATGTGATTTACCTATTGGTGAAACCATCACACTGCTCTATACTTGATTTATAGGACAATACCCTCCCACAGCAGGGCTTCTTTATGGAAACTCAAAATCAGTGTCCTTTGTGTGTTGGGAGTGTCATCCTAGTACATGAAGCCATATGTTGTTCCTTCCATGCTTGAGTTTGCTATGTTATCAATGACCGACAGGAAAAAATGTCTGCCATGCGTCAGAAAGCCCTCCCTGTCAGCCGGCAGTCCAGCCTCAGTGAGGATGATTCTGATGACTCTGAAGGATGTCAACTTTGCATGAGAAACGCATTGCCTCTCACACCTATAAATGTAGAGCTGGAGGTGAGTTAAGGGATGTTGGGACATCAGTCAATTTTTCATGGGTATCTGCTAAAGCCTATCCGTATATAGGGCCTATAGGTTCCCAATGGGCATCTGCCTGGCAGTTCTTGGAAAGTTACCACATTTTCATAAAATGTACCAGGCGTCATCATTTTGCCAAAGGTTCTCCTAATAACATTTATAAATGTTCTCTGTTATTAGGACTCTCCTCAGATGTTAAAGTCCAACTTATCTGATAAGAATAGCACAGTCAATACGTGGACATGGTGCATCAAAAAGCTAAATTTATTTTACTTAAGCCCCTGGTGCGGAAAATTCAAAGTGCATTCTGTTTAAATGTTTCATCTTGCTTACATTATGCCTCGTTTTTGATACTTTCTGACACTCATTGGATTGTATTGAAGTTGCCTACTCATTAGATTACGCAAAGCTATCATGTATGTATTAAAATCAAGATGATAAGCATGTTAGCAGGGTGAATTTATAACAAAAATATTTGAGGGACCTGCACCAGTCCATGCTCATCTACACTATAATTAGAGAACTTTTGGGTACACAGTCACTGTGAGAGGCTGGCTCAGTATATGATGTACACTTATGTAAGTGGAGACCTTGCACTGATCCAAACAACCCTTATGGTGATTTTAGTGGTCTTAACTCTCACATAGAGAGGTTTCTAACATTGTCTGTCGAGAGCAGCCTTCGGCCTAAGGACCAGATGTACCACAGTTTTTTGCAGTCGCAAATGTGTATTCGACCCTTTTGCGACCGCAAAAAAACGGTGGTGGTATGTACCAAAGCTATTAGGAAGGGACGCTCTTGGCACGTCCCTTCTTAATTGCAAGTCCAAATGGCATGTACCATTGTTTTGCGACCACATTTGCAGTCGCAAAACACTCGCAGTTTACCCCCTATTTCGAGTAGGTGGTAAACCGTCCGCAAACGGGAAGGGGTCTCTAGAGGACCCCTTCCCATTTGTGAATGAGTGTCACTTTTATTTAAGAGCAGGCAGTGGTCCCAGAGACCACTGCCTGCCCTTAAAAAATTCAACTGAAAAGTTTAATTTTTCTTTTTTAAATGCATCCAATTTTTTTTCAAAGGAAAATGGGCTGCCTTTTTTTTTTTTTTAAACTGCTTTATTGAAAAGCAGTCACAGACATGGTGGTCTGCTGACCACAGCATGCCACCATCCCTGTGAGTGCTAGCCATTCCCAATGGGGTTGCAAATTGCATGCCTCATCAATATTCATGAGGCAAGAACAATTTGGGATCCCATTGGGACTCGCCAACAGTGTCTGAGGTACTGGTGTACATTGCAAATTGTGAGTTGCAATGCAACGAAACTTGCGAGTCGCAAAATGCAAGCATCGCACATCTGGTCCTTAACCCAGAAGGAGTGTGAAGCAGCTTGTTTTACCAGTACATAATCTTATAGGTATAGATTAAGTGAAAAAGAACCACACAAAGTACTTATAAAAATATGTATTTATCTGTATGTGTTATTGAGTGTCTTATATGAAGATAGACATTGCAAAAGAAACCGGTAAGTAGCACAGAATACACAGTGGTCCCCAGGGGGAGACCAAACCATATACTAAAATAGTGGTATACGAACCACGACTTGAGTCAAGACAATACTCAGAGGATGTAAAAGTGTTGGGGACTCAAAGAACTACCCAAGGGGAGTATCTAGGAGCCCTACGGAAGTCTTGTGCAGTGTAGGAACACAACCACGTTCGCCGCACAAATCAACGTGTAAGTCGCCGTTGCAATTTCAGAGAACGAGGACCCTTCCCAGTGGACCCTGAAGAAACCCCATGGAACACAAGCGTTTGGAGAGCCACCCCACCTATGGATACCTTAGGAACCAGGAAGCCAGCATCAGGGAGAAGCTGGGTGCATAGATGTGAAGTGGCATTGGAAACCCCTGTCGAACCCAATGGAGGTTTTCAGGAAGATATATAACAAAATGAAGGAGTATCACCAAAGATAAGGCTGGACAGCCAATATTGGTGGAATGAGACACTAGTGTAAAAGAAGAAGTCCTCCTTTGTTTTTAAGGAACCCCTCACTCACCAACCTGGTCGGTGACATGCTTCATCATCGGGGCCACCTTGACAGCCGAGACCTCTCAGGGAAAACCTGTAAGTAGGAATCTGCCCCTACGGAAACGCTTCAGTTTCCGAACCTTTTGTCCATCAATGGAGATGGGGATCACATGGTATTGGATAATTTCCACCCACCACCTAATGTTCCCGTGTTTCCTTTCCACAGAATACGTTTTGAACTGTAGAACCTCCCTTTAATCCCCGTGCAGCAAACATTTCTCCATTGAGGAGTAAGTGTTCTTTACTTTTGACTATTGTATGTGTAGTGTGTTGTTTGTCTTGTTATATGTAGATCTGGATCAAGTTGGCACTTTATCACGTCGGTATTCCTTGACACAAATCAACCAGAAATCCCTGTTTAGTCACGCACAGTAAAGCTTGTGTGAAAGTGGTTTAAATAATAACATTACATGTGCGTGCTCACTCTCGCACCCATATTGATAGGTGTGCTCTTATAGGAACAAATAGTTCTAATTTATAAATACTGCTGAAACTCCACACCATGGATTATTCGCATTTACTGAATGTGGAATGAATCACAGAGAGAGCGGACTACGTCACTTCACTACGTTACAGGCACGTAATTAGCCTCTTTATGACTTATGATCCTCTCTCCTTTACAGGTTTTTGCTTTTTTTGTAACCACATCTGTGTTACAAAATTTTTTACCCAGATAGCGAATTTGCTATCTTTGGGCCCTTGAAAGGGTTGCAGGTATGGCAGGGTGTTAGTGGACCCTGACCACCCAACTCCTTTTACATCATTTTGGTCCTGAAGAAAAACCGGTAACTCCCATTTTGGTTTGAAACATGTAGACCCAACACATATCACAGATACACTAGGTCCTATTAAAGCCTTTATTGTATCATACACTGTTTTTAATATTGTCCAGTAGTCTTAGAATAAATAATGTTTGGATAAGTCATACCAGGACAATTTTTAACTCACTGACTTTTTTTCTTTTTTCACATTCATCACCCACATACCCGCTCCACTGTATTCCAGGTGTCGCAGCACACCTTGGCGGCACTCGGCTGTCAAGGTGGCCCCGATGATGAAGCATGTCACCGACCAGGTCGGTGAGTGAGGGGTTCCTTAAAAACAAAGGAGGACTTCTTCTTTTACACTAGTGTCTCATTCCACCAATATTGGCTGTCCAGCCTTATCTTTGGTGATACTCCTTCATTTTGTTATATAGTTACCTTACCAGGGGATTGGGAGTACCCTTCCATCCACCCTAGTGGATAAAATCCCTTAACTCTCCAACCTTGTTAAATATTGGTTTTCAGGAAGATGCCACTGCTGGAGAAGGTGAAAATGTCCTGTGAAACCCAAAGGTGGATTCAAGATGTGAAGCACCTGCAAGCAGAGGGGACAGAGTCTATGCCACTCAGGAGTGACCAGGAGGCATGAAAGATGAATGCCCATCGATGTCGCTGCTGCAGGAGAGCTGACATTGACCTTGAAACTGCAGCTGTATAAAACCGGGAGACGTACACAAGCTGTCCCACGTCGGATTTCGAAAGTTACGGGGTTGGTGTCCAACAGTAGCACCAATAAGCCTTGGCAACCGCAACCAATGAGGAAGTTGAAGAAGGTGCAATGTCGGGACCGGCAAGGTCCAGGGGACATACCACAAGCAGGGGAGCCTGGGCAGGCCCAGAGCAATCAGAGGTTCCTAAAAAATTCAAAGGTGACCCTCAACAAGACCCGCAGGTCGGAGGCACTGGAGTCGCAAGAGGGCCTCGAGCGGCTTACCAAAGAGACAGGCCCACAGTGCAAGCAATGCAGTGTGGCCAGACATTATGGTCACTGGAGATGCTTGAGGTTCGGCCTACTTGGAGCCCAACGATCTTGATAAAGTAACTCAACAAGCCTTTGCAAAGGCAAGTCAACGTGGTGACGAGGTATACTGGCCTCAAACATGGCAAGAGGACAGGGCAGGTCTCGGGGGATGTGAAGAACCACCACCTTTGTCACTTAGCCTTTCGGAGTTCAAGGGAGCCCGGGATCAGCAGACCAGTCAGCTTAGTTGCTTGCAGATGCAGAGAAGTGACTCCTTCACTTCAAGGGAGATTCCTTCATGTGTCTTGGATGCCCGCAGGCCTTGGAAGGTTATCTGTATGGAGCACAGGCACAGACGTTGCAGTAGACGAGCAGGGTGAAGGGATCAGGAGAAGTAGGAGTCTTCCAGGTTGCAGCCTTGATGCCCAGAGCGAAGACCAGCAAAGTCTAGAGTGCACATACGGTCAAAGTTGAAGTGGTGTCTTAATTGCATAGTTTACCATGATGAATCTAGGGACCCACCCTCAGGTAAACCCTTAGGTATCTTAAGGAAATGGTTGGGACAATTCAGCGTTCCCTCCCAGTGGAGGGTTTGGACAGTGAGGGGGGGGGGGATACTCCCATGTCCTTTGTCCAGTTTCGCGCCAGAGCGGGAGCCACCAGCTTCTTGAGTTGGTTTGAACTGGACTATGCACCAAATGTGACCTTCAAGCAGACAGTGGCGCTGGTAAGCACTCCTACCCAGCCCCTATACACTAAACCCTGTCGGGGAGGTGGTCATACCTCCCTGTGACAGGATATTTATTGTTCTGCCTTCCCCTGCTCGAGCTTAGCTAAGCAGGGGGATGGCAGAATCGTGTCTGTGGTCGGCAGCACCCATATTGTGCTGTCCGGGTCTAGAAGACTAGTACCGGGAGCACTGTAGGCCTAACAGAGGGCCTTTACAGTGCTTGGAATCACCCCCACACTGTAAATTGTGTGGGAGTATATGATTCCAACATGTTTGATACCAAACACGATAAGGTTCGTTACAGGCAGTTTCAAAATGGTCATCGCGTAATGACGCAGTACCCCTCTATATGTTAAATGGCTGTCTCACTTACAACCCAGGAGAATGAACTCCGTAGGATGTAGGGGTGTCCTGCTCATGCAGGGGCATCCACACACTTACAACCGAGCACCCTGCTTTCAGGATTGGAAAGGCCTGCTGTATGGGTGACTTATAGGTTTCCCCATATCTTGGGTCACTGCACTTAAAACCTATATCTTTTGTAAGCGGTGCTAGCACCAGTGCACACAGGCTGCGATGGCAGGCCTGTAGTTACAAATGGAGTGATCTCCCATGGGTGACATAATACATGCTTCAGCCCATGGAGAACCCCAGGCATTGCTATACCCAGGGTACCTTAGTACCATATACTAGGGACTGATAAGAGGTACATCCCAGATTGGACACTGGTGTACAAAGTACTTACCATAACAGTTTAGGGGAGAAAGCAAAGAGACTGGGATCCTGATTAGCAAAATTCCAGTCAGACTAGTCAGAAACAGCATAGCGCCAAGCATAAAGTGGGGGGTAACCATAAAAGCAGATCCTACTTTCCTACAGTTACATATTTGCAAAGGTTAATTATAAACTCATTTCACCTTCATCAACCTTAAAAGCACTTTCTTGCACTTGAGCGTCTTGACAAAACATATATGATAAACAACCAATTATTCTTCTCAGCTCATACTTTGGTTCAAGGTTTCAGATGGTACATAGCTAAGTTAAGGCTGCTTTTACGTGCCTGTGCTCCCAAACCTGCATTTTATATTTAATGCAAAAGATAGGAGAGTTTCACGCTTACTCCAAATAATCCTGTCCTTCAGGGAAAATATGTGCCTGTTATATGAAGCATAATACAAAATGGAGTTTCTATTGCTATATGTTTTGAACAACGGTTCATCTCTACACATCCCTTTCCCCCTGCTGTCACATTCAGCTCTTTGTACCCTTGTTCAAAACATATTTAATCTATCTCTATAATGCACAGGTGTTTAAAAAAAAAAATCTTTTTATTAACAAAATAACAAAGAAAAACATCAGGTGACTTTAGCAGTTCTATCTCTTGTCAATGTTACTTTCCCATATGAACAGAATAATAAATACAATATAAAAATAATGGGTCACGGGGATTCTTGTGCCTCTACCTCTATCGGTCGTGCTGGGGGCATACAGATGTCTCCGCGGTATCTATTCCAGGCCTCCCAGACCTTCCCCCATTTCTCAGGACACCCCCTGGCCACGTAGACTGACTTCTTCCTGAACATGCACCAGTCCAAGTCATCCACCCATTTCGAAACCCGGGGCGGCTGACTGGCTCCCCATAGCTGAGCTATATTTCGTTTCGCGATCATACATACCCATTGTTTCCTGTAGACACTCAAATCCGTAGGTTCCCAAACGTTTAGTATGCACCTGCGGGCCTCCGGTCGTATCTCCACCCCCAGGACGTCTCGCAACTCATCATGAATCTTCACCCAGTAGCCCTATATCTCCACACAGTGCCACAAAATATGCATAAAGGTACCAAGCTCTCCACACCCCCTCCGACACTGCCCACTCTCCACTCGACCCATACGAGGCCCCGTTACATATGACCTATGTAAGATTTTCAGTTGCACTAACCTAAGCCTCATCTGTATCGCTACTACCCTTGGAGAGGAGACCGCTTGCCACCAGTCCTCATCGTCCATTTCCAACCCATTTGCGCTCCATTGTGTTCTGATAAGTCCCAGCGGGTCCTCCATATTATTTGTGAGCTCTTTATATATGAAAGAGATGGTCTTCTCTGGGAGGTGCCCGTCCAACACTCGATCCTCAAGAGGGGAAGCGTCAGGAAGCTTAGTGTCTCTAGGAATGTGTGTGAGTAGAGCATGTCTAATCTGGAGGTAACGGTAGTGCTCACTATCGTGAAGGCTGTATTGTTGCTTGAGAGAGTCAAATGTATGTATTGTACCCCTCCCCCACACATCTTTGATCTGTGTGATCCCTAAAAGATCTAATTTGTCGAATTCCTTGGACTTCCACAAACTCCCCAGCTTCTCCAAACTCCATAAGGGGGTGGCCAGTGTAAGATTCCCCTCCCACTTAAGATGACTATTAGCCGCGTGCCACACATGCACGGCATGTGCCGTTGGTCCAGCTAGGGGAAACCGGCGAGGTCTGGCATAGAGCGCCCTGGTGAATTCACCTCCCGGCACCTGCCAGCGGTCCATTGCATAACCCGGATCTCCTGAGGGTCCGTATATGACATGATTCACCGCCGCCAGTTGAGAAGTCCAATAATATTTCTGTAGATCTGGCAGTCCAATCCCCCCGTCGTACCAGGGGAGAGTGAGTTTAGGAAATGCTATTCGGGGTCTACCGTCCCAGAGAAGCTTCCTCTGGAGGGCCTCTATTTCTTTGAAATAGGATGCCGGTACTGGGTCCATTGTGTTCTGGAGTGCATATAAGAATCGGAGAAGGGCCATCATCTTAAATAGCTTCGCTCTGCCCAACAGGGAGAGCAGAAGAGCCTTCCAACGCTCCACATCTCTCTTAAACACAGTCAATGGGGGGCCTAAATTATTGGCATATCTTAACTTTGGGTCAAGCGTGACATAGATACCGAGGTATTTAAACACTACTTGCTCAATTTGTAATGGGCATGTCTCCGGGATTACTGTCGGATCGCCCCTGAGGACGAAGAGCACCGATTTCGTCCAGTTAATTGCGAACCCGGAAACCTTATGATTATGGCTAGTACATCCAGGAAACAGATCAGGGATCCCCTAGGATTGGTGAGGTAAAGCAGGACATCATCAGCGTATAATGAAATGTTAAACTCCCAATCCAACGTCCACCGCATGCCAGGTATCAATTGGTCCCACGAACCCACACCGCCAGGGGCTCTAAGGCCAGAGCAAAGAGAAACGGGGACAAGGGACATCCCTGTCTCGTGACCCTACCAAGGGGAAAATCGGCGAATTTGCGATTATTTACTACCACTCTGGCTAAGGGATTCGTATACAATAGACGTATCCAGCTTACGAACTCCGGTCCAAAACCCATCTTTCCTAACACTGCAAATAGGTAGGACCACTCGACCCTGTCGAACGCCATGGTGACATCTAAGGACACTAGCACCGCCGGCTCCTGGATCGTCGGGGTCCTGCCCAGTATCCTGTGTAGTCTGCGCTGATTGAGGGCTGTGTTCCTGCGCGGCATGAAACCTGATTGATCCGGGTGTATCAGGGTGGTGATTACTTTGACCAATCTGGTCGCGAGCAGCTTCGCCAGGATTTAAGGCTCGACTTTAAGCACCGAGATTGGTCTATATGAGGAACAGAGCGTCCTAGGTTTACCTGCCTTATGGATAACCAGAATGTTAGCCACTCGCTGGTCATACGGGAGCTGACTCCTCTCTCTACTCTCTATAAACATGGACCGGATATATGGGGCGAGTTTATGAGTACTCAGTTTATACAATTCTATTTTGATTCCGTTTGGGCCCGTAGCCTTCCCGGAGTGCACCCCTCTGATGGCCTGCGCCACCTCATCATCCGTGAGAGAGGAATCTAAGTACTCCTGACTTTCATCTGATAGCGTAGGCATCTGGATGTCCCTAATCATAGCACTGTTATCTGCCTCTGTATATCCTCTGACCGAGGTGTATACCCCTCTGTAGTATTCAGAGAATTCATCCGCCACTAATTGTGGGTCCGTGACTAAGGTAGAATCTGCTCCCTGTAATTCCGGTACCAACCTCGATGCCCACTCTCCCTTCTCAAGCCACGCTATTAATTTGACAGCCTTATCTCTATGTTCGTATATTCTACTCTGAGTATCGTTATTCTGAGCTATTGCCTTGTCTCTAGCGAGGCCTCTATACTCATCTTGTTTCAGTTTTGAGAGGTGTATACCCGCTGGAGTTTCTGCCCTGAATACCACCTCTTCCAACCTCATCCCATCCGCCTCCACCCTCTCCATATCTGCCTGATGCTTCTTTTATTCCCTGCCACCAATGATAGAACCTCCCCTCTCACGACAGTCTTATTTGCTTCCCACAGGGTCTGTGCCGAATAAACAGTTCCCCTATTTTCCTCGAAATACCTATCCGTGATCTCGGCGACCTCTCTCTTTGTAGCGGGGTCTTTCAGGTGCCATGCGCTAATAGGAGCCACCCTACCTACTGCAGGCTGACCAATCTCCACCGGAGCCAAATGGGAGAGTGGTCGAAGATCCCCCTCCCCATGTGCTGTGTCTCTAAACGCGGCAGCCAGGGCCACCGGTATCAATATGTAGTCTATTCTGGACATGCTGTGGTGTACGGCGGACACATGTGTATAGTGTATCTGTGTCGGATTATGTATCCTTCAACCATCCACTAGCCCTGTTGTTTCCAGGAAGTCGGGAAGCCACCTATGCGCCGGTCTCAGTGTTCTGGCCGGGTGTCTGTCTGTCTCCCCATCCATCACTGCATTAAAGACTCCCCCATCACTAGGAGGCCCAGAGGCAAAGTGAGGAAGACAGCCCCCAAGTCGCGGAAAGTGTCAGATTGGAGGCCGGGCGGGACATGAATTTACACGAAAGTAACTGTCTTCCCCTCCCACTGTCCTGATACTCCAACATACCAACCTCTCTGGTCAGACCATGTAGCCTGAATGGTTAGGGGAAAGGAGTTCTTCACCAGGATTAAGCATGGGCGGAAAATCCGTTTCGCTCGCGGATTTTGCGGATTTTCGGTAAATTCGCAATCCGCGAGATTCGCGAATCTCCCGCAAAATCCGCAAATCCGCGAGCAGCGGATTTTGCTCGCACTGTTCGCGTGAGTTCGCGGCTTCCCAGTACAACTTTGCGCCCCGCGAATAAGCGCTAAATTGCAGAAATACGATCTTAGCAAAACTAAAACTACTTACCAGGTTCAAAAGTTCAGGCTCATCATTAGTAGCCATTTCCTGTAGTGCTTCCTGAGGGGCCCCTCCAGAGTTCAGTTGCCTACTTGCAACTATTATGTGACCCTGCTCTGAACCTCAGAATAGTTACACATATGCCACAAAGGTCCTGAATTACAGCTAAGGGAGACAAGCAGGAGCCAGGCTGGAAGTTCAAATCCATTAATCAGCCCCTAATTCATTATTGTCAGTTGGGGCAGGGCAGGTGTTGTAACTAATTTTGCAACAATGAAAGCAAGTGCAAAAGATCACTAATCAGGAAGCACTAAGGAAGCAGGTGCCAGCTAAAAAAATATTCTGTGACACATTAATCAGCCCCAAATTAATTCAGGTCACTTGAGGCAGGGAAGGTTGCTTTGCTTTGCCACAATAATGTACACTGACTGGACAACCAGAGGGTGCTGTGATGAAACAGAGGGTGGCATGGGTGGGCCAGAGGGTGGCATGAGTAGTCAGAGAGTGGCAGTGGTGACAGAGAGTGGCAGTGATGAAGAAGAGTGTCCCAAACAGGCTGGACACGTAGAAACAACAAGTTCGCAAAACTTGCGACCCGACAGGTAAGTTCGCGTTTGCGAAATTGTACAAAACCCTCGCGAACTGGCAGAAACCCGCGCGAACACAAAAAAAAAAATCCGCGAGAATTCGCGGATTTTGCGAATTGAGAGTTCGCAAATCCGCAAAATTCGCGAACGCGAGATTCGCAAAATTCGCCCATGCTTAACCAGGATGCCAACTCCCCTGGACCCCGTGGTAAACCCAGCATGTGCCACTAACTTATAACCCCCTTTATGGAGAGCCATGTGTCTTCTAATCAACTGATTAATCATTCCTCTCTTAACCATATACCCCAAGCCATTTACATTCCAGCTTAGCACTTTTATCCCTGATCCCCAACTAACGCTTGACATTTAGCCGATATGGGTACAATACAATAACAACATTGTCACCTGATGCGAAAATAGGAAAAAAATGGGAAAAATCGCAGGGCAAATGATTTTGCATACAATGAAATCTCTAAACCAAACATCCCAGTCTGTTCCCAGTCCCACCGCCCCCTCCCTGCACCCCTGCATATGGCTAACGCCCATCCCCAACTCACAGTGTGCCTGTCGCCCAATACCCAACCTACTTAACTAACTAAAGGTAGTAACGAGGAGGTAACCAATGCCCCGCCCCCCATACCACCCAAAGCATCGCCCTGAACCCTTGGACAGTCCACAGCAAACTCACAGTCCACAAGGTCTAGCTAAGGAATTGGCTGTAGAACCGCCCCATCACCCGATTCTCCCAAACAGTGTAAAAGTGCCTGCGGCCTCCATCATTACTGTTCCTGCCGTTCCTCCCCGCCGCCGCAATCTCGCTCTTCCGAACCGACCGAGGGTCTGCTGTCTATCCAGTCCGATGCCACTTCAGGGTTGTCAAAGAACAAGGCCTTCCCCTCGATTTCCACCCGCAGCCGAGCCGGAAACATCATGGCATACCTTAGTCCCTTCTCCCTGAGTTTCTTCTTCACAGGGAGGAAACTTTGCCTTTGCTTCTGTACCACTTGGGTGAAGTCCGGGAAGAAGGAGAGCGTTGAATTTTCGTAATGCAGGGGTCCCCCGCTCGTGCCACCTACAGGATCGCATCTATATCTCGGAATTTCAGCACTCTGGCAATCGGGCCAGGGGGTGCCCCAGGTCTGGGCCTCATCCCTGCCACTTAATGGGCCTGTTCTATTGTAAAAAAGTTGCTAAGACACTTGGGTTTGAGATGATTGAGGACTATGTCTTCAACAAACAAATCCGGAGCCGGGCCCTCCGATTTGTCGGGTATCCCAAGGATGCATATGTTATTATGCTGGGCTGTCCCCTCGTAGTCATTGAGCTTCTGGTCTGTAACATCTCGGGAAATCTTGAGGTCACGCACCTCCTGTTGCAACAATTCCATATCAGCAATCAAACTAGCATGTCAAGCGATTTGACTTGCTCACTCGCCTCAGTGAGATCCGCCTGCATCAGGTTGACCTCGATTGTGACCGTGTCTAATTTATTGTCCAAGGATTCAATTTTTCCCCCCAGAGAAGATTTAACCCCATTTATTGCCGCCATGACATCCGTTAGCCTTGGTTCTGCGGGGGCGCCATGCGAGTCTCTTCCCGACGACAGGGCCCTCTTCGACTCAACTGGGGATCCTTTAGGCATCGCGTAGCGGTCCAGCTTATTAGATTGGATATGCTTCGATCCTTTCGAGGACCTGGGCAGGATCTTGTCTGCGTCTGGCTTTGCCGCCATCCAGGCGGTCGCCACTCTCCGCTTCACTTTGCTGATCACGACAATTATCCTGAGGTCCGGGATCCCGGGTCTGCCCATGCACCGTTTTGCTGCGCCATGCCGCCAGCTGTCCCATCAAAGTTCAAATGGCAGGCCAAAACACTTCCCACACCTTAGTCAGTGAGCTGGGGCAAGGAACGTTTCACCAGTGACACCAGCACGCATGCAGTTCTCCCCACCAAGCGAAGGCCACCACACCCCAACGAAGACTTGAACTTACAATAACATAAGCTTTTCTCAGTCGTTTGTTGCAGTCCACTATGTGGGGGGCAAGAGAAGTTGTCACCGTTGAGCACCTCACACCACGAGCAACACAAGGGTGGCACTGCTATGAAATGGCACCCGCCGCCTCCCGCGCCAAGCTCCAGGGAGCGACGCGTGAAGGCCTAGGAATGCTGCCTCAGGCTCAGCTATGATGATTATGCCGGCGCTCCCCCGCATCTGCCTCCATCAGCAAGTCGCACCAAAACTCTTTGCCACCTTCGCCGATATCGGGCGCATCGGGATGGCCGTTCCACCCGGACCAACCGCCCAGCGTCTCTCAGCTCTCTCCTTGGCGGGCAGGTGCCTCTGCAGATGTCCGTTGCTATTCCGCCACATGCACTCTGAACCACAGGCCCCCTGGTGCTCCGCTAGTACTCCTTAGGGCATCTCGCCCGGACGGGCCAATCCAATCCAGATTCCCCGGTCCAGAGGGTCTCCACCCCCATCTGACGGCCTTCAGGGGCCACAGCAGCTGTTTGTTCCCTCCGGAGGACGTGGTCCCCCACGTCGGTTCGTCCTGCTCCGATATTGCCGCGTAGCGCGCGCCTGTCCCACACGGGGGTCAGGTCAGCGCCCTGCCCGCAAGCGCCGCATTCAATTCTGGCAGGGCAGGCCTGCCTCACGATTTAACGCCCGTGGGTCTGGGCAGCCTCTCCAATCGCCGGCCGTACAGGTAGCAGTTACGGTGCTGGACCGGTGACTTCCGGTTTCCGGCCCGATGTTGATAACTTCGCGGCCGGGCTCAGCTTTCACTCCAGCCCCCGGCTCGGGAGGCAGGTAGGCCGCGGGTTATCGAACGGTGTATCTTAGGGCCCCAGCATCGGATCCGGCCCAGTAGTAAATTGCACTATGAGTGCCAGGGCTTATAAATCAAATGCTGTTGGGGGGCTGCAGAACTGGAATGTGCCACCTACGCCACCAGCCCGTAAAGTGTTGTTCAGGCTCTGCAATGGCAGGCAAGTATGCTGCCTTGGGCAAGTGCACACACTTGCAAGTCCCTAAGCCTTCCCTTTTTTACATGTTAGTTGCCCCTAAGGTAGGCCCAAAGTACCCCCATGGGCAGGGTGCATTGTATGTGAAAGGTAGGACATGCCCTGTGTGTGTGGTATGTCCTATAGTGAATTACAGCCTACTTCGTTTTTCACTATTGCAAGGCTACCTGTTCCCCATAGGCCAGAATGGGCAGTTTGATTATAACATCCTATAATCCTAATTGACCCAGGGAACATGGTAAAGTCGAGTTTAGTATACCTGAACTCAGAACGATCAAATGCATCTTTTAGTAAAGATGGTTTTATCATTCTGTGTTTGAAAATACCACTTTTTGAAAGTAGGTATTTTCTGACCTAACCATCCAGCCTGCCTCTGCTAGCTTGTGTATTGTCTGTCTGGGTTGCGAGTGACCGGGGCTTGGGGGGGACTCCAGGAGACAAGGTGAGTGAGCACAGGTCTGAATAGACTCATCTACACATAGATGGATGGGAGGAGTAGCACCTGGGTCTGAATAGGGCTTGCCTTCCACAGTGCTGGCTCCACCTCCGTTGGTGCATCTGAGGACCCTGGTCCACACTGACAAAGGAAGAAGGTGCACACTGGCATAATGCACCCCAAACTGGTTTGAACAAGGTCCAGGCCCCTCTACCTTCAGAGGACAAAGGAATTGCTGGTATAAATATTGGGGCCCAGACCCCAAGACTTTAGAACTGTTTTGGGATCGAGAAGAGTGCCAAGAAGAAGAGCTGGAGAAGCTGTGAGGTGGAACTACCACTTTGCTGGGTGCTTAGCTGTGTTGTGGCTACTTCTGTCTTGGGCAGTGATAGGACTGGACTGAACTTTCTGCAATCTACTTTTGTGAGTTTCTCCAAGGGCTTGAAGTAGAGCTTTCCCGCTGTTTAAGAAGTTTCAGGAACGGCAAAGACTTCAAGCTTGACGCCGCCTATGACGCCGCTGCCGACTCCGTGTCCTGAAGGCACTGCAGAAGGCACCGCCACAACCCGACCCTGGTCTCACCGTCGACGCCGCCACTGCTCGCACCGAGACCTGTGGGCACCGTAATCCACACCGCCTCGCTTCATGACGACACCGTGGTATCCCTTACGACACCGCTCCACGCCGGACTCGATGCCGCTGCTTGCACTGTGGTTCGAGGGCACCGCTCGTAAAGTTCCACGAGCACTGCCCTCAACCGGCACCGCAGCCTTGGCCTACCGGCGGCGGTGCCATCGGCTCCAGTCCGTCAGCCGACGACCACCCTTCAGCAACGATGCCACCGCTGCTTGCACCACGACCTGCCCGCACCGCGACGAGCACCGCCTTCATCTCACACCGTGACCCTGGTCTCACCGGCGACATCCTCTGAGACCGCCACAAGCCGCTGCTCGCACCCTGACATGAGGGCATTGCACCGCTGCACTTCGCACCGCAGTACCCGACGCCAGCGCTCCTGATTTCACTAGAGAGGAGTTCGATCTGCAACAAGTGTGACTACGAGGGCCCCAACGACTCCTGCGCCGACCTTCAGAACCGACGATGTGTTTTCGAAAGCTCAACGAGAGATCATCGTCGCCCTGCATTTCTGAAAGGTACTGTTTGCGAATCTTCCCGAGACTGTAGCTGGCCGCGATGCCATGGTCAGCTAGAACTGTTTGGATTTGTTTGGTCATGACGCCGTGATAGACCCAGACGGAGCTATCGACTTCAAGGAACTGTTTTTCAAGGTTATTTTGACAACGGAAGATATTTAAGTACTGTATTGTGGATTTTTATTGTTTTGGTTTTGTTTTAAGTATATAAAAATATTGGATATGTTTCTAAACTGGTGTGGTGTCCATTTATAGTGCTTACACTGTATTACTGTTAATTATGTGCAAACGCTTTACACACTGCCTCTAAGATAAGCCTGACTGCTACCTAGGGGGTGAGCAGGGGTTATTTTAGGAGTGTAACTCCCTTATCCTGACTAGGAAGAAGGGTCCCCACTTGGACAAAGGTGCAAGCCCTTGCCAACTAGAGACCCAATTTCTAACAAGCACTCTGGGAAGACGTGGTATAGGCGGAAAGGCGTACAACAGACAGCAACTCCACTCGCTACGAAAAGCGTCGCCATGGAAATTCCAACGTGCAGAACTGCTGACATTGCGCGTTCTCTAAAGTGGTGAATAGATCTAACCAAGGCTCCCGTCACTGTTGAAAGAAACCTTGCGCCTCGTCCGAGTGAACACCCCATTCGTGATCCATCATGCACATGCGCTGAGTTCGTCCACCCTGGCGTTCAGTGAACCTGCCAGGTGTGGAACCACCAGGGAAATGCCCTGATGTTCCAGCCATGTGCAGTGGTGCAGGGCCTCCTGACATAGGGCAGGTGGGTCCGTGACCCTGTTTATTGCAGTACTACATGGCTGTGGTGTTCTCTGTGAACACCTCTACTACTCTCCCCTTACACTGAAGGCATTCCTTCTCTCTGTCAAGTCTGATCGCCTGAAGCTCCCGAAGGTTGATTGAAGCCTCGACTCCGCCGTAGACCAGAAGCCTCTGATATCCACCTCTCCCATGTGGCCTCCATCCCAGGAGGGAAGCATCTGTCACCACTGTGTGCTCCGGTTGGGGAAAGGAGAGGGATCTACCACTGACCCAATGCTGGTACATGAGCCACCACTGTAGCTGTTGTGCAGTGCCCTCCGAGATCTGGACGTAATTGGACAGGTTCCCCTGATGCTGCGCCCACTGGAACTTCAGGTCCCACTGCAGAGCCCGCATATGCCATCTGGCATGAGTGACCAGCAGGATGCAGGATGCCGGAGGCCATGAGGCCCAGCAGCCTCAGGGTCATCCTGACTGAATCCCAGGATAGAGGCTGAAAGATTGGAATCATAGCCTGAATATCATGGACTTGCTGGTCGGGAGGATATGCCCAAAAGTGCGTCATATCCAGAACCACTCCGATGAAGAGGAGCTTCTGAGAGGGAATCGGGTGCGACTTCGGCACATTGATGGAGAACCCCAGCAAATGCAGGAACTTGGCCGTAGTCTGGAGGTGGGAGAAGACTGTCCGGGGCGAGCCCATCTTCAACAGCCAGTCGTCGAGCTAGGGGAAGACTGGAACCCCTGATCTGCGCAGATGAGCTGGGACCACCACCCTCACTTTGGTGAACACCCGAGGGGCGCTGGTGAGGCCAAAGGGGAGCACTGTTAACTGAAAGTGCTTGTGGCCTACCGTGAACCGCAGGTAACGCCTGTGGGCTGGCAGGACGGGATTGTGGAAATATGCATCCTGCAGGACCAACGTTACCATCCA
The DNA here is from genome assembly GCF_964263255.1 of Lissotriton vulgaris. NCBI lineage: Eukaryota > Metazoa > Chordata > Amphibia > Caudata > Salamandridae > Lissotriton > Lissotriton vulgaris. The sequence goes on along the minus strand of NC_141693.1, from coordinate 554,094,115 downwards.
GTCTGGTTCAGGTCTTGTCTGCCCTTGACCCTGGAGAGTCAACATCTTGAACTTCTCGTTCCGGAGCAAGCGTTTGACGTCCCTGAGGTCGAAGATAGGACGCAGACCCCTGTCCTTCTTGGGCACCAGAAAGTAGTGGGTATAACAAGCACGTCCTACTTCTGGCGCAGGAACGCACTAGATGGCCCCCTTGGCCAAGAGGGCCGTGACTTCCTGTTGAAGAAGTGCCAAGTGATTCGCCGACATGCAGTGGTATGGAGGTGGAATGTCCGGAGGGGTAGTCTCGAAGGAGAGGGAGTAGCCCCTTCGGACTATTCGTAAAACCCCCCAGTCCGAAGTGATGGTGTGCAAGTGGGGGAGGTAATAGCGGATCCTGCCACCCACTGGCGTTTGATGGGCCTGAAGACTGGACTAGAAAGGTTTGGAGGCAGTGGTGGCCGGGGTGACCGGGGTGGAGGTAGGCTGACCCGCCTCAGCGGGTTCCACATCGGCAGCCGCGCTGAGACTGTTGCTGTGCAGGCCTGTGGCTCTGAAGCGAACGTTTGGGGGCACCCCTTCCTTGGCCACGAAAGGAGCGAAAAGTAGAAGGTGGAGGAGGGCACGTGGCGGAAAGGAACAACGACTTGGCCGTAGCCTGGGAGTCCTTAAAGCTCTCCAACGCACTGTCTGCTTTATTGCCAAAAAGGCAAAAGCCATCAAAGGGCATGTCCATCAGGGTGTTCTGGACATCCCCAGAGAATCCAGTAGTCCTCAGCCAGTCATGGCGATGGAGAGCCACTGTCCTGGAAATCGCCCTGCCCAGCGAGTCAGCGGTGTCAATGTACACAACGAATCGTGAACTTTGCTGCATCTCTCCCTTCAACAATATGCTTGAGAAAGCACTGTCCGGGCCTCCTCCGGACACTGTGTGGGATACGGTGGCACAGGTGCTGCCTCAGAGTGGGAATACCGGTCCAAGAGTCATGCGGTGTTCACAGCCCACAGCCCTGAACTGGCAGAAGAAAAAAATCTTCTTACCGAACTGTTCCAGTTTCTTGGATTCCCTGTCTGGTGGTGCGGAAGGGAATGCGCCTAGGTAAGCAGAGGCTTGGACAACCAAGCTCTCAGGGGTTGGGTGTTGGGAAAAGAAAAAGGGATCGCCCAGGGCCGGGTGTGGCATCAGGCCACGTTCCTATCAACAGGTGTCTCTGTGTTGGGCCTGGGCCAGGTGCCCCAAAGAGTGTCAGAAGGTGCATCATTGAAAGGCAGCAGTGGCTCCGCAGAGGTAGCTGCCGGCTGAAGCACTTCTGTCAGGAGGTTAGTCCTGACGGCCACTGTAGGGAGTTAGAGGTGGAGAGCCTCGACCGCACTACGGAACACCGCAGCGTAACTCGCACCCTCCTCCGTAGCCGTGGTAGGAGGAGATAGCATGCCAAGGTCAGGAGAGATATCAAGACCACTGGCATCCCCCAATTCCTCTGCCCAGTCCTGGTCAAACTCACACTGTGCTGTGAGAGGTTCCTCAGACCCCTCTCAGTCCTCCCCTTCCTCCGAAAGGTTGATGAATAGGCTGGAAATAAAGAAGCTGGACATAGGGGTAGAAAGGCCCCATCAGCGTCGGTATGGGCGTTGAACGACACAGTTCCAGCGCCGTGCCCACATCAGGACTGAAACCGGGGCTGACGTCGTCCGGGGACACGGGCGGCGTCGGAGGTGGTGCCAGTGGGGTCAGTGGAGGTGTTACAAGGTCAACCAGGGCCGACAGCGATGCCGGAGCCACCGACAATGCTGAGTGAGGGCCCACGGGGTCCGAAGGCGCCCCGGCGGGGCCCGACGGCCCAAAGTGGCGGGCCATGGCTGACAGAAATTCATGTAGCTGGGCAGGAGTCGCGAACGGACCCGGGAAGTACGGGTAGGCCGACGGCGACTGCGTAGGCTCTGCCGGAGCCGTGAGGGTGGCACCACTCACACCTTCAGCCGCGAGGGGAAGTCGGAGAACAATGGCTCTTCTTCGACTTCTTGTGATGCTTCACCTTACCTGACCCCGAGTGCGAAGACACCGGTCCCGATGAACAGTGGTGATGACTCCGCGACCCGGACATTGAACGGCGCGGAATCGACTACTGAACTTCCAGCAACTTTCAGAACCATGGCCCGGCAGTCGGGGCACGACTTGGGGTCGTGGTTGCGCCCCAGGCAGTAGAGACACAAACGGTGCGGGTCCGTGACCGACATCATGCGGTGACAGTCCCCGCAGGACTTGAAACCAGGCATCCCTACAGCACCAGGAGTCGATCAACTTGTAGAAAAGAGACAAAAAGGCCTTGAAAAACTCAGTCAAAAAGTGACTGGGTGTAACGTTCTCTCCGGATCTGCGCTTGCTGGCGCGGAAAAAGAAAGAACTGACGTCAGCGCACCAGGGCGGCGTCTAAGCAGCTGCTGTGACGTCATCTCGGCGACCACAACGCCAACGACAGACGTGTAGCCGTACAACGCCACCTTTGGACGCTCTGGGGTACTGCTGACGAAAACTTTCCGGATCCAGTCTGACGCCTGGGGGTATTCTAAGGCAAGGAATCTATCACTACATGTTTCTTTCAGATAATCCAGTTCTTGTTGGTTCATTTAACAGCTGTTTGTGTCACAAGCAAAGCCACCTCAGGGCCTTCTACTGTGGCTGGAAACAGTTGGACCTCTGGAAGTTGCAGATTAGGACCCAGTCGCCGGGCTTGAAGTGATGCCCACTACCTTGCAAGGGCTCTGTCAAACTCTCGTTCACCTGTTGGTTAATAGTAGAAAGATATTTAGTCAAGGCAAAACAATAGTCTCTCATGAATTCATTTGACATGGCACTTGTCATTTTGTTTTCAGGAACCTGCCCAGGCTGCCATTGGCCATTCTGTCACTATCTCATGTGGGGCTCAGCTTTGTTTTTACATCAAAGGTATTTCTCATGTTCATCAAAGCATCCATCTATGTCAATTTTGTTTCTGCACATTCTTTTGCAATCTTATTTTTAAGCACACCATTCTTCCTTTCCACAGCACCTGTTGCTTCTGGGTGATAGGCACAGTGGAACGTCTGATTTACCCCCAGAGCCTTATAGACTGGCTCCATCAGTTTGTTGGAGAAGTGGCTTCCATTTTCAGCCAAATGACCTTTGGGATGCCGAATCTCAGAAAGAGTTCTTTCACCAAGCACTTAGCCGTTGATATTGCATCATTACTTTTCACTGGGTACCCCTCTACCCACTGGAGTACATACAGACCACCATCAGTGCATATCTACATTGAAATGCCCCCCTCTACCCACTGGAGTACATACAGACCACTATCAGTACGTATCTACATTGAAATGCCCCCCACTAACAAATATAGTCAATCTGAAGAGCTTCAAAGGGCATTGTTGGTTGTACAACATGTCCTCTATGTTCTAAAAAACCAGGTATTTGTAAAGTACGAACTAGTCACCTTTAAGGACTCAGTGAGTTGGGGGCCGTAGGGGAGATTAAGCAAGCTATTGCCCAGAGTCAAATGGAGGTGGGCTGAGCTGCTGCCAATGCCGGGGATCAAACTGTGAGTCGCGTGCTTCGGAGCCAGCCGCCCTGGCCGCTACGCCACACCTCTCACCTGGAACTGTTTTCCCAACACTATGCTGTGCCCACACCTTACAAACTGTGGCAAATGAATGTAGCATATCTTCTGATGTTGTTGTTGACCCTAAACAAGTTCATGCTTTTCATTAGTCCGTCCCTACCAACATGTGTGGGGCCATGCGTTTTCAGTCGTTGGGTAGAGATATTTATCCGGCAGCATGTACCGTGTTCCTGTCTTGTCCATCCAGCACCTATTTAAATGTGTGCCAGTCACTGACCATTGTTTTTGTTCTACTGCAGTAGCATCCTTTTGCTTGTCTTGTATACCCTCCAATGTTACAGCCATGGCCTCATATTCCATTTGCACCTGTGTCACAAACATGAGGCCAGAAGAGTCTCTTGCTGTTTCTTTAGCTACATTGTCAGCAAAAGCATTTCCCTGACCCACTTTATCAGTTATTATTTTGTGTGCATTGCATTTCTCAATCGCTAACTTTGCAGAAAGAGCTAAGGAATTCAACAGTCTGGTTATGAGTACACTATGCTGTATTTTTGTCCTTGAGATGTGATAAAGCCCCTTTCTTTCCTCAATCTGCCGAAATTATAGAAAACACTGAAAGCATACTGTCTGAATAAATATTAACCATGTTTTCCTGTAGCCAGCTCACATGTTCTAGTTAAGGCAAAAATCTCGGCAGCTTGTGTTAATTGTTCTATTATTCTTCAACTTTCAACCACCGTGTGTAACTTTGTTACTGCATATGCTGTGGAGGTAGTGCCATCCTCTATTCTCTGAGACGAACCAACCACCCACAGTTTCCCCTTAGCATCTTGAAATGGTGTATCTTGCATATCTGTCCTGCCTTTTGTCTGATGATCTTGATTGTTCCTCTGTCCTATAAATACAAACTTTTGGTGTGCCCTTTCGACATGAGGTAGGAGTGTTGCTGAGTTCAAAACATTACATCTATGTATGTGCACATGTGGGTTAAACAGACATAGAACCTCATGAATGCCAGGTTGAGACATCATGAGCTGTGTGCATGTTTTATTTAGTATCAAATCCACAGAATGGGAGACATACAAATGATCAGTGTCCCCCATTATCAGATCTTCTGCTTGCTGCAATGAGGCTGCTGCAACCGTAACAGCTCAAAGGCAACTTGACAACGTCACTAAGGCATTGCCGAGTGTGGCGGAGAAAAAAGCACATGGCCAATTGTAATCATTGTATTCCTGGAGGAAGACCGTGAGCCACACCCTTCAGATTCATGAACGCACAAATGGAAATCTTTAGAATAGTCAAGTAGCCCCAAAGCAGGAGATTTGCATAGAGCTTGCTGAATGGCAACAAAGCGTTGTTCATGTTCTGACGTCCATCCAAGCGGCTCTGGTGTGTCCTTGCAGGATAAAGCCAACAGTGGCTTTGCTAGTAGTGAAAAATTAGGGATTCAGTGGCGGCAGTAGCCAGCCATTCCAAAAAATGTGCGCACCTGCTTTTGCGTTTTTGTCAAAATTGATTTTATGCGCTCTATATCCAATTATCTCTGCCCTTTCGACAAGAGGTGCCCTAAATAGGAAACCGCTTGTTGAACAACTTGGCTGCAAACGGTCACAAGGTGTCCCCTGAGAAAATACTAGAAATTTTGTAGATTTGAAGTATCAGTTGTGCACTGTTTTTCAGTAGTGCTGGCCAATACCAGATAGTCAATATACTGTATTAATGTTGTTGTTTGTCGACATTGAAAGGCATCCACTTCTCTTTTAATGCTTGATTGTAGAATGAGAGGCTTTCATAGTATACCCCTGTGGTGCTCTTCTGAAACAGAAACTGCTTCCAGTGACTGAGAAGGAGAATAAATACATGCTGTCCTCATGCACAGGGATAGAATAGAAGGCAGTAAACATCCTAAATACCTTGGCGCCTGACATAGCTTATTTTCGTGTGATTGATCTGAAGAATATGTTGGGCATTAAGGGGAATTGCAGTACCACTATTTTATTAATCTCTCAAAGATCAACTATGAACCTATATAATGAGGGTCCCTCTTTATCACTTGTCTTCTTTAATAGCGTAAGTATAGGACTATTGCATGGGCTTCCCGTTTTTTCCTTTAATATACCTTCTTTTAATAGATCCTTGACAACCTCTTGCAGACCTTTCAGTCCTTCTGCGGAAATATTGTACTGGGGTATGTGTGGCAGTACAGCTCCTGGGCGCACCACTATTTGTACTGGGTCAAAAATCATTTTCCCTATATCATTCTTTTGTGTTGTCCATATGCTGTTATCTATTAGCTGCTGAATATGTACTGGGATGGTATCTGCCTGCTCTGATAATGTACAAAGCATCAATTTCAGAGGAGCCGTCATCTATTTCAGTGCACACCGGATGTGGTGTATCTTGAATCGTAGCATTTAATTTTTTCAGGAGATCCAATTCTAGCAAATTACAAGCACAAGTTTCAGAAATCAGTTAAGCATGTTTATCTGTAAAGGGTCCTATAGTGTATTTAAGCCGAGCTGACATAGGGTTTGTTACTAGCACGTTGGTGAATCTCACAGATATCTTGTATCTAGAGAGATGGATCTGTGAGAGTGTATTTTTGGTCAGAGATGAGCTGGATGCACTAGTATTGAAGAGAAACTTAACCGGCTCTCCATCCACCTCATCTTGGTGGATGATAGGAACTCGTACAGAGGACTGTATGCTTGTACATACAATTTCTCCCAGGCACCCCTATTGTTCTACTTAGGCACTGAGGTCTGTTAGGCGATGATCCATCTGTTCCTCAGCCTGCCAGCATAATTTGTCTCTGCTCTATGCCTTCCTATAAAAATAGTTATTAGCCTGTAGTGTAAACTCCTCTACCTGTCCCTCTGCATCTTTGTCGAGGTGGGTGATGGCAATCCCTGGCCACCACATTTTTAACAAGTTTGCTGTTACTGTGCGGGTGTGACATTAGATGTGCTAGGTGGCACATATGATTGTGCAGAGGAGGGTCTAAGTGGCAATCCTCTCAGCCTCTGTCTCCTCTAGGCGCGCTAAACGCCTGAGCTTGTTGCATGAGCACCTTCATTTTGAAATCTTTATGCTTTTTATGCTTTTTATCCTTTTTTTGTTTGTTTAAAAAAGAAAACTATTTAAAACTATTGGCAATCAATACACATGAATAAAAGTTGTTTCAGCTGGTATAACAGTTGCAGCAATGGCATCCTAGAATTTGACATCATAAAGAGCAGCGTCAAAAATACATGAGGAACTGTCGCTCCCTTTCCCTTAAACCTTCATCCCCCCCATAACCCCCCCGTGATACAGTGCATCCCGTACAACGGTTGGTCCACGTTGGGGAGTGTATCATATGGCATGACCTAATCAACAGGATGTCTCATGGACAAGGGGGAGGCTCCTGTTGGCGAATGTAACTGATAAAAGGCTCCCATATGTCCAGAGGGTGGAATCATGGGAGCATTAGGCCCCAGAAATTAGGTAGTTGGATCAAAGACATTTCCTACTGCCATGAACAGTCTCGGGGTTTTGGTGACTGCTTGCTGCCCCAGCACATTGCATGCTTTTTAGGTCGAGCTATTTATAGCTCTGAACTATTGTAGGGGAAACAACACTCTTGAACAAGCAGATTCCTCCCAATGCATGTTGTCTACTGAAGCGTGACGCTTCGCCAGGCGCGTGCTTGGCCTCACTCACACCCCATATGCTCTTTCCCTCCCACTCGCTTGCTCCCCTGCTCCCCCACCCGACTTGAAAGGAAGCCTCGCACACCAACATTTGTCTCTCACACCACCAGACATCAAAGGCTGCTGCTCCCCCACAGCAATGCAGAGAGCGTGTTTTATAAGATTAACCCTGTTACTTTAGTTACTCTCTACTTCTTTCCCTCTGGGCTTTCACCTCCAATCTTTGCCTTCTTCCTCACTCCTTCTTTCCTACCAGGTTTCTTGGTTGTTAAGCTCCAGAAGCATGCACGATGTGCTTTAAATGCGGGTTAATTTAGCAAACAATATATATGTGTTTAGATCGCACAACGTACTGTTTCTTTTAACATTGTATGTTTGTATTATCTGATAGTGCGGCACATCCGTAATAGGGCCAGCGCATCTTCTTTTTAAAATGCAGGTTAATTTAACAAATATATATATATTCATGTTTGCAATGCGGGATGCCTTCAGCATAGGGTTCCCATTAATTATGCTAGATAATGGATACCGCAACTTGCTTTACCTGCCAGATGCTTGAGCCACCCAGTGTCCGTTGTGTGCAAGATATCTTGCCAACTTGGATTAATACAGTAAGACACTATCTTTCAGACTGCTTGACTGCATGTCAAATACCCTGTGGGGATTTCCACCATTGCTTGTTTTGTTATCGGCCGCTCAAACACACTCCTATGGACACCGACTGCAGGGACATAGGCACGTTGGAGGAGCATCCCCCACTATTTGCTAGGTAAGCCCTGTCTCTCACAGGTCCCTCTAGCATTAATAACATGTTGTAGGGATTAGATTGAATGAATCCCCTTGCTTTTTTGCAGACGGTTGGCAGCACAAGCTGTAGCAAATCCTTGAGGCTTGCTTCATATGGGTCACATAAATCGGTAAGCAGACAATGCAATTGTGTTGGGAATTCTGCTTATTATTAACATGGTTGCGCACATTTGGACAGTTAATGTAGCTCGTAATAATTGGGAGCTGCAGACTTAGACACACATTGAGTTATGCTTCAAAGTGCTGGTTTGCTCACAGAGTCACGCTTGATCTCACTCAAGGCCCGAATATGAGATTTGACAACACTTTTTTAATCACTCTAAGCACGCACTATAGTTTACCTTGACTTGATGTAATTTCACGTTCTTCATGGGCAGCTGCCCAGTGCTAAACAATGCTGACAGTTCATGGCAAAGTCGTGCTGTCTGAAGAAACATATTTTTGGCTACGTTAACCTGTGACCTTGGCAGTATCGTAGCACCCAAATATTCAAAAGAACTTATGTATAGTGAATGGCATGCTGGTCTACCCAATAACTTACAATAGGTGATTTTAATGAGCGCCCCTCTCTTGGGTCAAGTGTCCATATGTTAAGCCATCCTAGTAAAGCAATCGGCACAACGTTTTAGAGCAATGTATATGTACATCAGATGGTATTTGTGCTGTCCAACACCCCTTTGGTGATCTTTCACCTCATCATTCTGCATCTCCACACCAACCCTTCTTTCACCCCTCTTCTCTCCTTTCTCTTTCCTACCCTCTATCTATCCTCCTTATTACCTTCCCACAGCATCACTCAACGCCACAGCATCACTCAGCACCACTCAAATGCACAGCACCACTCAACGCCACAGCACCACTCAACCCCACAGCACCACTCAACGCCACAGCACCACTCAACGCCACAGCACCACTCAATGCCACAGCACCACTCAACGCCACAGCATCACTCAACGGCACAGCATCACTCAACGCCACTCAACACCTCGGCACCACTCAACGCCACAGCACCACTGAATGCCACAGCATTACTCAGCACCACTGAATGCCAAAGCATCACTCAGCACTACTGAACGCCACAGCATCACTCAGCACCACTGAAGGCCACAACATCACTCAGCATCACTGAAGGCAACAGCATCACTCAGCACCACTGAAGGTCACAGCATCACTCAGCACCACTCAACGCCACAGCATCACTCTGTGCAACCATTTAACAACTGGTTCTAATATGTTCTCTCAATGTTTCAAGCTTTATTACAAATGTCACAAAAAGATGTTAATATCACTGCTGTTCTTGGATTTTCATCACAATAAAATACACTGAACATAATCTTCCCAAAAGTTATTTACAAAAGTTTAAGCTATTCCCATTATAAATTACAATAACTTTTATTTAAGTGTTAATTATCCAAAAAAATAAAAGCCATTGGTTTTTGTAATATTAATACATCTAAGTCATGTAAATACAACACATATTGCATTACAAATGCTATAGGTGTCACGTTTTCAAAAGTTAAAATTATTGGCTTTGTAAATGACAAAGCTATTAATTTCGCTATTTTCAAAACCAACACATAAATAAAATATTTGTCATTTACAATACCAATAGCTCAAAATGTCCTAATGGGAGACCTATTGCATTGCAAATGCTTGTTATCCTTAATCTCTTCCTCCTTTAACTGTAAGCCCTCATAATATTGGGCCAACTGTAGCAGTTCTGATATTTGTTTGTGGAACCATGTGGGATTATACTGGTAGATAGCGTCCTTAATATTTTTCTGTATGTTAGCACCCAGCACGCTTTAGGGTCCTACATTGTGACGATCATTGGAAGGCTCGAAACCATTTGATGCAGTGAACACCTTTTGTATCCTGGAGAAAAAAAAGCTGAAACCTTTTCCTGCATTTTTCTGTAATTTATCTATCTTCTTTAGCAATTTGTCTGGCAGTTGTTGCATTTCATCAGAAATGCCATCTTTAAGGGTTCTCTTTTTATTGTCCTCCACTATGTTTGCCTGCTCTATCTTTAAGTCTGCATCGTCCTCCTTTCTCACCTTTTTCCAAATATCATCTAGCAAAATAGAAGAAAGAGATCAGATGTTCTGCACGTTAGTTGGCCTATTTGTAGTGTAATGTTAGGATAGGGAGGAATGGCAGAGGCAGACTGTCAGGTTTGCGGCTCAGTACCCCAAAATCAGTGTCATTCTGCATGGGACCAGGGGATGTGCACTCTTATTATGTTCCTCATCATAACCTCCCACTTCGTTAACAAGGTGCTGCCCTTGAGAGAAGTACTTTTCTGAGATATTGTCAGTACTTTACTGTCCTGTCTGTTCTGATTGCTCTTTTCCGTTGTGTCTAATTTCCCTACTCTTCCGGGCAATGCGGTTAGCTTCTCTGATCCAGAGCGCCTACCGGATGAGGACACTTAACGTGCATTTGGATGATGACAAAAGATTATCTATTAGATGTGCTAATTAAGTATCCCCCACTATTGGCAATATCTGAAAGTAGTGCTCTGCTTGTGAGTAGTCCTTCAAATACCAGTTCATGTACTGAACTGCCTTTCTTTGTTTTACGAAAAAAATATATATATAATGCTTTAAAGTTAATACAAACAGCATGGTAATTGTGACTCCCCTTCCCACATAGACATTCCGTGCTGATAAAGCGTATTAACTCACTCATGCAGTTAGATTTTGACCAAGATAAAGTAGTAAATCTCTTGTCTTGTTGCCTTCTGTACGTCGTCTATCATATTTTGTAGGTTAATTTGTTCCAATTCGTCTTGCTCCCCTATATGTGACTACTCTTCTTTCATTGGGTCCCCTTCTTTGTGAGGGCTATATGATGCGTTTGAAAAATACAACGAGGCATGTAGGGAGGATGAAATGGTGATAGAAAAATATTGTGTTGAAAAAGAAAAACAGGTCAAACAAACAAATCCGACTGCTCCTCCTCCTGTTGAGCAGGAGGAGGGATCAGTTCATTGAACAGCCAATCCTAAATTGCCCAAACCCTCCACCATACACTGGCTCTTTCTGCTTTTCTCTTTCAAATTTGATCAACTTCCCATGACTTTCTTTCAGATCCATCCATCGTATACCATGCGCACTGCTTCTCCATGCATGATAGGCAAAAATGCGAGATTGAGAGCAAGTGAAAGTACAGGTATCCCATTCTAACAGACACTCTTCCAAATAGTCCAACCTTCCCTTTTTAAATGAACCAGCCTTAGGTCACTGCTTAAATGGCAATGTTTGACTCATGATGATCCTTTTATCTAGAAACAATTCAACATGGTTGCCCATTTTCTTCACTACAAACCATGCCGGAGTCTCGCGCTCCGGCGTGGGTTGAGTATCAGCAAACTCCTGAATTTTCTTCATCTTGATCCACAATAAAACAATTTACTCAGCATTTTGAAAAAGAAACACCGTTTTTAAACACAATAGCAAGTAATCACTTAGGACCATTAGACCAAAAGGCCTTGTTACTACCTTAGAATAGGTATTCTGTTTTCATAGATACTGGGTCTCTCTGTGTGTGGTCTGTATGTTTTCTCTTACATTTTGGAGCTAGAAAACAGTTTCCCTCCTCACCTTTGCAGGGATCCCTGATCCCCTTTGCACACCACAACCCAGTCCTGGCATCTTACTTTATTCCAAGGTGCCTGTAAAATGACTGTTTAGCCAAGCCCGTTCTTCTTTGCCGAACTTTGTTTTTTTTCTTTTAATTGCTACCCTACCTGCTGCTGCCACAGAGGACTGCTTGGAATGCTGAGGGGGCCGCCGTACTCGGGAGGTCACGCTGAGTGCCGCCAAGAGCTGCCATTGTTTGCTGAGGTGAGGAAAATGCATCCCCCTACATCCCTTGCAGTAGTACCGCCGCCGAACACTGTCCCGTTCACCAAGAGGTGCTCAAAAAGGGGTCAGGGCTCCCGCAGCGCGGGACGCACGCGGGCGTGCCCGAGCGTTGCCCGGGCAAAGCCCGGTCCAAAGGCGGGCCCATCCGCACCCATCCTAGCCAGGAGTAGGCAGGGCAGGGCCACCCCCCTTTAATTTGGACGCTCAGCCCTTCCACGGACTCGGTTAGTGGCACTTGCTTTTAGACTTTAATTGATGTTTACTTAGAATCTTATTGTTTGGTGTGTTTTGTGCTAGTAATGGCCGCTAACCAAACTTTTGCTCGGTTAAAAGTGGGAGGGGTGTGTGATAGGCACGTAAGATGCTTTCCTATCGAGGGCTGAATCAGTTCTCCAGCTTGAAATTTAATTTACAGAGAAAATACTTTCTTTGGGGTCTTATGCAGGTCAAAAAAGATCATCCCTGCGGGCTATTAGTACAGTGAAATCACCAGTAGTTGCACCACAAACTATGTTGACCCCTAGAATAGAGACCGGGCCCCCAGAGGTGGTGAGTTTCAATGCTCTGGATATTACCCACTCCCCAAAATTGAATCCCTGTGGGGTTACGGTGGGTGTTTCTCAAGTGCTTGATCTAGACTCCCCCGTTGTCTATGTTTTACCCCAAGCACCTTCTACGAGTGTAACATGGCTAGACGGAGGGGACCGAGTTACTAGATCTAAAATATCTGCCAAAAACAACGAAGGGGCGGGAAGTACATTCAAATTGGGGTCTGGCGTTAACAAAGAGGGAGGAACCAGGGAACCACCCGCTAAGCGCTCTAGGGGTGGGGCTGCATCAAGGTCCAAAGCAAACATTAAAGTTAAATCTAAACACCAAATCGTAGGGACAAGTGGGAAGTCATCCTTGAGACATGATAATCGGGCGCCTCTTGTTGCCAATTCGGACACGCCACTGTTGGGGGACTATGGAGGTAATCCGGGCCGGAAGCGCATGGAGACCCTAATTACTGTTCTTTTAGCTCCCTTTTGGAATACATTTGGGGCAATCGAGGAAACATTACCGCTCCTTTCACAGGGTATTTAAATTATGGCTTCTTTAGAGGCAACCAGGGCTCATAGCAATACTGAAGGGGGGTGTGGGTCCCGTGGTGCCTGATTGTCCACATACTAGTAGCCCTGCTGAACCTCGAAATAGGAATATGGTGTGTGAGGTGGTGGGTGGTGGGAAATTGTCCTGGCAATGTCTGCACAGACAGTTTGCCTGTGCCGCGTTCTTTGTCAGGCTCAGGGGGGCCTCTTGTTCAGGTCTCCAAGGGACAAGTGGGCAGGAAAATACGGTTTGATTGGGTGATCAGACCCTGTCCATGTCAGAAGCTCCACAAAGGGCATCAATGGCTGAATCAGCCCAACACAGAGATGGTCCTAGACCAATACAGCATGTGGCTACAAAGCCAGCATGTGATATTTTAAATCTGCCACCGCGGCTTGTCCTCTTGTGGTGGTTCTGGCTGGTGTTCCATCGCTGAGACCGGATCAAACCGAATTATGGACCCAATTGAGGAATAAAACTGTTGACTGGCTTACCAGACATAAAGGCTTTAGAGCAGCCATGACTAATAATATCTTAATAGTGCATAGAGTAGCATGGGTGGGTCAGTCTCCAAAGAATATAGGGGGGGACAGCGTGATTGTCAATTTTCGAAGCCCAGCAGTTGTCCAAATGATCTTAAAGACCGAAGAACATTGTTCTTTATCTGCAACTTCTATTTGGGCCTTGCCACTTAGTTACTTTTACAAACCCCCATTGAGAACCCCGAGGGAGAGAGCTTCATTCATCCCGGCCGTAAATAGGTTTGAGGCCTTGTCTGGTCTAGATACACAAGACTGACTGAGTTCCACCAACCCAGCCATAGCGGATTCATTAAATGTATGGAAAGGGGCAGATGAAGTAACACCAATCTCTGTGCCCAACTTCTCAACGGTAATTACTCATCTGGCCGCAGAGCCTTGTTCCACCCTATCTAGTTCCCCTAATTTTAATATCAATTCCACTTGGTGGCCACCCACTGGAGCTTTTCTAAAAGTTTTATCATGGAATATAGCTGGGCTTAGGGCCAAAAGGGGATACAGTAATTGGGAGCAGCTTCTTGCTAGTTTTCACATTATAGCCCTGCAGGAAACATGGGATCCCAAGGAATCGTACTTCCTGGATGGATTCCTAACGTTTTGTATACACACCATTCCGTCTCCCATGGGAAGAGCTAGTGGGGGGCTTTTGCTGTTACTTAATCTCAAATTATCATATAAGGCTAAGCAAATAGACTCACGCTCTCCCAATATCTTGGCTGTAGAACTAACAGGGAAGGATGTCCCGACCCTATTAGGGATCAATTTTTACAACTCATTTACTAGAAGTGATGATTTAGAGCATTTAAGATCTCTTACCGCCCTTTTGACTGATTATGAAATTAATGCTGACATGCATTATTATATAATATTCCTGGGAGATTTTAATATTCATGTTTGTTCTCTTAACTGTTTTTTTAAAATTTGATGAGGAGAATGGCCCGTCGGGTCTTGCGCACTTTGACCATACTCCCTCTGGGACCTTTCTAGCGAGTCTTTTATCGAACCATAATTTGATCTGCCCATCACAACTGGACACTTCTTCCACCATGCCCACATTATTGGTCAGGGCTGTCAGAGCACCATTGACTTTATTTTAGTCTCTGGATCTCTGACGGACTCGTTAGGTAGCCTTGGTGGAACACACAATTGCCTAAGTGATCATAACCCACTTACACTAAATATTAATATTTTGGTAACTGATGAACTTAGACCTATGGCTCAGTTAACTAAATCCAATATTGCCCCAAAAGATCAATCCCGTAGGCTAAGATGGGAATCAATCACTCCCGACAGTTTTATTGAAAACCTAACTACTGTCTGTGCAGAGGAGTTTGGAATTTGTACAGATCCGGATTCCAATCCATTATTAGTACTAGGTGCCTTTGACCGAATTGCAAGGAAAGTGGTGGCTAACTTGACGGTGCCTTGTAATCCTAGGCCTACAAAACATAAAAAATGGTTTGATGACACTTGCTTGTGTGCCCACAAAGCTTTGATGGAGGAGCTAAAGGGGAAACCTAGATCTGCTGAGAGGGTTAAGCTTGCTAGGAGGGCCTATAAAGTCGCAATAGAAGATAGGAAGAAACAATTAAGAGAGGAGGCCTGGGATGAGCTCACTCAAGCTAGTGTTTTGTCAAATAGTTCAAAATTTTGGAGTGTGGTTAATAGCCCTACATTTGACAAAACATCTAATGTCGTTACAGATTGTCTTATCCCCCTGAGAAGTGGGTTCAACACTTTGGGGGCGTTTATAGTGATGTGAATCATGGAACTTCGCCTTGGACAGCTGACAGTGGCTGTGTTTTTTAAATCCTCTGTCTTTCACTGTGGAGGAAGTCACAGAGGCGATTGTGTCAACATCAAGGGGGAAAGCCCCGGGGCCCGATGGTGTTCCGGCTGATCTTTATAGGGCAGATCCTTTTTTTTGGGCAAAAATTTTAACTTGTGTTTTTAACTCCGCATGCAAAGTTGGCTTTCCCCTCTCTTGGGCCAAAGCAGTTATAGTTCCTACTTTTAAAAAGGGTGCCAGAGACGACCTGGCATGTTCTAGGCCGATTTTACTTCTGGACTCCGCGGCCAAAATTATGGGGAAAGCTGTCCTTGCCCGCCTTACCGATTGGTTAGTTCAAAACTGTATTATTTCAGATCTCCAATATGGTTTTAGACAGGGTAAAGGCACTTTGGGTCAATGTCTAAATCTCCATTTAATAATTGGGAAGTACACAGTTGCAAAGCATGGGGATCTTCATCTGGCCTTTATGGACCAATCCTCAGCTTTCGACCTTGTCAATCGATCAAAACTGTGGGCTACCCTCCATAGCATTGGCTTAGATGCAGCTGTGATTTCTTTTCTGTCAGCTATTCACGAGAACACCTAGCCGCAGTACGATCTATTCAGAATGGTAGCCTCACAGATTCTTGGCCCGTCAAAAGAGGGGTTAGACAGGGGTGCATTCTAGCACCCCTGTTGTTCACACTCTGTATTAACAAATTAGAGACCGCTTTGATTTCCAGTTGCAAAGACATCCCAAGAGCCGGTACAAAAATTATCCTAGCATTGCTCTATGCGGACGATGCTGTTTTAGTGGCAAGGACTTCGAAAGGACTGCAAACTCTTTTAGATTGTTTTATTGATTTTATGGATTCTCTGGATCTGGTCACAAATTTTAAAAAGTCACACTCTATGTCCATTGGCTCGGGTACAGCTAGGAAGGCTAAATTCTATTGTAAGAATATGGACTTGACTAAGGTCCCTGCTTTCCCATATATGGGGGTTCTTTTTGACGATAGGCGCACGTGGTTAACGCAACGCCTAAATAAAAGAAACGCACTAGCAAGAGCATCAGGGGCCATTGTAGGATTTGCTAAAAGAATTGGCTCTAAACCGCTCCCCGCCCTTATGAAGATCTATAACGCCAAGTGTATCCCTATGGTGACTTATGGGAGTGAAACATGGGGATATACTGAGTCTGGCGAAATTCAGGCGTCGGAAAACACCTTTTTTTCGTAGATTGCTGTCGCTCCCGGTCTCTAGCCCTGTTTTTAATTTACACGAAGACCTAGGAGCCGGCTTTATTGCTGACCAGATTGCGGTCGCCCCCCTAACATTTTGGCTGTGAATTTGGGCGCAACCATCCCCTAACTTAAACCAGTTGATCATCCAAGACTGTATCTCGCTAGACAAGGGACTAGATATACCCTGGATACGTTACATTAAGTCTCGGATGGACTCTTTGGGCTGTCCTGACGTTTTTCTGAGCCCTAGAGCCCTGGGCAAGTTAGATATTAGAGACTTGAAGAGGCAGTTTTTGGATAGATCAATGCTGACAAGGGAGGAAAGGGAACTAGTAAAACTTACAGTGAGAAGTTTTGTCACCCTGAGCTTAGGTAGAGTTGCAGCCGTATTTGTCCTACATAAATAAATCTTTTCATTTATTTGTCTTAACTGGATTTAAGCATAATATGGCTCACTGGCTACATACCTTCCCGAAAGGTTTTTTTAAAGAAGGTTAGTTGAGTCCTTGTCCTTGTGACAACTTCTCTGAACAGAATATTCTTCACATGATATTTTCCTGTGATTTTTATTTGTCATTATGTAGAAAATTCATCATCCCCCTCCTAAAAGACCAAAACTTTGAACAAGTTAGGCCAGCGCTGGCGTATTTGCTAATGCTGGCATCACCCCTGGTGTGTTTTGGGTTCGCAAGTTATCTAACAGGTGCAATAAGGTGCAGGAATTGGCTTGCGGAATCATAGAGTGGACTGTGTTTTTAATGAGGTTATCTATTTATTGTCATGTATCTTTTAATACTCCGCTACGTAAATAGTCAACTTTTGATTAGATTAGATATGCCTTTTATATATAGTTATTTAACTCCCGAGGACATGAGTAGGAGTGCCTAATATATATGGTTTATTAAATATATTCCCTTGGCGTAAGAATCATGTATTAATGCACTGTTCAAATTTTAATGCTCTTTGTCATGCACTTTGATGGTTTTAACTTAACCGAATAAAGTTATGTTTGACTTGACTTGACTGTTTAGGCAATTCCCCTCTGTGTGTCAGAATAGCCCTGATGAGATCGCGTGTTTTGGGTTCTCCGGGGAATTCCGTCATCTGGGTCTGCAGAACGAAGCCCAATTTAGCAGTGCACGTCCTAGACAGCATGAGCTCCCAGGGACATCTTAAGGATTTTGGGGGCCCTGGGCCATACGTATTTTAGGTGACCTTTTCAGAACAACTTTGCTGAAACTGGATGATAAATTCACTTTCATGCCCTCTTTGGCCAGGTCACTCACTGACATTTAGAATTTGCCAAGTGTGCCTGTACATTGTGTTTGCGACTAATATTTAGGGATAGTTATGTTTTCAATATTGTAACAGCAGCAGACTAATATTATAGCAAATAATCTCTGTGACATATGAATTTGTGAGTTCCTCTTTCAATCTAAAAGAAACTTTTTTTATCGATGTTGCACGAAACCTAAACACAATGGGGCAGAGTAACAAGCTCCTTGTGTCACATTTGTTCTGCCATTGTGTCACTTTTTGTGACGCAACAGCGGCATAAATAATGCGCCACATTACGGCCCATTTACAACGTGATACATCTAGGGAGATGCTTCACCTTGTAAAGCCCTGCGCCACATTATACCTGCGTCAGGTATTATGTATGCAGGGTGGGCGTTCCCACGCAGAAACGCCTCGTAGAAGTGACGCAGTGAAATCTACAAGATTTCACTGTGCCACTTCTAGGACGCCACTGCAACAAAACCTTAGACCTGATTGAAGCAGGCGTAAGAAGGGACGCAGTAAAATACGTATAGGCCCCCCCCATGCATTGGTGGAGTTGCGTCGAGCTTGCAACACAACTCCAGCAATGAATGACTTGCACCAACTGATGCGTCAGAATTCCTGACACATCTCTCAATCCTTGCGCCGTATTTTAAATATGGCACATCCATGGTGGCACAAGGGTTTTGCATGTAGGTGCAGGGAAACTGATGCATCTCTACAGATGTGTCAGTTTCTTGTAAATCTGCCCCAATGTTTCTCTGCAAAATGTCTATAGTAGACTCGCACATCCCCCACATTAAAAATAAATTAAAGGAAAGCGGTATTTGAAACAGTCTGTTTAGGAATTGTTCACTGTCATCAGTGCCAGACTCTCTTAAGGGGGCCCCTTGAAAGACTGGGGCCCTGGGCCAGAGCTCCTTTTGTCCAGGCCTTAAAACTTCTCTGGGAGCTCCCTGGCCCGTAACCACAGCTTCTTCGTCCTTTGGAGCTCAATCCGTCTACATGACTCACGCGGCACCACTTGTTAAAGCCATACTTACATGAAAAGAATAACAGTCAATACGCGGTCATGGTGCATCAAAGAGCAACATTTTTTTTCTTTAAACAGAATGCACTCCAAAACCTAGGGGTGGAAACATTCACTGTTTTAGCTTGCTTACATTAGGTCTCATCTTTTTTACTTTCCGACACTCATTAAATTGCATTAAATTCGCTAACTCATTCGACTACCGAAAGCTCCCATGTTTACATTTCAATCAAGATGATAAGCCGGTCAGCAGGATGAATTTCTAACAAAAAAATTTTAGGGGCCTGCAGTGGCCCTTGCCCATCTACACTCTCTAATTAGAGAACTTTTGACTACACAGTTACATAGTTGCAAATGTGAATTATAGACACATTCCACCTTCATCAACCTTAAAAGCACTATTTCTCGCACTTGAGCATCTTGACAGAACATATATGATAAACAAACAATTATTCTTCTCAGCTCATATGATGGTCGAAGATTTCAGATGGTACATAGCTAAAATGGGGCAGCTTTTACATGCCTGTGCTTCCACACCTGCATTTTATATTTAATGTGAAAGATTGGAGAGTTTCACTTTTACCCCAAATAATCCATTCCTTCAGGGAAAACATAGCATTAGAAAACCATTTTTTATTATGCTTCTTATAACACGCACTTATGAACACGTTACTTACCTTCGGCAACGATATATCTGTAAGAAAGCATAGGTTCTTTATAGATTCCTTACCTTAGAATTACCTCAGACTGGATCTGGAAAGTTTTACGTCAGCAGTACCCCTGAGTGTCGGAAGGTGGCGTTGGTCGACTCCGCATTCGTCGTCTGCGTTGTGGTTGCTGGGATGACGTCGCGGTAGCTACATAGACGCCGCTCTTGTGCGCTGATGTCAGTTCTGTACACGACTTTCCACGCCAGAAGCGCAGAGCCATGCAAGACACTGACTACTGGTGCACAAAACTAGGGCCCTGAAAGGAAATCCTTAACCCTATAAGTCAGTTCGCAGAACGGGGAGGATTGGTGGGGCAGTAAGAAATCTATAACTAACCTATGTTTCTTACACATATATAGTTACCGAAGGTAAGTAGCTTGTTCATCTGAAAGAAACAGTTAGTTATAGATTCCTTACCTTGGAATAGATACCTCAGCCATACCAACCCCGGAAGTGGGTCTGCAAACCAAGTTCACACCAGAAAGTTCTGGAGAACAGAACCGCCAAAGAAGCAGTCTTTCCGGACTTGACTGTCCAGGCAGTAGTGTCTCGTAAACGTGTGCAGCATTGCCGACATAGCTGCCTGACAGATATCATTTAAGGTGACTCCTCGTTCCAAAGCAGTAGTAGCTGCCGTTACCCTGGTGGAATGGACACACAACCCGCTGGATGCTCCTTCTTTGCCAAAGAATACCAGGCTTTGATGCACAGACCAACCCACCTGGAGATGGTTACGGGGGGTAAGAAAGTTCAGGCCATGCTCAAACAGACTAACAAAGAGCTGGTTGTCCATCGGGAATTGTTTGGTGCGATCCAAGTAGAAGGAAAGCGCACATTTTGGATCCAGGCGTGGAGCCTCTCTTCCTCTTTCGAACGATGCGTAGGTAGAAAGGTGGACAAAGGGATAGTTTGGCCAATGTGGAAAGAAGTAACCACCTTGAGAAGAAAGGACGGTCTAGTTCTGAGGACGACCTTGTCTGGATGAATAGCCAGAAAGGGAGGCTTGGAAGAAAGAGCTTGTAGCTCACTCACCCTGCTTGCAGAGGTGATGGCCACCAAAAAGGCAGTTTTCAGAGTGTGAAGACAGGTATGTAGTGGCTTAAAGGGAGCTCACATAAGCTAGGTACGAACCAAGTGTAGGAAAGTAGGATCTGCTTCTTGTGGTTACCCCCACTTTTTTGTTTGGTGTCAGGCTGGGATCCTGCTAATCAGGACCACAGCCCCATTGCTTTCTCCCTTAAATTGACATACATGTACTTTGGTACACTCCAGATTGGATACTAGGGTACCCTTATCAGTCCCTAGTATATGGAACACCATGTACCCAGAGTCCTCCCTTGGTCTGAAGCATGTATTAGGCCACCCATGAGAAGCCATGCAAAATGGAACTCTAGGTCTGCTACTGCAGCCTGTGTAAAATGGTTCTTGCACCACTTACTTTAGATATAAGTTTAAAGTGTAGTGACCATTATATATAGTGAACCTGTAAGTCAACCCCTATAGCAGGCCGAATCAAGCCTGAAGGCAGGTTGCTAGGTTTTAGGTGAGAGGGTGCCCCTCTGCAGCCTTCGGAGACTATTTCCCCAGGTTGCCTGTGACTCAGCCGGACATATAGGTAGAGTTGCGTTATAACCTCATAGTAAATTCTATCTCGAAAACTGATACCAAACACAAAATGTTTGTATGCAGCCAACACCTTGGAATCCTACCACTCACACCAGTTACTGGTCTGGAGGTATGATTCCACTCTTCAGAAGTAAGCTTCGTGGGGTCAGCATAGTTTGTGCCGTGACTCCATACAGGCTTCGCAGACACCTAAAACACAACTGACCGATAGCTACTCCCTGAGCTCCTGCGGACTCCGAAGACTTCAGCAACACAGGAGATGGGTTCCTGAAGGTCCCTGTGGTCGCTTTTCCCTCTCACCGAGTTTGAGGCCAGTATCCCTTGTGGGGGCTGCATAACCTGAACCTCTGTGCACTGTGTCCATTTGCAAGTGCAAATGCTTGTTGGTGATTCCTGAGCTTGTGCATTGGACTCGGTGCAAGGAGGCTGGCGTTCTTTGGTGCAAATACTGCTCAGGGTCAGGACTACAAGGAGTGCTCCATGGGCTGGTGCTTTGCAAAGTTGCTCGATGTCCCCTCACGACTCCTGGTACTTCGGCATGTGGGTCCCCCTGAAAGTCATCTTGATTGTTTTTGGGCTTTCCTGGTTGCTCCAGACATGCCTTGCTGGTCCACACTGTAATCTGTTTGTCCTTCCTGCGTGTGTTGCTGTTGCCAAGGCTTGTTGGTGCTCCCGTCGGACATCGGCCCCTCAGTACTCGACATCCTTCGTAGGACAGGTCACCTCCAGCTCCTGGTCATCCTCGACACCTCCGGAACCTCGTGGCTGCAGAGTCGAGCATTCCTTCTTCGACCTGAAGCACTCAACACCGTGGACATTAGTCTACTGAGTCCCTGGTCACTCCGAAGTGACCCAGACTCTGACCCCTCCTCTTTCAAGTTCCTCTCATACAAAATCCAGGCTTGGATTCCATCGGACTCTTTTCACCTTCACAGCAGCAGTACTTCATCACTTCCTTCCATAGAGAACGGATAGAGTTTCTGGCGCCACTTCAGAACCATGCACCCGGCTCTCGTGGGATAGGTAACTCTGATACTACGGTATCCATGGGTGGGGTGGCTCTTTAAACTCTTAAGTTCTGAAGGGTTTGCTCAAAGTCCTCCAAGAAGGGTCCTTAAACTTAAACTTTGCAACCGTGACTTTCCCATAGAGTTGTACGGAGCACGCAGTCATGTTTCATCACTGCACCCATCCTCCTTGGGTCTCCTGTGTCACTACTTTGGGTCGTTCCTTGGGTTCCCAGCAATTCTACATGCACTAGGCACTGTGTCTAGTCAACTCGCGATTGCAATGGCAGTATTTTAGTATATGGTTCGGTCTCCCCCTGGATCCCACTGTGAATTGTGCTACTTACAACTGTTCTATTGATCCAGTATTGTGTACTTTGTGTTCTATCCTCATGCAGAGGATAGAAGAGAGTATTATATTAATATATAAAAATATGTATTTAACTACTTGTGGTTCTCCTTCATTTAGTCATTCAGGAGGTGATGTTCTGGTAAAAAAAGCCGCTTTACTTTCCTTCAAGATTAAGCCAGAAGGCTGTTCTTCACACCTACCACTAGGATAGATTTCAGTAAGGTTATCTTTGACCTCATACACCATAAGGGTCATGTGGATTGGTACAGGTTGCCCACTTGAACTTGGTGTGAGAAGGTGGCTTGGTATATACTGTCCACTAATTAAAGTCCCACTGAGGCATTGCGAAGGGAACAGGAGGAAAAAGATGAGTTATGCCTTAAGGAATCTATTTTCAACATGGGACTTGAAAAAAGAAGCCTGGTCAGGAAGCCTAAGGAAGGCTGAAATGGCCGAGAGGTAGCCCTTAAGAGTGCCCAGAGTAGAGCCCTGCTGGGCCAAAGAAAAGAAGAACAAGAGAACCTCAGAAATAGGGGCGGGATCCACAGCCTACATTGTGCTCCATGCTACACATTTTTTCCATCTGAGTGTTGAAGAAGATCAGGCGCGACCGTGCCCAAGTCATTCTTGTGGCTCCGGATTGGGCACGAAGTGGTATAGGCGGAAAGTCGTTTAGAAGACCGCAACTCCACTCGCGACAAAAAGCCGCCTTGGAAATTCCAATGTGCAGAATTGCTGGCATTGCGTGTTCTCTTCAGTGATGAATAGATCTAACCAAGGCTCTCCTCACTGTTGTAAGAGACCTTGAGCCTCCTCTGAGTGAAGACGCCATCCGTGATCCATCATGCACCTGCGGATGAGTTCGTCCGCCCTGGCGTTCAGGGAACCTGCCAGGTGTTTAACCACCAGGGTGAAGCCCCGGTGTTCCAGCCATGTCCAGAGAAGCAGAGCCTCCTGACAGAGGTCTCTGATCTCCTCCTCTGCCATGTGGCCGCCCCATCCCAGAAGTGATGCATCGGTAACCACTGTGAACTCAGGTTGAGGAAGGGAGAGGGATCTGCCGTCGACACAATCCTTGCTCGTGAGCCACCACTGCAGTTGGCGTGCAGTGCCCTCAGATCGGGACGAAATCGGACAGGTTTCCCTGATGCTGTGCACAATGGAACTTCAGGTCCCACTGTAGAGCTTGCATATGCCATACGGCATGATCCACCAGCAGGATGCAGGAGGCCATCAGGCCCAGTAGCCAGAGGGTCATCCTGACCGAAACCTGGGATACAGGCTAAAAGATCAGAATCATAGCCCGAAAATCCTGACTCGCTGTTCGAGACAATAGACCCGAAACTGTATTGTGTCCAGAACCGCTCCGATGAAGAGGAGCTTCTGAGAGGGGGTCAGGGGTGACTTCGGCACGTTGATGGAGAACCCCAGCGAATGCAGGGGATCAGCCGTAGTCTGGAGGTGGGAGATAACTGCCTGGGGCAGCCCGCCTTTAACAACCAGTTGTTTAGATAGGGGAATACTGGAAACCTTGATCTGCGCAGATGAGCTGCAACCACCGCCATCACCATTTTCATGAATACCCGAGGGGCGCTGGTTAGGCCAAAGGGGAGCACGGTAAACGGAAAGTGCTTGTGAACTACAGTGAACCGTAGGTAAAGCTGGTGGGCCAGCAGGACGGGTATGTGAAAATAAGTGTCCTGCAAGTCCAATGATACCATCCAGTTGCCAGGGTCGAGGGCAGACGAGACCTGAGCCAGGGTCAACATTTTGAACTTCTCCTTTTGGAGGAAGAGGTTGAGGTTCCTGAGATTCAAGATAGGACGCAGGCCCTTGTCCTTCTTGGGCACCAGAAAGTAGTGGGAATAGCAACCACGACCTACTTCTGGGGCAGGAACATGTTTGATGGTGTCCCTGGCCAGGAGATCCGTAACTTCCTGTTGGTGAAGGCCAGATGATCCTCCGACATGCGATGGTACTGAGGTGGCATGGCTGGGGTGAGAGGGGGGATTCTCAAAGGGGGGGGGGGGAGTAGCCCCTTCAGTGTATCTGCAAAACCCACATGTCTAACGTCATTTTACGCCAGTGGGGAAATGATGGCGAATTCTGCCTCCCACTGGCATTTGATGGGCCTGAAAAGTCGGACTAGGAGGGTTTGGAGGCTTCTGCAAAGGGGGCGGTGGTGGACTGGCCCGCCCTCTGGCCCCCAGAACCAGTGGGTGGTTCCCATGTCCCCAGCCGTGCTGTAGCTCAACAGCTTGCACCAGTCTGTGGCCCTCGAAGGAATGTGGTGGGGCACCCCTTCCATAGCCACGAAAGGGGTGAAAAGCAGACAATGCAGGGCGTGTGGTGGAGAGGCCCAAGGACTTGGCTGTAGCCTGAGAGACCTTGAAGCACTCTTGCGCACTGTCTGCTTTGTCGCCGAACAGGCGACGGACATCAATGGGCATGTCCATCAGTGTGTCTGAACATCCCCAGACAAATGTGACCTCAGCCAAGCATAGCGTTGAAGGGCTACCAACGTTGAAATCGTCCTACCCAGCGAGTCGGTGGTGTCCAGTCCACAGCGAATGGTAAACTTCACTGCGTCTCTCCCCTCGGCAATTGCATGGGAGAGCACGACCCGGGCCTCTTCCGGGCACTGAGGCAGCACTTACGCCACCGTATCCCACATAGAGTGGGAATAATGGCCCAACAGACATGCTCTGTTCACCGACCGCAGTCCAAGCTGGAGGAAGAAAACATCTTCTTCCCAAGTTGATCCAGCTTTTTGGATTCCCTACCACGTGGAGCATTAGGGAAGGTGCCTTTGGAAGTGGAGGCTTATACTACCAAGCTCTCAGTGGTGGGGTGCTGGGAGGGGAAAGCGGGGTCCCGCGGGCTGGGTGGTGGAATCAGGGGCTCCTGTGGATAGGATGATTGCCTGTGTTGGGCCTTGACCAGGTTCCCAAAAGGATATCGGTAAGGGCTTCAATGAACGGCAGCAGGAGCCCCACAAACCTCTCTGCCAGCTGAAGCACCTCTGTCAGGATGTTTGTCCTAATTACACCAAGGAGCTTAGGAGATCAAGGAACAGGTCGTCCCCCTCTCAATCTGCTATCAACAATACAAGACCTGTTCCTAAGGGTGAAGGAATTCTTCTTGGTCAACGCTAACCTATGCTTGCATTAGGATGGGGTAGTGGCCAACAATTCTGGCTAACTGTTTCTAGACCGGGCTCACCACTTTCAGAGCTTTCATTAAAAAAGAGAGAGGGCACTATTCACCACTTTCCCCTATCTTACTCTCCCTCCCCTGCCGACAGACTAGAGTGAGTAGAGAGAAGAATTAGGAGAAAAGAAAAAATTGAGGGGAAGAGTGGTGTCGCCTCACGGGAGTAACACCATGGAGGCTCTGCAGGAAGGTACTCGCCTGCCGCCTAAGTCCTCATCATCAGCGTCCACCACTCGAACCAAAAAGTGTAAAATGAAAGAAAGTAAAAGTGGAAAGGATAGTGAAGGTGCTAGGGCAACAGTACCTGCCTGTGCACCAAGATTGGTACACTGCAGGCCTGGACCCAACAGTGCGGAGAAGGGTGACACGAGTAGTGCCACTCTAATCCTGTGAAATAAAGGTGAGCCAGTGCAGGCTGGCCGTCTCTACTTTATTCTAGGCTGCGTGTTTGCTCGAATTAAAACGCCAACATGTTTCGTTGCCTAATAGGAAACTTACGGCAACTTCTTCAGGGCTTGGGTCTGTTACTCCACCCTGGACCAATTCACTGGTGTTCCTGTGAAAAGAAAAAGAAAAGGAAAGAGCGCTCTCTTTGTCAGTGCTAATCAGATTAATGGCTGACTAACTCTAAGATAGAAAGTGTACTCAGTGTTGAACACATATCGGTTCCCTTTTGTTTGCTTATATCTCAAAAGATTTACCATTTCACATGTTGTGGAGGGCATACCTATACCTCCTTTCTGGTTGTGTCAGTGTCACTTGTTTAAAAACCGTTCTTGAGAACTGCTCCCGTCAGTCTCTGAAAACACACACAATAAAGGATTAGTACTGCGTCATCCTGACTTTCGTCTGATTCATTATTCACATACAGGGTCTATTCGGTGTTGTCTCACTCACTCAGCAAGTATTTTCCTTACTGCTTACATCGCTATTCTGCTATCTGTGTGTGGCTGCTTTGTTATAGCGTTTGCTTATATGTTATAGCGTTTAGGATGTTAGTCCTAACTGCCACCGGTAGCTCGAGGTGGAGAGCTCCGGCCACCCTACGCAACACCACTGCGTATGACGCCCCCTCCTCCATAGCCACGGTTGGAGTAAACAACATGCCTAGGTCAGGAGAGTTATCCAGACCCCTGGCATCCTCAAGTTCCTCTCTCCAGTCTGGCTCATAATCCAACTGGTCGGTTAAAGGGTAACCAGACCCCTCCTAGTCTTTCTCACCCTCCTCTGGCTGCCAATCTGGCTGAAGATGGCCAGGATGGAACGCTGGCACAAAAGTACCCATTGACGCCGGTTCTGCTCCGTGTCCACATCGGGGCGGAAGCCGGAGTCAACGCTGGCAGGGGGCTGCTGCGGACGTGGTACTGCTGGAATCAGCGCCGGAGAGGTTTTTACGAGGTCGACCAGCACCGATCCGTATCCAGGCCTGGATCAAAGGGGGCCCTGCGGTGCTGAGGCTGAAACCGCCAGCGTCGAATGTCTAGGGTCCCCAGCCGAGTCTGCGGGACCCAAAGGCGCGCCGGTGGGGTTGGGCTGCCTCAAGATGGCATGCATTGCTTCATAAAATTGACGAAGCTGGGCAGGGTCATTCCCGGTCCTGGTAAGTGAGCCGGAGTCGACCCTGAAGGTTCCACAGGCGGAGCCGCTTGAGGGGCACCACCCACACCCTTTGTTGCATAAGCCGACGGACCAGGGGAAGTCGAAGAGCGACGATGCTTCTTCGACTTCTTATGCTTCGACTTACCTGAGACCCCGTGTGCGAAGACTTGGAAGAGGAGTGATGATGGCTCCGCGATCGGTCTCTCGACCTCCCACGCGACTGGGACCTCGAGCGACACTGACCCAACTGCTGGGCCTGAGTAGCTTTCGGAACAGCTCCTGCAAAGACTTTGTAGCCATGGTTCGACAGTTGGAGCACCAGAGAAGTTTTAAGGCCTGGGCCAAAGGGGCTCTGGCCCAGGGCCCCAGTCTGGCACTGATGACTGTGAAGTGATGGATTAAACCCAGATCTTTTGACTGGGTGTGAGTGTTTGATTAATTCAGATGCTCCGTCCATCACCACCCCCTTTTGTACCGCTTTTGGCCGCCATAAGTGTGGCAGGGTATGCTCAGACGTGAGTCCCTTGCTCACTTTGCCACTGGATTCAAGCAAACTGGGCTAAAGAAGGCTGGAATGCCAGAAACCGGTCCTCGGAAGCTTTTTTCCGGTCCAGGGAAGACATGGCTTGGCAGTTCGGGCTGGACTGATCCCATGAGGCACAGGGTCAGACTGATTTGCATATGGCCATGTCTGAACTGGTGTGGCAGAGTGGGCTAAAGAACGGTGATGGATTAAAGCCAGATCTTTTGACTGGGTGTGAGTGTTTGATTGATTCAGATGCTCCGTCCATCACCACCCCCTTTTGTACCGCTTTTGGCCGCCATAAGTGTGGCAGGGTATGCTCAGAGGTGAGTCCCTTGCTCACTTTGCCACTGGATTCAAGGATGCCGGGCTGAAGAAGGCTGGAATGCCAGAAAGCGGTTCTCTGAAGCTTCTTTCCGGTCCATGGAAGACATGGCTTGGCAGTTCGGGCTGGACTGTTCCCATGAGGCACAGGGTCAGACTGATTTGCATATGGCCATGTCTGAACTGGGGTGGCAGAGTGGGCTAAAGAACGGTAATGGATTAAACCCAGATCTTTTGACTGGGTGTGAGTGTTAGATTGATTCAGATGCTCCGTCCATCACCACCCCCTTTTGTACCGCTTTTGGCTGCCATAAGTGTGGCAGGGTATGGTCAGACATGAGTCCCTTGGTCACTTTGCCACTGGATTCAAGCAAGCCAGGTTGAAGAAGGCTGGAATGCCAGAAACCGGTCCTCCGAAGCTTGTTTCCGGTCCAGGGAAGACATGGCTTGGCAGTTCGGGCTGGACTGTTCCTATGAGGCACAGGGTCAGGCTGATTTGCATATGGCCATGTCTGAACTGGGGTGGCAGAGTGGGCTAAAAAACGGTGATGGATTAAACCCAGATCTTTTGATTGGGTGTGAGTGTTTGATTGATTCAGTTTCTCCGTCCATCACCACCCCCTTTTGTACCATTTCTAAAAATTGTCTGCATTCATAGACTGTTTAAAAAAAAAGAAAAAAATGTTTGTCTAATTATCCATGAAATGGTATTATAAGAACAAATGAACAAAAGAGATGAAACAAATAAAACAAAAATATTTTTCTAAGAAAGCTTATAATCTCTTTTAGTATAATTGTATTTTACATTTCTGAGGGAGAGCCCAACCGAGCCAATGTTGGCCAAATCGAAAAACTGGGTGGTCGAGTGGGAGGTCAATATCTTTGCAGTCTTCTTGTATTTGTCCCATTTCTGGAGCATGGGCTTATTACTGTGCCCTTGCAGTGTTCACTTTTCAAATGCACCTTTTGTAATTTTGTTTTAGCAATCTACGAAAGTGAGTGTGTCTTCCAACTGTCTTTCTCATGTACTTCTTCCCCCTATGGAGGTTTGGCATTCGAATAATGAGGGAAACTCACAATGTCTGTGTGCTTCACCAGCCCCTACCACTCACCCTCTATTGTCTATGTGATTGCCCCATCCCGTGCATTTGTGTGCTTGCCCCTGGCCCCTTCCACCTGCCCTCCCTCAGTTGGTTTGTGTGCTTGTGCCAGCCCCTTCCACCCACCCTCCATTGTCCATGTGCTTGCCCTAGTCTCTCGTTCCCACCTTCCGTTCTCCATGTCCTTTCCCTAGCCCCTCCCATTCACTCTTCGTTGCCCATGTTCTCCCTTATCCCTTCTGGCCCGTCCTTTCCACTCACCTGCATACTTCTCAAAAGCCCTACCTCCCTTTGTGCTGCCTCATTCTCCAAGGATAACTGTACTGTTGTATACCTGGTGGCAGCTGGCAGGAAACAGGGCAGGGTGTTGGGGGAAAACAATATGTAAAGTAAAAAAACATTTTTAAACCTGCTCGCGCCGCAGTCATCTCTCCTCTATTGTTGCTGAAGAGTCCGAATCACACAGGCTCCCCTAAGCCAAGCATAACGCTGCAATGCATCATTGTGATTTGTCTGAGCAATGTGGATCAGCACTCAGATGGAGCCTGGGGATCTGGGCATGTTCTCCACCAGGCTGTGTAATGCAACCTGGCGGGGAAAATGCAAAGTACACATGACGGTCAGGCCGGGCCAAGACACCCAGCCAAGCAGCCATGTGCACCTAGTCTGCACAGTCCCCTCCTCCTTTCTGAGCCACCAGAACGCCCTGCCCTAACCCAGCCCCACTGCAATTGGTAAATAAATGATATAATTGTTATTATCATTCTATTTTTCCCATTCAACTTCTCAGAGCAGTGGGGAAACGCTCAGGAGCTTCCCCTTTGAACAGCATGGCTACAAATCACTTCCAAAACCAATAGCTCTCATAGACAAGACCTGTTGCCTTTGCCTTAACTCATACCCCTTGAAAACTAGCATTGGCAGACTCCGTCATTTGATAGTAAAATGTTAGGCTGCCTCAAACTGCATGCTCTGAGTGCGGGCCCACGTGTGGATAGGGCTTTGAAAATGTGAATGCAGCTAAAACGGTAAGATTGCTGACACTGTCCCTGGATGAAGTAAGTGGTTGCAACAAGCATCCATAATGGAGTAGGTACTGGCTGACGTCCGATAGAGAAGTTAATTGGTCATATATGTTTCAGACATAGGCTTTCCAATTAACTTTTTCCAATCCAGAAAAAGATGCCAAGGGAAAATTAAGAGGTCACATAATGAAGTGAAAGCTGGAGGATACAGCTCACCCAGTCTGAAGCAATGATTAACCTGCAATACCCAGTAGTCATCAAGCACAAAAATAAAGAGTAAAGGAATTGAATAAGGAACAGAGGTTTGAGATAGACAAGCATTCCATCCAATCAATAGCAAGAGGCTGACCAAAAGCACACACTGAAATATCTGTGTATTGCATTAAAGACGGTTGGTCTTCAACAACAAATGGTCTGTTGGTCAAGACCTTAACATATACTTGGTTGCATGCCATCCTGCCATTCATACCTTTGATGCCACCTTGACCATACTTCCACATGCTTTGTGGCTGATTCTTCCCTCTTGAATTCTCCTCAGGCATCAGACTAGATCCAGAAATTTCAAAGTTAAGGAATCTCCGGCTGGATGTCTCTATTAGATATACATAGTGTGGAACATGTACAGTTGTTGCTCTTAAGTCTTTTGCTGTAAAATGCCATACTCCTGCTGCTATATAACACTCATGAACTGGATCTTCCTTTTTCTTTCTCAGTCTCATCCTCAGATGTGACTTATGGGATGGTGGTAGCTGATCTGTGCTACTCGCTGTTGGCAGACCCAGACCATTCATACCAGTTGAAGATCAGGAGTCTCTTCGAGTTGGATGAGAACAGCATGCCCCTGCAGCAGGATTTCCATTTGCTGGATTTCATTCCGGATCTGTGAGTCATCACTCCATTGGAACACACAAGACCTAGGACTTGTTTTATTTTAAAGCTGTCCTTGGGCACATCAGAAATAAAACACCATGCCCTATGAGAAATGGAAAGCAGAACAACATCATATTGGTATAAAGTATTAAACGTAACAAATTGCAGTTAACAAATAGATGGTTGTAGTTATATGAAAAGGGGATTCTTTACTGACCACAAGAATGTCACTTGCCTTCTGTGACTGTGATTTTCATGTTAGTCAAGATGTAAAAGCGTACTTGCTTCTGCTTTCACTCTTACTCCATGAGGAGAGCAGTAGCAGATCTATTGAATATAGGCTGACTGGAACCATTGATTTATGGTTTTACTGAAAGTATCATATAATATTTGTGTGAATCTGAGGTATAAAAGTCATTAAAATATATTCAGTACTCCAAAGGAAAGGAGTACCAATTTTTATGGTAAAAATTTAAAATGTGCTCTGTAAAGAGCAGCTGAAGTATGTGCTATGTAAATAAAACCATACTTAAACTTTTATTGTAAACTGCCCGATTTTTCTGTGTTCATTTTGTGACAGTCATTATCCTCTATAAAAGAAGCAGAGCTGGATCCCAATATGTAATTAAGTCCTTTATATAGAGATGCCTGATTGAGAAGATTGAAAACTAGGGTCCATATCATGATGCTGTCTGTGCTCTTCATTGACGCAGAGGGAGGCTGTGTATTTCTTTTTCCCATACACACTGCATACAGGAACTCGAAAAATCTGCACGTTATAGGATGGGCTGTAGAGATCGGAGCTCGGTAACACTGGGTAGTAATTTCCTCTTCATGTTAGGAAAGGGAAAAATAAAGTCCCAACACTTTCTCTTATCCTGGCTGAGCAGTAGGGAAGATGTGACTGAGTGTTGTGGTGTGCTATCACCACACATTCCGAGGCACTCAAGCATTCTGTGACAAGTGTCAATTGGTGTGTGCAGGCTGAGCAGCAGGGAGGCTGCTCCTTGTGGGGTTATCAGCTATCTACTTACCATCTTATTTACCATCTTCATCTTATGTAACTGGAACAATAAACCACCTTGTTGTAACATACTCCTGTTGCTACATCTTGGCTTCTTTTACTTACAACAGTTAGCAGTACATTCACAAACTGGGACAATCCTCAAATTAATGTATGCATTTTTTTTTCACATTTCCAGCACATACAACTATGTTGCCTTTGCATAGTGCGCAAGATAAAGAGACGTCCGAGTAAGGACTGCACGCTAGGGGTTTAATTATGATTTTAAGTGTAACCGCGGTAAGAGCAGATACGCCAGCATCTCATGCAATGATCTCTGTAAGCGCATTGCCTATGCTTGCAAGCGCCTCAATCAAGCTCCTCGATAAATGGAATAGCTATAAAATCGACGGGCTCATTCAGTGTTTTGTAGCGGGTTACCTGCATCCGCCAATGTGGCTGGTGCTCTGTCCACCAAGTACGCAGTTCCCCCGGTCTGTTTAGAGGCTGGGGATGAGGCATGTTTCCAACAGTGGAGAATAAGCTACTTCAGCTGGCTGCAAGCTTAGACTGACTGACTGATGGCTCAATGTCTGGCAGCCTATTTACCTCAGACCATTTGCCCTATTTACAACGGACATTCCAACATCTATTGTTCCTGTTCGGGACTGCCAAGGAAAGACTGGTGGACCCCAAAACTCCCAATTTTGTGGGGGGTTTCCTTTTTGTGTTTCAAAAGCTAACTCTCTCTTTTAGGATTTGTTTTTGCATAACTAAAAACTTTGCTGAGCAGGCTCAGCAAACGTTCTGTGCCTTTAGTGGAGTCCCTACCATCACAACTCTTCAGAAGACGCTGGGATCCCCTACCTGGTGAGGGTCTCTAGTTATGATGTATCAGCTGACCTGGTGGAAGACAGACTATCCCTACACTGCCCTAGGGGACTGGTGGACCTGACGCCATCCTCAAACAAGCATTGGCATAGCCAATAGGTCTCGCCTTTGGGACCTTATAACTGTTCAGTTATCCAGCACAATATCCTCCGTGCAACAACATCATGTGTTGCATGGCTAAACACTTATAAGGTCCCACAGGCTAGACCTATTGGCTATGCCAATGCATGTTTTGAGTGAGTGGCTCGTGCGGGTATGTGATTGTGAGGTAGAGATGCTGTGAGTGCTTTTACAGGAGCCCCTGTCACATTGCGCCTCTTCAAAATGTATCGTGGTCTGGTGTAATACGTCTAACCCCTATTCCGGTCTTCTCGCACCTAATGCATCCTTAAATGTCCCATGTACAGCCGGGTTTGACACCCCTGCCCACCAGTGAAAGTTTACCCATCACAAGTGGTGGACATGGTGGTGGTGGTGGACTTGGTGTTGGTGGGGAATGTGGTGGTGGTGGACGTGGACATGGTGGTGGTGATGGACGTGGTAGTGGTGGACATGGTGGTGGGGTGGTGGTGGACGTTGTGGTGGTGGAGGTGGGTGTGGTGGTGATGGACGTGGTGGTGGATGTGGTGGTGGTGGTGGTGGATGTGGTGGTTTTGGTGGTGGATGTGGTGGTGGACATTGTGGTGGTGGACTTGGTGGTGGTGGACTTGGTGGTGTTGGAAGCAGTGGTGTTGGACGCGGTGGTGGATGTTGTGGTGGGTGTGGTGGTGGTGGGTGTGGTGGTGGTAGTGGGTGTGGTGGTGGTGGTGGTGGTGTTCTTGTGGTGGACGTGGTGGTGGTGGTGGATGTGGTGGCACCTAATGCATCCTTAAGTGTCCCATGTACAGCCGGGGTTGACACTCCTATTACCCCTGCCCACCAGTGACAGCTTACCCATCATGGGTGGGAGTGGTGGACATGGTGGTTGTGGACATGGTGGTTGTGGACGTGGTGGTGGTGGACGTGGTGGTGGTGGACGTGGCGGTGGTGGACGTGGCGGTGGTGGACGTGGTGGTGGTGGACGTAGTGGTGGTGGTAGTGTTGGTGGTGGTGGATGTGTTGGTAGTGGTGGTGGATGTTGTGGTGGACATGGTGGTGGTGGACATGGTGGTGGATGTGGTGGTCTGTGGGGATGGTGGATTTGGTGGTGGATGTGGTGGTGTTGGTGGTGGACATGGTGATGGTGGTGGATGCGGTGGTGGTGGACGTGGTGGTGGTGGACATGGTGGTGGTGGACGTGGTAGTGGTGGACATGGTGGTGGACGTGGTGGTGGTGGTGGATGTTGTGGTGGTGGAGGTGGGTGTGATGGTGATGGACGTGGTGGTGGATGTGGTGGTGGTGGTGGTGGATGTGGTGGTTTTGGTGGTGGACGTGGTGGACGCGGCCGTGGTGGATGTGGTGGTGGACGTGGTGGATGTAGTGGTGGATGTGGCAGATGTGGTGGTGGCAGACATGGTGGTGGTGGACGTCGTGGAGGTGGTAGTGGACGTGGTGGTGGTGGCGGCGGTGGACGTGGTGGCGGTAGTGGATGCGGTGGTGGTGGTGGTGGATGTGGTGGTGGACGTGGGGTGGTGGTGGGGGTGGCGCTGGATGTGGCGATGGTGGACGTGGTGATGGTGATGGTGATGGTGGTGGATGTGGTGGTGGTGGTGGTGGACGTGGTGGTGCACTCAAGCTTCAGGCCAGCAAAACTCTGGTAGGTAGCACTTTTTCTTACCCTTTACTGAATGTCGAGCAAGAAGCGCATGCGTTGCTCTAAGCTCAACCGAAAAACAACGTGGAGAAATGGAGATTTCTCCTAGTTGCTCCTTTTTTTTGAAGGTGTATAATTCTGATCCATTCCCTGGTCTACAAGTGTTGGTAAATCTGCAAATGCTTCTGTAGACAAGGGTGGATGCTTGGGATGACCCACACTCCACCAATGTAAAGCTTTCCTTGCATAGTGTAACACAGCGTAGCAACTTGCGCTGCCTTGAAGCAGATTTACCAAGCCACACACGGTGCCTCTGGCGTGGTATGGTAAATCTCATTCTAGGTTTTGTCACCTTGCATGGCTCAAGGGGTTCGTGAAACTTTAATAAATCTGGACCCCATTGTTCAATTACTAATTGTCTTACTAAATTCCACATATTTAGTTGCAATGCCCATTAGTTCTCCCTAAAGCCAAATTACTGGGTCAGTATATAAGTTGTTCAGAGAACCTAGTGAAACGGCTAAAATAATGCATGCTAGCAATAGCAGTCTGCTGTAAATAAATAAATGCCAGCATTTGTAAAGCGCACAGCTACCTCCAACGGAGGTGTCCTGGTGCTGGGGGCCGTCGGGAAGATTAAGCAAGCTATTGCCCAGAGCCACATGGTGCTGGAGCCGGGGATCGAACCAGGAACCCTGTGGTCCAGAGTCAGGCACCCTGTCCGCTGCGCCACACCTCTGCCACTGAAAAATATGCAAGACAATTGTGATTAAGTGTATTATTGGTTTATGGCCTCATTGAGTAGTGTCACTATTCTGTATCCGATTAATTTACTTTAAATTACACCTCTGCTCAGATCTGGATAACTGTGGCACATAGTAGGCAGGGTTAACTCAAATGAAACTGTTGTAAAAAAATTATTGGTACCAAAACTGTTAAGCAAAGCACAATAAAAATACCTCTCCAATTTATAGAAGTAGTATTTTTAATGAGCTAATGGACACTTAAAGAACAATCGGATTGGGAAAACCGAAGACACCAAAAGGTGTCAATTACAGATATCTAGTCCCACTATATTGGGTCAAAGTTAAGTCTGACTGAGATATATGAAGGGTGGGTTGGCTATAAGGTCCAGGTTTATCCAGGTGAAAAGCTTCCCTTCAACTTAGCCTTCTTTCTGAAGAATTTCCATGTGTGGGGCGTGCTGCTGGCTGGATCCAACGAAGGTCTTGACAACTGTGATGCTACTATGCATTGGCAACTGTGAAATCATCCGGGTTGGGATTAACAAACTTTTCTGGAAGTTGAGCCACTCTCTGCAAGGCAAACCAGCAAGTTGAATCCGACCAGAGATAATACGATGGTGGCTATTGTTGGCGGCTCATAGTAGCCTCTGGTTCTCGCAGAAACTTGTTCTTTGAACTTTTTCATAAGTGTCCACCTTGCAGTCTTGAGTATACTTTGACTTCAGCTCAGGACATTTTGGTGACCACTTGGTGTGTCTCCAAGAATCCTCCAGCAAGGTCCAGGGAAAATCCAGTTGGAACGGGTCAGCTTGGCTCTCCTTTGTTGAAGCTTTCTTGCAATTTTGTGTTACTGGAGCTTTACAAAAGGCTAG
The DNA here is from genome assembly GCF_964263255.1 of Lissotriton vulgaris. Classification (NCBI taxonomy): domain Eukaryota; kingdom Metazoa; phylum Chordata; class Amphibia; order Caudata; family Salamandridae; genus Lissotriton; species Lissotriton vulgaris. Next base: position 554,057,618 of record NC_141693.1, on the reverse strand, counting down.
CAAACTAACCCTTTAAGGTCACTCTTCTATGGTAGGTTCGAGTGGGAGCAGATCCAGCCCTTGCTGTTTCTCTCCACAGTTAAAACAGCAGGCTCTGTCTTGATATTGTCCTATAGTTCAGCAGGTGCGGTCCATCTGCTTTCCACAGGTCCAGCAGTGTTATGAGGGAGGTAACCAGGGCTATCACTTTTATGCTTTGCACTAGCTTGTGTGTGGGAGGTTTCCCCCTCAACTGGGCTAGGTGCCACTCTGGCTACTTGGAAAATGTCTGGGGCAGGCCTAGGTGTGGGTTAAATTTACCTGCGACAGGGGCTGCCCTTTTGAAGGCTGCACAGTTAGTTGGTGGCCCCCATCCTCCCATGCCATCCTCTCGGGAGGTCACACCACTTGCCAGCCAAGGCACTTTTGTTCCATTCCCAGAAAACAACTTGCACCTCTCTACAAGTGACCGTTTGGGATTAGCTCAGAAAAAGCTACTAGAGGCGTTAGGCAGGTAATTTCCATTGTTCTGAAATTGACATTGCAAGATAAGTATTTAAAATATGACTTTTTTCCCAGATTGGATTTTAAATTCCTATTAATTGGAGTAATTGAATCCTCGGTCTAGCTATTCCCAAACCATTTATACATTAAGGTGTTTTAATACCCATACATGGTGACTGTATATGAAGATGTGTGTGTAACTGTGCTTTTATGGTCAATACTGGCCAAATAAAGATTTATTTGACTTGATTGAGACTCAAACATATATAAGTTAACATAATAAATACAAATAACAAAATATTGATGAATGTGTGATGAGTCCTTTGCCAGCTAGCCCAATATCCGCGACACTTCCATTGTGGTCTCTCGCAGTCCTCTGCAGTGTAGTCATGGATGACTGTCTGACTTGGAGAGCGCATTGCTTGCGGGTTTCTTCTGACTGCCTCAGACATGGGCACTTACCAGCTTAACCCATCCGCCTGTGGATGGTGGTAAGAGAAATAGAGCACCCTTGCTAAGATAGACTAGCAGAGGGTCGGCAAAAAGGAAAAACTGGTGGTGTTCTTCTTCCCTGTACACTCCATGTGACTAACCAACCCTATCCTAGCGCATGCTCCTTCATTAACTCAGTGCAGTGTTTATACTCAGTAGCCACCACCTACTGAAACCATCTACTGAATGTCCCTTAAAGCAGTTCACACGACTTCTTAGTTTTCCTCACTACGAGCAGCACAAACAGAGAGAACACTAGCAAGGATAACAGTAGCAGAAGTTGTCACAAGAACTATAAAAAAACTGAGCACTGAACAGAAGTGGGGGCATGAACCATGACAGTGATGGAAAGGGAGAATGGGCCAGGCAGAGATCAGTCCTGGAAAGGCAGAAAGGGTCAGGCAGAGATCGGTAATGGAGAGACAGGATGGGCCAGGCAGTGAAGGAGAGGCAAAGACGTTCCAGGCAGTGACCAGTGACGGAGAGGCAGGATGAGCCCGGCAGTGACCGGTGACGGAGGGCCAGGCAGTGACTGGTGACAGAGGGACAGGATGGGCCAGACAGTGAGTGACATGTGACAGAGGGACAGGATGGGCCAGGCAGTGACTGGTGACAGAGGGGCAGGATGGGCCAGGCAGTAACTGGTGACGGAAGGGCAGGATGGGCCAGGCAGTGACTGGTGACAGAGGGGCAGGAAAGGCCAGGCAGTGACTGGTGACAGAGGGGCAAGGATGGGCCAGGCAGTGACGGAGAGGCAGGTTGGGCCAGGCAGGGACCGGTGACAGAGAGGCATAGCGTGCCAGCTATTGACGGAAAGGCAGGATGGGCCAAGCAGAGACACAGAGAGCAGATGAGTCAGGCAGTGACTAGTGAAGGAGAGGCAGGATGGGCCAAGCAGTGACTGGTGACTGAGAGGCAGGATGGACCAGGCAGTGACGGAGAGACCAGGCTGTGACCAGTAACGGAGAGTGATGGAGAGGTAGGGTGAGCTAGGCAGTGGCCAGTGATGGAGAGGCAGGTTGGACCAGGTAGTGGCCAGTGACGGAGAGGTAGAATGGGACAGGCAGTGGCCAGTGACGGTGAGGCAGGATGGGCGAGGCAGTAATAGAGAGGCAGGATGAGCCAGACTGTAACCAATAATGGAGAAGTAGGATGGGCCAGGCAGCGAGAGGTGATGTAACATGTTCAAGCTACATTTGACTTGTGTGGGAGTGAAGTGCGCAAAAACCTAAACTGAATTGAATCTAAATGGAATAGAAAATAGCATTACAAGCTCCAACCAGATTTTCAGTGGCTGCTCGGGTCTACTGCATTGATAAGTCATTTCTTATTTTTGTTAGCTGCTTGCTAATTTTGCAAAAACACAAGCTAGACTTCTGGCCTCCCTGTGTTTTATTCTACAGTCTGCACAGTCAAGCATAGACATTTTTCATCTTCACCAAACAGAGTATGTTTATTAAACTCAGCAAATTCTGTTCTTTTATGTTTAAAATCAACTGAAGTTCACTGGAATTTCCATGTCTTGTAGACATGCTCCTGTTGTGAATAGCGAGGAGGGTGGTCTTGTAAATACATGGACTGACCGGGCAAGCAAGCAGTAGGCCCTTGGGTGCGAATCCGTTCTCCATATTACAGAAGAGTTACATATTGTAATGGTCAGAACAGACAACTGCTCATGTGAAAATCTAGGCGCTGACAAACTAATGCAGCAGATCCTACGCAGCTCGACTGAGTGTTGGTTTGCTTTTCTTGCTCTGTATCTATACTCCTGTGCGTTTGTCTTCACTCTCGTGTTATCGCTTTCATTTGACGTTTTTACTTTTAGTGATGAATTTAGGCCCAAAGTAAGCAGACATAAAATATTGTCAATCTGCAATACAGCGAGAAAGGAGGCAATGGCTATCAAAACAGCATGCAATGCCAGCTTGAGTAGAGGAAATTGAATCAAAACAAGCAAGTTTTTTAGCGAAAAGCTTAAGCGATTTAAGGATGTGAGAACATTGTAAGAACAAGGGTGGCCCGCAGCTGCGAAAGTTAAAGCGACGCTGAGGGTGTAAAGATGACCAGGATACCACAGACGGCACCACTCAAAGGTTTTTAAGTGGCGCGCGCAGCCGGAAGTCCATATATGGTGTTTACCTCGCGGGAGCCAGCGCAATATTTACTAACAGATGGCGCTGCTGCTGGCTCCCGCGAGGTAAACGCCATACATGCACGAGTACTAATAGGAAACTGTGCAAAACATGCACAAGTTTCAACTAAAGCCTGGAGCGATCCCAAGAGGTCCCTCTAAGCGGTGCTTACGCACTGCCTAACGAGACCTAAAAAAAGGCCCCAACAACCAAGTGTGCAAACCTCTTGATCTCAAATCTAATACATTTATAGAAGTGGGCGATTAAGTGTGAAAATGTCTCACCCTGCGCCTTATATACCTGTAGTAGCTATAGGTCCAGTGCACAACGTTCTCACGCAGACCCTCTACATCCGGAACAAGTATGAGTCCAGAGGTGCAATGCTCTTCTCTAAAAAGAATAGTTGCTTACGATTTAGCAAAGGATCCAGTGAAATGCCTCAGTGCTCAAAGGGAGAAATTGTGCATTCAATTTAAAAGACCCTTCCGTAAGCAGGTTAAAATGTGGAAAGCAGCATAATACAGTTATATAAAGGACTGGTGAGTAAGTGTTCTTCAGCGAGAATTTCAGTTCCCTCTCGAAGCCAGAGAATTGGTAATAAGCTCAAACCTTGAGGGGCATAGAGTTCTGTGCTTAGTGAATATAGTGGATATCGATGCAAAGATATTTGCTGTACACTGTGGGGTCGATTCCGATTCGGGAAAGAAAACCATCCGATGAATCGTATTCGTAGCCGTTTCCATACGAATCGTACAAACCCGTCCGAATCGCGTAGTACGATCCGTTTCCAAAAAATACGTCCGAATGTTTTCGAACCGTATGAAAAACAAGCGAAGATCCGTACGATACGGACTTGGGAAGTGAACCGTACGATTTGTAAATATGCCGTACGACCCGCCAAGTACGGTCCAGACCGGGGACCGAGAACGCGATTCGTACGGGAAAACGTCATCGCGTATGAACTGTGCATCGCGTACGAGCGAGCCACACAATCAAATATAGAATGAACCCCCTCAACGAAGCGCACGCATGCCCCGTAAAAACATCCCGTATGAGAGAGTTACACAATAAATTACAAAACGAATCGCCTCTAAACGAAGCACACGCGTACCCCTTAAAAACATCGCGTATGAGAGCTAGACAATAAATTAGGAAACGAACCCCCCTCAACGAAGTGCACGCGTACCCCGTAAAAACATCGTGTATGAGAGAGCTACACAATACATTACGAAACAAACCCCCCCTCAATGAAGCGCACGTGTACCTCTAAAACAGCACAAAGAGGGTACAAACGAGTCGCACAACACCACAAAACATCTCTCCTGTGTACAAACCTTTGCAAATCAATGTCCTGGCCAGATCCAAACTGGCAAACAGAGGGCCCAACTCAGACCCACCCCTTATAACACACCCACCAAAAATTCAAACTAAGCCACACCCAAAAATGGACCAATAAAAAGGGCTCACACACACAAACCAGCATCCTTTGCAACATACCCATTTACCTACAGAGACTGACAACACACCAACAACTGCACACATCCACCTTCACACATACCCCCAATCATATTCAGTCCCACACACCACCTTCACATTCAGACCCACCCCCCCATCCATACACACCGTCACCCCCAATCACATTCACCCCACAGCATGTCTGCACAGAAGAATCCAAAGTTCCCAAACCAAGAGATGGAGATCCTTGCAGATGAAGTCATCAGAGTTGAGCCACAGCTGTTTGGCGCATTGGTCAGACAGACCAGCATAGCTGACAAAACACGGCTGTGGGAGAGGATCACCAATAGGGTCAATGCTGTTGCACCCATCAGGCGCACCAGGAGGGATTGCCAGAACAGGTGGTATGATCTGCGGAGGATGGTGAAGCGGAAGATGGATGAGGACTACGCCCAGAGCCAGTATACTGGAGGTGGTGGTCCCCGCAGACAGTACAGTACCAGCCCTGGGAGGAGAAGGTCATGGCCCTGCTACCACCGGTGGGAGTACATGGAATTGAAGGAGGCGTGGAGCCTGGTGAGTATACAAACAACTCATGTAACATGGGGGGGTCTCCCAGCAGTCGGCAGACATATGAGGGGTGGGTGCAGAGGACTCCCAGCACTGCCCAACAGAATGGGGGTTTGTGCAGAGGACTCCCAGCAGTGTCTAGACATATGAGTGGTGGGTGAAGAGTCTTTAGCCGGCTCATGAACCTTTTCCTTGGCATCTTGGCATTCTTGGAGTAACTATACAACTTGATTTGTTTGAAATTTTCTTGATTTTAACTTTCGTAATGTGATGACTTTTGTATTTTTGGTTTTATGTAATGGTTTTCAGTAACCAACAATAAATATCATTCATTCATTCATTCATTCATCCATTCATCCCATATGGCCCAGGTACACACCCATGCACCATGCTCAATGTACAGGGAGTGTAAAAGTACTGACAACATAGCCGACACTGGGCCCTGGTGTATGCAGCACAAGGCCCTCCTGTGACCAGTGCAAACACTAACACCAGGACAACAAGGTCAGATATCTTGCACAGGAACTCACAACCACTGTCATGGCAGCATGCTCCATGGGGGGACAGCCACACCACAAGGGACACCCAGTTGCAAATCAGACTCAAGCTATCAGCACAGCCTGTCACACACACCCCTTACATAAACATAGCCACCTGGGACAGGCAATGGAGTGCCCCACTGTCACAATTGTAATGTAACACAACAAATACAGATGTGATGAAGCATCCAAGCAAAAAAGGCAAGGTGCTGATTCACAAGTCCCTTGCGCTTATATCACGATGCCGTAGCTTCACCTTTGTGACGCAATGGACGCACAAAATTTGCGCCACGGTGCAGGGTATTGACATGGTGATGCATCTGGGAGATGTGCCACGTTCTAAAGCCCTGCGCCAGAAGTAGGTGTACTGGTTGTTGTGTGGTGGGCGGTGGCTGCCCGTCACGACACAGCAACACCTCTCAAAAGTGGCTGAGTGAAATCTTAAACATTTCACTCAGTCACTTTTATGCACTTGCTGCCTCAAAACCCTTTGCATGCTTGAAGCAGATGTAAGGATTGACACAGCATTGTGTAGAAACGGCCACACAGAGCATTGCTGGATCTGCATTGCGCCAGCGACACAACTCCAGCAATGTGCCACTTCCATGGCACAGATGCGGGACACCGCTGTTATGTTTTCCCACCATGGTGATCCACAGTGTAAATGTGTTGCATCCATGCTGGCATAGCTGTGGTGCACAATGACTGGCAAATCCCTGCTGATATGCCTGGCTGTGCCAGTCATTGTAAATAGACCCTCACATGTCAATGACTCCTGAGCACAGGTCTATTTGACACCACAAAATACCCATCCACAAGTGACCATTGAGACAAATCCAAAGCAGGTGGAACAGTGACAACGACAATATATATGAAAATTAGATGTTGCTTTAAATGGCATTAACATCGTTTGACTCTCACACCCACAGGGCAACGTGCGGAACCTACCCCCAACCATGGGGGAGATGGATCACAGTCCCGGCTCCTCAGGCCCCTGATCCACCCAACAGTGACTCCTCTCACCACTCCATGGATGACCCCGACCAACCTGATACCTCTGGATCCCAAACCCGTGCAGCAGCTGGATCAGGGACATCTGCGCCAACCACCACACCCATTCCTGCCACATCCCAGCAGACAGCTCGGAGCCCTGCCCACAATCCACAACTGAGCCAGTCTGACAATGAGGGACAAGGTTTGCCGGGCACCCAGGAGGTGGCAGACAACACCACCACTGTCAACCCTCAGGGGTCCTGTCGACCCGATGAGCCCACAACAGCAGGCCAGGCTCGTGTGGGCAGGGGTGGTGGGAGTGGCACAAGGCGGAGGCGAGAACCTGACCAGCAAGCTGCAGGGCCCGGTATATCTGAACTGAGAAACATCATGGAGGTATACCGGCGGAACACCAGGGAGTTCAGCCAGGGAGTGGGGTCCCTCATCGAATTAAAAAACCAGCAGGCCGAGCAACACGCCAGTCAACGACGACACCAAGGACGGATGGAGGCAAGACTGGCTGAGCTCTTGGCGGTGCAGTGGGACATAAGCCATTCACTCGGTTGGATTGCTGAAAAACATGTAGCACCCTCCCTGTGTCACCAGGCCAGAAACATCGAGGCAAAAACTGCCAACAGGCACAGGGAGGGAGGAGGAGGGGGATTGTCTGACGGAGCGTCCCAGGCATCGTCAAGGCCTGCATATGAGGGTCCCCCAAGGAAGGCGGGTCGTCCACGGAGAAGACGTTGAGAGGCAGTGGGCCATGCTCATCTCCCAGGTCTCCTGGTCTGGCATCTTGCCTTTATGTGCAACAGCATCACCTTATTGACTGTCTGACTCTCCTACATGGACTTGCTGGTTGTAGTGTGACCAATGATGCCAAGCACTGTGGTCTGGACTCTGTTGACTCAAACTGCAAGACATCACATCTCCCTCTGTAAACTTTGGATTCCCAGCATTTTTGTACAGCACCTACCACCTACTCACATTTCACGCACAAGATGGATAAATAAATATAACAAACACAATACGTATTGATGTTGAAGTCTTTTTTCCAGAGTCAACAACATACGTGTGGGGATATGTCAAAGTATGAAAAACAACAACAAAAAGAAACCGGCCCACGGCTAGGCGTTTGGCGAGGATCGTGCTGACCTCCTTTTCAGGAAGGGACTGCCTTGTGAAAACCACAATATTGGCTCCCTTAGGAGTTCATGCAACCTTGTACGCAGCTGTTTATAATTGAGCAGAACTTTGAATTGGGATTCCTCGTACTTCCTGCCCAGTGGGGAACGTCTATTAATATCAACGCCCTCCGAGCTCGGATTATACCTGTTCACCCCGGAGATGGTTTGGGTATTCTCCGTTCGCCTGTGTATCAGGGATACAGGCAAAGGCGACTTATAAATCCCCCTTCTGTAAACGCAGTGGAAAATAAATTGAATGCCTTTTGCTGAAGCCTCTTAAATGAACTGACTTTTCTAAATTTAAATTGTCTGCTGTTGTATTGTGGCCCCGTCTCCCCTTCTTGGCATTTTCCGCCCTGATGAAGGTGTTGCCGTAAACCTGGCTCTGCACCGAAACGCGCATTGGCGTTGTGTTCCCTGTCTCGCATTTAAATCTTCTGGCCTCCTTGTGTGATCTTGGGAGACCTAGCGGGACAGACAGAGTGTGCTACATCCGAATCTATGATGAACATAGAATGTGAGATGGGTATATGAGAATGACTGTGTTTGAGTGTGTTAGAATATGGAGAGTTGTATTTAAGTGTTGAATGGTTGATGGTGAGTTGCAGGGCCGACATTGATGTGATGTGTGTATTTCTAATTTATGATGTTATGAAACTATATATTCACTTTGAATGAACTATGCTAAAATAAAAAAAGAACAAAAATAATAACAAATAAAATAAAAATAAGTTTTGTGACATCTGTGTTGTAATCATTGATTTTGGTGTCTGGTTTTAGCTTCAGTGAGCTCATCTTTTGCTTTTTTCTAAACTGCGGACTCATTATGAGCCATTTCTGTATCAGGAGGGGGTAGATAATTTCGTGATTTTGTACCTGATATGTCAAAGTATGCCAGAGTGTGGAACAAACTAAAGCCATCCATACACTGGGATCTGAGTCCGGTTGAGGGCACACATAGGTCACAATGTATCATCAACTACATACATGGAGGGCAATACTCACCCGTAATGGTTACTATCTGCTGAGGGGAGGGTGGCTTGCCATACTGCTAGGACAGACAGTTAAGGAAGAGTCTCATGAAGGTGTAGAAGTCCTGGGTAATGTGTAGGTGTCCAGGGAGGGAGTACCAGGTCTGTTTGTTGAGGTGGGAGAACTATCACCCGCATGCAGTTGTACTGTGGATGCAATGAATGTTGCCCAGGGCGAGGGTGGCTGGATCGACTTTGGGCAACGGGGTGTTGGATGCGAGACGTCCATATTCGTTTCTCGGGCTGTGGTTGTGGAGTGCCTACTGAGTGTGGCTGAGGAGTATGAAGGTGATCCTTCAGTTGACAGTGGGACTATTGTAGGTAACTGATGCCCTTTGTTGAAGATAATAGCCTCCTTCACGACTCGCAATCCAGCTTCCATCCCAGCTATAGTACGCAGTCGGCCCTCATAGAAATGGCAGACTCAATACGCTGGAAGGTCGACGGAGGTTCCAAGGCTGCGTTGGTGCTGTTAGACATGTCTACATCATTTGACACCGTCGACCATCCCATTCTTCTGAACCACAGGAAGACCATAGGTGTGGGTGCCTCAGTGCTGAACTGGATATTGTCTTAACTATCTGACCACACACAGCAGGTCCGCACCTAACCATTCTTCTCCAGAGTCAAACCACTGAAGTGGGGCGTGCCGCAGGGCTCTGCTCTGAGCCCGCTGAATTTGAATATTTACTTAACCCCACTGTCTGAATTGATTACCATGTCTGCAGTAAAAATAATATCATATGCTGATGATCTTCAGCTTCTAATCACCTAAAATTCTGTCTGAGCAGCAAATTTTGACCCTCTCCAAAATTGTCTAAATATTGCGGCCGGGATGGACCACATTTTCTTGAAACTTAATCCAGATAACACCTAGGTCCTATACTCTTAAACCAACCTTCTGCCCTCTCTTCCAAACTTTGGTGGCCAGAGTAACTGGCCATGGCTCTGACACACAAGGACTTGGTCAGGGATCTGTGAGTCAGATGGGACAATCAGCTATCCCTTCCCACACAGGTACAAGAGGCGGGTGCCTCTTCTGTAGGCAAAATTTAGATCATCTACAGATCTATTAGCTATCTGCACAATGTACCCCAGAAAACGATGGTTCACGCACTGATCACCTCCCATTTTGACTACGCAAAATGCCCATCGTGTGTCTCACATTAGGCTTGCTACCTATACTGCAGACGCTCACAAATGCGGCTGACCTCCTGACATGTGGAGTCTCAGTTTGACAACATATGTACCCGTTTCTTCGACTAGTCCATTGGCTGACCATGGCTACACAACAAGATTTCTATGCGCTGACACGCGCCTTCAGGGCAGGACAAGGCCGTGGACCTGTCTACCTAAGGAGGAACCTCTGCCTCTATTGTCAATCACGATCTCTACGTTCCAATGACAAGCACTTGCTCATTGGTCCTTGGTTTGACAAACCAAGATCAGGAGGTGAAACCTTACAGGTAGGAACCACCCAATGTTGGACTAAGCCACCTCTTCCGCTGCGTATAATTCTTTCTGAATGTGAGTCTTGCCAAGCCATTGAAACCTGGTAATTTTGCCTGCTTGATTACTTGCTCCTCCGTATGCTGCCTCCTTTTCGGCACACTACAGCGCTGGAACACCCTGTTGTGTTAAATGTGCGCCCAATAAATGCATATTAATATAATTGTAGATTGCGTAGCAGAATTGTGTGTGTAGGCTTGAAGATCTGTAGATGATAGTTACCCTGAGGGTGGTCAGGGTGTTGGTGTGAAACCTGAAGTGCAGATGTTTGACAATGCTGAGTGTGTCCTTGGTGTTGAATGTGACGCCGACGGTGTACCTCATAAACTATTGCTAATCACCTGGATTGTTGGTGTTGGTCCCTGCATGGGATCTAGTATCCGTCTGTGATGGCAATGTAGAAGTAGTGTGCTGATGTTGCGTACAACCAGGTTACAGTAATGAAGGCGATATGTGTTGCTGTTGTGTTGATGAGGTAACAGAGTCCAATAGGGTGCTGGTGGAAGTAGCGTGTGTGCAGTGCGAGGCACATGACCTGGTTTTACGGACATGCACTGTTATGTGGGGCAGCACAGTGTTGGCAGTATGAGTTGCACACACAGCCTGCGAAGCTGTCATGGGTGCGCTTAAGGGTTTCCTGATACCAGGTGGATGATTGTCTGGTGTTCACTGTGTGGAGGGTGGCATGAACATGAGTCTGTTGTGTTACCTGCATCATGGAATGACCATAGGGTCTTGCACTGTGCACGTTGCAGGCGTGGAGGTGGTGCAACAGTGGCACTGACAAGCTGCGGCCTGCCTTAAGAATAGATGGATGGATGGAGGAGCATCTTGGAGGCAGGTGTGTTGCAGAATCAGGGCACTTGGTGTTGCGGTGTCGCTGGGGAGGCAGCAGCAGGAATGAGGGAACACATGACGGCAGAAGGGGTGAGACCCATTGCAAAACTAGCACACAAAAACAATGATTTTTGCAAGGCACTATGTAACATGTGTGTGGAAAGGAAGGTGTGTCTGGTTACTCATGGGTCACTGCACATAAATGGGTAAACAATCACCAAATATGACGGGCACAGGATTAGGCACCAAAAGGCCAAGCGGGGCACAGGACACACAGCATCAGCAGGTGTTCCCTGCCCGTTGTGGGTATCAAGCTAAAACAATACATACACAACCATGTACGTCATGCACGATATGGACCATTAGCCATTACAAACAGCATGCATGTTGCCACAGTACACATAACCACATATGCACAATTATTGTAAAATATGCCATAGATGACGCATGCAGACTGGCAAGAGATCTGCGGTGACAATAATGAGGCACAATGTACTGTTGGGAACACATTTTCTACACAAATGGATCAAGTTTGTTTTGAGGCCATGCTGCTTTAGCCAATGTACATGGCCAGTGGCATTGCTCTGAAGAAAATAACAGTCATGCAATGATGTTACCTGTAATGCTGGTGAAACAATCTCCACACGACTGCCAGGGACTGTCGGTACCTTCGATCCATCAGAGTTGTACGATGATGAAAGAGGTCCATCTCCAGATAGCCCTTTGGTCTGAGTATAAATGACAGACTCAAAAGGGTGATCAGGCGAGGGAAGTAGAGGATGGGAACAGCAGGGAGGGAGATCTGAAACAAAGGTAAACAAGCATAAGGATTCAACACTTGTCACTGAATCACCAAATACCTTATGACCTACACTGTAACAGTTACACCTGTGAAGTTTAACCACAACCACTGTATCCTATTTGGGATCACAGATTTTGAAATGATACTAGATCTGAGGATTGAACACGGACACATAAAAGGTAGCAGAGTTCGTCACCTAAATGAAGGGGGTGTAATGCTCACCGCGCTGCTTCAATGCAATTAGATCCATGCGGTCATCAACTAAGTCACAGTGTATGAATAAGGTTCCAAATTACATTAAATTGAATGTGTAGCAGTGCTACTCACACAAAGCCAACAATCCTTAGTTAGCCCTGGGAATCCGTGAAGGTCATGAAGATAAATTACACATCACCCGCAAGAGCTGTAATAAGCTCATCCAACGAGGAACGGAAACATCTAAACACAAGGAAGCCCTGCAAGAGCCAGTCATTGGCTCCTTAAACTATGCCTTACAATGCTGAACATGACAAGCAGGCGGGACCAAACTCAACAGAGAGTAATGAGGAACAAAGCCACTAAACCACCCCTACCAGGATATGCAGCATAGCACAAGAGAATCCTGGGATTAACGTCAACTGACTGGTGTCACGGAAGTGTTTACATTTGCCACAGCACAACGTTGGGACGTCATCAGCGCAATATTCCTGGCATCATGGGAATAGAAAGTTAACTCAACTTACAGAGAAGGATTGCAAAGCAGTGTTCTCCACCGGCACTGATGTAGCGACATGACAATGACATGACATACTGACACAAGGGGCAATGCATCCATACAAGCAGACTCACAGGACAGTTGACTGAACATGTGGGACCTACATTGGCTCACACCTTCACAACATGGTTGTTTGGAAATCAAACTGTACTGGCCCACAAGATGTAGGGGATGAGGCAGACACATCCTACTGCACTCAGTGAGGCTGCAATTCCACACAGAGCCTGTGGTTGTGATGTCCCACACAATGTCAACCGGTGTTATCCGAAATGTGTCAGGGTCAAGGTTTACACACATTGATGCATTCACCAGAGTCAAAACTCCACAACAGATGACTGTCAAGAAGGGTGACTGTCCTGTCATGGGAGTGGTGCAACATGCAATTTTATCCATGGTAATGAGACATGTATGTATGGTTCTACAACATGCACAGAAACAGTTCCCACACATTCCCAAACCATACCAACCCAAAACAGCCTGTTTGGATTTCTTACCCGAACTGACATTTCCACATGCCCATGCATGGAACGCTTATTCGGCACACGTTGCAATCATCATGAGGAATAGCAGGAGGACTAAGATGACACGAACAGACAACAGGCTGAGCAACCTGGGAATGACAGGCACACAAGGGGTCACGTTCAAAATATTTCCCTACCGACATGGTTATGTACAAAACACTAACAATGTAGTACACATGTACATTCCAAGTTCACTCATTGCGCATATGTGTGTGGCATGACATCATCATTTGTGTGACTCATCACAACAAACATCAAAGTGACTTCGCATACAGTCAGCTTGACACACAGTATGCAACACATGCCACTCTATGCCACAAGCTTGCACACTAATTCCCAGTGACTCACCATTAAGAGAAGAAGTTGCGTATGAGCTGACTCCGGATATCATCCTTTTCCTCATCACTTTCATCGTGGCCAAGCCCTTCTTCCTTAATGTGTGGATGTTCTAGCTCCTCAGGATCCAGGATGAGGGCACGGCCTTCTCAACTGCCATGTTGTGCAGCATGCAGCACACGATGAAGATGTGACACACCTTGACTGGGGCGTATGGGAGAGATCCGCCAGTCTTATCGAGGCACCAGAATCGGCTCCTCAGGAGTCCAAACGTCCGCTCTATCACTCGCCTGGTCTGCCCGTGTGCATAATTGTACCGCTGGTTTGCAGCTGCTCTTGGGTTGTGGAGCGGTGTCATGAGCCACAGCATGTTGGGATATCCCGCGTCTCCTACAAATATACATCATGTAAATAAGTGTGTAATGAGATGCCGTCATACAGGACAAACAGAGTTTACCCACCAACAAGACATGCCCGATCATTGCGCAGCTGCAGCATCATCTGAGGTACCCTGCTACGCCTCATGATGAATGCATCATGGCACAATTCTGGAAAACGTGCACAAACATGTGAAATCAGCATGTTAGCAAGACACACCACCAGGGCATTTATTGAGTGGTAATGTTTCCTGTTGCGGTAGGCCTGCTCCTGAGCCTGTGGTGGCACCAAAGCCACATGTCTTCCATCAATGGACCCAATAACATGTGGCATCTCTCCCAGGGCATAGAATTAACCCTTTACATCAGTCAACTCTTCAGGAGTAGGACATTTGATTCATTCATCAATTTGCTCCAACATCGCAGCTAAAACATCACGTACTACATGGCTGAACATGGTTTGTGACATACCCCCCACATCAGCTATGGTAAATTGAAACGTACTTGTAGCAAAAAAATGTAGGGCTGCCATCAGCCTTTAGTTTTGGTGTCAGCACAGTCGGATACCTGTGTCGTGGTTGGAGATGTGGTTCCAGCCTGTCTGGCAAGTCCTTAATCAACTCTCGAGTGAATCTGTAACATCGGATGCAATCACGTTCCCTCATGGTCTCCAAGTCTGGAAAAGGCCTTGGTAGAGGCGGTGCCCTGCAGGACATATTTGGGAAGAATGGAGAACAACTGTCAGCCAACAACGATACCAATGTACATAGCACATGAAACACTGCTACAACACATCAAATCACTATGGGTTCTGGCGTGTGTAATACATCCAGGACACATATGCCAGCTTGCTGGCACTCCAACAAAAACCCAGATACACCTGTCGTTTGTGAAATGAACATTACATGCAAATGGGCTGGTCTGAGTTTGCAGACCAAGATATCACTGGAGTGACACACGTCACCAGACCTGCATTAGAAGGTTGACATCCCATCCAGACAGCTGACTGCAAGGCACACGCCCAGGTCACATGGTATATCTATTGTACATATCAGACAAATTGCTAATAAGGTGTGCATCCGACAACACAACACTACAGCCATTGTCACGATGCAGACAGGCATGCCTGCGGATAAATGATGTATGATGCCATCAGACACAAAAACCGTGGAAATGCACATTTGGCATGGTGTGCGTACATGTTAAACCATTTCAATCACAACACAGACCCATTACAGATGCACCAACAGCAGATGCAGTTTACGGAACACGAACAGCAAGCTTAATCTTTAACATGACACACACATGACATTGTCACATAGGGTCATGCTGAGCGTCAAATTGTCAAGTGAGAAAGTGCCCTAGTCACTGGCATCATGAGACAGGTGCCCGTAGTGATGACTGTGCCATCCCAGTGTTGATGTGAATGACAACATGTGCATGATGATACATATGGGACAAGTGTAAAGGTGATGTGTACCACATAGTGCACCATCACACATGACATGTGTCAACAGGTCATCACACATCGATTGTACAACAAGATCAGATGCCCTGTGCTATATCACTGCCTGCCACACCTAGGGCCTGCTCATGTAAGTATGCAATGACAGAAACCGTACCCCTATATCCCTGCCATGTGTGCGCCTCGTATCACTATTGTAATGGTGCCATACGTGAGCGTGTGCAACGTACCGTCCCCCTGCTTTGACATCAGCGTGCGAAACGCACCGTATAAAACACACCATACCCCTGCATTCACTACAGCGTGTGAAACGCACCGTGTAAAATGCACCGTACCCCTGCATTCACTACAGAGTGTGAAACACACTGTACCCCGACATTACGTGCGTCTCATTTCACAATTAAAATGGTGCCATACGCAAGTGAATCGTACCCCGACATTATGTGCGTGTGTGCGCCTCGTTGCACAATTAAAATGGTGCCATACATGGTGGAACCGTACCCCGACATTACGTGCATGTGTGCACCTCGTTTCACAATTGTCATCGTGCCACACGCGAGCAAACCGCATATGGCTGGTTGTCATGGATACTGAGATTTGAGTGTGTGCTACAGGTGTCCTTTCTAAAGTCAGTTGGGCAAAAATATACAATGTTGCAATATGTATTTGAAGCTGAAGCTCACATTTTAAACCATGAAAATGTGTGTCAGGGCCTTATGTTTAAAGGGATTTGATGAAACGTAGGATGCAAAATCATCTGGCCTATCACACTGTACTCCTGAAACTGAAAGCCCCTCAGCAGCACTGATTTAAGGCTGCGTGTGTCGGCACCAGCATTCACTGATGAGGAAAACCAGGTCCTGCTGGATGCCCTCCTACCACAGTACAGCAAGCTGTATTGGAGACCAGGGGAGCAGGTGAGTGATGATTGCACTAGCTTTGACTGTGCACCTGTTGTGTGAGTGTCACAACAGGCAATGTGTATTGGTGGAACAGACATGCAACGTGGTTTGGATTGAGTGCGGGGTGTGTACATTGTGGTGTCTCCCATGCAGAGCATGATGTAGTTCAAGTGTGTTCACTCCTCACTTGCAATATGGTAACTGTGACATTCAATGCATAGTCATTGACACATTCTGCTGTGCCACACCTTGCTGGTTTTATTTCCCTAATTTACTGAGGTGTAACAGTGTTCCCCCCGGAGTGACAGCTGAATGTACTCACTGATGCTTATGACTTGTGGGGACCTGTGGTGATATTGTACAAATGCTGTGTTTAAACTCATGGACATTGAAGAGTGTGAATGTTCCTTATCACCTGGGCGCGTGTGTATGTGATGTTTTGCACCACAGCTGCATGGCGTATGCAGCAGCTTTAGCCATCTGATGTGACTGATGGAGCAAGGTTGCAAAGCAATATTTTGTGTATCCCCTCGTGAAGTCAATGTTCCATAACGTTAACATTTACTAATTGTGTGTTGTGATGAAATAATCACTGATAGTATAAGATGCACACATATGCACACGTGGGAATACTAATTTTGCCTGCATGAAGCAACATTATTAACTAATTTGTACTGTTATTGTGATGTGAACTAATGCACAGCTTAAATATAAATAAACGCAGTATGAATGTGCTTATTGTACACGTTTTTGTGCTAGAAAGTCATCGGATATGTAAGTATAAAACGCATTTATGTGGCTTATCTGCTAGGTAATAACTAATGGGGAAACATTAGTAAAGTGGGAGGTAAACAGAAGGGCTTTAGTTCTATATTTAACATGAATTTGTGTTTGTTTCTACGATAGTTCCAAAAGAGGCCTCTGAGGCCTAGTGAAAACATGGCTGCTCTGGTAAACTGCGAGTGAGTGCTGGACTGCGCATGTGCGCCCAAAGCCTGCAAGTGAGAGTGAGCTGCCTATGCTCGGATGGGAAGTTCAAGGCCGTTGTACCCTGGAAGTCAGGATGGTTGCCAAAACATGGACACTCGAGTGTTCCGAACGTGAGAAACTATGGCATGGATGCCAGTCGAGGATGTGCCTAGGCCAAAGACTTTCCTAAACAATGCGTTTTTTAATAATTTGCTGATTCACTGTGAACCCGATGCTGAAATGGTGAGGAGATGCTCACCCACCCCAAATGTGTCCAATCAAAACCCGAGTTGGTGATGCTAGATACTTTTTAGATAGATCAAGTTAGAGAATTGGTGTATAAAAACCCCTGATTTTGCTTCAGGTATTGCTCCTTTCGATTTCATCTCGAAGTGCTGTCGGATTGCAGATCGATTCCTGGATTTTTCGACTCTTTGATATATTTCTTGTTTTCTTTGCAGGACTGAAGGATAAGATGAGGGCGTTAGTTAGGGATGTTAGGAGAGAATGAATTTGGGACTATCTGTTCTTAGCTAAACTTCCCATTGAACTTTGAAATAAATGTCTATTTTCCGAGCTTTAAAATAAAATGATCATTTTGAAATAAAGTTTCTTAAGATTTTTGAATAAAGAATTAATAAATACCTAAATGTCAGACATGCTAAAGTTTTCTTTAATAAAAATTAGATAAATGGAAAATTAAAGCTGGTCTTGTATTTTCCTACGCCTATTTTTCTTACTAGCAGATCCATTACCACTATGGTGGTGTGTCTGAATAAAGTTGACATTTGTTGAGAAACCATGGTAAAATTGTTTTAAAACTGCAGGTGTACATAATAAATAGTCAAAATAGGTTTAGACACTCTGCCAATGTTGCAGCATTATTTCTTTGCGTTTCACCAATCCCTGAAGTAGAGTTAAAGTGATTAGAGAAAAGTGTGCAGTGTTATGGGCCCCACTGGTGAATGAATGTGTGACTTGATATTTCAGGGAAACGGTGATGCTGGTTTGGAAATAATTTCTAGAGTACCGCTGCAACAGTTATTTCTTGGTAGCAGAGCATTGGTTGCTATAGAAATAGCTAGGATCATGTATATAACTATAAAAGGATTTATGTACAGAATTATGACTAACATCTGTTGAGATTATACTGCGTTATACGTAGTCCTGAAAAGGTTTCCGAGTATTGCGTGAAGCTGGTGACTCTGTCTGCAGACAGAAAAAGTGTGGCAAGTGAAGTCGCCAGTGAATTAGTCTGTTTCAAAGGGTAGTATCGTCGCATACCACAGTGGCATCTGCGGGTATCACAGGTGGTGTTGTTGCACATCACTGGTTTAGGGACCTTTGGTGTGAAAGGATAAATGTATAGCGAGGGCAGTCTATGAAATCTTAGCTTTCGAGTATAGGGATCAGGTGTGTCCCGTGTTAAGACTCACTGTTGGGAGGGTAGTAGGACTTAACCTGAGCTTGCTTGAAGGGAAAAGAAGTTGCGTCTACTTTACTAACAAAAGAGGAATTCTGTGGTGGGCTAGAGGTAAGTGCTGCCTACTGGAGATACGAAGTTCATGTGTATATGAGTAGGGATTTCTGCATGAACACGTGTAAATGAAATTGCAATATGCGTACTGGTGAAACTCTGGGATCGTCTCTAAGGAGGTGAATAAGATCTTTGTATGTGCTTTTCTGGAGAAACGAGTTTGTTGTTGCCTGATAGGAGGGTAAGGTAGAGGGTTGTGCTACTTTATCGGCAAGTGAAAGATCCTGTGGAGATCAGCGTTGTCTACTCCACATATGGGATATCTGCACAATTAAAAGTCTGTCACTTTAATTTAGCGAAACAGACGAATGGAGTTGTTTTGTGTACGTTACTAACTGATTTAGTTGAATATCTTGTAAATATGGCTTTTTTCGAAACCCTTTTGGAAGGGAGGGGTCAATCGGCGCTGCAGAAGCAGGAATGCTGGTGACGTCAAAAGTGTCGCACAAGGATTGGTTCTCGTGACCAAGACAGAGTAAAGGGCTGATTGGTGCATTGCGAAAAGCAGCAAGGCTATTGGCTAAGCACTAGAGAGACATATTCTGTTCTGATTGGTGTGTTAGTGTGAACCACGCTGTGATAGGTTGGTGTTAGGGAACAGCAACATGGAACTACGCAATTTTTTAGAAAGACATAAAGTTCACAGAAAAATGGATTATTACTACGGGCAGGAGAAAAAGAAACCTTCATGGTTAAAGAAATTGAAACATGCATTTGTCAAGGATAAGGTGATAGTGACGAGAGAGGGAAAATTGCTTCCTCCGCCAAAAATGCCGGCGTCCGATATGTCATCAAAATATGGTTATCATACGTGTGTTTGGTTAGAGAATTGGGTGAGTTATACCTGAGAGGATGGTGTATTAGCTTTCCCCGAAGAAGGATCTTTTAATGTGGCTGTGTTAAAAAATCTGAGAAAATGAATGATGAGTCTTGAACCGAGACCCAGACCGACTCAATTTGAGGCTTTAGTTGAGTGGGAAGATGAGATGCATGAGATGGAACGAGAAAGATCGGTTGGATCTTATGGTCCAAAAGGTAGACCATACGGATTGTGGGGAGAAACGCATGAGAATAGGATGCGTAGATGGAGGAATGCTGACGTGTGATGGCATGTATCCTGTTACACTTGTTGATGAATATGAAGGATGAAAATGCACAGAAAAGAAGAATTTAGAAACAAATCAGGGTGACAGTGAAACAGAGGATGCTGTATTGGAGGAGATAATAATTAGGAGACCGCCTCCATACCAACCTAGTTCTTTATGGACAACGCCAAATGCCCCATTACAAGAAGACCTAATTAGTGAAACCCCAAGACCATATTCAGATCTCAAAGAAGTACCAGATAGAGTAGAAGTGAGATATTCTCCAAACGCTTCAATGCCAGAACCGAGACATACACTTACTCCTAAACAAAATGAGGAGAGAAGTGTGAGTGAGAGTATAGTAATCAGACGAGATGAAGAACAAGCTCATACTGCTGAAAGTAATAATAATAATAAATCTTTATTCGGTTTTCAAGGTACATAGAAAAACCATAAAAGAATTGCAACCATAAAATACAATTGATAAAAATTATCCATGTGTCACGATTCCCCGGTTCCATCAGTCCCTTCTAAATAGACACATGCCAAGTACCCATCAGTGATGCACTTCTAGTACATAACTGGTTAATAGGTGTTTATCCCATCTGAGAAAACCCACCCCTTTCCCGTGCACCAGCACCTCTTATGTATGTATGTATTTTAAAAAACTGTTTGTGTTCTGGGTAAAAGTGCTTCTTACTAACGTTTGCCATAGTAAACTGGTTAAGGTTAAACAGGAATGTCAATGCCATGATTGTTAGGTCTCGCATCTGGCCTGTTTTCGAATTAATGTAGTATTTCATTTGCTTCTGACACATTGCAGTTGAAAGCTTTCACACGCGATAGACGCGTGTGCTGTTATTCTGCCGTCTGACAGAACAAGCCTTCCGCTCGCGTTGCACGCGGAAGGCTGCAGACTGTTGCCACGTGCAAGCGCACGTTGACATTTGGTGCGGAAGGTATTTAAACCGCACCCTCTTAGAGAAACTCGCTTTGCCTCTGAGTTTCTGAGACTGCAGCATCGCGACCTTCGGATTCCAGTTTCCTGCGCCCAGAGAAGACTTCGAGAGGATTTCTCTTCTAAATCAAAGCCTTTTGGAACAGTTAATTTCAGCGCTCCTGGACAACTTGCCAAGCTGATCAAGGATATCGACGAACAAGTTAAAAGCTAAGTTTTCTTTGGATTTAAAAGGCGCCCAACGCAAGAGAGAAAACTTTTAGAAATTAAGAACAAGACTAATACTATTTTTCTGTTTTTTGGGGAAAAACATGTAAATGCTATTGTTGCTTCTTAACTTCAGAAATTGTTTAGTGATTTAAGGTATTCACCTTTCTTGACCTTCTATGTTGATGATATTCACAAGAAAACTCATTGTGATTTCCAGATTATATTTTAGAATGTTTAAAGATACCCTCTTGTCAGGAAATATTCACTGAAGCTAAAGTGAGTAGTTATTGCTGGAATTGTTGTTTTCTCTTGGTGAACTTTATTTTTTATTAGGAGAATAAATGCAAAGGTTCTTCAGAAAACAGACACCCAAACACTTAGAAGAGAAGAGAGTTCATTACGTAAGTGTGAGGTAATAGGAAATAGAGAAGGTACTAGGAGAATAAAGGTGTAAGGTTAGACTGTTTATATTTATTCTATTTATTTGCAGACTTTAATCAAAGAGCATAATTTAAAGAGGACAACTCCCAAGACAGCATCCCTGACAAGACAAAGAAATACTGGACGGTGGACAGAACCAGACTGAATCGCAGGTAGGAATCAGCTAGTGATATCTAGTTCTTACATGGAGTTAGGGGAGGGGCACTGACTAGTGGTAGGAATACAATTTAGATAGCGTGAATACTGAGTTTTATTATTCTTATTATTCTGCAGGTCGACAGTCAAAAGCTAATCCTCCCGTCAACGTCCAGTACCGGCCCTCCTCCCGAAAGTTCTAGTTAATGCTTAGCTGTAAGTTTAGTCAGCAAGTTTTAGTTAGAGTTTTCTGGAAGTTGGTCCCTTGCGTCTCTGCGAAAATCTCTACGCTGTCTACAAAGAATACCGGTCACAGCTAAGGTAAGAGACAGCGTACTTTGGTCTTGACAGAAGGCAAAGCCCAAGAAGAATATTTCGCCCAGACGCAATGGACCAAGTTTCTTTACAGGAAATAGCAGCAGTGTTAAAAGATATTAGGGATGAGAACGTTTCTTTACGAAATGATATGACTGCATTACAGGCTTCTATCCAGCAGGGTGCAGCTAGTGCGCAGATTTCATCTTCTGACTCTGGGGGGGGAACCCAGATTCAGGTAGTTACCCCAATACCTACGCCTTTAGCTCCACCAGAACGTTTCTATGGGGATTGTAACAAGTTTTCCATATTTTTGCAACAGTGTCATCTACATTTTTTAGCCAAGAAAACAGCCTTTCCGGATGACTCCTCCAAAGTAGCTTTTATGTTATCATACTTTGGAGGAGATGCTGCTCTTTGGTCCATTCCTTTAGTAGAAAGAGATGATGCAATTCTGTATAATTTCAGAAACTTTGAACGAGCTCTAAAAAAGATATTTGCAAAACATATGTTTGTGCAGTCTGCAGACAACGAGTTATTGAGTTTAAAACAAGGGTCTTCTGACCTCCTTCATTACATCTCTCAATTCAATCGTTTGGTACTAGAAGCTAATTGGCCTTACGATAAAAGAATTTCTATTTTTTATAGAGGCCTTCGTGAAGATTTAAAAGACATGGTTACTCAAATTTTAGAACCTCCCGATGACATCAGTGAATTTATCGATCTTGTAATTAAACTGAATCATCGCCTTAGTGAGAGAAAGGGGGAAAAAGGAAAGATTGACCATAAAATCCTTTTTGTTAAAGATAGAAGTACTTCATCAGGCAAAGAGGTAGGTCCTAAAACCGATCATTCTGAGCCTATGCAAATAGGAACTGTTCGAGGACCACTCTCTAAGGATGAAAAAGAAAAAAGACGAAAATTAAATCAATGCCTTTACTGTGGTAAGACTGGACATTTTGTACGAGACTGCCCTACCAGACCTAATAAGTTTAAGACAAAGTCCTCGGACGTTGCTTTAACTCAAGAATCGTCGGAAAACTAGAAAGCTCGATGAAGGAAGAGGTCGGTTCATCGAGTGTAATTTCCAGTCTGGCCTCTACTGTTCCACCTTTGGGATGTAAACATTTTGGTATCCTAGTTGAGTTAAGAAGTCAGTCATCTTCCTCTCCATCTAGAAGGGTAGAAGCTGTAATAGACTCAGGAGCTACGGGGAATTTTATGGATACTCAGTTTTTCTCTCAGTTAGGCTTTGAGTCTATTTTGAAGGATCATCCAGAGATAGTTAGAGCAGTAGATGGCAAGGAATTAACCTCAGGACCTATTAGCCAACAGTCTGAGATCCTTGAGATGGATTGTTCCCCTATTCACCGTGAAGAGATTCAGTTTGACATCATAGATGCCCCGCAGTTCAAACTAATATTGGGAATTCCTTGGTTGATAAAACACAATCCTAGTATTGATTGGGTATCCCAGACTATTACCTTTCAGTCATCACATTGCGTAAACAGATGTTTTCTTCTGGAAAGATCGGGAGAGATTATTCAAGGGTTTAACTTTCCTTCCGATTCGTCTAGAGTTTTAGCAATAGAAGGTGTGCCATCAGTTTACTCTGATCTACAAGACGTCTTTGACAAGAAGAAAGCAAATACTCTCCCTCCACACAGAGACTTTGATTGTAGGATTGATCTTGTTCCTGGTGCTACTTTACCTTGTAGCCGAATTTATGCATTAACAGAAAAGGAGAATGTCCATCTTAGAGAGTACTTGGATGAGTATTTGGCAAATGGCTTTATTCGCCATTCAAAGTCTCCTGTCTCATCAGCTCTCTTTTTCATTCCGAAAAAGGGAGGAGAATTGCGCACGTGCATCGATTATAGAGCTTTAAACAATGTGACAATAAAAAATCGATATCCTTTGCCTTTGATCCCCACTCTGTTAGATCAAGTGAAAAAGGCAACCATTTATACAAAATTGGATTTGCGGGGAGCTTACCATTTGGTACGAGTCCGAAAGGGTGACGAATGGAAAACAGCTTTTCGTACAAAATTTGGATTATTCGAATACCAAGTCATGCCTTTTGGTCTATGCAATGCCCCCGCAGCCTTCCAATTTTTTATAAATGAGGTTCTGCACGAGTTTATCGATGTATGTTGTGTTGTCTATATAGATGACATTCTTATCTTCTCAAATTCAGAAGAAGAGCATGTGCAACAGGTCCGAGCAATTTTAACGAAACTGCTTGAAAATTCTTTGTATGTAAAATTGGAGAAAAGTTTGTTTCATACTTCAAAGGTAGAATTTTTGGGATATGTCATCAGTCCTAAGGGGATAGAGATGGACCCAAGAAAGGTGGAAGCCGTGGAATCCTGGCCCAGTCCTTCTTCTGTGAAACAAGTTCAAAGTTTTCTGGGGTTCGCGAATTTCTACCGCAGGTTCATTCAAGATTTCTCTAAAACCATCACCCCTATCACTCGATTGTTAAAAAAGGGGGTAAAATTTGTGTGGACAGAACTAGCTGAAGAAGCCTTTCAGAAACTTAAAAAGAAATTTATTTCAGCTCCTATTCTTTCTCATCCGGATCCCAGTCAGCCTTTTATTGTAGAGGCTGATGCTTCCCAATGTGCTATAGGAGGTATTTTATCCCAAAGACATGTAGACACAGGGCAATTACACCCAATTGCATATTTCTCCAGAAAATTATCTGAAGCAGAATTGAATTATGCAATTGCAGACAAAGAATTGCTGGCAATAAAGGCAGCTTTTGAGGAATGGCGCCATTATTTGTTAGGAGCAAGACATCCAGTCACTATTTACACGGACCATAGAAACCTTCAAGCATTGAGGTCTGTAAAAGCTCTGTCAGCTAGACAATTGAGGTGGTCAATGTTTTTTAATGATTATAACTTTGTAATCACCTATCGACCAGGTAAAGAAAATCTGAAAGCAGATGCTCTGTCTAGAATGGGAGAGACCTTCATTGATGCTCCATCTGAAGTAAAACCTGTAATTCCAATATCACGGTTTCAAGCAAGTATATCAGTTTGTGATGTTATCTCTGATATTAAGAAAGAGCTGGCAAAGAAAGATTGTAAGGTTTGGAAAGAATCACACCCTTATTTACAGGAAAGAGATGAATTGCTCTTTATGCAAAACCTCATTTTTGTACCCACTGACACATTAAAAGAAAGAATTCTACACTTTCATCATGACACTACCTTATCTGCTCACCCGAGTAAGATTAAGACGTATGACTTAATCAAAAGAACCTTTTGGTGGCCTTCAATGTTTAAAGATGTTCAACTTTATGTAGAAACATGTGGGGTTTGTGTTCAGAACAAATCATCTCATCAAAATCCTAGTGGTTTGTTAAACCCTCTACCTTTACCACCTCGACCATGGCACACAATATCTTTGGACTTCATTGTTGAATTACCAATTACCAAAAAGGGGTTTACCACTATCCTTACTATTGTAGATCAGTTTTCACGCATGGCTCATTTTGTCCCACTCAAAAGGCTACCAACTAGCATGGAGTTGGCACACTTAATTATGGAACATGTTGTCCGCCTACATGGGATTCCATCTGTGGTGATTTCGGACAGAGGGTCCCAGTTTATTTCACGGGTTTGGCAAAGTTTAAGGTCTCTTTTGAATATGGATATACGTTTGTCTTCTAGCTATCATCCTCAGACCGATGGTCTCACTGAACGCACTAATCAAACTATTGAACAATTCATTCGCTGTATGCTAACTAATGTAGATGAGGAATGGTCAACCCTTCTAAGTCAATTAGAGTTTGCTTATAACAATGTAGATCATTCCTCCCTTGGTATGTCACCTTTTTTCTGTAATCTAGGTTATCACCCTAATTCCTTTCCTAAGGAAATAAAAGAGCTTAATCATGTACCTGCCATTTCAGATTATGTTTCTAATTTGTCTTCTATTCAAGAGCAAGCATCTTACAATTTGGCCAAAGCAAAGGAAGACCAAAAGAAGTTTGCTGATAAACATAGATCTGAGCCTCCACTTTATTCTCCTGGGGATAAAGTTTGGTTAAGCACTAGGAATCTGAAACTAAAAGGGAATCGAAAATTCAACCCTAGATACATTGGTCCTTTCCCTATCGAGAAGATCATAAACCCAGTGAGTATGAGATTGACTTTGCCTACCAAATTTCGAATCCATCCAGTGTTCCATGTATCTTTAATCAAACCTTTTCATGCCCAGACTCGATCTGTCCAACCCCCCTCTTCCATTGATATAGAGGGAAGTCCAGAATTTGAGGTTAAGGCGATTCTAGATTCCAAGAGGTCTAGGGGAAGGTTGCTATATCTGGTTGATTGGAAAGGTTACGGTCCTGAAGAAAGATCTTGGGAACCTTTGGATCATTTGAAAAATGCTCCCAAAATGCTGAAAAGGTTTCATACTCAACACCCAGAAAAGCCTAAACCCATTGCACCGGTTTTAGGGGGGATCTTGAGGAGGGAGTACTGTCACGATTCCCCGGTTCCATCAGTCCCTTCTAAATAGACACATGCCAAGTACCCATCAGTGATGCACTTCTAGTACATAACTGGTTAATAGGTGTTTATCCCATCTGAGAAAACCCACCCCTTTCCCGTGCACCAGCACCTCTTATGTATGTATGTATTTTAAAAAACTGTTTGTGTTCTGGGTAAAAGTGCTTCTTACTAACGTTTGCCATAGTAAACTGGTTAAGGTTAAACAGGAATGTCAATGCCATGATTGTTAGGTCTCGCATCTGGCCTGTTTTCGAATTAATGTAGTATTTCATTTGCTTCTGACACATTGCAGTTGAAAGCTTTCACACGCGATAGACGCGTGTGCTGTTATTCTGCCGTCTGACAGAACAAGCCTTCCGCTCGCGTTGCACGCGGAAGGCTGCAGACTGTTGCCACGTGCAAGCGCACGTTGACATTTGGTGCGGAAGGTATTTAAACCGCACCCTCTTAGAGAAACTCGCTTTGCCTCTGAGTTTCTGAGACTGCAGCATCGCGACCTTCGGATTCCAGTTTCCTGCGCCCAGAGAAGACTTCGAGAGGATTTCTCTTCTAAATCAAAGCCTTTTGGAACAGTTAATTTCAGCGCTCCTGGACAACTTGCCAAGCTGATCAAGGATATCGACGAACAAGTTAAAAGCTAAGTTTTCTTTGGATTTAAAAGGCGCCCAACGCAAGAGAGAAAACTTTTAGAAATTAAGAACAAGACTAATACTATTTTTCTGTTTTTTGGGGAAAAACATGTAAATGCTATTGTTGCTTCTTAACTTCAGAAATTGTTTAGTGATTTAAGGTATTCACCTTTCTTGACCTTCTATGTTGATGATATTCACAAGAAAACTCATTGTGATTTCCAGATTATATTTTAGAATGTTTAAAGATACCCTCTTGTCAGGAAATATTCACTGAAGCTAAAGTGAGTAGTTATTGCTGGAATTGTTGTTTTCTCTTGGTGAACTTTATTTTTTATTAGGAGAATAAATGCAAAGGTTCTTCAGAAAACAGACACCCAAACACTTAGAAGAGAAGAGAGTTCATTACGTAAGTGTGAGGTAATAGGAAATAGAGAAGGTACTAGGAGAATAAAGGTGTAAGGTTAGACTGTTTATATTTATTCTATTTATTTGCAGACTTTAATCAAAGAGCATAATTTAAAGAGGACAACTCCCAAGACAGCATCCCTGACAAGACAAAGAAATACTGGACGGTGGACAGAACCAGACTGAATCGCAGGTAGGAATCAGCTAGTGATATCTAGTTCTTACATGGAGTTAGGGGAGGGGCACTGACTAGTGGTAGGAATACAATTTAGATAGCGTGAATACTGAGTTTTATTATTCTTATTATTCTGCAGGTCGACAGTCAAAAGCTAATCCTCCCGTCAACGTCCAGTACCGGCCCTCCTCCCGAAAGTTCTAGTTAATGCTTAGCTGTAAGTTTAGTCAGCAAGTTTTAGTTAGAGTTTTCTGGAAGTTGGTCCCTTGCGTCTCTGCGAAAATCTCTACGCTGTCTACAAAGAATACCGGTCACAGCTAAGGTAAGAGACAGCGTACTTTGGTCTTGACACCATGGAAGTAAAATTAATAAGAGAGCTCCCAATTACATCATCCTAAGGGACAACTTATTGTGAGAGTTATTGCCATAAGGTCAGATGTATCATTAAGAGGTATATTAAATCAGCTTTACCTTGAATAGACAAGAATACATACTTAAAGATTTATTCTATGATTAAAAATGCATTTGAGGAAAGTGCTCACGCTCTTGCAAATAAATTCAGAGTCCAGGAATTGCAGCCGTAGCATAGCTGGATGACACCTTCTGAAACCCAATCGTCTCAGCACAGGGATTAACCATAGTTTCCGGTGTGGGATATAATATTTGCAGAACAAAATAGTGTGCATTGTCGATTGTTCTGCAGTTTCATCACATGGACATGGCGGCAAACATTCGTCCCAAGTGTTTTTATGGGGGAAGGCTACTATTCTATGGAAAATATTTAGCCTCAATCTGGTCAATAGGAATCGCTCGAACTGTGATTGGACATACGTCAGGTATGGTTCCATCTCCAGGGTCGTCATCACTGCCATGGAATGATGAACCAAGGGTTTCCGTGACTCTGTACATATACGCAGTTCATCCACGTGGGACAATGCCTTTGTTTTTAGTTCCTTCTTGGGCATTTCTGAAATAAGGTCTAGCGTCGAGTAATATTTGCTAAGTCCTAGATCAGATAGGAGGTGTTTTATATACAACAGCCACTCAATTTTCCCCACGTGATCCATTGACATACAGTCTGCCACCAGTTGCTTTGTGAAGGTGTTTTTTGTGGAGGTCCAAATGCGACGCCACAGTAGGAGTGGCTCGATTTTTGGGAGGTCCTTGATATGGGGGATCCCCAGTTCAGTGTGACTTGCGAAGGTGGACACTCGTTTGGGGACTGCCAAAAGAAATCTCAAAAAGGTGTTTTCTGCCACCTGGAGGGAGTTGGTATTTTTGTGCCCCCAAATGCCAGCTCCGTAGAGTGCTGTCGAAAGGCATTTTGCTTTATAAATTCGAAGGAGTTCTACAGGTGGCCTTTTGCCCAGCTTCTGTGCAAATTTTATTAAGGCCGCGTTTGCCCTCAGGAGCTGATGTTTTCGGGCCTCTATCGCTGGTTTCCAGTTTAGCTTCGAGTCCATCATTACACCAAGATATGGGTACTGCTCTGTTGATTCTAGCCTTTCCTTGTCCAAATAGATGTTCTTCCCCCTTTTTTTGCCCTGCCCCACCACCATAACAAATGGTTTTTTTTGTTGATACGAAGGTCCAGTTTACCCATGAAGCTTGCATAGCGTTCTGTGGCTTTTTGTAGTTCCCGTGGTGTACGCGCAAGTATCACCGCGTCATCTGCGTATAAGAGTGCTGGTATCAGGCGTTCTCTAACTCGGGGAAGGTCCTGGGCCCCCTCTAACATCTCTATCTTGAGTCCGTTTGTATATAATGAAAAGAGAAAGGGGGCCAGGACACAGCCCTGCCTGACACCGTGCTCAACTCCAAATTAATTCGAGAGTTCTCCCCTGGCTCCAAAACGTACCCTTGCAGAGGCATTTGCATATGATTCACCGAGGAAAGTTACAAGGGCCGGTTCTACACCCATTTTGGCGAGGATTGTCCATAGTTTCGAATGAGAGACACAATCGAAGGCCGACCTAGACCATATATAATCTACCCCGCTTTGCTGAGGCAAATTTCCCTATAATTAAGGACAAATTTAAGGACAAATTTAAGGCCTGCTCGATTGTCCCAAAGCTGAAAGTAGTAGAATGAACAGACGAGATGAGGAATAAATTAATACTGCTGATAATGATAAAAGAAACAGACGAGATGAAGAGCAAGCTAGTACGGCTGAAAATCTAAGATCAACCATTGAACTGACCGAAAAGATTCAGGAGCTTACTAAAAATATGGAAGCTGTCACAGTCCCAGTAACAATCGGAACTGTAATTCCAGTGTTCGAAAATCTGAAAATAAAAGAGCCTAGTTTAACAATCCCGTTACAGCAGAGTTCTCAAAGAGTAAAAGAGAATATTTATCCACATTTGTCAGAAATCAGACAGACAAGTAATATGACTCCGCCTGAGTTAACCTATAATCAGGGTATGCCTTTCGGATATGCAATGGGAGCAGAATCAGGTTCAGTGACTCCCGAAAGAAATTTAGATAGGATAGATACAATCCAGACCCCAATTGGTGCGTAAAATTTAAAGAAAGTGAACCTAAAGTGTTAGATGTGGCTAGATTAAAAGTTGACATGGAAGAGCTGATCATTGGTACAATTGGGACAGACAAACTAAAATCTTACCAGGATGATGAGTTAATGTTTATATGTAAAAGCATTACGTGGAGAACCAAATCTCTGCATGATCAATTGGAAGCTTGTGCGAGTGAAATGGATGTGGATTTTACAAAGTTTAAATCATTGCAAAAATCGTATAGAGTAGATTTTACCGAGAAAGACATTGAGAACATGAACAGAGCTGGAAGGATAACTCAGATAAAATACTTAATTTTGCTGTTGAGAAAATAGGGAGATGTGAATAAATGGAGGGTGAAATGGTCAAAGAAAAGGGAAGAGAACAGCGATAAATCTACTTTGGCATTTCCAGTTAGTGAAAAAGAGACAGTAGTTCAGGAGTTTCCTATGAGAGAAATACCTGGAGGAGGATATGTGCATGTTCCATGGAGCAGACAGGACATATTGTCATTTACAAATGATTTTCCCAGATTGAGAGAGAAACCAGTAGAATGGTATCGGCAGGTAGAAAGATTTGTAAAAGTGTCAAAAGTTTTATGGATTGATTTGGATGGATTGTTCGACATAGTTGTGCCAGCAGATTTATGGACAGAATGCAAAATAGCTGTAGAATGGCCGAGGGAAGAGTACCCACAAGATAAGGTGACAGGTGCTCCATCTGCTGATGTGATCCGAAAGTACGAACAAGTGATAGTATGGCTGAAAAATAAGATACCTCCAAAAGAAACTGATTGTGTAAAGATAGACAGGACCACTCAAGAGCCGAAAGAATCTGTACACTCATTTTATGAGAGATTGCTGTTAGTCTTTAAGCAGTATAGCGGTTATGAGGAACTAAATGAAAAGGATATGAGCCACTTTGGATGTAGATTTGTGTATGGCTTGAGACCAGAAATTTCAGACATGATCAGAAACAGCATGATAGGATGGTAGTCGAGCTCAGTTGACAAAGTATTGAGACAGGATAAATATTGCAGTGAAGAGATTGATGCGAAGCAGAAAAAGCTGAAAGAGAAAGCCATGTGGGCACAAGTGAAAGTAGCGGAGCAACAAGTGGCGCAAATGGAGAGTAAGAATGCAGGGAATCAAGGAAATTTTAAGGGTAAACAAAAATTGGTAGGGAACATTGAAGATCTCAAAAAGAAGTATCTGTGTCATAATTGCGGTAGGATGGGACACTGGAAGAACGAGTGTAAGTATCCTTTTTCTGAGTGCTGCTGTGCTGGTTGTTAGAGCGCTCACTGCTTTATAAGAAAGAAACGCTCCTGAAGGAATTCCAGCGTTGTTACTCTGCAAGCGCTACCTGGCAGCGCCTGGTGACTTACAGCTCGCGTTTCCCGCTCCGCGGGAAACACTCGTTGGGTGAGGCTGTCGGCGGCAGGAGAGCGAGGAAAACATCATTGCCCACAAGGCAGCGGGGCCAGGTACAACTCGCCGCCACGCCCCCCTCACCTGCCTTCATTAACACTGAGAGATCACCGAGGAGCGGAGAACCTTTTTCTGAGTGCTGCTGTGCTGGTTGTTAGAGCGCTCACTGCTTTATAAGAAAGAAACGCTCCTGAAGGAATTCCAGCGTTGTTACTCTGCAAGCGCTACCTGGCAGCGCCTGGTGACTTACAGCTCGCGTTTCCCGCTCCGCGGGAAACACTCGTTGGGTGAGGCTGTCGGCGGCAGGAGAGCGAGGAAAACATCATTGCCCACAAGGCAGCGGGGCCAGGTACAACTCGCCGCCACGCCCCCCTCACCTGCCTTCATTAACACTGAAAGAACGCGCATCGCGGGACGCGCGCGGGTGACGCCGGGCTAAGACCGGGCAAAGGGCGGGCCCTCTGTGGCTGAGGTAGGCTGGGCTGGGCCTGGTTATTTTCACTGCTATCATTGCATCTGCTCTTGCTAATGCGCCTGCCTGATTGAGGACGATCCATTTATAGACATTAATACACTTCTTCCTCTAATTCTATTGCCGGACAGCGATTGTTGCTTTCTCCAGGATTATACTTTTTATATTTTTATGAAATCTTAAACATTTCTTGTATTCATTCCTCTGGAGGTCGTCCACTTTGATTAACTTTATCTCGTGGAAAAATCGTACTGAAGATGTCTAAAATATTACGCTCAGGAAGGGTAGTGGGAGAAAAATCTGGCACAAAAACAGTCATTACCCGCACAAGAAATAAATCTGTGAACAATCCCCCGTTGAAGGGTCAATGCCAACTCTTTGAATTTTGGAACCTATCTTCCGCAAAAAAATCTAAATTTGCCGTTACAGAAGCTTCTGGTACCAAAGTCCAGGACATCCATATGCCAGGTATTACAGACCCTCGGCCTCCTCCTGCGCAGCCCGCGGGCTTACAATCAGTGGCTGCGGGGTCTCCCTCACCGGTTCTATCTGAAGGGAAGGTGGTGGCTGTAGATGAACCTGTGAATCTACCTCCTATGCCTCAAACTCCTCTGAATGATAGGCCGGGGGGCGACTTGTCTTCATTATCTATCGACCTGGAACTCTGTGGACGCTACGTAAGCACAGCTAAAGTGGAGACTCTGGATCAGTTTAAGCCCTCGGGGGGTGCTACCCCATCTGGGCTACTGTTGTATAGTAGCACCCCTTCGTTAAATGGTCAGGAAATGTCTGACTTGTTAAATGTTTCCAGGAGCCCTGATCTTAATCTTTCTGGTATCCGTCGCCCAGTGGAAGCTTGTGAAAAACCGATTTCAGAGTCTATGATCGCTCTGGAACAATTATTAGCCTCCATCTTATTTCTTTTGGGGAAATTTGTAGGCAGCTCGGACTGTATCTTGGAATCAGTCACCCAAATACTGAAGACACTGCTGCAGAAGTCGCCAGATATGAGGAGTGTTTCCCCCTCTAGGACTGAGTACAGCTTGCCTAAGGGGCAAATAAGAGAACCTATAGGGGAGTCAGATGTGAAGGTTGCAACAGCTGTTTTGGAATCACACATCGCTATGCCTTTAACTGCAGCCCCCAATTGTATTAAGAACTCAGTTCTGGAGATCGAGGAAGAAGACAAATCTACGCCCAGTCCCAAAGTGGTCCAGGAGTTATTTCCTATTTTCATGTCCGAGAACGGAAAAGATCCCCTGGACGATAAACAGGAGGTAAAGGTAAAAAATGGTAAACATAAAAACAATAAAGGGATTAAAAGGAAACCAATTCGAAAATACAGGAAGAAAAGGCAGCGTCGGATCATCTTCCAAAATACTTCAGTTGTAAGGGAGAACGATGAAATTGATGTGGATCCCTCCTCTACCTCATTAAAGGCGGATATTGAATTGTACTTATCCACCTCGACTTCTTTAAAGGGGGAAAGTGATCGCTGTCCACCAATGCCTCTGGAAGTTATGCCGCAAATGGGGGGCTCTCGTCCATGCTCTTCTTCACTGACTGCGACAGGAGCTCCAACCTTATATCCATCTGGGGCCCTTAACCCTTTGGCCCCTCCTTTCACCGTAGCTCTAGAGTCTGAAGACCGTTTCCTTCCTGACCGGCCTCAAAAAAACTCTAAGGCTCCTGTGGACGTGCTTGTGTTAGACTTTTTACCTTTATTTGATACTGACTTACTGTTAAAACGAGCTTGGCTCCTCAAACGTTTTAGTGAGATTGAAAGTCTTTACCATATTCAATCTAGGGACATTGAGTTGGTATCTCTGTTGGGTGGAGCCAGGGTACTGAGTATAAGGGTGAAATTCTATTCTCCAATCATAGTAAATTTGATATTAGAGCAAGCCGAGAACTTTCAACGTATAGGTATTGACATCCTCCCTATTTCTAACCCTGGCAGCACAAAGCCTTTGTTTGAAAAGATGTTTGGGGGTGATGAGCAAAACGGGGTAGCCTCTCCTCTTAGAGACCTGAAAATTTGGGTCTCTAGGGGAAAACGCTCAGTCTCGCACGTGAAGCCACTCCCGCTAACTCAGAATTCCTCTCTTACAGAGGATAATAACCGGTGGAATTGGCTCCATAGTGCCCTATCTACAAAAACAAAGGATAATCCCAAATTGTTCCATCATCTTTAACACCTCATTAAAAATTATTTCCTGGAACGCGGCCGGGATCCACAGTAGCCCAGAGAAATTTGCTTTCTTATTTTCTCTGGGTGCTAATGTAATGTGTATTCAGGAAACATGGTGCATTAATATGTTAGCGCTATCAAAGGATTTTTATGTCCTGGAAGTGCCTGCCGCTCCTTCCAAGAAAGGTCATGCCAGAGGGGGGATCGCTTGCTTACTGTCAAATAAATTGCAATGGAGATTCTCCCACTATATCGATCCAAGTAAACTTTTCCACGCTATAACCATTGAAAATCTGTTCCATAATGGTATAAAGTTACCGATCGTAATTCTTAACGTGTATATACCCCCAGAAGAGTGTTTTAACGTTAGACTGCAGCAGGTTTTCCGATATATTGAACAGATTAAAAACGTCCCATCCCCTCCGGAAATCTTGCTTGTAGGAGACTTGAATTGCAAAATCTCCAATGCCAGTTTGAAACTCTTCAGGAATAAAGATAAAGAAGAGGTGCATTTTGTCCCCCAAACGCTCTTCCCTGATAAGCTAGTGACAAACAAAAGAGGGAAGATTTTGCTAAAAGAATTAGCGGCCGTTGACGGTCTCATTTTAAACGGAAGATTTCCGTCTGACGTGCCTGCTAAATTTACTCATAAATCTCCTTTTGGGTCTTCTATCTTGGACTATGCAATTGCAGATTACGGTTTGTTTTCGTACATTGAGGACCTTAAGATCATACCCACATCCCTTAGCGATCATAGTATATTGTTCTTAACTATGTCTTTAAATCCTATGACCACTGCGTCTTGGTCGCTTAATGGCAGCGACGCTACCTTCCATGCTTCCTCTGGAAGGTGCTTTTGGAATCCTTCCGCTGTTAATGGGGTACAGGACTTTCTGTCTGACACCTTAATGGTAATAAATGAGTGGCATGGGAACGAATTAGTTTATTTTGAAGAATTTATGCGAAATATTATACTTTACGCAAAAAAAACTGTACCCCCTAGAAAAGGGGAAGTGGTCCCTAGTATATTGCGCACCTTGAATAGGGAAATAAATAAACTAGTCCGTGAACAATATTTAGATAGAGTCTTGGAACGTGGAAAAGAAATTGCAAGGTTAAGAAGAAAGAGATCTAGACTTAAGCTAAAAATTAAAAAGGAAAGGGAGGACAATGTTTGGATTAATCTGAGGGAATCCGTTGCCCATGGTAGAATCAGAGATTTTTGGGCAATAATCGGGAAGGGGTGTGGTACGAGACGAAGTCCCTCCCCCATCCCTATAGCGGAAGAGGTATGGATCTCTTATATCCGGGATCTCTATGCAGGGAACGGGATTTCAGGTGACGATATTCCCATAAATGCTGCACCTGAAGGTCTTGTTAATTACCCCTCAGAAAAAGAAATTGAGATGGCCATAAAAAATATGCGTCCCTATGGGGCAATGGGCCCGGATGAACTCCCCGTGACGGTCCTTAAACAAGACCCTTTAAGGTGGAGTAAAATCCTGTATCCTCTGTTTAGAGCCTGTTTTTTGTCCAAAACTGTACCTGCATCCTGGAGGGGAAGTATCTTGGTCCCCATTTTTAAGAAGGGCACAAGGGATAGCCCCAGCAATTACCGCTTGATTGCTCTCCTCGACTCCATCGGAAAGGTCTTTGCGAAATGTATTCTTAGCTCCCTTTCCGATTGGGTCGAGGAGGGCAACATCTTGCCGTTTGAACAGACCGGCTTCCTTAGGGACCACGGTACGCTAGACAATCTCACCGCTCTCCATGTCGTCACAGATAAATATGTCCAGGTGAGAGGAGGGGTAGTGTATGCCGCCTTTATTGATTTCTCCACGGCGTTCGACAAAGTAGATCGTGGAACGCTGTGGAGAAAATTGGCGACACTTGGTGTCCCTACCCTTTTGTTGGAACTGGTTCGGTCTCTTCATACAGAGACCTGGTGTAGGGTCTTGCTGGGGGGCGAAAGGGGGCTATCTGCACAAATTCCATCTCTGAATGGCCTTAAACAAGGCTGTTTATTGGCTCCCCTTTTGTTCTCCTTATACACGGCAGACCTACCTGCTGCCTTGTCTGCCAGTGAGGGTATTGCCCCGGTGGTGGGGGGGACCCCAATATCCTGCCTGATGTATGCTGATGATGTCCTTATTCTCGACTTGACCCCCAAAGGTCTTGCAAATCGGCTACATGCTCTTCACGCTTTTGCTGTAGGCCATTGTATGAAGATCAACATTACCAAAAGTAAAGTGATGTGCATAGCCGGTAAGAAGAAGTGCCGCTCTGTAAATTATGGATGGGCTATTGGGGGCCAAAGATTGGAGGTCGTAAATTCCTATACATTTCTGGGAAAAATAATCACGGCTAGCTTGAGTGAGAGGCCCCATATAGAGCATTGTTCACGCAAGGCTCTTGCCCATGGCAATGGTTTAAACTCTCTATACCAGGCAACGGGAAAAAGGCACTTTTCAAGTCTATTGGAAGTTTTTAGATCAAAAATTCCCGCAACAATTTTGTACGGTATAGAACTCATAGAGGTGAAAAACTGGGACTTTTGCCACAAGCTTGAGGGGAAACTCTTAAGATCTCTATCTTCCCTAAATTCTGCGTGTTCTCTGGCCGCTTGCAGGCTTGACTTTGGACTCAGGAGCAGCTGGGTACAGGGACTATGTGCCATAATAAGATGGGTGGCCTGTTTGGCTAGAGCGGGAGTAGGGACTATGCGAGCTCTCCTCAGAAGTGAACTATTGGGTAATTTTAAAGAGTTTTCTAAACTTGTAAGTAACTTTAGAAGGGCTGTAACCCTTCTTAAGTTAGATGAAAGCGTTTTGTTTTCGTACTCTCCCTTACAGTTAAAACTTGTCTTAAAGGAGGCCTCGTGGGATCTTTGTTTTCACTCTGATAAAAAGTTAGTTTGTGAAAAAAGGAATGTGGAACCTCTCCTTAATTCCTATGTGTTGAAGTGGCCACAACCCTATGTCATATGGAACCTACCGCATGGTATTCGTAGATTTTGGTTTCTGTTACGTTATGATTTAATTCCCCTAAATCTACTGTTATCCAAATGGTATGGCTCCTCTGCTTTGTGCAATTTATGTAAATTGAGCACCCAGGACTGTATGCACGTTTTACTGATTTGCCCTATGCTCCGTAAATTACGCATTCGATGGTTAAAAGTTATCTGTCTTCGCCTTGGCATTGTCACTTTAAATGGCTTTCTTCATGCACTTTATTGCCCTCCTAACGAAATGTTCTGTTTCCATATTTTTAACTTTTTTAAAGGTTTTTTAGCTATTTATTAATATGTACCTGGAGATGTTTTGTCTGTCCGACCTCTTGTTGATTACTTTCCGCTTGTCTATTTTGGACTCAATCGTGCTCCTTTAATGTCTTGATTTGCTCTGTATTTGTCCTGTTGTTTTATACTGTATATTTTATGTGGCCCTCTTTTGAGAGCCAAAACATAATAAATAAATAAATAAAAAATAAATAAGTATCCACCAAAGGTTATTTCCGAAAATGCTCCATTGAATCCGCAGGTGCAGACTGAGGTAATTCAGCAGCAGCCGCAGCAGCAACAGGTAGTTACTCAGCACAGTCAGGTGCCACAACTGCCACTCCCATACTGTGTAAATCAGCAGAAATACAGTGCAGAGACAGGATTCTGCGGAGGTGAACCGGTAAATAGAGCGCCTAGAGTGAGTGCGAGTTCGCAGTTTTCGTTGCAAGAGGAAGTTGGGAGTGAGACGGACGAAGGTTTCTGACGGTTCCTGAGAGAGGAGGAAGAGTGTGTACTTGGAGCCACTCTTGAAGTAGATTAGTCTGGTCCATTTGTCAGCGGAAAAGTAAATGATGTAGAAATAACTTTCCTAGTGGAAACTGGTGCTACCCGTTCTACTGTTAGATCAGTGGAAATTCAAAATATTCCTCTCTCTGGTGATCATATCCAGGTTGTAGGTGTAGCAAATAGGCAGATTAAAACCTCCTTGACACAGCCAGTTGAAGTAGAAATTGGAAATTTCAAAGATATGCATCGGTTTGTAGTGTGTGACAGTACCCCTGTGAATCTGTTAGGTAGGGATATTTTGTGCAAGATGAATTGTGCCATATACTGTTCACCAGATGGCATAGAGCTGCAGACCCCAGATGAAGATAGCTTGTATAAAATGACGATGCTCATGACTGAGGCAGAACAGAGCAAGCTGTGTCCTGTTTTTGACCGAGAAAAGATTACTGTTGAACTAAAAGAGGTAGTGAAAGAAGAAGTGTGGGATTTCACTGGAAAAGATATAGGATTGATGAAAGGTGTTGAGCCTGTAAAAGTTACTATAAAAGAAGGTGCAAAATACCCGAACATTCCCCAATACAAAATTACTGCAGAAATAATTGAAGGAATAACCCCTCTGATTGATAAAATGATTAAACAAGGCATTCTGAAAGAAATAGGCAGTAGTCCTTGTAATTCACCAATCGTGGGATTGAAAAAGCCTAATGGAACATTTAGAATTGTGCAAGACCTTAGAAAGGTTAATAAAATTGTTGTCCCATATTGCCCGATTGTTCCGAATCCAGCAGTATTTCTGTACCAGATTCCCCACAATGCAGAATGGTATATTGTGATTGATCTGTGTAATGCATTCTTTACTGTTCCATTGCACCCAGAAAGCCAATCAATTTTCGCGTTCCGATTCCAGAATCGTATTTTAGCATGGTGTAGAATTCCACAAGAGTACACTGAGAGTCCATCGATTTCTAATCAGCTGCTAAAGAAATCATTAGAAAGTTTGAACATGCCTGGAGAGTCTGTGTTGGTACAATACATTGATGATCTTTTGGTTGCACCGAAAACAAAGGATGCATGTGTAACTGACACCGTAGCATTGCTGAATCATTTGGCAGAAGAGGGACATAAAGTGCCTCCGTCAAAATTGCAGTTTTGTCAGAAAGAAGTATAATATTTAGGTCACAAGATTGCAAAAGGAATCAGACAAGTCACAATAGAAAGAATCAAAATGATACATGGAATGTAACCACCTAAAACTCAAAGACAGGTGAGAATGTTCTTGGGAATGGTAGTTTACTGTAGACAGTGGATTAGTGAATTTTCATTGATCGCAAAACCCTTACAGAGACTGACAAAAGCCGATATCAGAGACCCCATAGTCTTGACCAAAACCGAAATGGAAGCATTTGAACAGCTGAAAACAAAACTGTGTGAAGCACCGGCATAGGGATGCCCGATTATTAGAAGGAGTTTGACCTCTGCAGTGAGCGAGCAGGATGTACATTGTCAGTGTTGATTCAGAGACATGGAAAACTGAAAAAAACAATTGTGTATTTCTCAGCTGTTTTGGACCCTGTTGCAAAAGCATTGCCAGGTTGTCTGAAAGCAGTAGCAGCTACTAGTGTAAGCTTGGAGCAAAGTGAAGGAATAGTGATGGGATTTCCTTTGAGGGTGTATGTACCTCATTCTGTGGAGATTCTCCTCACTAGAGACAAAACGCAGTATATGACCAATAGCAGAATTACCCGATATGAGAAAATTATTTTGGGAGCTGAAAATGTGACAATTACCAGATGTGTAAATGTTAATCCTTCCACATTACTACCTGACACCATTGAAGCAGAAGTGAAAGGTGAGCTTGATCACAAATGTTTGGATGTTCTTGAATACTGCACCAAACCCAGACCAGATATCAGAGATGAACCTTTGCCTGAATCAGATTTTGTGATGTTTGTGGATGGATCATGCCTGAGAACGGAGAATGATATTTGAAGTGCTGCGTATGCCGTTTGTACTGTGGCAGAAGTGTTGGAAGCATCTTGTCTGAAAGGAATTCGTTCTGATCAAGTAGCGGAGCTGATTGCTTTGATACAAGCATGTGAATTGGGAAAAGAGGTGAAGGTAACCATAGTGACTGATAGTCAATATGGCTACGGAGTTGTTCATGAATATGGACCGCTTTGGTCCCAAAGAGGTTATTTGACTTCTGCAGGAACACCTATCCGGAATGCTGAATTTGTGAAAATGTTAATAGATGCAATTCATTTGCCTGAGAAAATAGCTGTTGTAAAATGTTCAGCTCATAAAAGAGGTGAGGATTACATTACATGTGGAACAATTATGTGGATGCAATTGCAAAGCATTGTGCAAAGAATCAAATTTCAATCAGTCGAGAAAAGCGTAAAGAATATGTTCCGAGTCCTTTAATGCTAACCTCTGTAGTTGAGACTTGGCAGGAAGTGAAACAGATGCAGGAAGAGGCAGAAGCAGAAGAACAAGATGTTTGGCTAAAAGCAGGATGCAGACAGAGAGAGGAAGATGAAATGTGGGTTTACAAAGATGAAAGACCAGTAATGCCCGATAGCATGATCTCAGACATGGCCCGAATGTACTATGGTCAGGCCCACATTGGTAGAGATGCCATGATTCATCTCTTTAGACAGACTTGGTACAATACCAAGTTCAGTATGATTGCTGAAAGCTTGTGCCAAAGGTGTTTGGTATGTCAGCAATTGAATCCAAACAGGAGAACTGTTGTAAGTTTGGGAACCATAGGACGGGAGGGTGGTCCATTTACAAGGGTTCAGATGGATTTTGTGGAGTTCCCACCCATGTAATAGGCTTAGGTATATTCTTGTAATAATCTGTTTGTTCTCCCGATGGGTGGAAGCTTTCCCCGCAAGGAGGAATGATGGGTTGACTGTTGCCAAACTGCTTTTACGTGAGATAATACCGCGTTTCGGTTTCCCAGTGACGATCGTGGACCTCATTTGCAAAATGAGCTTATGCAAATGATTTGTGAAGCTCTGAACATTCGCCAGAAGCTACATTGTGCTTACAGACCTGAGGCTTCAGAGGTAGTTGAACAGGTGAATGGAACAATTAAGAACAGAATTGCAAAAATGTGTTTGGCAACAGGACTCAAGTGGCCAGATGCCTTACCGCTTGTTTTGATGACATTGAGAAGCATTCCTGATAGGAATACTGGACTAAGTCCGCACAAGATTTTGATGGGTAGGGTGATGAGGCAGGCCTATGTACCTGTTGATAAGTTGTTGACAATTAATAATGACATCATACTGGATTACGGCAAAAATCTGTCTGATCTAGTAACTTCTGTGCTCCACCAGGTGGTAACTGAGTCAAATTCCAAAGAGAAAAATCCAGCTCATGATCTAGTCCCTGGAGACTGGGTTCGAGTGAAAGTACATCGCAGAAGAAACTGCCTTGTGCCTGGGTGGCAGAAACCACACCAGGTTATTTTGGTCAGTACCACTGCAGTTAAGTGTGCTGGACTGAAGAGGTGGGTGCATGCGAGCCACACCATTCGTGTACCTGCACCTGAATACCCATACGATGGTGAAAGTACAACTGACTCTGTTTCTGAAGCTGAACCAGAAAGAACTCCAGATACTTAAGATCGACAGGAACGTCGACATCTGGAAGTATCAGAAGCCAGTTCTGCGTCTAAAGGTGAAGGTGAAAGGGAGGTTGTGGAGATACCGGATTCTGAAGATCAATCTGAAGATCGAGCATTGGTAAAGACTGACACCAGTAAAAACGCAAAAGAAAGTGAAGACAAAGTTGTTGAAGAGGAGAAAACTGAAGAGCAGTCTGAGAACTCTGAAAGCAGGAACGGAAATCCTGAGACTGGGGAAGAGGAAGTAACTTACGATAAGGATGAGATTCCAAGTACCAGTTATGAAGGTGTTCC
Source organism: Lissotriton vulgaris (assembly GCF_964263255.1). Taxonomy (NCBI): domain Eukaryota; kingdom Metazoa; phylum Chordata; class Amphibia; order Caudata; family Salamandridae; genus Lissotriton; species Lissotriton vulgaris. The sequence goes on along the minus strand of NC_141693.1, from coordinate 554,015,518 downwards.
TACAGAGTAACTGATAAGAAAGCCGAACTTGATGAAGGAAAAGACATTGTTAAAATTATAATCAATGACACAGTTGAAGACACTGAAAGCGAGTCTGATGACAGTGCAGATGAAACTGCATTAAGAAAGAGTTCAAGGAAAAGAGGTTGGAGAGTGGAGAATAACATAGTAGAGCCAAAGACTAAGAAAGTTTGTAAAGGAGATAATTGGCCTAGATAAACTGATGGACTGAGATTCAAACTAGTGAACAAAGCAAAAGAGCCAGAAGCGCAAGTGAGGATGATTGGGAAAAGTGAGTAAAGAAGTCAACTTAGGGAAAAGTGATAGGTGCTCAAAGTATATGATATAAAGTAAAAAGCCTGAAGTCCTGTGAGACGGATATTGTAAATATAGGAGAGGTTGGAGTTGACATAAGCTCGAAGAAAACTTGTTAGAAAAACTAACCATAGTGTCATTTAGAATAGAAGTGACATAAGGTCGAAGAAATTCTTTTAGGGAATCGTCTGTTGTGTAACACATAGGTGACGCTAGGTCGAAGAAATTGTGTTAGAGAAAATGGCTACTAGTAATCACAAGACAAAATGCTCTATTTTTAGAAAATGGTGTAGATGCTGCTCTATATGTGTGGGATTATTGATAATATTATGGGTGATTTTAGCTATTGTTATTCCTTTCCAAGACAGTTTAACAAAGTTGAAGCCAAATGTGAGTTTAAGTAAACAAAGTGAGAAAGTGGAAGTTCATGAGACCCATGTGTTTTAAACAGAGGTGCATCAGGATAAGTCTATCAGTGACTTTACGAAGAATACATTTTCTAAATTATTATTGGAGTATTTTAAAACTATGAATGTCGATGATTGTTATGTTTGTGTAAAGTTGCCTGCATCAGTGTCAGAAGGGGTGACTTATCACCACCTTCCTCTCACATATGGAGTGACTTGTAGTGTAATTGCAAGCTTGTTTTAATAGACTGGGAAATTGGAATATCACTATTCCAATGTGGATGACATCTTTGCTAAATTAAAAATTGATAGTGCATTGAACAAAAAGAAACCTGCAAAAGTGATGGGAGATTATTTCTTGGAAATAGATGAGCTGACACATGAGTATGCCTTTCGTCTAACAATTTGACATGTAAAATGAGAATTGAGGAGAGAACCTTCTTGAATATGGTTGAAGAAAGGAGGGTTGCTTACAAACGAAGTGAGAAAGTAAAACATGCAAAATCTAAATACTAGTCATTTAATGATGAGAATCTTGATGATAGAAATGTGTATGTGGCTATAAACATAGATACTCCAATGTCAGGGAAATTTTGTATTAGGAGAGACAATACTATGTCTGACAATTATTTTGTGGGTGCGAGTCAATGTAAAGACACCTATAGAATTATAGGGGGTTGGGGATTTAAAGGAGTAGATGATCCAGTTTTTCCGGGTATCTATTTCATCTGTGGGAACAGAGCTTACTATAGGTTACCTGACCATTGGTATGGAACCTTTTACGTGGACTTGGTCTTTCCTAAACTTTTTCATGTAGATAGAGGTACTAATGGAAAGCATGAGATAGGCAAAACCTTAAGTCGTAAAAGGTGAGAGAGTGTGATGGAAATAATAGGTGATGTCTTCGGAGCACTGATACCAGCAGTAGGAATTTCATTTAATGCAAATAGATTCCGAAAATTGTCCACAATAGTTGATTGTTAACAGACACTGCAGGAGGTTTCCTGATGGTTGATACTGAAATGTTTGCCATGAGAGCTATGGTAATGCAAAATCGACTTGCTCTTGATATAAGTTTAGCAAAAGAGGGAGGAGTCTGTGGAATTTTGAAAGTGCAACATTGTTGTACTTATATTCCAGATACAAGCCAAAATATTAAGAAGTATATTACGAATATTACAGATTTACATAGAGAAATTGAACTACTGGAGGCTGAAGGTGTTCTCGAAAAGTTGGGTAGAGGTTTTTCAGCAGTTAAGCATTGGTTCCAAGAAATAGGTAGTTCAATTATAAGTAAGATACTAATTCCAATAACAATTTTAGTGATAGTGCTTTTCTTGATAAGGTTGTGCTGTATATACAAAGGTAGAAGAGATTTTAGAAAGCCAATAAAGAAGACAATTCAAGAACGAAATGCAAGGGAAAGAGAAAAGAATGAAATAGAAATGGCAGACATTCGAGAAAAGATTTTCAAAGAAACAAAGGAGAAAGATACTAGAGTGTAGATTGTACTAATATGAAGAATTCGAACAATGTTCTGCTAAATTTTATAGCATTTTGAGAGATGTTTGGTGATAGAATCACCAGATGAGGGAATTGATGGAGCAAGGGGGCAAAGCAAAATTTTGTGTACCAGTCGTGAAGTCAATGTTTCTTAACGTTAACATTTACTAATGGTGTGTCGTGATTAAATAATCAATGATAGTATAAGATGCACACATATGCACATGTGGAAATACAAATTTTGCCTGCATGAAGCAACATAATTAACTAATTTGTACTGGTTTTGTAATGTGAACCAATGCATAGCATAAATATAAATAAACGCAGTATGAATGTGCATATTGTACACTTTTTTGTGCTAGAAAGTCGTCGGATATGTAAGTATAAAGCACATTTATGTGGGTTATCTGCTAGGTAATAACTAAAGGGGAAACATTAATAAGGTGGGAGGTAAAAAGAAGCTAGATTCATCAAAGTCCCGATTTGCGAGTCCTTAATAGCGATTTTTAAGGAATCGCTATTAAGGACTTGCAAATCGGGATTCATGTAGAAATCACAAAATAAATTGCGATTCCTACAGCCTCCCTATTTGCGAGTAGCAAATTGCTAATCGCAAATAAGGAATAACTCCCCATTCATTCCTATGGGCCTAAAGACCCATAGGAATGAATGGGGAGTCAATCCTTATTTGCGATTATCAGTTTGCTAATCGCAAATAAGGATGCGATTTCAAGGGTGCCAGGGGTGGCCAAAGGACACCCTGTAGCACCCCTGAAATGTGAATTTACACTGATGTTGTGCACACACATGTACAAAGGACATGTGTGTGTGTAACATGCAACTTAGAAAAATGCATTTAAATGCATTTTTCTAAGTTTTCGCTATTTACCACGAGGTTTGACTTCGTGGTAAATAGCGCTCCTAAATTGCGAATTTGCAATTTTTAAATGTTTCTTGAATAGCATTTAAGGAATCTCTAATAGAGATTCCTTAAATGCTAATCCTCGCAAATTTGCAAATTCTTTATTAGCGATTTTTGCATTTGAGATGATGAATCCCAAATGCAAAAATTGCACTCGCAAAGGGCCAGATTCTCAGAATCTGGCCTTTTGCGAGCACATTTCGATTGATGAATCTGGCTGTTAGTTCTATATTTACCATGAATTTGTGTTTGTTTCTACGATAGTTCCATAGAGGCCTCTGAGGCCTAGTGAAAACATGGCTGCTCTGGTAAACTGCGAATGAGTGCTGGACTGCGCATGTACGCCCAAAGCCTACAAGTGAGAGTGAGCTGCCTGAGCTCGGATGGGAAATTCAAGGCCGCTGTACCCTGGAAGTCCGGATGGTTGCCAAACATGGACACTCGAGTGTTCCGAACGTGAGAAACTATGGCATAGTTGCCAGTCGAGGATGTGCCTAGGCCAAAGACTTTCCTAAACAATGTGCTTTTTAATAATTTGCTGATTCACCGTGAACCCGATGCTGTAATGGTGAGGAGATGCTCACCCACCCCAAATGTGTCCAATCAAAACCCGAGTTGGTGATGCTAGATACTTTTTAGATAATTAAGTTAGAGAATTAGTGTATAAAAAACCCTGATTTTGCTTCGAAGTATTGCTCCTTCCGATTTTATCTCGAAGTGCTGTCGGATTGCAGATCGATTCCTGGATGTAGGACTCGGAAATATTTCTTGTTTTCTTTGCAGGACTGAAGGATAAGATGAGGGTGTTAGTTAGGGATTTTAGGAGAGAATGAATTTGGGACTATCTGTTCTTTGCTAAACTTCCCATTGAACTTTGAAATAAATGTCTATTTTCCGAGCTTTAAAATAAAATGATCATTTTGAAATAAAGTTTCTTAAGATTTTTGAATAAAGAATCAATAAATACCTAATTGTCAGACATGCTAAAGTTTTCTTTAATAAAAATTAGATAAATGGAAAATTAAAGCTGGTCTTGTATTTTCCTACGCCTATTTTTCTTACTAGCAGATCCATTACCACTACGGTGGTGTGTCTGAATAAAGTTGACATTTGTTGAGAAACCATGGTAAAATCGTTTTAAAACTGCAGGTGTAAATAATAAATAGTCAAAATAGGTTTAGACACTCCACCAATGTTGCAGCATTATTTCTTTGTGTTTCACCAATCCCTGAAGTAGAGTTAAAGTGATTAGAGAAAAGTGTGCAGTGTTATGGGCCCCACTGGTGAATGAATGTGTGACTGGATATTTCACGGAAATGGTGATGCTGGTTTGGAAATTATTTCTCGAGTAACGCTGCAACATGACAAGTATGCAGTGTTGTGTGCCTGACTTGCACAGTTAGCCCAACACCTGTGGCACCTCTTTGTCAAGTGGCACATGTGCAAAGTGAGGGTTGTATACACTGTTGACATTGACAGGCGAGTGCTCTGTGCCAGGGTGTGTATGTGTGGTCTGCTGAGGGTTCTTAAGTGGAGTAGGATATGGGACAGCTTGTCACGTGCTGTCCCACACCCTGCATTTGCATGTGTTGTACAGTGTGTGCCATGATCAGTGAGTGTGTTGCACCCCTTATGCCATCTGTTGCCTTTCAGAGGCATGTAGTGCATTGGGGTTTGCTCACAGGCCGAATTCACATGGACAATGATGCAAGTCCTGTCAGCATCCTATGCCCTGTTCACATCATCGATGTAGTGCAAGTGTGTGTCTCTGGGACATGGAGCAGGTGTAGTGATGTTGTTTCACTTTGTCTTCCTGACAGGTAACTGCCTACGAGAAGGGGGAGATCTGGTTGGAGGTTGTCAGGTCTGCGAGAGGCCCTCGCAGGCGGATGAGCAACGTCAGAAAAAGGTGGCAGGACATCCGGTGCTGGACCCGGCGTATCGCCCGGGTCCAGCTGAAGCTGTCAACTCCATGCCGGCATGGTGGAAGCAGTCACCTCACCCCCAACATGCTCCGGGTCCTGGAAGTGGTATTTCCAGACCTCCATAGGCAGTTGCAGGAGAGACAGCAGCAAGGAGGGGGTAGGTACATGGCTGTTTGTAGTGTTGTGTGTCACCTGCTACTTGAGGTGCTCTGAAGCCTGGAAACACTCCCACAGTTGGGGTGTTTGGTCAGACAGGCTATTTGTGCATAGTAGTTTCAATTACCCATATTCAGCTGGTGCTCTTTTTCAATCCCTTCCCCTCCTCCACATGTGTCCCCTGGTCTATGGCCCACATGCATCAATCTCGGCTTTTGCGATTTCTAAATTGCGATAAATAGCGATTCGCAATTTAGAAATCGCAAAAGCCTATGCATGATTATTTTTTTAATTTTTATGCAATTCGGTAGAAATCGCTATTTTTACCGAATCGCATAAAAAATGCGATTTTCAAATTGCGAATTCGCAATTCCCATTCCTTCCTATGGGCCAAAAGGCCCATAGGAATGAATGGGAATTGCGAATTCGCAATTTGAAAATCGCAATTCCTCAATCCATTTCAAGGGTGGAGAGGGGGGTCTAAATGACCCCCCCATGCACCCCTGAAATGTATTTTTCGCATCATGTTGCACACACACATGTCGCAAGGACATGTGTGTCCGTAACATGAATGTTTTAAAAATGCTTTTCTGCATTATTTACACTTTTTGCAAATTTACCGAGTAGTTCAACTACTCGGTAAATTTGTCCCTCTAATTGCGAATTCGCAATTTAAAAAGTAATCATGCATTGCTTTTAAGAAATCGCAAATTTGCGATTTCTTAAAAGCAATCGCAATTTTAGAAATCGCAAAAATGTTGCGATTTCTAAAATTGCTTGATGCATCCAAAAAAGCATTTTTGGAATCGCAAACGGACGATTTTAAGGAATCGCACTGTTTGCGACTCCAAATATGCTTGATGCATGTGGGCCAATGTTTTTTCACATTTGCACATGTTCTTCTAGGGTGCAAGGTAATTAGACTGCACATTGATTAGCGCATCATGTGGGAGGGAGGTCTGTGACATGTGTTGGTACCTTGCCTGTGCCATGAGCTGTGCACTGTGTTTGGGCTTCATATTTGCTTGCACTGATGATGAGTCTCAACATATGAGTGTGAGGTTTCAACTGCACACCCTTGCAGCATGCATGACCCATGTTGCGTTCTCAGACATGATGTACATCATTTGCGAGATATGCATAGTGCCATGACGGTTAATCATGAGACAGTCAGCAATTTCTAGACCCACGGATCAGTGTGCCCACTACAGTCCCCTGCAACACCCTAGCCTCCTAATCATGTGTGTCATCCAACACTGTGCCCATTCTGTGTGGGTTCAGCATGGGTCTGCCTCAGTGGCATTGGTCCCTGGCATAGTTTGTATTTATCATGTCAGCTACATGTGCACACTGGCCATGGATACAAGTTTTGGCTTGTGTATACTCACACTGGCCAGTACCTGTGTGCCTATTCACAAGAATCTGTTGTTGGTTGTTTGTGACTAATATGTATTGCCAGCCCCAAGAGGTGACCTTGGTGTACATTTTAAAAAGTTGCTGCCTGTTTTTGTTACCCTGAATCTGAGTTTTCACTTCTTGAGCTGTATCAATCATATTGACTGAGTGATGGGGGTGTTGTGCAGGTCGGGTGTGATGGGCCTGCCTGTTTGGCCTTGGCAGTTGTGTGCTGTGGATGTAAATTGGGAGGTAGATTTTTCACCATGCACTTCCCCTGTGATGGTGGACAGTGCTTTCATTAGGGGCCTTACAGGCTATGTCGTTTGCTTCCAGAGATGATTGTGCCTCAATCATTTTTGCCACATATATGTAGTTTTGGTGCAAGGCTGTTTTGTGTTAGTGTGCACACTACTGTGTTGACAATTTGCATGTGGATAAGGGTGTGTCCACGATGCAGCAATGATTTTGTTCTTCACAATTGCAGGCACATTAGCTTAAGCATTGTCCTGATTTGGGACATGTGGGCCACTTCACGTGATAGCCAGTGGGTCTTATGTTCTAGCAACTGTATGATCAGGTGATAGATGCCCCTGTGAGGACTGACACATTTGAAGTTGTCTCACATTGATGAATGTACCTTGGCACTCCCAACACTTGTTGAGAGTTGCTTATGTTTTGAATATGTTCATATGACAAATTGTGTAGGTTACACTTATGTGTCTGCATTATAGTTGTCTCACATGTTAGTGCACACCAAACAACATTTGCTATGTTTTGGAATAAGCAGGCAGCTTTTGAAGGAGGCAAGTGTTAGTGATTAATGGTGTGCCTTGATCTCCATAGACATGTCCCCACAGTGGTCTTGAGTGCTTGAGGCTTTGGTGTCAATTGTACAGGCTAAAGTGTGTCGAGCCATTAAGAACTCCGTTGGACCATGAATATGGTATATGGTCCACGCCATTTGTTTCTAACAGTGTTCCATCTTAAAGTGTGCCAGCTGTTTCAATGAATGTGTCTATGTTTTTGGTGTGCATTTCCTTGTGAGAGATCTTTCATGCAGGCACATACGTGTTATCTTCACAAGATTGGCTAGTTTACACATTCAATACATGTTGAAGGTGTGAAGTATGGTGAGTCCCAAGATGCCAACAATTTGTGACATTATTTTTCACCAAAATGTACTTACAGGGCTCTGAGTGTGGTGTCACCTGGGGGAATGAGGTGTGTTAGTTTGCACTGAGGGGCAACACAACTGTTTATTTCTTTGTGAACTTGAGGTGGCATCACTTCATTGTATAGATTGGCTCTCCTGTAAACAAATAGAAGCTCCTCAGTGTGACTCTCATTCAAGTTGTGGCCTGGTCTGTTCGTTTGGATCCTTGTGTCCAAGTAGCATTGTGTCTCTACCAACTGGGCAGTACTAGTCTCAAATATGCAGCTGTTAATATGGCTGTTATTCATGAGGCATGCCATGATGTGCAGTGTGACCAATTGATTTTGTGCTCATGTGTCAGATGTGTACAGGTGTCTGATGCATTTTTGTTTCTTCTCCTTGCCCACAGCATCATCAACCAACACAGGAGGAGACATGAGCACCGACCAGGAGGCGGGACCCAGCCGGTGTGCCACCAGCGATGAGGAGTCGGAGGGAGCCAGTGGCATGGAGGGTGAGGGGAGTCAGGCGGCCGGACCTTTGGAAGACGACACTTCTTACCATGCTTACGGCTTGGCTTCTGACTCCCAGGAGGAGGGGGAATACACAGCAACACCATCTTCCATCACTGTGTCTGTCCCCGCCTCCTCCAGACCCATCTCCATCCTCCCAGTTGCTAGAGTCCCTTCTGTCCGTGCTGCCCCATGTCTCCTTAGTCCCCGGCACCGCAGCCCATGCCCCTGACTCCCTTGCTGCCCTCAGTGCCGAGTCTGTGGACCTACTCCGGCAGATTCATGTTGGTCAGACATCAATGCTGTCTGTCCTCCATGGCCACCCTACAATACTGCCACAGTTGTTGTCATTCATGGAGGGCATGTCAGCTACGATGTCCGACCAACATCAGATTCTATCGTCCATGGACTCCTCACTGACTGAAGCAGTTGCCCTCCTGCAGCGGTCCGTTCCCCCCCTCCTTCGGACCCATCCACACCCCCTCTCCCATACCTGTCCAGGGCACAAGATCACGCACACCAACAGACACAACCAGCACACCACCACGGAAGTGTAAGCGCAGATCTCCTGGCACGCACTCTTAGGGGGATGCAGGCACACCGTAGGGACTGGGGTCAGGCGGCAGGCACGCATTCACAGACAAAGTCCACAAGACTCACAGCCCTCTACCTCCACTCCCATTGGGTCCCCGGGTGCAGGTGGTGGTCTGACTGAACTGGCAGCAGTGTGCAGCGCTGAATTTATTTCCACCTTTGGCGCTGCACAAGCCACTGAGGAGGATTCCTCCCCCCTGCACCCACAACACCTACCCTTCCCTCTACTGTCCCTGGGGTGCCGGTCCCTGACCCAGATGATGCCCCCCACGGGTCAACAACCCTTTAGCTCCATCATGTGCAGGCAAGTTTGGGGTCCACAACCTCTCCAACGTCCCCCAACCAGACTTTAATGTGGATTGGCCATTGGCCTTGTTTGAGCCGGGACTCATTTTTTAAATCATTTTCCTTTGGAGCTGAATAAAGCATTTTATTTTTCATTCAGAACTATTGAATTTCAGGTACTTGCTTTAGGTGCTGTGTGCCTAGGAGTTGGTGTCATGGTAATGTTTTGGGATTGTGAAAGATGTCTATTTTATGATGGTGATGAGGTGGACCATGTTATCTATGTGCCATCACAATGTTGCAGCAATAACTCTTTGTTTGTGTGTGTTCAGTTTGCATACAGACATTGTCCTAAAGAGTGTCCCTTCCTCAGTGACACATGAGATCTTCACTACAGACAGTTGCACAATTGTTGTGCTGACGTGTGCAGATTTCCTATTTTGTTGAATGTTCCCTTCAACAATGGCCATGCCTGCTCACAGATGAGTACTGCTCATTAGTCTGTGCCGTCCATGCTATTCACTGTACTTGTGTTTTTAGTATGTAGAAATGCCTTCATGGACACATTCACCCTTTTTCCCACTATGCAGATATATATTCACAGCCTTACCCTTATGTTTGGATTTGTTATGCAGGGTATTTGTGCACATGACTCACAAGTTGGTGCTTTGTATCTAATGGGTTTCAACCCTATTCCTTCCATGAGAGAGTATACGTTGGTGGTATGACTACCACCTGGACATTCATATCAGGCCAGGGATGTACATGACAGTGTGTGTTCCCTTTTGCTCTATTTGTTTGGTGGGCTGTTACATGACTATACACTAATGTGTCATAATGGTAGGGTGTGTAGGTTGCCTGCAACCTCCATGGGTGGGTATGCATGTGGGATCTGACATCACACCCACATGTGGTGTATCACGCAGTGTGTAACAGAAATCCATCCTCCGTGTAGTGGGACACTGCTGTAAGTGATGTGTTGCTATGGCACTATCAGGGCTCTCACGGGTTAGGATCGTAAACATACCCCCATGTAGTTGTGGTATGGTGATGATAATCCCCCCTATGTCTGGGCACTACTAGGAGTCATATCCACCCACCCCCATTCTATTGGGCACTGCTGGGAGTCCTCTGCACCCACCCCTCCTATGTCTGGGCACTGCTGGGAGTCCTCTGCACCCAACCCTCTTATGTCTGGGCACTGCTGGGAGCCATATCCACCCACCCCTCATATGTGTGGGCACTGCTGGGAGTCATATACACCCACCCCTCTTATGTCTGGGCACTGCTGGGAGTCATATCCACCCACCCCTCATATGTCTGGGCACTGCTGGGAGTCCTCTGCACCCACCCCTCTTATGTCTGGGCACTGCTGGGAGTCATATACACACACCCCTCTTATGTCTGGGCACTGCTGGGAGTCCTCTGCACCCACCCCTCTTATGTCTGGTAACTGCTGGAAATCCTCTGCACCCACCCCTCTTATGTCTGGGCACTGCTGGGAGTCATATCCACCCACCCCTCATATGTCTGGGCACTGCTGGGAGTCCTCAGCACCCACCCCTCATATGTCTCGGCACTGCTGGGAGTCATATCCACCCACCCCCATTCTATTGGGCACTGCTGGAAGTCCTCTGCACCAACCCCTCTTATGTCTGGGCACTGCTGGGAGTCCTCTGCACCCACCCCTCTTATGCCTGTGCACTGGTGGGAGTCATATCCACCCACCCCTCATATGTCTGGGTACTGCTGGGAGTCCTCTGCACCCACCCCTCATATGTCTGGGTACTGCTGGGAGTCGTATCCACCCACCCCTCATATGTCTGGGCACTTCTGGGAGTCATATTCACCCACCCCTCATATGTCTGGGCACTGCTGGGAGTCATATCCACCCACCCCTCAAATGTCTGGGCACTGCTGGGAATCATATCCGCCCACCCCTCATATGTCTGGGCACTGCTGGGAGTCCTCAGCACCCACCCCTCATATGTCTGGGCACCATATCCACCCACCCCTCATATGTCTGGGTACTGCTGGGAGTCATATACACCCACCCCTCATATGTCTGGGCACAGCTGGGAGTCATATACACCCACCTCTCTTGTGTCTGGGCACTGCTGGGAGTCCTCTGCACCCACCACTCTTATGTCTGGGTACTGCTGGGAGTCATATACACCCACACCCCATATGTCTGGGCACTGCTGGGAGTCATATACACCCACCCCTCTTATGTCTGGGCACTGCTGGGAGTCATATCCACCCACGCCTCTTATGTCTGGTCACTGCTGGGAGTCATATACACCCACCCCTCTTATGTCTGGGCACTGCTGGGAGTCATATCCACCCACCCCTCATATGTCTGGGCACTGCTGGGAGTCATATCCACCCACCCCTCAGATGTCACGCACCATACCCCAACATTAATGGCGTGTGTGCGGCTCGTAGCACTATTGCAATGGTGATATACGCGAGCGTGTGATGCACCGTACCCCAACATTAATGGCGTGTGTGCGGCTTGTAGCACTATTGCAATGGTGCTATCCGCAAGTGTGTAAGACGCACTGTACAAGTACACTTCCGTTGTTGTGGTACGTATACTCCGTATACGCCGCCGTCGGTTTCTGTGCACCAGGTCGTAGGCGTACAGGATTGGGATGACACGGCCGATGGGGTTAATGGCGTGTCTGTTGCTTACCGGGGTCTGGGTCGTGCCGGACTCTGCTTTTACGGACGTTTTCAGCTCCCGTAGCAATAGGGGCGTACGGAGTGTCGTCGACACGGATCGTACTTGCTGGGCAGGAAACTGCTGCCTGTTTACTTACTGATGGCGTGTACTGCATGACCCGGATATGAATCGTATGTATTTTTTGGTCGTATGGTGTTTGGTATGAATCGTACGTAGATATGCTTTGGGTTAGGATCATACTTGATCGCACGTACAGGGACGTTGTAGGTGTACGAATCGTATGGGAAAACGCTCCGTACGGCGAATCGTAGGGGATTTTACCAAATCGGAATCCGCCCCTGTATGTTTACTGTAAGTTGAACTTACCAGATAGTTGTGGTATTAAGGAGGGCAGCCGTGCAGACTTGGAAGCCTGTTGTTAAAATAAACCTGCCTTCGATAGGGAGCCAGGTTAGACGGCATAAACTTGGTCATATAGATGAACACTGAAAACCCCCATTACATCAGTATTAAGATAAACATGTTGAATTAGCGAATGCTATCAGTTTTAGGCATTAGGCAATACAGTAGATTTTACAGGTATTGTAGATGTATTGGCATTTTTTATATAGCGCACTACTTACCCGTAGGGTCCCAAGGCGCTTCGACCACTGCGAAACCCTTCCTGGCTTCCCTGAGAGATGGTCCCTTAATGGGTATCTCCAAGGTGAGGCCAGGCATCCCCGGCGGTCTGGTGGGGCCGTTAGTGAAGATGAGGCAAGCTAATGCCCAGAGTTGCCGAGTGTGATCGCTGATCAGAGTGGGCACCGAGGCGAGAGAATTATCGAGTCCGCTGACCCTGGTCCAGAAACCTGCCGCGCCGGGAATCGAACCCTGGTCCCGGGCCGTCCTCTGCTCTCGGGTCTGCCGCCTCTAACCAGTGAGCCACACTACTTCACTAGATAAACTGCACATTAGGATGAATAGAAGTACATAGATCGGATGTACTCTGTAGTAATCTTTTGCTTTTTAGAGCCAGTGAAGTTAATGTAATTTTAAATCGAAATTAATTACTGAAGATTTGTATGTACAAAGATGTTACATTTTTAACCCCAAAACAATTCAAAAACACTTGCCCATGTCAATCAGAGAGTACAAGTGATGCATTTATATGGCTAGGGTTGTGTGTGTTTGACGCACTGCTTATTTACCAAAGTTTTAGCATATTACTCTATATATTCAAGAGTGCACAAAATCTCCAGCCTCAGAAATCTTAACAGACTTGTCATCTTGTAAATAAATTTCACTGTATGAGGTGGAGGCGGGGCTTCATACTGAAAGCTATCTAAGAGGAACTTTGCCTTCCACCAAGTCCACCTACCTTCCCAAGGAAAACCAAGCTCAGCAATGCCCGAACTATTGGCTTTGTCAATGTGAATGCCTTTAAGCCAGCGTAGGGGTAAAAATTACTATTCTAACTCCAGTGAGTGCAACAGTAGGGAAAGTGTTGGATTACGTAGGGGCAAAAATTACTATTCCCACTCCTGGGAGTGCAACAGTAGCGAAAGCATTAGATAGCATAGGGGTTAAAATTACTATTCCCACTCCAGAGAGTGCAATAGTAGGTAAAACGTTGGATAGCGTAGGGGTAAAAATTACTATTCCCACTCCAAACAGTGCAACAGTAGGGAAAGCGTTGGATAGCGCGGGGGTAAAAATTACTATGCCCACTCCAGAGAGTGCAACAGTAAGGAAAGAGTTGGTAGCGTAGGGGTATAAATTACTATTCCCACTCCAGAGAGTGCAACAATAGGGAAAGAAATGTTTTAATATTAAAATAAGATTACATTAATTATTAATACCAATAAAAAATTAATTGAAAAGAATTACCAATTAATTACCAATTAAAAACATTATTACCAATTAAAACATTATCAATACATATAAATAAAAATAAAAATTAACTTTTTACAATTAAATTACTTCCCACCCAATTCCCCTATAAACCCACAACCCGCTCCTAATAATAAAAAATACAATTGTCATAATTATCAACTAATCAATTAATTAAAAATGAATTACCAATTTATGAAATTAATTACCAATTAATAAACATTAATTACCAATGAATAAAGAATTATCAATACATATAGTAAATTAAGTATTACATTGTATTTATAACTACTTCCCACCCTATTCCCCTATAAACCCACAACCCACTTCTAATAAAAAATACAATGAACAGAATTATCAATTAATCAATTAATAAAAATTAATTACCAATGTATAAAATCTAATTACCAATTAATAATTATCAATCAATTAATTATCAATGCGTATAAATAAAAATGTATATTTAATTTAATATAATTAAATTACTTCCCACCATATTCCCCTATAAACCTACAACCCACTACAGAATTAAATTACGCAAAAATTAAATTACATAACAATCATTAAACATACATTAGAAAAATAATACATCATTTTAACACATATGCTACCATACATAACACTAAAAAAATCGATATTATGGGAATCTATATTATAAATTTCGATATTATGGGAATCTAGATTATAAAATTCGATATTATGGAATTCAATATTTCCTACCCCAATTTCGATATTCTGTCCTATCTATATTTTGATAATTCGATATTCTGTCCATTCTATATTTTTGATTCGATATTCTGTCCATTCAATATTTTGGAATCGATATTTAGGGTGTTCACCGTATTTAAGAGTGCCTTTGCTGTCTTTTTAACCTGATATGTTTTATGGGCTGTGCCCGAAATAAACAATTTATTATTATTATTGTACCCAGTTGTCTCTTAGTGCTTTCTTTACTTCTAGGAACCTACTTCTCGATCTCTGGACCTTTAGGGTGAAGTCGGGAAAGAAGGCAATCTGGGCGTTGTCGTAAAGGAGCGGTGTAGCCGTGTGTACCGTCTGCAGAATCACGTATGGAAGTTAAAGAGGTGGGGAAGATAGGTCTTGCAGGACACCTGGTTGGACCCAGCCCCCTGGCATTCGGTGGTCCTTTTCCACCTACAAGAACTTAGAGAAGCCCTTTGGCTGAATGCGCTTGAGAATAAGTTCCTCAACAAACAGGTCAGTTGCCGGTCCCTCTGCCCTTTCTGGGACCCTCATGATGCGGAGATTATTACTCCAGGACTTCCCTTCGTAGTCTTCCAGTCTCGCCTCTAGGGAAGAGGTTGGCCACCTGTAGTTCAGTCACCAGGGTCTTAAACTTAGAGGATTTCATGTCCTGAAATAGGGTCGCTGTTGAGTCTTCCACTTCCTTTGCTTTCTCCCTGATCGTTACGGCTTCGGGCAGACCTACATACCGAGTCCATGCGGCCCTACAGGGCCTTTCAAACCCCCTGTAGGGCTGCCATAATATCTTGGAGTGATAAAGTGTCTGCTGAGGGGCCTGGTGAATGGCTTAGGGGACCGTGCTCTCATTGTCTCTCCTGAGCCTCTGCTCACTTAGATAGAGCAAATGTGTCTACCTTGGTTTGGTGTGTTCCCTCCAGTTATCATGGGGTCTTCCTGTGAGGCAATACGATATAGGCCGAGAGAGTAGTGGGGCAGTCACTGCCGGTGAGGGCTGAGGCCCTCTCTGAGGTCTGTCATTTTCCCCTGCGTGTATCACTCATCCCCAGAAGTTCAGCTGATCCTCTTTCTTATTGTCACAGCTTGTTTGGCCCTACCAGTGCCAGGCCCCTCACCTAATTTTATGGGTGTCCGGGTGTCTCGTGTGTTGTTGGCACAGACTTACAGGCTTGTTCAGTGCTCACATTAGTGTTTCTTTGACTCTGATGAGGCACTCCTTTTCTTTTCTGCCAGATCTCTGGATATTTCTTTCACTTATGCCCCCTCTCCTGTATCGAGTATGCTGTCTATTCTCTACCGGGAGCGCCCGTGCAGGGAGGTTCAATGAGGCTTAGTGCCTCCCTGTGGAGTCTGGCCAGATCCCGGCCCGGATCACTGATCTGCCCGCCTCCTTAAATTGTAACACTTCGTCATGTCTGGGCTCCTCTCGGACCCGGTCTCCGTCTCTCTCTCTATTTTCTGTTTTCCCCTCCTGAATCCAGAGGGGGGGGGAGAGAAGGCCCTCGTTCACTAGCCCTAGTCAGCGACGTCCTAAGCCTCGACCCCATTGCTGCACTCACGTGGCCTGCCTCCGGACATGAGGGAGTGGGTGGAGTCACCCATCAGGCCATGCAGCGCTCCATCTTATTGGGCAGACAGCCCGATTCTTCATTTCTCCAGCGCAGGGTAGGTTTTGGCAGATTGCAGGCTGGATGGATTGGGAATCGTAAAGTTGAGCCGCTCTATGAAGTGTGCTTCTTCCTCTGCAGTTAGCCACACCCCATAAACATGTTTTCTTGATCCTGTGATGAGTATTGCAGCTGAGATCAGAGTAGCCCTTAAAGGAGCCAGCCTAGCAATGGGCAATCTTGCTAAAGAGGAGATAACTAGGGGTTGGACTGGCAACTGCGTTATCTGGAGGCAGGAACAGTTTGATTTTCTTTAGAGTGCTGAGTTGGTGATTGACTCCTCCGGTGGTTGCACTGATGTGGTCCTGCATATTGAAGTATTTGTCCAGAGATGATCTTGTGGCTGCAACAACATAAAAGGCATTTGTGATGCAGTTGAGTCCCGTTAGTTGTTGTCTTGAACGTCTTTAGCATAAGGTGATTGCATGTTAACCATAGCTGTTTTCTATAGGGCACATTTAATAGTTTTGATATCTTCAGGTAAGGACATTTTCACATTCAATTGAGTATCATTGTTGTACGTGTGATAATGTATGTTTAAGTGATTTGGAATTTCAGTTTGAGGTTCCACAAACAAGTTGAAAAGCGTGGGTGAACGTGCGGATCATTGAGCACTCCAAATATGACTAGTGCAGTCAGAAAAGGATTAGTTGACTTATATTCTTTGCCTTCTGTTATGAAAGAAGGAGGCAAACCAGCTTAAAACTAGACAAGATAACTTTGCCCTTTTCTCAAGAAAATCAATAATGTTGTCATGTTTAACTGTATCAAACGCCAAGGAGAGATGAAGAACTATAAGCAGCCAAGATTTGTTCTGGGCAGGTAATCTCAGGGCATCATCTGCAATGTGTGTTAGAGCTGTTTCAGTGCTGTGACCTGATGTGAAGCCCGATTGGTATTGGTCAATGAGCTGAAACTGCTCAATGCGGTTACAGAGTTGTATGTGTATGCATTTTCCAAATAGTTTGGCTAGAGTCATGATACCAGTAATTGAGTGGAGGTTTTTGAGGACTGACAAGTCGGCATATATTTTTTTTTGCGATAGAGTTGATCTGTCCTATCTTTAGGCAGTCAGGAATCATGCCTTCTGAGAGAAATTCATGGACAATCTTAGATCAGAGCGGGAGAATGGAAAATGTAAGCTCTTTGAAGAATTTGGTGGGTAAAGGATCGTTGAAGTGGTAAGAGGGTTTTATTGATGTTATTGTTTTGAGTAGCTCTACATCATCTGGTAGTTTAAAGGAATTACATGTCACATTATTTTTTTTATAGTATAATAAATAGAGACAGAAAGAGAAAAGCTCAGCAAGGGAAGCCATGCGGAGGGACTGGCCTGGGACTGACTATGCAGATTTGGGGAGGCAAGATGCAATAAAACAGTTGTCTCCAACCCTTACAGCAGAACACCTCAGAATGCAAAAAGTGCCAGAAGGCCCCTTTTTCATTTCCATCACCCACAACCTCAACTCAGGGCATCCAGGGCCTAACTTAATGGCAACTTCCCCTCCATCACTCACAGGGATGGGCAATACCCACAGTTCCACATACACCAGAGCACCGCATAGCAATCAGTCCCTGCCGGGGTACCTTCCACCAGGCCAAACCCCACAGACTGTTCAAGTCCAGGCATCCTGGGGTAGGGCAGAAAGGTCCGGGACCAGCAGCAGGTCAGTCTTCCCTCCTGTCTGCCCAGTGCCCACACAAATCAACACCCCTTCAAGGGGAAAGTTCAATAAATCAGTCCAAACTTTAGGGAGCCGCCTTCTTCTGCCACAGGGCGAAGAGGTCACTAGCGATCTCGGCCTCCCCCAGCACCTCTGGAGAGCCTTTGTAACTGCCCCTAAGATTGTGGGCCTGCCGGTGCCCAGCTTCTGGCCCATAGTTTCTTCATCCTCTGGACCCCCTTATTCGGGTGCCCCAAAAGATATCTCAGGCCATACCAAAACTTTACTGTTTGGGTCGATCCATGTATCTTGGGTGCCAATGTATTCTCACACATAACCATTTCCCCCCCAGCAGGAGGCTAAAGTGTCCTCACCCAAAAATTGCCATCCAGGGATGGATGTAATCTCTTGTGCCTCCTTGGCATCTCCCTAGCTTAGCTAGGACTCGCTATCGATGGGTGGATCCTGCCAATCGCGAATTGTTCTGCCTTCCTGAACCCGGCTGTACCTTCCTTGACCTCTGTATGCAAGATTGCCTACCAGTTCAAATAAGGTAACTTGCAGATCTTCGAACCCCCAAAGAAGTGCAAAATGAGAGAAACTATTCAACACATCATCTCAGCACCACTCTGTTGCATTAAAGAGGGTGACGAAAAACTTCCACCTCCTCATTTCTAGAAGGTGGTGGCTCTGGGTGAAAATAATTGTAACGCCATTGAAATTAAACCAATGCACCCAAGCATGGTGGCCTCACGAAGAATCATGCAAAAAATGCCTACCAGGACAGAACTTCTGAGTGTCGTTTGAGAACAAATGCATGCCTGTACTAGGTGAAAAATCTGATGCCCGGATAACCATTGCTGCCATCTGGTAGCGCTTAGTAGACCCCTGCTTCAGCCGTTTCTGGCCCTGCAAGTCGCACCCTAGCAAGCGTGAGATGTAACCCATGTTGCATCGCTCCCTAGACCTAATACCCAAACTGACCGATCTTGACCATCCCCTGTAAAGACATGGGATGCCTGCAACATCAATATATTAAAAAAAGGTCAAGAAACTGACCATCCACTGGAAATAGCCCATATGTAGTTTGTTGGTGGTCAGATGCCGGCCAGGGAGTGAACAGGTAAACCTTCCCATGTGCAAATGGAGGCATTTAACGTGTGTTGAGAGTGCCTGCACTCTGTCGCCGTCCCCTGCTATAGCCACCTCAAATACTGGCCCATTCCAGAGGAGGTGAGAAGGTTGTGTGTGCACACTGACTCAGGCTTTGACTACAGGCCTGACCAGCACAAACAAATGAATAACGCTGTGGGTGTAGCATTAAAATACTGCTGCTAGAGTCGCATAAACATGTTTATGCCTGCTGATAAGTATAAGGTATGATGCACCAGGCCGTGGGACGACCTCAACAAGCACTATTCCATAATAAGATTCAAGGATCAACTGCTGTGAGGGACCAGTGAAGGAAAAACTTACTATCCACACAATGTGCAAGGCAATCATAAAGGGGGATCAAAGACACCAGCACTATGGAAGGGATTTAGAAGGACCCTTGAAGATAATGAGCCAAAGAACCGTAAAATGAAGTAAGAACTGCCAGCTGAGGTTGGAGATGACACCATGTGAAATTGGCCAACTACAAATGCAGTAAGGACAATACATTCATATTGAACCATAGAGCGGCCACCCAATGATCGCAAATTAAATGAGTTGGAAATAGTTTTTTTTACATTTTTTATGTTTATTATTATCTTAAATTATGTACCTGCATTCGGGAGAGCCGACTAGCATTGGATTTATACAACACTGCATTCCGTCCATAGATTAATGACTCGCAAATGTGTACAACGTAAGCACAGACTCAAGTTCAAGTTCAAGAATTTGTATAGCGCACTACTCACCCAGAGGGTCTCAAGGCGCTTGAGGGAGGGTGGGTGCATTACTTATCGAAAAGCCAGGTTTTTAGCTGTTTTCTGAAGGAACGGTGGTTCTGTGTAAGGCGGAGATGAGTGGGGAGAGAGTTCTGGGTTTTGGCCGCTAAGTTGGAGAAGGATCTTCCTCCCATGGTGGATTTATGGATACGCGGGATTGCGGCGAGGGCTTGATTGGATGATCGTAGTTGGCGGCTGGGTGTGTAGAAGGAAAGTCGTGTGTTGAGGCATTCGGGTCCTAGGTTGTAGAGGGCCTTGTGTGCGTGGGTGAGGAGACGGAACGTTATTCTCTTATTGATGGGAAGCCAGTGGAGGTCTTTCAGGTGATCGGAAATATGAGCTTGACGGGGGACGTCCAGTATGAGTCTGGCTGAGGCTTTTTGGATGCGTTGAAGTTTATTCTGTAGTTTGGCAGTGGTTCCGGCGTAAAGGGTATTTCCATAATCCAGTCGGCTAGTGACCAGTGCGTGGGTGACTGTCTTTCTTGTTTCGGTGGGGATCCAACGGAAGATTTTTTTGAGCATGCGTAGGATGTTGAAGCATGAGGATGAGACAGCATTGACTTGTCTGGTCATCGAGAGGGAGGAGTCTAGGATGAAGCCCAGGTTACGTGCGTGATCTGTAGGTATGGGTGCTGTACCCAGGGCCGGAGGACACCATGAGTCGTCCCAGGCAGAGGGGGATGATCCTAAGATGAGGACTTCTGTTTTGTCCGAGTTTAGTTTTAAGCGGCTGTTCTTCATCCATTCGGCTACTTCTTTCATTCCTTTGTGTAGATTGGTTTTGGCGGTGTTTGGGTCTTTGGTGAGGGAGAGGATCAGCTGGGTGTCGTCTGTGTAGGAGATAATGTTGAGGTTGTGTTGGCGTGCGATGGATGCGAGGGGACTCATGTAAACGTTGAAGAGGGTGGGACTGAGTGATGATCGTTGTGGTACGCCGCAGATGACTTCTGTGGCCTCTGATTTGAATGGGGGGAGGCGGACTCTCTGGGTTCTTCCGGCGAGGAACGAGATGATCCAGTCCAGAGCTTTTCCTTGTATTCCGACGTTGCTGAGGCGTTGTATGAGGGTGCTATGGCAGACTGTGTCGAAGGCGGCGGAGAGGTCAAGTAGGATGAGGGCAGCTGTTTCTCCGTTGTCCAGTAGCGTTCGGATGTCGTCTGTAGCAGCGATGAGGGCGGTTTCGGTGCTGTGTTTGGCTCAGAAGCCGGACTGTGAGGGGTCGAGGGAGTTGTTGGATTCAAGGAAGGCGGCCAGCTGACTATTGACGGCTTTCTCAATGACTTTGGCAGGGAAAGGGAGGAGTGAGATGGGGCGGTAGTTCTTAAGTTCAGAGGGGTCTGCTGTGGGTTTCTTCAGAAGGGCGCTGAGTTCAGCATGTTTCCAGCTTTCCGGAAAGGTAGCGGAGTTGAAGGAACAGTTGATGACATCGCGGATATGTGGTGCGATGATGGGGTCTGCTTTGTTGAAGATGTGGTGGGGACATGGGTCGGTTGGCGATCCTGAGTGGATGGAGTTCATCAGGCGGATGGTGTCTTCAGTAGAGATTGGGTTCCAGGCGCAAAGGTTGTGAGAGTGCTGTTTTGGTTCGGAGGTGGGTGGAGTGGTCTGATCTTCGGACTGGTTTTCAAAGCTGTTATGTTTTTCGGCGATTTTGTTGTGGAAGAAATAGGATAAAGAGTCGCAGAGGTCTTTGGAGGGAGTGATGTCGTTGGTGCCGGCGATGGGGTTGGTAAATTCTTTGACGATGTTGAATAGTTCCTTGCTGTTGTGGGAGTTGTTGTTGAGTCGATCCTTGAATGCTGATTTCTTGGTGGATCGGATCAGTTGGTGGTGTTTGCGGGTGGCATCCTTGAAGGTGGTCAGGTTGTCAGTGGTTGTGTTTTTTCTCCAGGTTTTCTCGAGGGTACGACAAAACTTCTTGGATTTCTTAAGGTCATCATTGAACCAGGGGGCCTTTTTGCTACCTTGTTTGATCTGGTGGTTTTTCAAAGGTGCTAATTCGTCGGCGCTGTGGGTGATCCATTGTGTGAGTTTGGTGGCAGCTTGGTTTGGGTCCGATGATATGGCAGGAGGGTTTTGGTTGAGCGATGTGAAGAGTTGGTCGGTGGTAATTTTGTTCCAGTTTCTTCGAGGAATAGGTTGTGGGGGGTTGTGGGTCGTGGACTTTTTGTAGCTGAAGTGAACGCAGCTGTGGTCCGTCCAATGGAGAGCTGTGGTGTGATCGAAGGAGATGTGTTTGCTGGAGGTGAAGATGAGGTCGAGCGTGTGTCCGGCTAGGTGGGTGGGGGTGTTCACAAGTTGTTTGAGTCCGAGGTTGACCAGGTTATCCAGAAGGGTGATGGTGTTGCTGTCGTTTTTCTTTTCCAGGTGGAAGTTGAGGTCTCCCAGTAGAATGTAGTTCTCGGATGTGAGGGCATATGGGCTGATGAAGTCAGTGATGTCTTTGTTGAATTGTGTGCGGGTTCCTGGTGGTCTGTAGATGAGGGTGCCTCTAAGTGTGGTTCTGGGGTCGGTGTGGATCTGGAAGTGAAGGTGTTCGGCGGTCACGAGGTTGTCGTCGGAGCTAGTCGTGATTCGGATGGTGTTCTTATGGACGATGGCGATGCCTCCTCCAGTTTGGTTGATGCGGTCCTTTCGGATGATCTTGTAAGCGTCCGGGATGGCTATGGCGATGTCGGGCGCTGATGAGGCGTTCATCCAGGTTTCTGTAAGGAAGGCGATGTCCGGCGATGAGGTGTCGAGTAAGTCCCAGAGTTCAGTGGCGTGTCTGTGGACTGAGCGGGTGTTCAGCAGGATGCACTTCAGGTGGTTAGAGTCGGAGCTGTGTTTAGAGGAAGTTGGATTTGGTGTGGGTCCTGATGCTGGTGAACTTGCAGGAGTGGCAGGCGAATGGTCCGTGGGTGAGTCCTGGGGTCGATTCGTAGCATTGTGGAGTGCGACCGGGGTTAAGGGCAAAGAGGGTAGCGGAGTCATACGTTATGCGGTGGAGTGGGATTTGCGAGGACCTGGGGGTCTGGCGCTGGGCACGGTCCAGGCGCGGATGGGCGTAGACGGGCTTACCTTTGGCACACCTTCGGCACGCATGGGGCGCGACCGCTGCGCGATTCCGCTGCGCGCAGAAGCATCTGTCATAAGTGGATGGTGGAGGTGGGAGGGGCGAGGGAGGGTCAGCTGGGAGGCGGGGGCGGGGTGGAGGTCCGGGCAGGGAGGCACAATATCAAACTACAAGATGGCAGCAGGCCAAACACGAAACTGGATAGGGGCACAACCTAAAGACAACTCTATGCAAAAATGCAGCGAAATAATTAAATGAAAAGGCACAATGCGATTCTCCTGACTGCGCGCTTTTTAAATATAGCGCTGCGGTAATTAAATTCACACGACAGCAGACAGGCACTGATGCGCGTATTCAAGGCTAAATTATTTCAATATTAAATAGGCAGCAATGAGAAAATAGCAATGCGAGTTAAGGCGAGCTGGCAATGCGAGTCAAGGCAGACTGGAAGTGTGAGGCGCTACGATACCACAGCAGTTGGTGCGGGGAGCTGCGTGAGGAGCGACCGCTTCTGGAGGGCTCAGGACGTTCACAGAGACGATGCCGGAGGGTAGGGCCTTTAGTATCAGTGGGAGGGAGGGTCAGCTGGGAGGCGGGGGCGGGGTGGAGGTCCGGGCAGGGGGGCACAACAACAAACTACAAGATGGCAGCAGGCCAAAAACGAAACTGGATAGGGGCATATATTATGTTATATGTATGTATATATTATACTCCATATATTAAGAATTCCCGATTCGTACAATAGGCAAGAAATCAAAGCATATATGCCCTGCCCACATCCCATCTGCACTGTTTTTCCGCGCTTGCTCATATTGGTCAATTTCAGTGCAGTGTGTTATGGTACTCCCTCTTGTTTATTATGCGCCCGTGCACGCATTGCTTGTGAGATGCAAGTATATCTGTGCTCCAATCAAATGTATCCCCCCCCCTCAAATTCATGTTGAAGGGGAAGGGAGGGAGCAGTACATGTCTTGGGAGACCACTCCACTCCCAATGGTGATGAGCATAGTTGGCATATTTAATGCTACATAACGTTGCAGCTGAAGTGCACTGCAAGAACGCGGCATGCGCAACAAGGACAAGCCCGCCTCCACATATCCAAACACGGAATGGGCCCAGGTTCCAACTTCCAGCCGAGCCTTAGACCCTTTGTCGACTTTCGCGTGACCTGTGTAACTGGGTTGATCTCTTGTGTTTCTGGACAGAACGTTTTACTGGAAAGTGATGTAGACGGTCCCTTGAACTACTATTATACCTTCCCTTTTATTGCATTGTGGCTCGATTGTTAGCGCTTTTTTATGTTGATAAAATGTAATGTACTTTAATATTTCCACTGAAGACACCTCTCACAAGGAGGCCTGATGATGCATGCTGGATAAATGTCAATACCTACTGCTTAATGCAGAGAATGAGATGTAATCTGGAGTACTTAGGTAAATACATCTGCCTAAAAGATACAGTTTAGAAACTGCAAAGTTACAAGTATGCATCGGATTTTCTACGATCTATGCCATATGACCTATAGCTTTAGATGGCTGGGCTCCCGCCTGCGGCATGTCTAATAGTTCTTGGAAAGGTGCAATTGGCCTCAACTCTCTCCCCGCGGTAACAATTCTTTGTACAACTCAATTTGCGAGAACTAAAAACCGAGCAAGGAACAGCCACCCCTCCTGTGTGTTCTTTTCTTTCCTACTAATTAGAGAAGAAGTGCACCCAACACATCCACAAAATAAAATAAGTTTTCCCATTTGAAAGCCCGAGGCACATGGCCCTGAATCAAGACTTGCATGATTGGGATGTCCATTATTTGTAGCGCTGGTCAAGACGGAAAACCTGTGTGGTTTTACATGCCTTAATGTCTGCAATATTTAGCAACCAGCATTACTGCATACGGCTCCAGGACTGCTGTAGGCATACGTGCAAAAACTCCAGCATGTACTTAGGAAAGTGAATGAATAAAGTTATTTGGAAAAATTGAATGTTAACGGGAATGTCAGTAGACATCCGTTTTATGGTGCAGTTTTTTGTTTAAAAAATGATTTTATTGAATTTTTAGCCGTACATAGTCATTGTATCAGTATATCCGCATTTATATATCGAATACAATAGTTTGTAAATATCAAATACACAAAAAGAGAGATGATACAGTTCTGTCAGTAAGGATATTTTCCAGCTAGACTCTGGTATTAAGTCGCTCAGCACAGCATTGGAATATAAACATATGAATCCTCCCTAAAAACGAATTACAACAAATTAACTTGAAAACAACCCCCCTCCACCCCGCTTGGGTTACAATGGGAAGCACTTCTTGGCACCTTATATTGGAGGTCACTCGTTATCTCACCCTAGGCAATTTGATGTGCTCGTGTTCTGGGACTGCTCCCTGGCAAATCTCCTACCTCTGGTCTCCCTTCATCTGTCTGCATTTCCACAATTGTTTGGGAAAGGGGTGGCTCATCAATGGGGGTCCCTGAAGTCATGACATACCACAACCTCCCGTCCTCTTCTCACTTTTCATCTCTTTGAACACACCGCATTAGAATTAGTTCTGCTGTGGCCCATTCGCTGAGGTCCCTAGCCCAGTTTTCCATTTTGTGGGGTTGCGAGCACATCCACCAAATTTCAATCCTTCTTTTAGCTAGCACCTACCCCAACCCCAACTGTAGGACCCTTCGTGTAAGCTTCCTCCCTTTAGGTCTGTGAAGAAGTCCCAGGAGTAACTCCTTGATAGAGTAAGGCAGCATCCAACCCGTCACCAACCTCAAGCGTTCTAGTGTCGACCCCAGTAGGATTTCAATTCCGTACATTTCCATATCATGTGTAGGAACTGGGCGTCGGCTTGGCCACATTTGGGACACTGAGCGGAGTGGGCGGGGTATATTCTATGTAATAGTGTGGAGTCAGGTATGTTTGATGAACAATTTTAAATTGGGTAAGCTTGAATCTCACATTGGAACTAATGTGTTTAACCCCTTCATGTACCTGTTTCCATTCTAATTCCATCAAGGGCTCCGCTAGTAATCTATCTGTCCCATTTGGACTGAACCGGGAGTAGATCTGTGATTAAATCCTCTCTTAACGCCTTATGTGTATGAGACACCAGTCTGAGGTCCCCAGCCAGTGACGTAAAAGGACCTGAAGGGCGGCAGTCACTGGTGGCTCCTCCTGAAACAGAGCTTGCGTGCCAAACAGAAATCTTCTCATATTGGAGGTACTCTCCCGCCCCCCCCCCCCCCCCCCCCCCCCCCCCAGCTCAAACATTGATTCCGCTTCCTCCCTTGTGAGGAACCGCTGCCCCAAATACTGCTCATCCATCTTACAGCAACCTCCCTCCGTCCATCTAGTAACGGTCATAGTTTGACTTATTCGTTTGAACTGTACACAGGCACAGTGCGTCCATTAGGGGGAATGGGCGTTGCCCCACCGAGCGTTCCCGTCACACGTAGTCTGTACAATTGTCCATTGCGGGGCCTCCGGAGCATGTGGCGCTCGTTTCACTACAGTTTTTATTGCGGTTTCCCAGGTTGCAGCCACCTGTCTAATAATGTAGGGAAAATGCGCTGGCATCTTCGATCCCTATGGCGCAGTTAAGAGGCCTGGGAATCCGAGTACCAGCACCGCCGCCAACCCACAACCTCCACTTTAGCTGTGTGAGGGCAGTCAACACGCACTACAGTATCCTTAAGATACACCCAACCTTGCTCTCTGCCAGAGAGCTCTGTAGGCATGCAATGCCCTCAATTGGGTCGGAGGTGTCAAATTACCAGGGTAAAACACAAGGGTTCACCCAGGAAATCGGCCTATATGGGAGTATGGCACCACGTCCCCCTTTTAATTCTCCGCGCCAGTTGGTGAACATTTCAGTTATAATAATAAACCAAGATTAGCGCGGTGGAAGGAAAAGAAGATCCTTTGCCTAGTGGTGCCTTATAATGCCTCGCTGGGCGCCACCAAATGATATATCGCTGTCGGCCCTCTTCATGGTGAAAAACAGATGAGGGGCTCCCCATCTTGGCTCCTGCCCAAGGACCGACGAAGGGCGTCCCACTGCTATTTGCAGGGGGCGCCTGGTCATTTAAGTCATTAATGTTTAATATCACTTATAATTAATTGCCTTTCGATATTTCTCTGTATCGTGCATTTGAGAAAAACTATGAAATGTGTTTATAGAAATCTTTGACATGGAAAAGTGAAATCAAATGTATTTGCACTGCAAGCAAGCATCTAGATCACATTACATTCTTACAGAAAATAATTCTTGATTCAGCAGTTGAGTAGTCCTTTGTGTGGGTAATAACATGAATCTGATGTGAATTGTTTGGACGGCAAACAAACAAGGGGGCTAATTTAGAGTTTGATTAAGGAGATATTTTGTTACAACTGTAGCAGAGTACCCTCTTCCCCAAACTGAAGGCACGCACGTCTGATTTACAGACAGTAACACAGTAGTCTCCGTCGCTGAAATACTTAAGGTCTGCCTAACATACTGCTCTGACTGCCCGATGGAGTAGGTACCTTTGGCAGTGTGGCCATGTGATCATTCGCCCTATTCAGAGTGGTGGTCAAATAGCCAGTGTGAGAAGTTGGCCTGGTATATGATGTTCACTATTCTAGTGAACACCTTGCACCAGTCCAAACAACCCTTATGGTGATGATTGTAATGTCAACCTTATAGACCAGCTATCCTAGAGGTAGCGTGGACAGAACAGTCTTAGGCTAAAATACTCTTGAGGGCGTGTAAAGCCAGCTGTTTTACCATATGTAACCCCTTGAATACCAAATGAAAGGACACCACACAAGATATATATAGAATATATATGTATTTATTTACTGACACACTCCTCTGAACTCTTTATGAGATCAGGGGTCAAAGCACATAACAAGTTACACTCAGAAATACTTTAAACAGCACAATTTACAAAATTTTTTGAAAAAGGACAAGATAGAAGGTTCTTTGATTTGCGCACAGATGTCTAATATTTAAATAAAACCAAATCTCAATGTTGCTACTAGGGACAATAGTGATGTCTATCCAGCGTCATAAACAATGTAGTAAACTACATATGAAACATTTATAAGCAATATATCCCGAGCAGTTGCAATCCGCGTTAGGAAAAGCAATAAAGAAGAAAAAGTCTTTCAGTATCAATCTTCTTCTTTTAATGTTCTCAAAATGATATTTCTTCAGATCTTTAGCCCTTAGCCAACACGTGTTTCGTCTACAGCAGTTTATGCTGATAGACTTCGTCAGGGCTGTCTATCTGTTAGAGCTAGATCTGTATTTCAGATTAGATTTCTCCCATAGACAATTTCAATATCACTCGTAAAATCTTAAAAGGACTATCCAGTCCAATGAAGTAGCAGAAAGAAATTAATGTTCTTGGATCGCAAACCCACGTCTGGGTTGGTCAATTCCCTCAACTGTGTGCAGTTGAATCTGTATCTCACGAGTATTCCGGGCGCGGCTGACTCCCATGTATGCTTAAGTTAGCCTGACTAAGACCTGACTGTTTGTCTCAAGATCAGAATAATCTCCTTCTCCTCCCTCTTCTTCATCATCTTCTGGAACTGGAGTATCAGTATTATCATCTGAGGAGGGGAGGACTTCATGTGCACTGCATGTGTCACCTGTCTTAGGTGGCTGTTGAGCATCATAAAAGAGCTCAACCAGGAATCTGAGGGTAGGGTTTGAACCCTGTTTTAGCCTTCTAGAAGTACACAATATTCTCAATTCTTGGAAGGCTAAGGCTTCATATCTCGAAGCAGTCCTCAAGGGATCTACTTCTGCAGGCAGAGAGCCACTGGGGTTCAATGTCTGAAACATGTTTTCTAGTGAGGTGGGGTGTTGCACCTACCTACACTATGTGTTTTCCTACAGAACCTGTCTAGGAGTTGTAGTCAGGGGTGCTAGGCCCAGGCTCTACAACATCTAAGTTCAGTAGAACTTAAGAATACTAAGACTTGTTTTTATATGTACCTACAGGTACCTATGTGATCTTTCAAATGATATCTCAATATTACAAGTGGTAAAACAACAGCAAGCTCTAATCCCAACTGCTGCACACCAATGTGAGAAGTTGGCCTGGTATATGATGTTCACTATTCTATTGAACACCTTGCACCGGTCCAAACAACCCTTATGGTGATGGTTGTAAAGTCAACCTTATAGACCAGCTATCCTAGAGGTAACGTGGACAGAACAGTCTTAGGCTAAAAGACTCTTGAGGGCGTGTAAAGCCAGCTGTTTTACCATATGTAACCCCTTGAATACCAAATGAAAGGACACCACACAGGATATATATAAAATATATATGTATTTATTCACTAACACACTCCTCTGAACTCTTTATGAGGTCAGAGGTCAAAGCACATAACAAGTTACACTCAGAAATACTTTAAATAGCACAATTTACAGTTAGGCCCTAGGGGCGCGTAAAACCATATACTAAGTAAGTGGTATAAGAACCACGACTTGGGAAAGGAGAAGGCCTAGGGAATTGCTGGAGCTACACTATCTCACCCTTAGGTTAGGAGTAGGAGGCCCACAGGCGGCGTGTGCAGTGTCAGTACACTCACGCGAGAGTCAATAGAAAGTCAATGGGAACATAATAAAGTAAGTAATGAAGATTTAGGACACTTCCGGTCTAACTAGGATTACACAACTAACAAAACTGGACACTAGGATAGTCAATCCCTACAGGAGCACCGATGCACTCGCGTTACTTCACCCAGGGACTGCGGGTGCATAGGTGTCAAAGTGTGTCGGGTTTTCTCGTTGTTTCCTTTGGAGCCTTGGAAGAAGGTGCTGCAGGCGACCTGGAGGAAGATGTCCGGGTGGATCGGAGTTGAAGAAGACCTGAAAGCAGAGGGGACAGAGTCTAGGTCACTAGCCAGTGACCGGGTGGAACCAGACGTCGTCGAGAAGCAATCAGGTGCTGCCGTGAAGCTTGTTGTTGCAGACACGCGGACCAGGAGGCATCGAGGACGACCAGGTGCTGGAGAGGAGCTGTCCCATGAAGGTTCTCGCAGATGGAGGGGTCGACTTCAAGATCGGAGCCAACAAGCCTAAGCAAAGGCAACCCACGCAGGATACACAAAAGGCTTCTGGTGCAGACCAGGAGATCTGAGGTACTTCACCTTTTCAGGGAAGCGAGGGCCAGTCTGGAGAAACCAGACCAGCAATGGATTTTCAAGAGGATCATCGCCACAGGGCTACTAGTCAACGGGCCAGCAACCGGACAACGCGTCGAGCAGAACATAAGCAGAAGGGCCCCACGCAGATCTCGTGGAGTGTGGAGGGCTGGTCTTCGGTGCAGGTGGAGCTCGGTGTCGGGGTGTCTCAGTCCCCAGTACACAGCTTCGCGAAGGCCTCAGGAGCTGTGCTGTTACCAAGTTAAAGACTTTCCAATTGCCTGGTTCCACGGGTTCCGACGCCTTCCACGTGGCTCAGCTGTGCTGGAGTCGTGCAGTAGGTTCAGAGAGGTCCGGGAGTCGAGGTCTTGTCAGGCTCTGTGCTCGGGTTCCGGCGGGAACGGGGACAAAGCAAGCCGTCGAGTTGCTGGATGGTGCCTGGTTGCCCAGGGTGGTCACTCCTTGGCCACAAGGAAGATTTCTTCAGTCTTCAGCTCAGGTGAATGTCGAAGGGTCCAGAGTTTCGTTTCAGTTCGATTTCAGGATTAATCTAAAGTCTCCTGGGTCAGCTCCTATCTTTATACAACTAAAGGGGGCTGGTTTAGTTTCTAGGTCCCTCCTGTGGGTGGGACCAGGAAGGGGGGTGGTTACACCCCCTTTCCTTTGTCCAGTTTCGTGCCAGAGCTGGGGCTGGAGTGCCCCAGCAACCGGTTTGAACTGGGGTATGCATGAAGCACCCAGTGTGATCCAGGCAGTGTCTCAATCTATTCAGCCCTCCCTATCCCAATACACATCCTCCTGTCTTGGATGCTGCTCGCACCTCCCCAAGCAGGAAACCTATTGTCCAAACCTCCATGACTGGAAGGACTCCCAGCAGCAGGAGGTCAGACTTGTGTCTGTGGCAGCAGCATCCATTTTGTGATGCTGGGGCTCTGGTTAACTTTAATCGGGATCGTTGGACTTAACATGTCTTCTCCCTCTAGAAGGGTGGAATGCTACCCCCATCACCAGAATTGGCGAGGGGGTATTATTCCAAAGTGTATGACACCTTACACAACATGTTTGGATAAAGCCAAACCAAAGTTAGCATCTAACTGTGAGGATTATAATGCACTTAAGAGTATATGGTATGGCGATATTATAGAACAGCTATAAGGACATGGTTCCGAAAGCTGCAGACAGGCTCAGCTCATGCTAGAGCACCATCTCACACATAACCAAGCACTCTGCCTTCAGGATTGTTAAGGCCTGCCATAGGAGTGACTTATAGGTTACTGTGTGTCTATATATAAGTAGGTATAGGAATAGTACACCTAAGCAAGGGGTGATTACACGACCGTGCCCCAGCTGAGTGATCAGCCAGTTGTGTCTATTTGAGTGGCCAGCCAGGGGTGGCATAATACATGCTGCAGCCCCTGGTAGGCCTTGGTTGCACCTATGCCCTGAGTACCTAGGGTACACTTAGTACAGGGGCTGACAAGGTGAACCAATTCCCAATTGTGGTTGTACCTAGGGTACAGGTTAAATTTAGAGAGAGTGCATCTGTGATGTGGGTCTGATTGGCAGGCCCACAGCCACATCTAAGTCGAAAATCAGTAAAGCAAAAGCAAAAAGTGGGGGTGACCATAGGAAGCAGACCCTACTCTCCAAAACAACCCCCCTCAACTTAGGGACATTAAACTAACCTTGACCACTTGAGTCTTCATGTTTAAGTGGTAATATCTGGAGAGTCCATCTGCATTGGCATGGTCAGTCCCAGGTCTATGTTCCACTGTAAAGTCCATCTCCTGTAGGGAAATGGACCAACTAAGAAGTTTGGGATTTTCACCCTTCATGTGATTTAACCATAGGAGGGGCTTGTGGTCGGTCTGAATCTTGAAGTGAGTGCCAAACAAGTATGGCCTCAGCTTCTTCAGGGCCCAAACTACAGCAAAGGCCTCCCTCTCTGTAGCTGACCAACGTTTCTCTCTAGGGGTCAGCCTTCTGCTTATAAAAGCAATGGGCTGGTCTTGACCATCTATATTCAGTTGTGAAAGTACAGCTCCCACACCCAACTCAGAAGCATCTGTTTGGACTATGAACTCTTTGGAGTAATCTGGACTTTTCAGAATAGGTGCAGTACACATGGCGTGCTTCAGGTCATCAAATGCCTTTTGACAGCTAACTGTCCACTGAACTTTCTTTGGTATTTTTTTGGAAGTGAGATCATTCAGTGGTGTCACAATGGACTCAAAGTTTTTCACAAACTTCCTGTAGTACCCAGACAGGCTCAAGAAAGCTCTGACCTGTGTCTGGGTGGTTAGAGGAGTCCAGTCTCTGATGGTCTGGATCTTGCTCTCCAGTGGCTGAACCTGACCCCCACATACCTGGTGGCTCAGGTACACAACCTTCCTCTGCCCTATCTGGCACTTTGTAGCCTTGATAGTGAGGCTTGCCTTTTGCAGAGCCTGCCTCTAAGACATTCCTCAGATGGACCAGGTGATCCTCCCAGGAGGCGCTAAAGACAGCAATATCATCCAGATAAGCTGCACAATAGTCAACCAGTCCTGTGAGAACTTGATTCACCAGCCTTTGGAAAGTGGCATGTGCATTCTAAAAACCAAAGGGCATTACCACAAATTGATAATGTCCTTCTGGGGTCGAAAATGCTGTCTTGGCTTTTGCATCCTCAGCTTACCTGATTTACCAGTAGCCTGCTGTCAGGTCAAATGTGCTCAAGAACTTGGCAGAAGCCAATCTATCAATGAGCTCATCTGCCCTAGGGATGGGTTGGGCATCTGTCCTAGTGACAGCATTGAGACCTCTGTAGTCCACGCAAAACCTCATCTCTCTCTTACCATCTTGGGTGTGAGGTTTTGGCACCAGGACTACTGGACTAGCCCAAGGGCTCTCTGAGGGCTCAATAACTCCCAGCTCCAACATCTTTTGGACCTATGTCCTTACGCAGTCCCTGACATTGTCAGGTTGCCTGTAGAGCTTACTCTTGACAGGCAGACTGTCACCAGTGTCCACCTCATGGGTGCACCAGCTTGCCTGACTTAGGGTCAAAGAAAACAAATGTCTGAAGGACTGCAGAACTTGTCTACAATCCTGTTGCTGATGGTCAGAGAGGCTGTCTGAAAAGACCACACCATCCACTGAGCCACATCAGGGTTTTGAGTAAGCAGGTCTGGGAGAGGGTCACTCTCTTCCTCCTGCCCCTCATCTGTAGCCATGAGCAAGCCCAGGTCTGCCCTGTCGACAAATGCTTTAAGTCTGTTGACATAAAGCACCCTGTGGGGGCTTCTGGGAGTCCCAAGGTCCACCAAGTAGGTGACTTCTCCTTTCTGTTCAACTATTGTATGGGGTCCAGACCATTTGTCCTGGAGTGCTGCTGGGGCCACTGGCTCCAACACCCATACCTTCTGTCCTGGCTGGTACACAGTCAGTACAGCCTTTTGGTCATGCCAAGCTTTTTGTAATTCTTGGCTGGCCTCAAGGTTTTTGGAAGCCTTCTCCATATACTCAGCCATCCTGGAGCGGAGACCAAGTACATAGTCCACTATGTCATGCTTAGGCTTTTTGAGAGGTAACTCCCATCCTTCCTTCACAAGACATAGGGTTCCCCTTACAGGATTCCCAAACAAAAGTTCAAAAGGGCTGTAGCCAACCTACTTTTGTGGGACCTCTCTGTAAGCAAACAGAAGGCAGAGTAAAAGGATGTCCCATCTTCGCCTCAGCTTTTCTGGTAACCCTTTTATCATCCCTTTGAGGGTCTTGTTGAATCTCTCCACAAGCCCATTACACTGTGGGTAATAGGGGGTGGTGAACTTATAGTTGATACCACCCTCCTTCCACATTGCAGTCAAATATCCTGACATGAAGTTTGCACCTCTGTCAGAGACAACCTCCTTTAGAACCCCCACTCTGGAGAAAACTCCAAGTAGGGCCCTTGCCACAACAGGGGCTGTTGTGGTCCTCAGGGGAATAGCTTCTGGATACCTGGTGGCATGATCCACTACCACCAGTATAAATGTGTGCCCAGATGCTGTTTGTGGGTCCATTGGTCCTACACTGTCTATCCCCACTCTTTCAAAGGGTACCCCCACCACAGGTAGTGGTATGAGGGGGGGCTTTGTTGTGCCACCTGACTTGCCACTGGCTTGGCAGGTGACACAGGAGCGACAAAACTCCTTGGTGTCTTCTGACATGTGGGGCCAGTGAAAGTGAGGGACAAGCCTGTCCC
This sequence comes from Lissotriton vulgaris, assembly GCF_964263255.1. Taxonomy (NCBI): domain Eukaryota; kingdom Metazoa; phylum Chordata; class Amphibia; order Caudata; family Salamandridae; genus Lissotriton; species Lissotriton vulgaris. The sequence goes on along the minus strand of NC_141693.1, from coordinate 553,981,392 downwards.
AAGTCTTGTTCTGGCCAAGATGTCCTGCAAGGGGAATATCTTGGGTTAGTGTGAGAGGGAATCCCCTGAATGCCAAAGGTATGACCAACCTCCTGGAAGCACCAGGATTGGGGTCTCTAGCCTCTGAATACAGGAGCCCATCATCCCAATAGACTTTGTGGGTACCTTGAGCATTCCCAGCAGCCTCAGCAGCATCCTGCTGTCTGAGAGGTTGGAACAAACTAATTGTGCCTGCCTCAGATCTGGAGTTCTGGACTTTTTGGTTCCGTCCAGAGGTGTCAGGGATAACACCCGAAGACCCCGGAGTTCTACCTGTCTCGGTGCACAAATAAACAGAAACACGGGCTTCTCGATGGTGGCGTCAAAGACCAAAGGTTTATTACTGCAGGGACACAGAAGTCACAGAAACTACACATGGGCAGTATCTAGGAGCCTGTTCGATTTGTACAAGAAAGGTTGCTCCTTATATACAAAATATTGGCCTTCAGGCGAATTCTTCACATGTTGGTACATTCCCACACCTTTGTGTCCTAAACAATAAATATTTGGCGTTGCACACAAGAATCGTCGATAATATCTGATGTCAAACATTACGAAGAGGGGTTCCCACTGTTCCATCACAATCCTATGTCAACATTTCATTCAAGAGCCGGACCGCCTCATCGTAAATTTCGTTACCTCCCCCTAATAAAGATTCAGAAAGAAAGGAACGGAGCCAGGTGCGGAAGATAGAAAAGCAGGATAAGAGATGTTTGTGGGTCGTAAATGGGCAAGGCTACCAACTTCGGCCGCCTAATACTGATCAGGCCAACGAACACGAGAACCAGTATAGCAGGACTGGCCTCGGGCAGAGGAGGCAGCCTTTGTCGAGTCATGCAGCCACAGCGTGTTCTGTTCTAAGGTGCACGTGTCACTAGAGAGGTGAATCTCCGGCTAAGTCTACGTGTCCTTAATCGAAATGAAGTAATCAGAGGTCATTGCGTATGTGAGGGCAAGAAACACAAAATGGCTGCCATGATCTAAGATGGATGCCATGGGTAGATCGGAAATGTGTTTGTAACAGGAGTACTCTTGCTCGTAGCACAGCGAAAACACCAGGATATGCTAAATGGATCATTTGCGGTTCACTGATACCAAAATTATGTATTTACGACAATGTTGAAAACACGGGTTCAAATCATCACGGAACCTCAGACCCTCCTTTTGCCCTTACATAGGCAATTACTCAGTCTATGTCAGAATCTAGTTCTATGCTCATCAGGTCAATGACATGCTGTTGTATCATCATCCTTTCTCGCGCCTTTTCTCCAAACGCAGGTGGTTTTCTAAAGCAGGTTGCAGCACAAAGACTACACAGAGCGGGACCACACTGGATAATCAGGCAACACGAGAACAGGAATACTAGGATGACACCAATGACCATCAAAACCTTCCATCCCCACGCTGATATCAGAGTCCAAAACCACTCCATGAAGGACCAGTTTCCCTTGTCTACATGAATAGAGTCGGAAATCTTGTGTAGCTTAGAGATCGCCTCATAGACTGTTGGAGCGTTATTGGGAATAAAGACACAGCAGCTCGATTGGATCATTCTGCATACCCCACCTCGATCTGCAAGTATTACGTCTAGAACCATACGGTTCTGCAACGTCATGAGTCTATCCGCCTGAAGCTCAGCTGTCAGGTTGCTAAGGGCACCAGCAGTTTCGGTAATAGTAGATTCAACTACCCGTGTTAGTTGACGTATGTTTCTACTATTGGCCATAGGCCCCCAGAACGGAAGGAAACCTTTGAAGAAGTCTCCAGCTTCCTGACCAGCGGTATCTTCCTTACTGAAAACACCTCTTGCTACTCTGGTCTTGTGATAATCAGACGAAGCAGTGTATGTCGAAGGCAACAATCGAGCAATATAACATGAACCTGAAAAGTCAGCAGGCAACCATGTATACGCTCTGTCTTGACAGATGAAGTAGGAACCCCTAGCAGTAAGAAAAGCAGGGGAAGAGTTAGACGGAAACACGTAAGTCTCAACGCACTCACTCCTCCCTAGCTGAGCTCTCGGATTTCTCCCATTTCCTTGCAAACAGACCTGACCTTGGTGAGGCACGACCCAGATTGGAGTTGAGCTTTTACGCTTGCTTTCTCCCAAACTAAGGCGGTACTCTGAAGAGTTCCAACTCAAATATACTCGTAATTCATCTCTAGGGTAAGATGGAGTATTATTGACATCCTTGATCATGTCAATAATTCCCTGGACTAAAGCTTTGTTGACAGAGTTATATTTAGTGGAACGTGGTGGACGTGGAGGATAGGTTTCAAGGGCATAAGCAAAAATGGTCTGAAGGGCCTGAAATGATCCATTATAGCTAAAAGGCAACACCAGATAGGGAATGCCTTTATCCATAGTGTGGGGTATCAAGCCACACACCCAGCAGTCTGTAGTGTTAACTACCAGTTGGTGTTGGTGCAAGAGCTGTACAAAAGTGTTATTAATGAATTCTGAGCGTCGAGCTTGCTCATGTTCAGGAAACGAGTGAAAAGAGTGCATAGAAGAAACAGTAGAAGTAGCAGGATCAAGGGGAAGCACTGTAGTTACTGGCATAAAAATCAAATTCACACCAAAGACGATTCCACCCACCAACGTTATCAAAACAATTAAAAATGTAATAGCACATTGCATCAGAAAACATTTGCTGTGGAGAATTCTGTAAAGTCTGTTTCTGTGAACATAAATCACATTTTCTCGTTGCAGCGCAGGAAGCTCCATCTTCTACAATCCGCTCGCGACCACTGATGATGTGTACGTAGATGAAAATGCCTCTATCAGCCCTGGGAGTTCCCAGAACTAACAGAAAGATCGACCTTGTGTCTGACCCCCGCAGATTCAACTAGGCACACAGCCACGACCCTACGGCTACCCAGGCGGCAAGGCAATTTTAAACAATAGAAACAATAGCAAACTTCCTGGCTGAAGGCAAAAGTGTTCAAATATTACAATAGGCAGTTTCCTGCTTTATTTGTCCATATTGCGAGACCGTAAATTGTATCTCAGTTTTGCAGGAGCTGTTTGATCTGGAAACAGCGTATTTTCAGCAGACGTTGCAATGTTCAAGTTCGCAGACGGCAGAGTTTCTTCTGATGCAGAGGACAAATGTTCAGAATTCAAAGGAGTAGTTTCAGGATGAGAGTCAGAGTTCGATGTGTCAGTTATCAGCTCGGCATCGCTGAAAGGGATAAACTTGGGTGTTCGCTCGAACTCAGAGGCACCAATTCCCTTCTTAACCCAGTTGTCATAAGGAAGTGGCAGGGGCACACGTTTGACGTGTGTCGTGTGTATCCAGTGTTTGCGGCCGGCCACACGAATAGCAGTTCTCGTCGCTAGCAGCACTTGATAGGGGCCGACAAATCTGGGCTGAAGGTTCTTCGTCCTGGCAAAGTTCCGTACCACGACGTGGTCGCCAGGTTTCAGCTGATGACCTGGACTCTCCGGTGGCTTTGGCAATGCATCGAAAACCTGTTGGTGAATAAGACTCAATTTAGCAGTCAAGTCGTAAAGGTAATCAATCAACATTGGATATTCCAGAGAACAAAATTCTTTTGGCCTAGGCACTCCCCAAACGTTAGCGGGACGACCGAAAACTATCTCGTAGGGACTAAGCCCAACTCTAGAATGTACAGTCGCTCTCGTTGATAACAAAGCCAAGGGTAGTGCATCTGGCCAGGATAAACCCGTGGATGCCTGTATTTTAGCGAGTTTTAGTTTGAGGGTGCCATTGTAACCCTCAACTAAACCAGCAGACTGGGGATGATTTGCACTGTGGAATTTTTGCTTGATCCCTTAACCGGCACACACACTCTGCATAACTTTCCCTACAAACTCACTTCCGTTATCTGACCATACAATCCGTGGCATTCCGTACCTAGGGAAGTATTCCTTAAGAAGGATTTTGGCAGTTGATAGGGCAGTGTTGTCCTTTAGTGGATATGCTTCGATCCATCTGGAGAAAGCACAGACTACCACCAGGACGTATTTTAGGTTATTGCAACGATCCATGTGAATGAAATCTAACTGAATCACTTCAAAGGGACAAGAGGGAGGAGCGAAGTGACCAGCAGGTGTTGGGACTCCCTTGCCAGGATTATGCATCAGGCATACCATACAATTTTCCACCACTCTCTCTGCACACTTACTAATCCCATCATTCTTCCAAACTGGAGCCAACATCTTGCAAATTCCTTTAGAACTAATGTTTGCTACTCCATGTGCCATTGTTACCACTGCAAGCACGTACGCATCAGGCAACATCCAACGCTGTTGCTCCGACAAATCAATCCAACATCCACTTGAGTCTAGTTTACCCGTACTCTCTTTCCATGCACGCTTTTCCTCCTCAGTCGCTTCTTTCTGAATTTCTTTCACACTTTCCACTGTGTCCTCACACATTCCAGACTCGGAAATCCATCTTGCAGATGTTGCAACATACATCCTACTCATCATATTTCTAGCTGTCTGTTTAGCGGTTTCATCAGCAAAAGCATTCCCACGACCAACATCATCCGTGATTGCTTTATGAGCACTGCATTTTACAATCGCAACTTCAGTCGGCAAGGTTAGAGATTCCAACAAGTCGTTAACTAGCTGACCATGTTGAATCTTAGTCCCATGGGACGTAATGAAACCTCTTTCTTTCCACAAACGGCCAAAACTATGGGCCACGCCGAACGCGTACTGACTATCTGTGAACACATTCACTCTCTTTCCCTTTGCTAAAACACACGCTCTAGTTAGAGCGATTAATTCTGCAGCTTGGGCAGAATTCTGACTCACTCTTGCAGTCTCCACAATCGTACTCAAAGTCGTTACTGCGTAAGCAGCAGTCACATCACCATTCTCCAATTTAAAACATGACCCATCGACATACAACGTGCCATCTGGTTCTGACAACGGAGTGTCTTTTAAATCAATTCGTCCTTTAGTCTCTTCCTAGGTTCTGAAACAACAATCATGGGGTTCTGAATCACTCGACTCTTGATTAGTCGGCAACAATGTTGCTGGATTCAATACATTGCATCCTTTGATTTGAATATGACTAGCTAGCAATGTCAGCTCATAACCTGATAATCTAGCGCTGGTAAGGTGTTGCGTCTTGGTTCGATTCATGAGTGTATCCACAGCATGAGGAACCATGACCACTAGCATGTTGTTCATCACCAAACCAGCAGATTGTCGAATGGAAGCCGCAGCTGCCGCTGTAGCTCTCAAACAACTAGGTAATGCTCTAGCTACCGGGTCTAACGTTGATGAAAAATACGCGCAGGGGCGTTGTTTATCACCAAATCTCTGTGTCAGAACACTCAACGCGCAACCTTCTCTCTCATGAACATAGAGCGTAAATGGTTTACTGTAATCGGGTGTACCCAATACAGGAGCTGAACATAATGCATTTCGTAACTCAGAAAAACTCTCCTGACATTCAGCAGACCATGGCACCGGACTCGGAACACCTTTCCCAGTCAAAGCTACCAATGGTTTTGCTAAAAGAGAAAAATTTGGGATCCACTGCCTACAGTACGAGGTAATACCTAAAAAGGCACGTACTTCTCTCTGTGTGCGGGGAACACCCATCTGCGTAATTGCTTTTATTCTTTCTGGGGTCAACTTCCTTCCCTCCTTTGACAAGAGATGACCTAGGTAGGTCACTTCTTGGCAGCAGTATTGCATTTTTGAAGGTGACACCTTATGATTCAAATTAGACAAATGATGCAATAACGAAATTGTAGCTGCTTTGCAAGTTTCCTTGTCATCGGCAGCCACCAGAAGATCATCTACATACTGCACTAGTGCAGAACCAGGAGGAAGTACAAAGGAATCTAACTGACTTTTTAATGCCTGACTGTAAATGGACGGACTCTCACAATAGCCTTGTGGAGCACGTTTAAACCTGAAGCTTCGACCTCCTAGAGAGAAGCCGAAAATATCTCTGCTTTCTTCGGCTATCGGAATGCTGAAAAAGGCATTCTTCAAGTCGATAACTGAAAACCATGTGGCTGTAGCAGGAATCAACGTTAACAATGCAGTAATGTCTGGAACCACAGGAAACTGCGGAACCACAATCTTATTAACCTCTCTGAGATCTATAACAAACCTATACACTGGAGGCTTCGAGGGATCAGTACGTTTCAAAATCGGTAATACAGGACTGTTACAGACATTTCCTCTAGTTTCTTCAACCACACCTTTCTTAATCAAGTCTTGCACAATCAACAAAAGTGCACGTTCACCTTCACTAGAAATCTTGTATTGAGGAATTCGTGGAAATTTAACATTAGCTTTCAAAGTGACTACATATGGTGGTATTTCCAAAAGGCCTACATCGTTAGGACCAGTCGCCCAAAGAGTATCAGGGAGTGAACGCAGCTCTGGCGGGAGTGCATCCATTGACAAGTACATCGGAGAGGTGATTCTTTTACCCAATGTAAGCTGTACTCCTGACGGAGAACAGTACAATGTCGCATATAGGCGTTTTAACAAGTCTAAACCAAGCAGATTTTCATTACAACCTGTCGTCAAAATCAAGGGTGCTTTCAATTGACACGGTCCAACAGAAATAGACAAAGGACCAGATACGGGATTGTAAACAGGGGCGCCTGAAAAACCTACAGAAACATTTGTTAAGCCGGACAAAGGTGCGCCAGGGAGTTTCGCATGAATGATAGAACTTTTTGCGGCACCAGTATCCAACAGAAACGGTTCGACTACACCTGATGTTGCTACTGCGACATAAGGCCCACTCTGATCCACTGGAACTGATACTACTCCCTCTCTCTGTCCATGGCTGTCCTAGTACTCAGTTTGCTGAAATCCCTCATCTACTTCACAATAGTCCTCAACATGATACTGTTGGGATCTATTTTGTTGGGCAGACTGTCCATTTCGTTGATCAAAGTGATTAGAAGGGCGATCATTCGTTTGTGGAGGCATAGCACCTCTTCCTCGACCTCTAGAATTTTGCATAGAACCACCACGACCTCTTTGAGCTGCTGCAGCATTATTTTGCGCTAAGATCGGACAGTCATTTTTGTAGTGACCCTCTTTCTTACAGTACGCACACTGGTTCCACTGATATTGGGGCCTCGGTGAACTATAATCTGTTCTCTGATATGACCCTTGCTGCGTATTAGTCTGATTCATGCGAGGCGGATATGCCTGTTGCAAAAGAACTTTAGTTTTTAAATCTTTCGTTTTCTTATCTGATTTCTCCTTCTCCTCTTTATCCCTATTTTCATAATACTGTGCAGTTGCAAGTATTTGCGCAGTTGTAGAGACAGCCCACGCACTCTCGGAATCTTTCAATTTATTGCAGAGCTCTGGTAGCAGATTGTGTACAAATTTATCGACAAATAATCTCTGTCCTCCCTCCGTGCTCATATCCTGACCACTGTGATCCACAAAAGTCTCTTCGAACCTCGTGAAGAAGTCGGAGACACTTTCGTCTTTCTTCTGCCTGCATGCGGACAATTTGTCCCAATTAACACGCAATGCTGGCATCAGAGTCTTCATTAAGTCAATTATCCTACCTGGAAGATTAGCAATTAGAGGTTCGGGTTTGGAACCACCTATTTGCTGACCATCCGCCGCTATGATAGCTGCCCAATCACCACCTAGGGCAACTGGATGATTTTCTTTACGAATTTTAGCCCAAAATGGTTGCGGAACTACATTCCCAAATAACATGTCAATGTCCGCTAAATTCATTACACAAGCCTCAACTGTCTGTGCTAATTCTTTATAGTATCCAGCAGGATTCTTACGCGGATCTGGCAAGGCCTGTTTCACTGCTAACACTTCAGCTCGCTTCCACGGAATGTGTATCCACACTCTCTGGAATTGCGCCGGAGCGGCTGCAATACCATTCACTGCATCAGCTTGCACAGCTTCACGCCAAATTGGAGGAACCTCCCTCATTGGATATTGGCGATTCAGCTTCGTACTTTGTTTTTCCAAATCTCTCGGTGAACAAAGAGATGGATCATTCCTATAGCTTAAAATCAGTTCCATCGCTTCTTTTATATTTTGACCTACTATCATACCTGCAGCAAACTCTTTCTGAACATTAATTAATTCTTCTAAGTTCGATTCAGAATCATCTTCTTCTAACTCATCACGCAACAGGGAGCACATCTCGCCGAAAACATATCGTTGCGTTGGTTCATTCCACTGCATAAAAGTATCTAGTACATCTCTCGTACTATATCTCCTACTCTTCAAAATCCATCTAAGAGCCGTGGAATCTAAGATTCCCCGTTCCTCAGTACTTGGAAGCTGACTACGTCTCTGTACAGACTCAGAGGCAGGAGTTTTAATTAAAGTTTTATAGAAGGGAGATAGAATATTAGAGACAGAATCAGTGATTCTTCGACGAACAGAAAGCGGAGTCATAATACTAGCAGATGTAGAGAACACTGTAGCAGTAGGAACAGATAGACCAGGAACAGTAGGAGTATCAGATAAGGTAGCTTGTGAAGCAGTAGGTGTAAGCGATACAGGTATAGGCAAAGATGCCGGCAACCCAGGAAGAGGGGGTGCCGAAGGAACATTCACATTAACCACAGGTGGTACAGGAGCTTGATTCTGAGGGGCAGGAGCAGGAATACCAGGTTGTCCAGCAACCGGCAATTGAACATTCGGTACAGGCGGAGCCGTAGCACCCTGTGCATACGGTGGGGGTGACCGTAACAAGTAAGACAACAGAGGATCGCTCTCGGGGTCCTCTACTATCTTAGTTGTACTCGATGGCAAGGCAGGATAGCACTTGTCGATCGCTAAATTACGCTCTCTAATAGCCACCTCTATTGCCTTCTCAGACTCGTTGACTTGCAGCTGCTTAGCAGCCTGTTCTAAAGTCAACTCTTGCTCTTTCTGTTCTTTCTTTAACCTTTTAATTTCTCTCTGTTTAGATTCTTTTCGCCAGTAACAGAAAGAATCAAACATTGCCGGCCGGGCTTTCTTCTTAAACAATTTCGCTTCTAAATTGTCAAGGATTTCGGGTTCAAAACTACCATGCAGTGGCCAACTAAGGACACCGTCTTTTTCTGTATAGCGGACCCACACCTCATTATAAGATATAGGACCCACAATAAAGATCATATAGAGGAGTCCCAATCGGAGGAACCAGACATGAGTCCTCCAGCCGGGAATCACTGTTGCAACCAAAACACGACAACATACAATTTTTCCGACTTACCATTTTGCAATCCGGAACACAGAACGAACAAAAACACAAACAGGAATGTGCACTCGAACCAAGAACTTAGGCCTACCAAAAGCGAACAAATGTATCGATACCCAAACTAAACCAATAGATTATCGTAACCAGAACAACCAGTGATAATCTTACGAAACCAAACCAAACCAAGAACCAAAAAGGATTTTAACAACCCTTACAAAGTAACCAACTAGCAACCACTAAATACTTAACTGAGGCACTGAAGACGTCACCAAGGAGAAACCCGTCTCGTCTCGCCGTACTAAGGACTGCACCTCGGGTCCAAGACAGGGCGACGGTCAAGGCAACGGACCACTGCAGCCGTCCTGAACGGGAACCCTCGTGGAAGAGAACGTCGGGCCACTTTTGCGATATGCCGGGATCGATGAAGTGGGGCGCCTCCCTCAGGAATCTTCACACGAAGCTTCTCGAACTCTTCAGGCTTTTGGACCGGTACCGAATGACGTCGCCCCTAGTTGGGCGCCAATTGGAGATCTGGACTTTTTGGTTCCGTCCAGAGGTGTCAGGGATAACACCCGAAGACCCCGGAGTTCTACCTGTCTCGGTGCACAAATAAACAGAAACACGGGCTTCTCGATGGTGGCGTCAAAGACCAAAGGTTTATTACTGCAGGGACACAGAAGTCACAGAAACTACACATGGGCAGTATCTAGGAGCCTGTTCGATTTGTACAAGAAAGGTTGCTCCTTATATACAAAATATTGGCCTTCAGGCGAATTCTTCACATGTTGGTACATTCCCACACCTTTGTGTCCTAAACAATAAATATTTGGCGTTGCACACAAGAATCGTCGATAATATCTGATGTCAAACATTACGAAGAGGGGTTCCCACTGTTCCATCACAATCCTATGTCAACATTTCATTCAAGAGCCGGACCGCCTCATCGTAAATTTCGTTACCTCCCCCTAATAAAGATTCAGAAAGAAAGGAACGGAGCCAGGTGCGGAAGATAGAAAAGCAGGATAAGAGATGTTTGTGGGTCGTAAATGGGCAAGGCTACCAACTTCGGCCGCCTAATCATGATCAGGCCAACGAACACGAGAACCAGTATAGCAGGACTGGCCTCGGGCAGAGGAGGCAGCCTTTGTCGAGTCATGCAGCCACAGCGTGTTCTGTTCTAAGGTGCACGTGTCACTAGAGAGGTGAATCTCCGGCTAAGTCTACGTGTCCTTAATCGAAATGAAGTAATCAGAGGTCATTGCGTATGTGAGGGCAAGAAACACAAAATGGCTGCCATGATCTAAGATGGATGCCATGGGTAGATCGGAAATGTGTTTGTAACAGGAGTACTCTTGCTCGTAGCACAGCGAAAACACCAGGATATGCTAAATGGATCATTTGCGGTTCACTGATACCAAAATTATGTATTTACGACAATGTTGAAAACACGGGTTCAAATCGTCACGGAACCTCAGATCAGCCCTTGAGGGTCCCCCTGTCCCAAGAAACTCAACCTGATCAGGCTCAAGTTCTTCTAGGACAGTTCCGTCTTGGATCTCAGAATCATCCTCCTGTGAGGGCTGATCCTCAACCTGAGGCAGGGGGGAAGGCACTGCCTTAACCCTCTTGCTCCTTCTCTTGGGTAGTGTCTGGTCTATTGTTCCAAGATCCAGCATTTGTTCAGGTAAGCACTTTCTGGCCTGTGACCTGGTCACAGCAAGGACATGTGCTGATATTCCCAGCATTTCTGCATGGGTCCTATACTCCACCTCAGACCAAACTGAGGTTTCAAGATCATTTCCCAACAGACACTCTACTGGAAGGTCTGAACTCACATCAACTTTCCTGAGGCCAGTTACTCCTCCCCAGGAGAAGTTCACAACTGCCACACTATGGGAAGTAGTGGCATTGCTAGCATTGGTCACTAGGTACTTCTCACCTAGTATGATCTGATCAGGGTCCACAAAGTTAGGTGTCACCATGGTGACACTGGCACATGTGTCCCTGTAGGCCTGAACCATCTTGTCATTAATAAAAGGTGTCTGCCTGTACTTGCTCAGATTACTGGGACTTACAGTAGAGGACATGGCTATGTCCCCATCACAGACAAGAACAGTCTGAGTTGGTACTCTGACTAGGCCAGAGTTCATCTCAGTTCCCAGGGTCAACCCTACTACACCCTTTTGCTGGGAACCACCACTAACAGCTAGACTAGGGGGAACAGTTGCCTTAGGGGCAACTGTGGTTGGTGCTGTGCCCTTTTTGGTGCACTCACTAAACCAGTGAGAGACTGACTTACAGTATCCACACCAGGGCTTCTTTTGGCCTTCTTGTTTCTGTTTGTTCTTTTTGGAGCCATCCTCCCCCTGTGCCTTTTGGGGGGCCTGGTGAAGACTTCTGGTCTTTTGGTTTCTGCTCATTACCCTTCTGGTCTGCCTTTTACTGATCACCCCCCTGGTTCTGGTTTTTCTGCTTAATCCTGGTTCTGACCCATTTGTCTGCCTTCTTTCCCAATTCTTGAGGGGAGGTCAGATCAGAGTCAATCAGGTAGTGATGCAATAACTGGTTATGACAATTGTTAAGTATTTGCTCTCTTATGATCAAATTATACAATCCTGTATAGTCCTTAACTTCACTTCCCAATAACCAGCCTTCCAGAGCCTTAGTGGCACAATCAACAAAATCAGTCCAGTCCTGAATCTGTGTCTTCTGGGAGTCTCTGAACAACAACCTATATTGCTCAGTGGTTAGGCCAAACCCATCAATCAGATCACTCTTCAGGACAGAGTAGTTGTTAGCATCCCCATCACTAACTGTGAGGAGCTTGTCTCTACCTTTTTCTGAAAAGAAGAGCCATAAGTTTGCTGCCCACTGACTTTGGGGTACCTGCTGTACTTTGTAGGCCCTCTCCAAAGCAGTTATCCACTTGTGGATGTCATCCCCTTCTTTGTAGGGGGGCACAATTTTGCTTAGATTTCTATTCTCATAGGACCTATCTTTAGCCTTAGGGATATGGCTGCCACCAGTGGGTTCTAACCCACTATCTCTATTCTTTCTAGCACGAGCAAGCTTCTCTTTGGCCAGGGCAACCTCAAGTTCCTGTCTCTCAATCCTAAGAGCAGCTTCTCTCATTTTGGCCTCATGTTCCCTTCTCTGAGGGGAGGTCATCCCTCTCTGAGCAGGGCCATGAGAGCCATTTGAAGCATGAGATTGGAAAGAGTCCCTGGAGGGGGATCTCCCTCTTCTCTGCCTCTGGTTAAGCCCACTTGGGGGTCTGTATGAGGGCTACCCATACTGACTCCCATGTATGCTTAAGTTAGCCTGACTAAGACCTGACTGTTTGTCTCAAGATCAGAATAATCTCCTTCTCCTCCTCTTCTTCATCATCTTCTGGGACTGGAGTATCAGTATTATCATCTGAGGAGGGGAGGACTTCATGTGCACTGCATGTGTCACCTGTCTTAGGTGGCTGTTGAGCATCATAAAAGAGCTCAACCAGGAATCTGAGGGTAGGGTTTGAACCCTGTTTTAGCCTTCTAGAAGTACACAATATTCTCAATTCTTGGAAGGCTAAGGCTTCATATCTCGAAGCAGTCCTCAAGGGATCTACTTCTGCAGGCAGAGAGCCACTGGGGTTCAATGTCTGAAACATGTTTTCTAGTGAGGTGGGGTGTTGCACCTACCTACACTATGTGTTTTCCTACAGAACCTGTCTAGGAGTTGTAGTCAGGGGTGCTAGGCCCAGGCTCTACAACATCTAAGTTCAGTAGAACTTAAGAATACTAAGACTTGTTTTTATATGTACCTACAGGTACCTATGTGATCTTTCAAATGATATCTCAATATTACAAGTGGTAAAACAACAGCAAGCTCTAATCCCAACTGCTGCACACCAATGTGAGAAGTTGGCCTGGTATATGATGTTCACTATTCTAGTGAACACCTTGCACCGGTCCAAACAACCCTTATGGTGATGGTTGTAAAGTCAACCTTATAGACCAGCTATCCTAGAGGTAGCGTGGACAGAACAGTCTTAGGCTAAAAGACTCTTGAGGGCGTGTAAAGCCAGCTGTTTTACCATATGTAACCCCTTGAATACCAAATGAAAGGACACCACACAGGATATATATAAAATATATATGTATTTATTCACTAACACACTCCTCTGAACTCTTTATGAGGTCAGAGGTCAAAGCACATAACAAGTTACACTCAGAAATACTTTAAATAGCACAATTTACAGTTAGGCCCTAGGGGCGCGTAAAACCATATACTAAGTAAGTGGTATAAGAACCACGACTTGGGAAAGGAGAAGGCCTAGGGCCTAAGGAATCGCTGGGGCTACACTATCTGACCCTTAGGTTAGGAGTAGGAGGCCCACAGGCGGCGCATGCAGTGTGAGTACACTCACGCGAGAGTCAATTAAAAGTCAATGGGAACGTAAAAAGGTAAGTAATGAAGATTTAGGACACTTCCTGTCTAACTAGGATTACACAACTAACAAAACTAGGCATTAGGAGCACCGAAGTACTCGCGTTACCTCACCCACGGGCTGCGGTTGCATAGGTGTCAAAGATTGTCGGGTTTTCTCGTTGTTTCCTATGGAGCCTTGGAAGAAGATGCTGCAGGCAACCAGGAGGAAGATGTCTGGGTGGATCCAAGGGTGGATCAGAGTTGAAGAAGATCTGAAAGCAGAGGGGACAGAGTCTAGGTCACTAGCCAGTGACCGGGTGGAACCAGGAAGGAACCAGACTTCGTCGAGAAGCAATCAGATGCTGTCGTGAAGCTTGTTGTTGCAGCCATGCGGACCAGGAGGCCTCGAGGATGACCAGGTGCTGGAGAGGAGCTGTCCCACGAAGGTTCTCGCAGATGGAGGGGTCGACTTGAAGATCGGAGCCAATAAGCCTAAGCAAAGGCAACACACGCAGGATACACAAAAGGCTTCTGGTGCAGACCAGGAGGGTCTGAGGTACTTCACCTTTTCAGGGAAGCAAGGGCCAGTCTGGAGAAACCAGACCAGCAATGGATTTTCCAGAGGATCATCTCCACAGGGCTACTAGCCAACGGGCCAGCAACCGGACAACGCGTCGAGCAGAACACAAGCAGAAGGGCTCCACGCAGATCTCGTGGAGTGTGGAGGGCAGGTCTTCGGTGCAGGTGGAGCTCGGTGTTGGGGTGTCCCAGTCCCAAGTGCACAGCTTCGAGGAGGCCTCAGGAGCTGCGCTGTTAGCAAGTTGAAGACTTTCCAAGTTGCCTGGTTCCACTGGTTCCGACGCCTTCCACGGGGCTCAGCTGTGCTGGAGTCGTGCAGTGGGTCCGAGAGGTCCGGGAGTCGAAGTCTTGTCAGGTTCTCTGCTCGGGTTCAAGCGGGAACGGGGAAAAAGCAAGCCGCCGAGTTGCTGGATGGTGCCTGGTTGCCCAGGGTGGTCACTCCTTGGCCACAAGGGAGATTTCTTTAGTCTTCAGCTCAGGTGAATGTCGAAGGGTCCAGAGTTTCGTTTCAGTTCGATTCCAGGATTAATCTAAAGTCTCCTGGGTCAGCTCCTACCTTTATACAACTAAAGGGGGCTGGGTTAGTTTCTAGGTCCCTCCTGTGGGTGGGACCAGGAAGGGGGGTGGTTACACCCCTTTTCCTTTGTTCAGTTTTGTGCCAGAGCTGGGGCTGGAGTGCCCCAGCAACCGGTTTGAACTGGGGTATGCATGAAGCACCCAGTGTGCTCCAGGCAGTGTCTCAATCTATTCAGCCCTCCCTATCCCAATACACATCCTCCTGTCTGGGGTGCTGCTCGCACCTCCCCAAGCAGGAAACCTATTGTCCAAACCTCCGTGACTGGAAGGATTCCCAGCAGCAGGAGGTCAAACTTGTGTCTGTGGCAGCTCCATCCATTTTGTGATGCTGAGGCTCTGGTTAACTTTAACTGGGATCGTTGGACATAACATGTCTTCTCCCTCTAGAAGGGTGGAATTCTACCCCCGTCGCCAGAATGGGCGAGAGGGTAGTATTCCAAAGCGTATGACAGCTTACACAACATGTTTGGATAAAGCTAAACCAAAGTTAGCATTTAACCGCGAGTATTATAATGCACTTAAGAGTATATGGTATGGCGATATCATAGAACAGCTATAAGGACATGGTTCCGAAAGCTGCAGACAGGCTCAGCTCATGCTACAGCACCATCTCACACATAACCAAGCACTCTGCCTTCAGGATTGTTAAGGCCTGCCATAGGAGTGACTTATTGGTTACTATGTGTCTATATGTAAGTAGGTATAGGAATACTACACCTAAGCAGGGGTGATTACACGACCTTGCCCCAGCTGAGTGATCAGCCAGTTATGTCTATTTGAGTGGCCAGCCAGGGGTGGCATAATACATGCTGCAGCCCCTGGAAAAATCTTGGTTGCACCTATGCCCTGAGTACCTAGGGTACACTTAGTACAGGGGCTGACAAGGTGAACCAATTCCCAATTGTGGTTGTACCTAGGGTACAGGTTACATTTAGAGAGAGTGCATCTGTGCTGTGGGTCTGATTAGCAGGCCCACAGCTACATCTAAGTCAAAAACTAGTAAAGCAAAAGCAAAAAGTGGGGGTGACCATAGGAAGCAGACCCTACTCTCCACAGCCAGTTTATAGTCTCTCTTACTGCCATGAAAAAACTTTGCAATAAGGGACAATAAAAACATTTAGATGACGTCCACACCATGCGGGAAGAATCCAATGGTTTAGGGGTCATTATGTTTTATTTTTTCAAGGAGGGAAAGTAGCTGACTGGGGTCTGCTGTCTTCATCACTTTAAAGCCACTATTCCACGTACCTGCTTTAAGTCCAGACCGAGGGAGGTGTTTTCTCTGCGTCTTGGGCACTGTGCTGTATTCATTCGTACTGGAGTATTTTACTGGCGCAGGACGCGACTGCCAGGGACTTTACCTTTGACAGACTCTATGAGCCAGCTTTTGCCTGTGTAAAGCTTGCTATTTGAGCCCAAGTCCTAAGCCATCAGGACCGATGAACAAGGCTCTCTTTCAACCCAGTGTAGAACTTAAGCCACTAATCTAGATTTTTGCACCTCTAATCATGCGGCCATCAGAGTTTCTTGTTTAGATTTGGTAACATCCATTTCCCTGGATACCTAGTTTATAAGGGGCCAAGAAAAATGTACTGCTCTGACTATCCTTAATGGCAAAGGAAAGAGAAGAATTAAATATAGCTCCACTTCCAACTCCAATTTACATAACATACAAATTGGTTCTACCCGTATCAATTGTATTTTGATGATAAACGTTCCCAAGCTGACTACGCCAGGGAGGTGTGAAAGGGAAGATTCACTGAAGAATAAAGTGACCCATTGGATACACCATGTCAGGGATTGCGTCTCTTTTAATTCTAACATATCAAAATCCAAAATATAGGAAGTGGACCTTTTAATGCTGATGATGTTATCATAAATAAGTCTTACATATAAGACTCTGCACGGACACCACAGACATTCCTCTCCCAAGATCTCTGCAACAACCTCACCACCTTTTTCCACCACAAGATTTCTCTGCAGCAATCTCCCTACCTTTTTCCACCACAAGATTTTAGACATCTACAACAGCTTCACAATCCAGGACCTACCCACCCCAACCGCAACCACCGCACCTGAAGGCTTCAGATCCAGCCGACACTGCTCAACTTGAGCACCCTCACCGCTGATAACACCTTAAGAAACCATCCAGTCTGCTGCCATCACCCCTGAACCCTGTTGCACCATCAACTACTCCATCAAATCCTCCTCTGCATGTTTCCAGTCTTCAGGAAAGGTTGTCAACCCCCTGCTAAAGGTACCCTCCGCCGACCCGATGGACCTCAAGAACAACAAACCCATCTCTCTTCTCCCCTTCCCAGCCAAAGTAATTGAGATGGCCGTCAATGTCCATCTCACAGAATTAATTGAAACAAACCACACCCTGAACACCTCCCAATCTCCCAAACTCTCCTTGACCCAAGTGGAACCTCAGCACTCATCCTCCTGGACCTCTCTGCCGCCTTCGACGCGGTCTTACACCACACCCTCTTTACAAGACTCAACAACACCGGCATCTGTGGCAAAGCACTAGAGAGTCAGACTCCCACCATTCTTTTCAAATCTGACAGAGATCTGCTGTGGGGTACCCCATGGCTCCTCCATGAGCCCCACCCTCGTCAACAGCTACATGGCCCACTCACAGCCATCGTCACAACCAACAGACTCAACATGGTCTCCTACTCAGATGACACACAGCTGATCCTCTCCCTCACTGTCAAACCTACAGAAACCTCCACAATAGGATGAAGGCAGTAACCATCTGAATGTAGGAGATTTTCCTAAAACTCAACTCCGAAAAATCAGAAGTCCTTATCCTGGGCTCCACTCCCTCCGCTTGGAATGACTCCTGGTGGTCAGCAGCATTCAGAACCAAACCAAACCCCCCACCGACCACTCACGCAAACTTGCCATCATCCTCAACTCCTCACTCTCTACGAACCGGCAAATCAGCTCTGTATCATTCTCTTACTTCCACACACACTGCCTGCTCTGAAAGATCTTCAAATGGATTCTCAATGAGTCCAGGAGAGCTGTCACCCAGGGCTCGTCAGCAACAAGCTTGGCTACGGCAATTCACTCACCCCAGCACAAATCAAAAATGTCAAAAGAAATTACAGCGCATCCAGAAGGCCTCCGCCAGACTTATCCTGGACATCCACTGCCAAAACAACATCACCGGTCAACTGAAAGACCTCTGCTGGCTCCCAATCAAAAAAAGAATCACCTATAAGCTCCTCATGCACGCCTACAAAGGCTTGCACAACACTGGACCCAAATACCTCAACCATATCCTTGCCTTCTACACTGACCAGACATTTCTTCTCTGCGCAGCTGGCTCTTGCCGTTATCCCACAGATCGCAGCTAGGTAGGAGAAGGATCTTCGTCCAGCCAATGTCTTGTGGAAGACCCAGAACTTCCTACTTCTGCACCTCAAGCAATCACCATCACTGCCACAATTCAGAAAGGACCTCAATACCTGGCTCTTTAACTGAACTGCAGAACCCCCCAGCACCTTCAGACCCTTACGGGTGAGTAGTCCCACTCTGATTCATTGATTGATTACTTAATTGAAGTCCATAGTTGATCATATGGTTGTCCTGGACGCTGGTCATTCAAGCATTCAATTCAAATATTCCCGGTTATTCCAGCACACAACTAGGGCTATTAGTAGGGTGCTTGACGCTTCCATCACTAGGCTCAGTAATATAGACTGACTTAGCCGGGCGATTATCTCATCTTGCGATCCATTTTTCTTTCTTCACCGAATTCCATCTTATCACGCCCTTCACTGGCTGACCATTTAATCTATCTAGGGTGACTTGTGAGGCTGATTTTGACAGTTACTGGCTCAGACCTTTTGCAAGATAATGAGTCTACCTCTAATGTTTGTACTA
The DNA here is from genome assembly GCF_964263255.1 of Lissotriton vulgaris. Lineage (NCBI taxonomy): Eukaryota > Metazoa > Chordata > Amphibia > Caudata > Salamandridae > Lissotriton > Lissotriton vulgaris. The sequence continues at coordinate 553,962,697 of NC_141693.1, read as the reverse complement.
TTCCCATCCCTGTGGCATCCAGTAGCACCCTGCCTATTTCGCCTGAGTCTATTTCTCCCTCACAGAGCCATGCACCTTTCAATCCAACTGAATTGCTCTCATCTCATGGAATATTACAGTTCTTAGATCTAAAATAAAAATTCCAGACTGGAATGGCCTAACGGATAAATGAACAAGTTACTTACCCTTGGTAACAATATATCTGTAAGAGACCTAGATTATTATAGATTCCTTACCTGTAGAATTCCCCCCAGGTGTCAGACTGGATCCGGAGATTTTTTTCGTCAGCAGTACCCCTTCGTGTCGAAAGGTGGTGTCGTTCGGCTCGCATTCGTCGTTTGTGTCATGGTCGCCGGGATAGCGTCGCGGTAGCTACCCAGACGCAGCCCTTGCGTGCTTACGTCAATTCTTGTACATGAAATTCCGCGCCGGAAGAGCAGAGCTGTGCAAGACACTGACCACTGGTGCACAAAACTAGGGCCCTAAAAGGGATTCCCTGACCCTAGAAGTCAGTTTGCAGAATGGGGAGGATGGGTGGTCTCTTACAGATATATTGTTACCAAAGGTAAGTAATTTGTTCATCTGAAAGAGACAATTAGTTATAGATTCCTTACCTGTAGAGTAGATACCCCAGCAATACCAACCCCGGAGGTGTGTCTGCGAACCAAATTCACACCAGAAAATCCTGGAGAACGAACGGCCAAAGAAGCCGTCTCTCTGGACTTTGCACTCGTTCAGAAAACACATCTGTCCGGCAGCTACGTGGGCATCTCGGCTGTTCAGGCAGTAGTCATTGAGGGGGACTTCCCGTCCCAAAGCAGTGGTTGCTGCCATCGCCCTGGTGGATAGGCCTGCAGTCCCACTGGAGGCTCCTTCTTTGCCAAAGAGTAGCAAGCTTTAATGCACAAAATGACCCACCTAGAGATGGTCAGTTAGTGCACGGCCCGACCTTTTTTGGCACCCACGTAGCCAACAAAGAGATTATCACCCACCCAGAATTGTTTGGTGCGATTCAAACAAAATGAAAGCGCACGTTTTGGATCCAGATGGTGAAGCCTCTCTTCCTCCTTAGAAGGATGTGGAAAGAAGGTGGGCAAAGTGATGGTTTGACCAATGTAGAAAGAAGTAACCACCTTGGGAAGAAAGGAAGGTCTGGTTCTGAGGACGGCTTTGTCCGGATGAACAACCAGAAAGGGAGGTTTTGAAGAAAGAGCTTGTAGCTCACTCACCCTGTGAGACAAGATGATGGCAACCAGAAAGGCAGTCTTTAAAGTAAGAAGTCTGAGAGGACAGTTATGAAGCGGCTGAAAGGGAGCACACATAAGGTAAGTAAGATCAAAGTTCAAGTCCCATTGAGGCATTACAAAGAAAACAGGAGGAAAAAGAGGAGTAATGCCCTCAAGGAAGCGATTTACAACAGGGGACTTGAAAAGAGAAGGCTGATCAGGAAGCCTAAGAAAGGCTGAGCGGTAGCCCTTCAGAGTGCCCAGAGCAGAGCCCTGCTGAGCCAAAGACAGGAGGAATAAGAGAACTTCAGACAAAGGGGCAGAAAGGGGCTCCCCAGCCACAAATTTGTTCCATCTGAAGGTGTATACCGTCTTAGTGGAGGGACGCCTGGCTGCCAAGATAAGATCAAAGACTTCGGGAGGAAGGTCAAAGGCTGTCAACTGTCGCCGCTCAATCCCCACGCAAGGAGGTGGAGACTGGACAGGTTCGGGTGGAGGACCATCCCGTGCTGCTGCGACAGAAGGTCCCCATGAAGAGGCAGGCGAATCGGGGGATCGACTGACATGCTGAGTAGCTTGGGATACCAGTATCTTAGTGCCCAGTCCAGAGCCACAAGGATGACTTGGGCCCGGTCTCGCCTGATCTTCTTCAGCACTCTGGGCAGAAGTAGTATAGGCGGAAAGGAGTACAACAGATGGCAGCTCCACTTGTGACGAAAACCGTCTTCGAGCGAGTGCCGCCTTGGAAATTCCAACGCTCAGAACTGATGACATTGCGCGTTCTCTTTGGGGGCGAATAGATCGAACCAAGGCTCTCCCCACTGTTGAAAGAGACCTTGCGCCACGTCTGAGTTCAGACGCCATTCGTGATCCATCATGCACCTGCGGCTGAGTTCGTCCACCCTGGCGTTCAGGGAACCTGCCAGGTGCTGAACCACCAGGGTGACGCCCTGGTGTTCCAGCTTTGTCCAGAGGCGCAGAGCCTCCTGACAGAGGTTCCACAACCCCACCTGACCCTGTTTGTTGCAGTACCACATGGCGGTGGTGTTGTCCGTGAACACCTGCACTACACTTCCCCGGACAGAGGGAAGGAATCCCTTCAGTGCAAGACGGATCGCCCACAGCTCCAGAAGGTTGATCTGGAGCCGGGACTCCGCCGAAGACCAGAGGCCTCTGATCTCCCTCTCTCCCATGTGCCCCCCCCATCCCAGGAGGGACGCATTTGTCACCACTATGTGCTCCGGTTGGGGAAGGGAGAGAGATCTGCCGCTGACCCAATCGTGGTTCGTGAGCCCCCACTGCAACTGGCTCACAGTGCCCTCCGAGATCAGGACGTGGTCAGACAGGTTGCCCTGATGCTGTGCCCACTGAAACTTCAGGTCCCACTGCAGAGCCTGCATCCGCCACCTGGCGTGATGCACCAGAAGGATGCAGGAGGCCATCAGCCCCAGGAGCCGCAGCATCAACCTAACCGAGAATCGGGATAAAGGCTGAAAGATCGGAATCAGTCTGAATATCCCGAACCCGAAGTTTGGGGGAATAAACCTGAAACTGCGCCAGAACCGCTCTGATGAAAAGGAGCTTCTGAGAGGGCACAGGTGTGAGTTCGGCACGTTGATGGAGAACCCCAGCGAGTGCAGGAGGTCGGCCGTAGTCTGGAGGTGGGAGATGACTATCTGGGCAAGCCCGCCTTCAACAAACCACCATCGAGATAGGGGAAGACTGAAACCTCTAATCTGCGCAGATGAGCTGCGACCACCGCCATCACTTTCATGAACACCCGAGGGGCGCTGGTCGAAGGGGAGCACGGTAAACTGAAAGTGCTCGTGGCCTACCATGAACCCCAGGTAACGCTGGTGGGCCCGCAGGACGGGGATGTGGAAATACGCGTCCTGCAAGTCCAACGCTACCATACAGTCTTCTGGTTCCAGGACAGCTAGGACCAGAGCCAAAGTCAGCATCTTGAACTTCTCCTTCCGGAGGAAGCCGTTGATGATCTGTAGGTCCAAGATAGGGCGTAGGCCTCCTTTGCCCTTCTTGGGTACCAGAAAGTAGTGGGAATAGCAACCAGGTCCTACTTCTGGCCCAGGAACGTGCTCAATGGCCCCCTTGGCCAAGAGGGCCGTAACTTCCTCCTGCAGAAGTTGCAAGTGATCCCCCGACATGCAGTGGCATAGCTGGAGGGGTCGCCTTGAAGGGGATGGAGTAGCACCTTCGGACAATTTGCAGCACCCTCCTGTCCGACGTGATGGTTCGCCAGTGGGGGAGGTGAAATGCCGGACTAGGAAGGCTTAGAGGCAGATGCTGCAGGGGCGAGTGTGGACTGACCCGGCCGGTGTCCCCAGGTACCGCCACGGTGGTAACCACGCCTGTGACCCCATTGAGCCTGGGTCTGCAGTCTGTGGCTGGCTGGACTTGTGGGGGCGCCCTTCCTTGGCCACGAAAGGAGCAAAAAACGGAAGTTCGCTGGAGGTGGCCTAGGCCCAAGGACTTGGCCGTAGCCCTGGAGTCCTTGAAACGCTCCAGCGCACTATCTGCCTTGTGGCCAAAGAGGCGACTGCCATCAAAGGGCATGTCCATGAGGGTGGCCTAGACATTCCCCGAAAAGTTGGCGGACCTCAGCCAGTGAGTCCGTTGTGTCGAGTTCACACCGTATTGAGTAGCGTGCGGCATCCCGCCCTTCCGCCAGGGCTTGGGCGAGCTTTGCCCGGTCCTCCTCCTGGCACTGTGGCAGCACCTCCGCAAACGTATCCAACAGAGAGTGGGCGTAACTGCCCAAAAGGCAGGTGGTGTAGACAGGCCGCAGCCCCAAACTTAAGGAGGAGAACAGTTTCTTCCCAAACTGATTGTGCCTTTTGGATTCTCGATCCGGAGGAGCTGTCGGGAATGCGGTCTGGGATGTAGAGACCTGGATCACCAGGCTTTCGGTGGTGGGATGAACGTACAGGAAGCTAGGGTCGCCCGGAGCCGGGTGGTGGTGTCGGGCCATATTCCAATCCACAGGGAGGCCTGTGGAGTGCTTGGACCAAGTGCCCAACAGAACGTTGGTGAGGGCTTCGTTGAACGGCAGTAAAGGCTCCGAGGAGCTTGCCTGCGTTTTGAGCACCTTAATGAGGAGGTTAGTCCTGACGGCCGCGACAGGGATCTCAAGGAGCGAAGGCCTTGTCCGCCCTGTTCAACACCACGCTGTAAGCTGTCCCCTCCTCCGTAGCCACGGAGGGGGCAGAGACAAATCCAGTGTCGGGTGAAGTGTCCAGATCACTGGCCTCCCCTAGCTCATCTGCCCAGTCCTGGCTCAACTGGCACTGCAGTGCCAGAGGGTCCTCCGGTCCCTCACAGTCCCCACGTCATCCATCTCCTGATAGTCAGGAAAAACTGATGGAGCCTGGTCGTAGGAGAATCGCTCACCCATCGGCGCCTGAGACGGCACCGGGCAGCGCTGTTCCGATGCCGGATCCAGACCGGGGCTGGGTCTGGGGACGACATCGTCCGGGGACAGCGTCGTGGGGGACACGCTCAGGGTTGGCGCCAGCAGAGGAGTCGTAAGGTCAACTGGCGACGACCCGGATCCAGGCCTGGATCCTGCAGGGCACTGTCGCGTCGGGACCGGAGTCGACAACGGTGCCGGGGCCAAAGCACCCGACAGCGCCGGGGCCGGAGCCGACAGCCTGCTAGGGCTCCCAGACGGACCCGCGGGGCCCGAAGGCACCTCAAAAGGGTCCAACAGAGGGAAGTGAGTCCTCATGGCCATGAGAAAGTCATGTATCTCCTCCGGCGTCGCATGCAGCCCATTGACCAGCGGGTGTGGAGCTGGACGTGACGCTTGTGGCTCCAGCGGAGCCGCATCGCCGAACCCCCGGCCGCATCGCACGAGCGTCAGGGGGTGTCGGAAGAGCGATGACGCCTCTTCGACTTCTTTTTCGAGTGCCTCGACTTACCTGAGGACTTGGAGCCCGATGAGTGGTGGTGACTCGTCGAGCGGCGATGACTGCTGCTCCGCAACTGATCCCTCGACGTCCTCCTTGACCGGGACCTCGAACGGCGCGGAGCCGACTGCCGGAGCTCAAACCGCTTACGAGACCGCTCCTGTCTAGCCTTCAAGGTCAAGGCCCAGCAATCGGGACACGACTTGTCATCGTGGTCGACCCTGAGACGGTCGGTCACCGACATCAAGCGATGACAGTCCTCGCAAGGTTTAAACCCAGGCATCCCTACCGGCACCGCGAGTCGAAGGTCGACTCAAGAAGTGATCAAAAATGATCAAAAAAGTTGGTCAAAAAATTACTAAGAGTACTGCTCTTCCCGGATATGCGCTTGCTGGCGCGGAAAAAAGAAGAACTGACGTCAGCGCGCAAGGGCGGCGTCTAAGTACTCCGACGACGTCATCCCGGCGATCACGACGCCGACGGACGCGGAGCCACAGACGACGCCTAGCGACGCGCAGGGGTACTGCTGATGAAAATTTCCGGATCCAGTCTGACGCCTGGGGATATTCTAAGGTAAGGAATCTAACTTACGTGTTTCTTTCAGATATCTGGATACGATCCTTCAAATATCCATTTGCACAAAGAGAACCAATTAAACAAAGTGGATATAACGTAGTATGGGATCGTGAAATTGATACATTATCCCCATGAGACAATAAAGGGCAAGATAATGTTGGGTGCGAGTTACTTTGGACTTATTTTCCTGAACTCAGTGAGTTGTTCACAACCAGTGTCTTTAGTGGTGCACTACAGACATCCCTTTGGGCACACCTTTTCTCCTCTGTATGTGAAAGAGGATTCCAAAAATTTATTTCTGTTATTATACTTTCCTTTATTGTGATTGTTCTTCTCTCCTTATGTCTTTTGGTACATTTGTCATTTTGATATTAGTGCTCAATTTTTCATATTTACATCAACGACACAATTGTAATTTAAATCCAAATCCAATGCATTTTGGGCGTGTATGTCCCGCCCTTCATCAGGGAATCAGTTCTATAAATGAAAAATGAAAATAAAACCACGGATAAATGTACTATGTATGTCTCTAATAAAACGAACCAATGTTCAATATTATGCAAATGTCGAAAAAACTAAACCTGTGTGTGTGTTACCGCTAACACCATGAAACAACCTTATATGCCCGTGTCAACGTCAACCTGATACCATCTCTTAGATCAACACTTACGTGTCGCGTTTGCGCCAATGATTGGCTCGTACAAGGATCTTAATCCAAGCTTAATGTGCTACGGAAATAATAAAAGAAAACAATGTATCCTGTGAGCTCCTTAGTAAAAAAACTCACATCTTTAAAACGCTAACGTTAAGTCTACCTCACTTTCTAGTGATGTAACTGACCTTTACTGCAGTGTAGCAGCGTCTTCGTCTCCTTCTTCCCGCCAAACTACAAAACACCCTAGTGTTTACTCCATTCTACATATAATCGGACGACGATCTTCGCCATTGGTCAAAGTTCCGATCACTGACCATAGACTACAACAAAATACTACCTGTTCAAAACTATGTCTCTGTTGCGATAATATGGCGTATTTTCAAACATTAATCCTACGTAACCGAAATCTAATAGTCCCCTAAGGTGCAAATTAAAATGAACGTGGTGCAAAGAGAAACGAAAATATTATGAGTAAACTATAGTCGTAAAAACGCTAACCGGGGGACCGAACTCCTACATGTTAAGCTGTCCAAAACCGATCACCTATCTGATGTGCTATATCTGAGGAGAGAGGGGTGTGAGTAATGTGAGAGGATGAGGTTACATAGTGAATGCTGTTATTTACAATCAGAAAATAAGAAAATAAAATACATTAACATAAACAATGAGTTAATATGCCATCGCAGGTTACCCGTTCCAGATCAAGGAACCACATATAATTTTTGTTACAGATAACAAGACAGTTCCATTCGTTCATTGAGCCCATTGGGACTCTGGGTACATAATTTGTGAATCCAAAAGTTCTCTCGTTGCAGCATGAATTTTGTATTGTCTCTTCCTTCAATTTTTGTCACCGTCTCCAGTATCATACATTTTAGTTGGGAGATGTTATGTTGCGCCTCCAAAAAATGGGTGGCTACTGATGATTTTGTATTTTTCGTGCGAATGTTAGATTTATGTTCTGTCAGCCTGGTCTTTATGTTTCTTTCCGTTTTGCCAACGTACAGTTTTCCGCATGGGCATTTCAGCGCATAAATTACATTTTTGGTTTCGCATGTAGCGTTGACTCTCACTCTGATCTTGTGCCCTTTCATGGGGTGATTTATTGTATTGCCTTTGATGATACTGTTGCAATTCCCGCAATTTAGACGTGGGTTTGTGCCCTTGTAAGTTCTGGTTAAGGGTTGAGGTTGTTTCAATATTTCTCCCAAGTTTTGGGCTCTAGTATAAGCGAATAGTGGTGTTTGATCAAAAGATTTACAAAAATCTGGTTCAAGTTTTAGCATTTGCCAATGTTTTGTAATAATTTTCTTGAAGTTCCGACTCTGTGTCGAATATTTAGAAACCGCTACTATCCGAGCTTCCTCCTTTTTCATGGTTGGTTTTAGGAGTTCTTTTCTTTCAATAGCTTCAACCCTTCTTTTTGCAGTCTCCAAAACTTCTTTCGGGTAACCTCTATTTAAGAACCTGGTTGACATTTCCTCTAATGTTGTGTTCACTTTTGTACTATCAGAGGTAATTCTTTTGACTCTCGTCATCTGTGAATATGGTAGATGTCTTTTGAGGCTGGGTTGATGAAAACTTGCAAAATGCAACATGTTGTTTCTGTCTGTTTCTTTTCGATACATGCTGGTTTCAAATCCTCTGTCTGTGATGGTTATTCTTACATCCAGGAAGGTAACTGTGGTGTCTGAGATATCCCATGTGAGTTGGATCCGGCTGTCTGTGTTGTTGAATTCACAAAGGGCTGAGTGTAACAAGTCTTTAGTGGATTTCCATATAATGAATATATCATCAATGTATCGCACGATGAATTTAGTGTTGTTTTTCCATACTGCTTTGGAGAACATGTTGGTTTCTTCATAGTCCTGCATAAAGATGTTGGTGTATACCGGCGCCGCCGGATTTCCCATGGTTGTTCCTGTGAGTTGTTGATACCATACGTCTCTGTATTTGAAATAACTTTGGTATAAAGTAAAAGTCATGAGCTCCATCAGAAATGTTTGTAAGTCAAGGTTCAAGTTTGTGTTTAGTAGAGCTTTCTCTATGGCTTCCATGCCCAGTTTATGTTGTATTGAGGTATATAAGGAACGCACATCTGACTTGATGTATTTTTGGGTGTATATTTGCATTGTTTGTACTGAATGGATACAATCAAAACAAAAAAAGACAGATCTAGTGTGCATGAGTATTAATCTCATTTTATACTAGTTTTTGTGTATTTTGTGTTTTTTCCAAGTAATGTTGATTATTGGCCTAGTGGGGTACTGTGAGAAGTTAGCTGGCATATGAAGTCCACTATTCTAGTGGGCACCTTGCACCAGTCTAATCAACCCTTATTGATGGTGGTTGTAAAGTCAACCTTATAGATAAGCTATCCTAGTGGTAGCATGGACCAGTAGTCATTTGCTAAGACTTCAGAGAGCATGTGAAGCACGCTGTTTTACCAATTATAATCCCTTGAATACCAAATGAAAGGACACCACACAAGGTATATTTCAAATATATATGTATTTATTCTAAACACAACCTCTCTGCACTCTTTATGAGGTCAGAGGTAAAAGTACATCACAAGTTACTCAATTAGCAAACGATAAGTTGCACAAATACAGTTATGCCCTAGGGGCCTCACAAACCATATACTAAGGAAGTGGTATAAGAACCACGTGAGAGTTAGACAGCAGGCCTAGAGCCTGTAAAATCTCTGGGACTACACTAAACAACCAAAGGTTAGAAAGTAGGAGGCCCACGGGAGACGCGTGCAGTGTCTAAACACAGTCGCGAGTTACCATTGACTTATAATGGGAAACAAAGAAGTTACAAAGTTACTGTTTAAAGACACTTCCGGATGGACTACAATAAAACCCCTTTAGACTAGGACACTTCGAGAGTGAAGACTCACTGTAGCATCGGAGTACTCGTGTTACCTCACCCAGGGAAGCCGGGTGCATAGGTGCCTTTTGGTGTCTGGTTTCGTCGTCGTTTTCTATGGAGAGCTGCAAAGAAGTGCTGAAGGCGACCAGAGGAAAAGTGTCCAGCTGGATGGACGATGTGAAGAACCTGAAAGCAGAGGGGACAGAGTCTGGGCCACTAGCCAGTGACCAGGAAGGAACCAGGCGATGTCGCGTGCTTGAGGGTGAAGAAGGTGAGCTTGTCTCTTCAGCCACAAGGTCCAGGAGGCATCGACGATGACCAAGCGCTGGATTCGAGCTGTCCCACAAAGGATCTAGTTGACTGCGGTGTCGGTATCCGGATTGGACCAAACAAGCCTTGGCAACCGCAACCCACGCAGGATGTCGAGATTGGCTCTGTTGCAGACCAGCAAGGTGTGTGGCGCTTCTCCTTTGAAGGGAAGCTAGAGCAAGCCTCGAGCAACCAGGAAAGCAGTTTAGTTTGAAAGAAAAGTCTTCCAGGGGCTCACTAGCCAACGAGCAAGGAACCGGGAAGATGCGTCAAGATGAAAAGCAAGAGCAGGCCCCACGTGGCACTCGTGGAGTGTGGCGGGCTGAGCTTCGGTGCAAATGGTGCTCGGATCTGGGGCTTCTCATACCCCAATGCACAACTGCGAGGGTACCTCGGTAGTCGAGCTGTTAGCAAAATGCAGGATGTCCAGGTGGTCCGGTCCCACGTCTCTCTTGTCCACCACGGGTCTCAGCTTTGCTGTGGATGTGGGTTGGAGTTGGAGAAGTCTGAGAGTCCAGTTCCTGTGTCCCTGAGTCTTAGGGTTCCGGCAGGAGCATCAACAAAGCAGACTGGCAAGTTACTGGTGGTGCCTGTTTGCACAGGGTGGTCACTCCTTGACCACAAGGGAGATGTCTTCCGTCTTCTAGTCAGAATAGAATGTCGAAGGTCCAAGAGTTCTGTATCAAAGTTTCTTTCCAGGATAATCTAAAGTCCTGGGGACACAGTTCCTATACTTATACTAAGGATGGGGGCTGGATTACCTGCCTAGGCCCCTCCTATGGGTGGACCTGAGAAGGGGGTGGTTACACCCCTTTCCCTTTGTCCAGTTTCGCACCAGAGCTGGGGCTGGAGTGCCCCAGCAACTGGTTCAAACCGGCTATACATGGAGCACCATGTGTGCCCCAGGCAGTGTCTAGATGCAATCACTGAATTCAGCCTCCCCTGCCCCAATACACAAAACCCCTGTCTGGGGAGGTTCTGGCACCTCCCTGGACAGGACACCTATTGTCCATGGCCCCCTTTCTGGAGTTTCCCCGAGCACCAGGCAGTCAAACTCGTGTCTGTGGCAGCAGCATCCATTTTGTGAGCCTTAGGCTCTGTTTAACTTTAACCGGGTAAAGATACATACATGCCTTTTCCCTCTAGAACGGTGGAATGCTACCCCCGCCGTCAGAATTGGCGAGGGGTAGTATTCCAAAGTGTTTGACACCTTACACGACATGTTTTGATAAAGCCAAACCAAAGTTAGCATTAACCGCGAGGATTATAATGCACTTAAGAGTATATGGTATGGCTATATCGTAGAACAATATCAAAAAAGAAAGTTCCTTTCTGTGTTGTTTACTTCTTATCAATGACCAAAAGGCCTACACACAAATTACCTTGGTTTTGTGCTTAATATATGGGCTGCCAAAGGTGCACAAAAACATGGAGGACATGCTCCCTATAGTGTCTGGGATAGAATCATTAACAGAACCACTAAGTAAATATGTGGATCATTTTATCCAACCTCTGGTAGCTCAGTTACTGTCGTACATAAAGGATACGACACACATGATTTCCAAAATAGAAGGAATAGCATTCAACAAAAATACACAATGGTTGGTATGCTTAGATATAGAAGCTTTATACACAAACATCCTCAGCAAGATACAGTGAGGATGATAAATGATATCCTGAGGAACGAAGAGGGGGACCTCACGGCCCAGGATACCTTCATCATAGAGTGTATAGAGATCATCTTGAGAAATAATATTTTTCTGTTCAAGAAGGATTATTACTGCCAGATAAAAGGCACCAGCATGGGAGCCACATGTGCTCCCAGTCTGGCATGCCTTTATGTAGGAAAATTTGGAACCCAACATATTTATAACGAGATGAGTCCCTTTTTTGAAAACATGAAATTTTGGTCTAGATTTATAGATGATATTTTCTTCATTTGGGACGGCCCAGAAGAGGATCTAAACAATTTTCTGGAATGGTTAAACTGTGGAGACTCTAATTTGAACTTTACCTCCACCAAGAGTCAAGCATCAGTAGACTTCTTAGACATAAGGATTCATGAAAAAGAAGGAACACTTAATGTTGAACTATATGTAAAGCCATCAGATAGGAATACCTTACTTCACCACACCAGTTACCATCCTAAATGTCAGAAAGATGGCATTCCATTTAGCCAATTCTTGTGAATAAGGCGAAATTGTAGTGACAGAAAAAGTTTCGAACTGCATGCTGAAAACCTCAAGGTAAAGCTGGCACAGCGAGGCTATCCTAAACGTTTAATAAAAGAGGCGTATAAACGTGCAAAATATTATAATCGTGATAGCCCATTCGAAACCACTGCAAAAACGAAAGACAAAATACTGGGATAATAATGGTATCCGACTACAATGGCTTTAGTAACAAGGTAAAACATCTGATTAACAAGAATTGGTCTATACTGAACAAAATAGGAGCTGCACCAATAGAAAAGCCAACTTATGCCTATAGGAGAAATAGAACTATCAGGAACCACCTAGTGCAAACATATAGAGAGCCCAAGACTGCTAGCCAAAGAAATGTGGTGAATAACACTCCCATCAGGGGCAATCTGCCATGTGGGACCTGTTCACATTGTAAAAATATTATAAAAACGGACAGGTTGGAATTGAATGGAATATCCCATTGGATTAACGACCATGTAAATTGTCGAACATCCAATGTGGTGTATCTCTTAATCTGTCCATGCCAAAAATGTTATGTTGGTGAGACCGGGCGAGAAATGCGCCTCCAACTCACCGAACATCGGTCAGCACTCAAAAATCAAAAGAAGAATGCTCCCCTTGTGGAGCATTGGATTGCAGAGAAACATGGAATAGATGACATAAAATGGTTCATCCTCGAGAAAATTAAAACATCGAAACGAGGAGGTGACCAAAATAAGAAACACCAACTGAGAGAACAGTTCTTTATGTCCAAATTTAAAACATAATATTTAGGACTTAATGGCCGTGAAGAATGGGACAGATTGTTAAGATAGTGCAGGACTAGAATGGCTAAAAGGAATTAAAACAAGACTGTGACAAAAGCAATGCGTTACATAAAAGATAGTGAGAAAAATTAGGCATAAGAACCTGGCAGAAAGGATAATGATGCATTTAAATTCAAACCATTGATCTTTAGAAAATATGGGATATAGTTTGCAGAAGAATATGTATTAGAACAATGTAATAAAATGTGATACGATTGAAAGTTCAACAGTAATGACCAACACTGTTCATTGTGAAATATACATGATGTAGTAGAATCTACTAACTGTGTCACACAATGCACAATTTATAAAGTTCTTTTCCATGAGCTAAGCATTAGGTATTGCTGCTATGGGCACAATGTGTATTATTGAAATTTCCCTGCATGTTGAGAAATAATGGATTGAATCAAATTATTATGGGTGTTGTCACAAATTGTAGTATGACACAGCAGACAGCGTATTGCCAAGACAAAAACATCCCAAGTGAAAATGGAATACATGCGATTTGAAAAACTACTAAAATTGAGCTTTTGTAGGGAGTACTCGATGTGAGTACATGTAAGAAGATGGCCTGTTCTGAAAACAAGATTTGTGCCGACACACAAATATTTAGTTTATCCTCCGCAAATTGTGAGACACTTAGTGCACAGATGGTGAAATATAGAACAGCTCGGCACAGTAGATAGCGTATTGCAATTAAATATCTAAGTATCCCCAGCGTAAATGGAGTATAAGTGATGTGAAAACTACCAAATGGAGGGACTGCAGTTTGTACTAGACGCGACGATTTGTAGCAACATCGCCTGTAATAAAAATAAGATTGGTGCCGACACACAAATACGTAACCCATTTTCCGCTTATCAAGATACACTTAGTACGCTTACAATCAGGGATAATCCATATTAGCTACATTTACGAACTGTAGGCGGCACCGTAGTATTTACAAACTACAATCATGGCGCGATTATCCGCGAGGCATTGTTGCCATGGCGACCATAAGATATACATCGCAAAAACTACCAAAATGGTGTCGCAAAATAGAACACGAAAGAAACAGATGGAGTTAATTGACAAACTACTAATTAGTCAATTATGGACAGCTCAGGCCCAGATAAAAGAGCAGGACTCCGACTCCCTCACACTCTATCTCGGGGAGCCGGACGGTGTTGGATGTTACGCATAACAAGAAACGAAGTAAGGAGAACGCGAAGTATGGGCGAGCCTTAGTGCGGGGAGGGCGCGGCACGCAAGGTTCTTTTTAGAATGCCGAAGCTCTTCTTTACTTTCATTAACCCCGAGACACTGCCATAACGTTAAAGAATAGGAGGCAGTGTTTGTTGTTATTTAGAGCACGTAGATTAACTCGCTGTTAAACTGATCCCGAGACACTGTCATAACGATAAAGGAAAGGAGACAGTGTCGGATAGATCATGTAGACCAACTCACACTGTCAAATCAATCCGGTAACACAGCCATATTTAAAATGAACAGGAAGCTGCGGTTAAAGCAACATTAGAGCACAGATAATAACTCTATCAATATTTGATCGTTAATATGTATAGACCATGAGCAGCTATCTGGGGATGATAAATCCAAGACAGGGACTATATTGTGTTAATGGAAAGTAAGACCCATTCAAGCCATTCTTAAGTGTGTCAGGTTTCAGTGGCTAGTCATGTGATCTTCTCATTCGAGAAGACTAGATGTGCACTGAAAATGCCCCTTATACCTAGGTGACCAAAGAAGGAGCAAGTAACCTTATGAACAAGGGTAAAGATTGAAACACTCAGTAGACCAACTAGCATCTGAAGGAATTGGCATACACAGTCAAGCCCTCTCCAGTGACTAAACTTTGACTCCATTGGTATGTATATGCACTTCAACTTGGTCTATAGAAAGAGTGCCATTTAAACTCAGACTTAACTAAAAACCCTGATCTGTTAACCCATTCAGGCATCATTCGAGCCTGTGTCTAAGTAATATGCTGCGCAGATTGAAAGTCGCAAGTATAAACTAGGACACCATGAACACGAGCCTCCCCGTTTTAAGTAAGTGTAATACAAGACCACTCTAGGTCCTCCTTATTCGGGAAGAGATGCAAGATTGTTCATACATTTTATTCTATAATTTCAGAAATTGTGGCTTATATATCCATAGTACCACAAAGAAGATAATAAGAAACTTTTTGTTGAGAGGTCCAGATTCCCGAGTGAACGACCCACTGCATAATAATCTAAGTAAGAATGCCAGTTATAATAATAACTAAACTATACCAGTGACACAGTAGTAAGAATGCACACAACTAGACAAAATGTACTCTCAATTAGCTGAACAACACTAACTGTATGTATTTATTTTTTAGAAAGAAGATATATTGTTTTTAAAGATACGTCTGTCCTGAAGAAGGTGTTATAATACCACAAAGCACCGAAACGCGTCGACAAAGGACTGTTTTAATTTTTTTATTATCAATGTGATGTGACTATATATTGACTTGTGATTTTTGCGGAGAATCAATTAATGCATATGAAGTAGTGACTCTGAGTTGGAAACCGTAATAGGAATTGTTATATGAATCGCTGAGATATGTACCAGAGTTCACGATTATAAAATGTTACATAATATGTGATTTACAAAAAGGTTTTTAATGACAAAACAATTCTTTTTATAATTAATAAAATTTGAGAGACAAAAGTAAATTTAGTGTTGTGTAGCAATAATTATCTGTGTCACTATTAAGCACAAAACCAAGGTAATTTGTGTGTAGGCCTTTTGGTCATTGATAAGAAGTAAACAACACAGAAAGGAACTTTCTTTTTTGATATTGTTGATACCCGGACCTTTCCGGTTTCTCGGGAAACTCTCTTCGCTTCGGCTCAGGTATCGATTTTGACAGATCATACAACTTGTTTACATACATAGCTGAATTACTGCAAATACAAACAATATCACTCCAAACTTTATTGAACTTGGTGGGAACTTTTTTCAGCAGCATTCCAAGTGACAGTGCGTTCCATTTTTTCACCACTATCTCAGATGCTTGATGACAACATTCTTTTCACATATACCTGTCACTACATCTTGCATTAAATGTTTAAAGGTTGGGGTGTTTGGTAATTCACTTGGAATCAATACTGACTCACTATAAAAGGGGCTGATGTATCAAAGGATTTCACCCATTCTCTGTCTGTGGGTAAATGTGACGGTACATATTAGGTAAAATCAGTGAAATCAAATGTAGCCAAAATATCAAATATGATTTTGATATTTCCTGATTCTCTACAGTTTATAAGATAACTAAATAAAACCTAAAACATGCTTCTAAACACTGCATCTTTAGACCAAAGACCACAAACCTGAAAAAATCAGAAGGAAGAAGAGACAATGTTTTAGTGACATCCCTAAATAACAAAACTCAAGCAGAATAATTTGATCCCAGTCTTTCTTGATGCTACCTTGTATAACAAAGTTACTTTGTATTGACCCCTTCAGGAAGAAATAAAAATCTCTTTTTCACTCATATTTTCCTTTCTTTGAATACCACTTAGTTTGTGGTTGCAAAGGTGTTTTTTCAATGTTTATATGTTTACACCGGTGATGGCTATTTTCCATTTGGTGGGTTTTATCAGTTATTATAGGTTTACACCTAAAACCAGATAGCCTATACATGCTGCAGCCCCTGGTAGGCCTTGGATGCACCTATGCCATGAGTACCTATGGTACCCTATACAGGGGCTCACAGAGGTGACCCAATACCCAATCTGGTATGTACCTAAAGTACATGATATCAATTTAGAGAGAGAACAGTTGAGCTGTGGGTCTGATTAGCAGGCCCACAGCCACACTAAAGTCGAAAAACCAGAGTATCACAGCAAATAGTGGGGGTGACCATCGGAAGCAGACCTTACTCTCCTACACAACCCCCCTCCCCCAAACGCAGGGACATTAAACTAACCTTGACCAGTTGAATCTTCATGTTCTAAGTGGAAATATCTGGAGAGTCCATCTGCATTGGCATGGTCAGTCCCAGGTCTATGTTCCACTGTAAAGTCCATCCCCTGTAGGGAAATGGACCACCTAAGCCGTTTGGGATTTTCACCCTTCATCTGATTTAGCCACAAGAGCGGCTTATGGTCTGTCTAAATCCTGAAGTGTGTACCAAACAAGTATGGCCTCAGCTTCTTCAGTGCCCAAACCACAGCAAAGGTCTCCCTTTCAATAGCTGACCACCGTTTTTCTCTAGGGGTCAGCCTTCTGCTAATAAAAGCTACTGGCTGGTCTTGACCATCTTTATTCAGTTGTGAAAGAACAGCACCTACCCCCAACTCAGAAGCATCTGTTTGAACAATGAATTATTTGGAGTAGTCTGGACTTTGCAGAACAGGAGCAGTGCACATGGCCTGCTTCAGGTCATCAAATGCCTTTTGACAGCTTACAGTTCACTGAACTTTCTTTGGCATTTTCTTGGAAGTTAAGTCCTTAAGGAACCATACCCCTTGACAAATTTCCTGTAGTATCCAGTCAGGCCCAAGAAAGCTCTGACCTGTGTCTGGGTGGTGGGAGCAGTCCAGTCCTTTATGGTCTGGATCTTGCTATCCAATGGTTGAACCTGACCTCCACCTACAAGGTGGCCAAGGTATACAACCTTGCTCTGCCCTATCTGGCACTTGGTAGCCTTGATAGTTAGACCTACCTTTTGCAGGGCCTCCAAAACATTCTTCAGGTGGATCAGGTGATCTTCCCAAGTGGAGCTAAAGACAGCAATATCATCTAGATAAGCAGCACAGTAGTCATCCAGACCTGAGAGGACTTGGTTCACCAACCTTTGGAATGTGGCAGGTGCATTTTTCAGACTAAAGGCCATTACCACAAATCGATAATGTCCTCCTGGGGTTGAAAATGCTTTTTTGGCTTGGCATCATCAGCTTGTCTGATCTGCCAGTAGACCGCTGTCAAGTCAAATGTACTCAAAAACTTGGCAGATGCCAATCTGTCAATGAGTTCATCTGCCCTTGGTATTGGGTGGGCATCTGTCCTAGTGATGGCATTGAGGCCTCTGTAATCCACGCAAAACCTCATCTCTCTCTTACCATCTTGGGTGTGAGGTTTAGGCACCAGGACTACTGGACTGGCCCAAGGGCTCTCTGAGGGCTCAATGACTCCCAACTCCAACATCTTTTGGACCTCTGTCCTGATACAGTCCCTGACATGATCAGGTTGCCTGTAAATCTTACTTTTAACAGGCAGACTGTCCCCAGTGTCCACTTCATGAGTGCACCAGGTGGTCTGACTTGGAGTCAGAGAAAACATATGTCTGTAGGCCTGGAGAACTTGTCTGCAGTCCTGCTGTTGTTGGTCAGTGAGGCTGCCTGCCAAGGGTACACCATCAACTGAACCATCATCAGGGTTCTGAGAAAGCAGGTCTGGGAGAGGGTCACTCTCCTCCTCCTGTCCCTCATCTGTAGCCATGACCAAGCCCATGTCTGCCCTGTCAACATATGGTTTCAATCTGTTGACATGAAGCACCCTATGGGGGCTTCTGGGAGTTCCAAGATCAACCAAATAGGTTACCTCTCCCTTTTGCTCAACAATAGTGTGGGGTCCAGACCATTTGTCTTGGAGAGCTGCAGGTGCCACTGGCTCCAACACCCACACTTTCTATCCTGGCTGGTAAACAGTCAGCACAGCCTTTTGGTCATGCCAGGCCTTTTGCAATTACTGGCTAGCCTCAAGGTTTTTTTATGCCTTTTTCATATACTCGGCCATCCTGGAGCAGAGACCAAGTACATAGTCCACAATGTCCTGTTTGGGAGGTTTGAGAGGTAACTCCCATCCCTTCTTCACCAGACAAAGGGGTCCTCTTACAGGATACCCAAACAGAAGTTCAAAAAGGCTGTGGCCAACCCCCTTCTTTGGGACCTCTCTGTAAGCAAACAAAAGGAAGGGCAGCAGGATGTCCCATCTTTGCCTAAGCTTTTCAGGTAAACCCTTAATCATGCCCTTTAAGGTCTTGTTAAATCTCTCCACCAGACCATTGCACTGTGGATGATAGGGTGTGGTGAATTTGTAGTTCACTCCACACTCCTTCCACATAGCAGTCAGACATACAGACAAAGTTTGCACCTCTGTCTGAGACAACCTCCTTCGGAAAACCCACTCTTGAGAAAACTCCCAAAAGGGCTTTTGCCACAACAGGTGCTGTTGTGGTCCTTAGAGGAATAGCTTCTGGGTATCTGGTGGCATGATCCACTACCACCAGAATAAACTTGTGCCCAGAGGCTGTTTGGGGATCCATTGGTCCAACAATATCAATCCCTACACGTTCAAAGGGAACCCCCACCACAGGTAGTGGTATAAGGGGGACCTTTGTGGTGCCACCTGATTTTCCACTGGCTTGGCAGGTGACACAGGAGCGACAAAACTCCTTGGTGTCTTCTGACATGTGGGGCCAGTGAAAGTGAGGGACAAGCCTGTCCCAAGTCTTGTTCTGGCCAAGATGTCCTGCAAGGGGAATATCATGGGTTAGTGTGAGAGGGAATCCCCTGAATGCCAAAGGTATGACCAACCTCCTGGAAGCACCAGGCTTGGGGTCTCTAGCCTCTGAATACAGGAGCCCATCATCCCAGTAGACTTTGTGGGTCCCACTAGCATTCCCAGCAGCAGCTTGCTGTCTGAGGGGTTCAAGAGAAGAGCAGTCCAACTTGCCCTGCCTCCGATCTGCCCTGGAGGGTCCCCCGTCCCAAGAAACTCAACCTGATCAGGCTCAAGCCATTCTAGGACAGTTTCCTCCTGGGTCTCACAATCAGCTTCCTGAGAAGGCTGATCCTCTTCCTGAGGCAAGGGGGAAGGCACTGCCTTAACCCTACTGCTTCTCCTCCTGCCAGGCAACTGGTCCATTATTCCAGAATCCAGTGCCTGTTCAGTGTTGCAATTTTTGACCTGTGACCTGGTCACAGCAAGGACATGTGATGATATACCTAACATCTCTGCATGAGTCCAATACTCCACTTCAGACCAGAATGAACATTCTAGGTCATTGACAAGCAAACATTCTACAGGGAGGTCTGAACTAACAACAACTCTTTTGAGGCCAGTTACCCCCTCCCCATGAGAAATTAACAATTGCCATTCTACGGGTGGTAGTGACATTGCTTGCATTGGTCACTAGGTAATTGTCACCTAGTATTATCTGTCCAGGGTCCACAAAGCTGGGTGTCACCATTGTGACACTAGCACATGTGTCCCTGTAGGCCTGAGCCACTTTATTATTAATTAAAGGAGTTTGTCTGTACTTGCCCAAGTTACTGGGGCTCACAGTAAAGGACATAGCCATGTCCACATCACAGACAAGAACAGCTTGAGTTGCTATTCTGACTAGGCCAGAATCCATCTCAGTTCCCCGGGTTAACCCTACTACACCCTTCAGTTGAGAACCACCACTATTAGCTGTACTAGGGGGAACAGTTGCCATAGGGGCAATGGTGGCTGGAGCTGCCTCCATCTTGGTGCATTCACTGGTCCAGTGAGTATTTACCTTACATACTTTGCACCATGGTTTCTTAGGACCTTCTTTCTTTTTTGCAGGTTGGGAACCCCCACCATTAGAAGCTTTTTTGGGACCTTGAGAAGACTTCTGGTCTTTTGCTTTCTCCCCACCCTTTTGGTCTTCCTTCTTCTGATCACACCTTGGTTCTGTACCTTCTGCTTCACCCTGGTTCTGACCCATTTGTCTGATCTGACCTCTTCCCAAGAATTGGGAAAGAAGGCAGAGTCAATCAGGTGCTGATGCAATAACTGGTTCTGACAGTTGTTATGAATTTGTTCTCTCTTGATCTAATTATACAATCCTGTATAGTCATTAACCTTACTGCCCAGTAACCAGCCTTCCAGAGCCTTAGTAGCACAATCTACAAAGTCAGTCCAGTCCTGAGTCTGTCTTTTCTGGGTATCTCTGAACAGAAACCTGTACTGCTCAGTGGTTAAGCTAAACCCATCTATCAGAGCACTCTTCAGGACATAGTTAGTGAACAGGATGCTGACAACTGCAGTCAGGAGCTTATCTCTACCTTTGTCTGCAAAGGAGAGCCACACAATTGCTGCCCACTGCTCCTTGGGTACCTTTTGCACTTTACAGGCCCTTTCCAAAGCAGTTATCTACTTGTGGATGTCACCCCCAACCTGATAGGGAAGGACAATCTTGTTCAGGTTTCTATGGTCATGAGACCTTTCCCTATCTCTAGGTATTATGCTGCCACCAGTGGGCTCTAGCCCACACAACCTTTTCTCTCTTTCAAGAGCCAGGGTCTCTTTTGCAAGGGCAACTTCTTGCCTCTTGATCCTAAGCTTGACTTCCTTCATCCTAGCTTTGTGCTCTCACCTCTGAGGGGAAGTCATCCTCTTCACAGCAGAGGCACTGGACCCTATTGAGGAATCAGAATGATCAGAACCACTGGACAGTGATCTGGGCCTTCTGGTTCCATTGTTGGGCCTGTCTGGAAGGATAGAGGGGGGCCTACCATGGCCCTCTCCGCCTCCAGACAGTCCTACGTTGCCCAGGGGAGCTTCATCAGCTGCATCCTGGTCATCATCTTCCTCAGAGACAAATGGGTCATCTCCAGTGGTATTTTCCTCTGTTGAAAGATGGCCCCCTGTCTACCCCCTTGGCTACCTGGGTCTGATGCATTCTCTACATCATGAGCCACTAAGATATCTACCAGGTGGTTAAAGGTGGGACTCTGTCCTTGTCTCAACCTTCTGACTGCACACAGGCTTCTCAATTCATGAAAAGTGAATGAGTCATACTTAGAAGGCACCCTTTGGGTTTCTTCTTGAAGAGGTCCACTAGGGCCAGCTTCCAAGGACATTTTCTAGTGAAGTGTGGTGTGTGCACCTACCTACACTAAATTGTTTCCTACTAGAACCTCTCTAGGAGTTATAGTCCAGGTGTGCTAGGCCCTTACCACCTACAACTGCTAAGTTTAGTAGAACCTATGTATTATAAGAACTTGATTTATATGTACCTACAGATACCTTAATGTGATCTTTCAAATGATATTTCAAGATTATATGGTAAAACAAATGCAAGCTCTTATCACATCCGCTGCACACCAATGTGAGAAGTTAGCCTGGCATATGATGTCCACTAGTTCTAGTGGGCACCTTGCACCAGTCTAATCGACCCTTATTGATGGTGGTTGTAAAGTCAACCTTATAGACAAGCTATCCTAGTGGTAGCATGGACCAGCAGTCATAGGCTAAGACTTCAGAGAGCATGTGAAGCAAGCTATTTTACCAATTATAATCCCTTAAATACCAAATGAAAGGACACCACACAAGGTATATATCAAATATATATGTATTTATTCTAAACACAACCCCTCTGCACTCTTTATGAGGTCAGAGGTAAAAGTACATCACAAGTTACTCAATTAGCATACGATAAGTTGCACAAATTCAGTTATGCCCTAGGCGCCTCACAAACCATACACTAAGGAAGTGGTATAAGAACCACGTGAGAGTTAGACAGCAGGCCTAGGGCCTATAGAATTGCTGGGACTACACTAAACAACCAAAGGATAGGAAGTAGGAGGCCCACGAGAGACGCGTGCAGTGTCTAAACACAGTCGCAAGTTACCATTGACTTATAATGGGAAACAAAGAAGTTACAAAGTTACTGTTGAAGGACACTTCCAGATGGACTACGATAAAACACCTTTAGACTAGGACACTTCGAGAGTCAAGACCCACGGGAGCACCGGAGTACTTGTGTTACCTCACCCAGGGAAGCCGCGTGCATAGGTGCCTTTTGGTGTCGGGTTTCGTCGTCGTTTTCTATGGAGAGCTGTAAAGAAGTGCTGCAGGCGACCAGAGGAAAAGTGTCAGGGTGGATCCAAGGGTGGATTGATGATGTGAAGAACCTGAAAGCAGAGGGGACAGAGTCTGGGTCACTAGCCAGTGACCAGGAAGGAACCAGGCAATGTTGCGTGCTTGAAGGTGAAGAAGGTGAGCTTGTCTCTTCAGCCACGAGGTCCAGGAGGCATCGACGATGACCAGCCGCTGGATTCGAGCTGTCCCACAAAGGATCTAGTTGACTGCGGAGTCGGTATCCGGATGGGACCCAACAAGCCTTGGCAACTGCAACCCACTCAGGATGTTGAGATTGGCTCTTTTGCAGACCAGCAATTTTAATTTACTGCGTGATTGTTCAGATTTTCAGGGACAGCCTTAACATCACCTTTGTTGATCTAAGATCGGCTTTTGATTTGCTTCCCAGGCCTGGCATTTGTGGTGACCTCACTGATTTGATAATACTCCCTCATCTTTTATCACTTTTAATTTGTCTGCACAAGGGTAATTATGCATGAATCTGATGAGGGGGATCAGGCTCAGCTGACGGAAAGGGTGCCTGTTCATAAAGGTGTTGGCCAGGGCTCTGTCCTGGCTTCCACTTTGTTTTCACTTTTTATCAATGACTTTGTCCATTTCCTATCACAAGTGGAAGCAGACGCTCCATCTCTGACCTGTATTTAGATTCCAATTCTTCTCTTAGAGGTGAACAAGGTATCCAACGCAAAGACTTTTGAAACTCTGGACTCATTTTGACAAGTTTTGTGCCTCACCAGGCTTGGAGAACAACATTCCTACATCTAAAGTGAGATTTTCAACCAATACAAATACTTTAAGGGCAGGCAACCTTCTTGAGGGGAACTCCCCCAAGCATAGACTCCTTTGTGAATGTGACCTCTAGATGTACAGAGGATATGTCTTGGCACATTCATATCAATCCGGCAACTACTAAACATAAACAGAAAATTCCTTAACTAGTGCTCCAGAAGATCTATGACTTACAATAAACTTATTTCACCAGCTCTTAAGATTTATGAGGGTAAGGCATTAGGCCCAGCTTTGGAAAATCCACCTAGTTCATACCCATACATACATGAGGATCTTACCAGAACCGAGAATAAATTCCTTGGAAATCTTGCCTCCCTTCCGCCTAGCATCCTCTGTTTTGCGGTATGGCAGTTTCAGGGAAGTCGGGTAAAACCTGATTTCGTCCCTTATTGTACTTGAGATGCCTATGGACTATTCACAAGCTTGCACCACTACATGGAATGCCTAATGGGCGTTATGAATGCTGACCAATTTATTAAGATTTCCTGGTTCTTATATATGAAGACAGCACTGTACTCATTAGGTTGCATGATCTGTGAGATCATCTAGCCTCCACTGTTTTCCCATCCAAGGCCTTCTTGAAAAAGCAATACTGGGCATCATTAGTGGCTGAAGATTCCCGGAGAGCAACTCATCTCAAACTTGCCAGTGACTTTATGAACATGAAGGCAACATGAAGGTTCAAGTCACTCTGGGATCTTGTGTCTGTTCCACTGCACACCCAACAACCCAAACAGAAGTGAACACTATTTGTAACTCATCAGAAGAGAGTATTCTCCATATTTTGTTTGTGAGCCCAGGAGACGTATTTCCTCGTGACATACTTGGCCTCACTCCAGAACCTTGTCACCAGGGGCAAGGTGCGCTCGGGCCAGTAGTTCAGCTCCTGCGGGGCTGCCGGTCTGGGCTGCCAAACTTTACAGCACAAACTCTCTCCACAAAGCCCTTCCCACGATGCTGGAGCTACCCCATGTTGCCTTCAAAGGCCCGATCACTTGACCCCCCTCTCCCGCGCTTGGCTTGCACCTGTTTGCAGGCTATTAGGAGCATGCAACCATTGGGATGCCCTCTATTACTGGATGGGAATCTGACCCAAGAATACAGCCATTTCCATCACAAAAATTCTGGGGGCCATGTGGGTGCTCTGTAGCAAGGCTCTTCGTCGTTATGTCATTTAAATCTCTTTAAGTGAATCATTAGGTTATATGTATTCAATTGCTTGATATGAAAGTACCCTCTATTATGCCAGGGAGATGTTTACATTGCCATTTTAGTTATATAGCTGATTAATTTAATCATGATTTATTGCACATTTATTCCCACATATTATTTGTTCATATTATATTCAGCGTTTTATCTCTTAAAATGATAAAACATGTTTTGCAGAGTCTTCAGCGAAACAAGGTATGTGTTTTATACTGTTTATTTTGTCTGCCAGGGCCCTAAAAGTACAAAGTGATTTGAACTAAATGTAGGAGAGTAGGGTCTGCTATCCTATGGTCACCCCAAATTTTTGCTTTTTGCTTCACTGGTTTATGACTTAATGTGGCTGTGGGCCTGCTAATCAGACCCACAGCCTGCTGTTTTCTCTCTAAATTACAGCCAATGCACCGTAGGTGCATTACGAATTGGAACTGGTTCACCTTATTGGCCCCTGTAACAGTGTACCCTAGGTACCCAGGGCATAGGTGTTTCCAAGGCCTACCAGGGGCTACAGCATGTATTGTGCCACCCCTGTCCTGGCCTCCATATTTGACACAACTGGCTGATCACTCAGCTGGGGTAAGTTGGTGTAATCACCTCTTACTTAGATATAGTATCCCTATATCTAACCTTAAACTGGACACATATGTTCCTATCAGCCACTCCTATGGAAGGCCTCTTCAATCCTGGAGGCAGAGTGCTTGGAAATATGTGAGATGGTGCTCTAGCATGAGCTGAGCCTGTCTGCAGCTGTCGGGAACCACTCCCTTAGCTGTTCCGGGATATTGACATACCATATACTCTTAAGTGCATTATAATCCTCGCGGTTTTATGCTAACCTTGGTTTGGCTTTATCAAAACATGTCGAGTAAGGTGTCATACGATTTGGAATACTATCCCCTCGACAGTTCTGTTGACGGGGATAGCATTCCACCCTTCTAGAGGGACACGACATGTGTGTAGCCTTAACCCCGGTTAAAGTTAACCAGAGCCTCAGCATCACAAAATGGATGCTGCCACCACACACACAAGTCTGACCTCCTGCTGCTGGGAGTCCTTCCAGCGAGGGAGGCTTGGACAAAGGGTTTCCTGCCTTGGGAGGTGCGAGCACCACCCCAGACAGGATTTTGTGTATTGGGTAGGATAGGGCTGAATAGATTGAGACATGCCCGGGGCACACAAGGTGTCCCCGTGCATAAGCCAGTCCAAACCGGTCCTGGGACTTTCCAGACCCAGGCCTGGCGAGGAGCTGGACAAAGGAAAGGGGGTGTAACCGCCCCCCTTCCTGGTCCCACCCAGAGGAGGGACCTAGCAGGTGATCCACCCCTCAGATTGGGAATAAGAGTGGGAGCAGTGCCAGAGTACCTCAGATCATCCTGAATCAACTTGAAACTAAGACGACAACTGGACTTCGACATTCTGCTGCACAGAAGACTGAAGAGCATCTCCCTTGTGGCCTAGGAGTGGCCACCCTGTGAAAACAGGTACCAACCAGCGAATCGACGTCTGCTTTGCCACCGCCTCCCGCCGGAGCCCGAGCCCAGAGCCTGACAAGACCCAGACTCCCAGACTTCTCACAGCCCGATCCACAGTCCCTGCAAAGAAGGGACCCGTAGAGGCACCGAGAGACGTGGGACCGGACATCTTGGAAGACACCCGAAGAGCTGACTGCGCAGCATCAGAGGCACCCTCGACGTTGTGCTTTGGGGACTGAGAACCCCCACCACCGAGCAGCCTTTGCACCGAAGATCAGCCCCCCAGCATCTCCACGATCTGCGTGGGGCCCTTTTGCATTGTGCCACTCGACGCGCCAGCCCGGCCACTAGCCACGTGGTCAGCGGCCATCTTGGCGATGAAACCGAAGAACTACACTGCAGGTCTGGTTGCTCCGGACTTGCCCTCGCTCCTGTAAAAAGGAGCACCCGCTCTGAACTTGCTGGTCGGAGTGATAAGCCTTTTTTGACTCCTGCTTGGCTTGCATTAGCCAAGGCCTGTTTGCTCCGATCAAGTTGCCGACACCGCCAACAGCGAGAAGCCTGCGTGGGACAGCTCGTGACCGACTCCTGGACGTCCTCGACCCCCGGTGTCCACCTGGCTGCAGAGAGAAGCTACACCTCAACACCTGTTTGCACCCAACATCGCCTGGTTCCACTCTGGTTCCACGGTAGTCACTGGCTAGTGACTTTGAACATTGTCCCCTCTGCTCTCAGGTCTTCACATCTTCAGATCCACCCTTGGATCCACCAGAACTCTTCACATCGAGCCGCATGCAGCATCTTCAGCTCCAAGCACCACCGACCAGCGTGACGAAACCCGACACTACTTCGACCCTATGCACCCGCTTCCTGTGGGTGAGGTAACTCAGCAACGCTGGTGTTCCTACACTGGTACACACCTCTAGGGCCTGTGTCTCAAGTTTCAGCTTTCTAGGTCACTCGGAAGGTTCCTAACTTTCTAAATTTCTAACTTTTACGCACCATAGATTTTGTATTGGTGAGTGCGTGCACTTTAAACACTGCACCCGATTCCCGCGGGCCTTTCCCGACTTAGTCACTGCTAGTCCCGAACAGCTCCAGCGATTCCCAAGGCCCTAGGCCTGTTTCCCTATCGATTGGTATCTCTTATACCACTTTCTTAGTATATGGTTTAGGTGTCCCCTAGGGCTCATCCATATTGTGCAACTTTTGTGTATTTTAAACTGTGTTTTTTTTAACGCTTGTGCTTCTGTGCTCATAAAGAGTTCAGGGGATATTTGTAGTTAATAAATATATATATATTTTCAATATATATCTGTGTGGTGTCCTTTCATCTGGTATTCAAGGGGGTTGTGTATGGTAATACAGCTGGCTTCACATGCCTTTCAGAGTTTAGCCTAAGACTGCTTTGGCCACGTTACCACTAGGATAACTGGTCTATAAGGTTGACTTACAACCGATCATCATAAGGGTTGCTTGGCATGGTACAGGGTGATCACTAGAATTAGTGAGCATCACATACCAGGCCAACTTCTCACATTGGTGAGCAGCGGATTGGGATCTGAGCTTGCTGTTGTTTTACCATTACAATCTTTGAGATTATCATTTGAAAGATCATACAAGTACCTTTTAGGTACATATAAAACAAGACTAGTATACTTAAGTTCTACTGAACTTAGTTGTTGTAGATGATAGGGAGTAGCACACCCTGACTACAACTACTAGATAGGTTTAGTAGGTAAACACCAGTGTAGGTAGGTTGCAACATATCCACCCACACTAGAGCAATGTATGGAGCAGAGGGGTCCAATGGACTTACTCCTGTTGAGAGTGACTCTCCAAGGGCACCATCCAAATTTGCTATCTTTTCCTTTAAGGAATTAAGGCAGCTGTGTGCCTTAAGGGGTCTGAAGACAGGGCCATCCCCTACTACAGACCACCTTAGAGAGATCTTAGACCAGTCTGAGACTCTAAAGACCTCTAAAGCTGACCC
This sequence comes from Lissotriton vulgaris, assembly GCF_964263255.1. Taxonomy (NCBI): domain Eukaryota; kingdom Metazoa; phylum Chordata; class Amphibia; order Caudata; family Salamandridae; genus Lissotriton; species Lissotriton vulgaris. The sequence continues at coordinate 553,934,776 of NC_141693.1, read as the reverse complement.
CACAGGGAATACTGAAGGAGGCTCTCCTTCTGAGGATGGCAATGCTGATGCCCCTGTCCCTATAGTCCTGGTAGCTGAGGATGTCCACATCACTGGAGCTCCTCAGGTAGATCCAGAGGAGGAAGAGGAAGAAGAGACAGAAGGTTGGAGCAGTGATTCTGATGATGGTAGAAATAGCCAGGTGCTAGTCAGTAGGCTTAACCAGGCTAACGTAAGTGTATTTGGGACTGAAGCAAGGCTGACCTTGCCCAGACACCCAAGTGGACTTAACCAGGAGCATAGGAGGAGGAGGAATCACTCCGGTGACTCCAATACCTCCCAGGCTTCTAGAGGCTCTCATGGTCACTCCAGAAGGGAGATGACTAGCCCTCAGAGAAGGAAGCATGAGGCCAAAATGAGAGAGGCTGAACATAGGATCCAGAGACAAGAATTAGAAGTTGCCCTGGCCCAAGAGAAACTTGCTAGAGCAAGACAGCCTAGAGAGAGTGGGGTAATAGAACCCACTGGTGGCAGCAATATCCACAAGGATAAAGACAGGTCTTTTGATAACAGAAACCTGAGTAAGATTGTGCCCCCCTACAAAGCTGGAGATGATATCCACAAATGGATGACTGCACTTGAGAGAGCCTGCAAGGTACAGCAGATCCCTCAGGAGCAGTGGGCAGCAATCTTGTGGCTCTCCTTTGAAGGTAGAGGCCGAGACAGACTCCTCACAGTTAGTGATGGGGATTCTAGAAACTACCTGGTCCTGAAGAGTGCTCTGATTGATGGGTTAGGCTTAACCACTGAACAGTACTGGTTAATGTTCAGAGACACCCAGAAGACACAGACTCAGGACTGGTCTGAATTTGTTGAGTGTGCCACTAAGGCTCTGGAGGGATGGTTGCTGGGAAGCAAGGTTACAGACTATGAAGGATTGTATAATTTGCTGATGAGAGAACACATTTTAAATAATTGTCAGAACCAGCAGTTGCATCAACATTTGGTTGACTCAGATTTGACCTCTCCCCAAGAATTGGGAAAGAGGGCAGATAAATGGGTTAGAACCAGAGTTAAGCAAAAGAACCAGAACCAGAACCAGGGTGGTGACCAGAAGAAAACAGACCAGAAGGGTGGGGAGCAGAAAGCTAAAGACCAGAAGTCTTCAACAGGGCCCCAAACTAATGCAGAGGGTGGGTCCCACACTTCTAAGAAGAAGAAGAAAGAAGGTCAAAGAAAACCCTGGTGTAGTACTTGTAAAAACACCTCTCACTGGACAAGTGAGTGTAAAAAGGGTGGAGCCCCCAGCACTGCAGCCCCTAAGGCACCTGCACCCACTAGTACAGCTAGCAGTGCTGGTCCACAAACCAAGGGGGTAGTGGGTATCACCTTGGGAACTGAAGGAGATTCTGACCTAGTCAGAACCCTTACACAGGCTGTTCTGATTTGTGAGGGGGACATAGATTTGGCCCCTACCATAAGCCCCAGTAATCTGGGCAAATACAGACAGACACCTTTGATTAATAACAAAGTGGCTCAAGCTTACAGGGACACATGTGCCAGTGTCACTATGGTGACACCTAACTTTGTGGACCCTGGACAATACATGCCAGGCGATACTTACCTGGTGACCAATGCAAGCAATGTCACCACTACCCATAGTGTGGCAATTGTTAACTTTTCCTGGGGAGGGGTAACTGGCCTAAAAAGAGTTGTGGTTAGTGCTGATATCCCAGTTGAATGTTTGTTGGGCAATGACCTGGAGAGCTCTCTATGGTCAGAAGTTGAGTACAGGACTCATGCAGAGATGTTAGGGATATCATCACATGTCCTTGCTGTGACCAGGTCACAGGCCAAAAAGTGCCTCTCTGAACCTCAGGTCTTGGATCCTGGAACAATGGACCAAGCACCTTCCAAGAAGAAGAACAGAAGGGTAAAGGCTGTGCCTTCCCAACTGCCTACAAGTGAGGACCAGGCTAAACAGGAAGCTGGTCTTGAGACCCCTGAAGGGACTGTCTCTGAAGAGCTTGAACCTGGCCAGGTTGAGTTTCTGGGGACAGGGGGACCTTCCAGGGCAGTCTTGGGCCAGGCTCAGTTAACCTGTCCTTCTCTTGAACCCCTCAGACAGCAGGCTGCTGGGAATGCTCAAGGTGCCCATAAAGTTTATTGGGATGATGGACTCCTTTACACAGAGGGTAGAGACCCCAAGCCTGGTACAACCAGGAGGCTGGTTATACCTCTGCAATTTAGGGGTTTCCTTCTCACCTTGGCCCATGATATTCCTTTAGCAGGACACTTAGGCCAGAATAAGACCTGGGACAGGCTTGTCCCTCACTTTCACTGGCCTCACATGTCTGAAGACACCAAGGAGTTTTGTCGCTCCTGTGTAACCTGCCAAGCCAGTGGTAAAGCAGGTAGCACCACAAAGGCCCCCCTGATACCACTACCTGTGGTGGGGGTTCCCTTTGAAAGAGTGGGGATTGATATTGTAGGTCCAATGGATCCCCCTACAGCATCTGGGCACAGATTCATACTGGTGGTGGTGGACCATGCCACCAGGTACCCAGAGGCAATTCCACTTAGGACAACAACAGCTCCTGTTGTGGCCAGGGCCTTACCTGGAGTTTTCTCCAGAGTGGGGTTTCCTAAGGAGGTAATATCTGACAGAGGTACCAACTTCATGTCCGGATATTTGATAGCTATGTGGAAGGAATGTGGTGTCAACTACAAGTTCACCACTCCTTACCATCCACAGTGTAATGGGCTTGTTGAAAGGTTTAACAAGACCCTAAAGGGTATGATCAAAGGATTACCTGAGAAGCTCAGGCGCAGATGGGACATCCTTCTACCCTGCCTTTTGTTTGCTTACAGAGAGGTCCCTCAAAAGGGGGTTGGCTTCAGCCCCTTTGAATTGTTATTTGGGCACCCTGTAAGAGGACCCCTATGTCTAGTGAAGGAAGGATGGGAGTTACCTCTCAAAAAGCCTAAACAAGACATAGTGGACTATGTACTTGGTTTCCGCTCCAGGATGGCTGAGTACATGGAAAAGGCAACCAAAAACCTTGAGGCTAGCCAAGAATTACAGAAAGCTTGGAATGACCAAAAGGCTGTCTTGGTTGAGTTTCAGTCAGGACAGAAGGTATGGGTGTTGGAGCCAGTGGCCCCAGCAGCACTCCAAGACAAATGGTCTGGACCCCATACAATTCTGGAGAAGAAGGGAGAGGTTACCTACTTGGTGGACCTAGGAACTCCCAGGAGCCCCCACAGGGTGCTCCATGTCAACAGGCTAAAGGCATATGTCAACAGGGAAGACATGGGCTTGCTCATGGCTACAGATGAGGGACAGGAGGAAGAGAGTGACCCTCTCCCAGACCTGCTCACTCAGAACCCTGAGGATGGCTCAGTTGATGGTGTGGCCTTAGATGGCAGCCTCACTGAACATCAGCAAAATGACTGTAGACAAGTTCTGCAGGCATACAGGCATATGTTCTCATTGACACCCAGTCAGACTAACTGGTGTACCCATGTGGTGAACACTGGTGACAGCCTTCCTGTAAAGAGCAAGATTTGCAGGCAACCTGATCATGTCAGGGACTGTATAAAGACTGAGGTGCAAAAGATGCTGGAATTAGGTGTCATTGAGCCTTCAGAGAGCCCCTGGGCTAGCCCAGTGGTTCTGGTCCCCAAACCTCACACCAAAGATGGCAAGAGAGAGATGAGATTCTGTGTGGATTACAGAGGACTCAATGCTGTCACCAGGACAGATGCACACCCTATTCCAAGGGCAGATGAGCTCATTGACAAGTTGGCTTCTGCCAAATATTTGAGCACATTTGACTTAACAGCTGGCTACTGGCAAATCAGGTTAGCTGAGGAGTCTAAAGCCAAGACAGCATTTTCTACCCCTAGTGGGCATTATCAATTTGTGGTGATGCCCTTTGGTTTGAAAAATGCACCTGCCACCTTCCAAAGGTTGGTGAATCAAGTCCTTACTGGGTTGGATGACTTTTGCGCAGCATATCTGGATGATATTGCTGTCTTTAGCTCCACCTGGGAGGATCACCTGGTCCACTCGAAGGAAGTGCTTGAGGCTCTGCAGAAGGCAGGCCTCACTATCAAGGCAACAAAGTGCCAGAAAGGGCAGAGCAAGGTTGTATACCTGGGCCACCTTGTAGGTGGAGGCCAAGTTCAACCACTGGAGAGTAAGATCAGACCATCAAGGACTGGTCCCCTCCAACTACCCAGACTCCGGCCAGAGCTTTCTTGGGCCTGCCTGGGTACTACAGGAAGTTTGTTAAGAACTATGGGTCCATTGTGACTCCTCTTAATGATCTGACATCCATGAAGATGCCCAAAAAGGTTCAGTGGATAGTAAACTGTCAAAAGGCATTTGATGACCTGAAGAAGGCCATGTGCTCTGCACCTATCCTGAAGAGTCCTGACTACTCAAGAGAGTTCATTGTCCAAACAGATGCTTCTGAGTTGGGAGTGGGAGCAGTGCTTTCACAGCTTAATGTAGATGGCCAGGACCAGCCCATTGCTTTTATTAGCAGAAGGCTGACCCCCAGAGAAAAACGTTGGTCAGCCATTGAGAGGGAGGCCTTTGCTGTGGTGTGGGCCCTGAAGAAGTTGAGACCATACTTGATTGGCACTCACTTCAAGATTCAGACCGACCATAAGCCCCTCTTATGGCTTAATCAGATGAAGGGTGAAAACCCCAAACTACTCAGGTGGTCCATTTCCCTACAGGGGATGGACTTTACAGTGGAGCACCGCCCAGGGACTGACCATGGCAACACAGATGGTCTCTCCAGGTACTTCCACTTAGAACATAAAGACACAACTGGTCAAGGTTAGTCTAATGTCCCTGCTTTGGGGGGGTTGTGTAGGAGAGTAGGGTCTGCTAATCTATGGTCACCCCAAATTTTTGCTTTTTGCTTCACTGGTTTATGACTTAATGTGGCTGTGGGCCTGCTAATCAGACCCACAGCCTGCTGTTCTCTCTCTAAATTACAGCCAATGCACCCTAGGTGCATTACGAATTGGAATCGGTTCACCTTATTGGCCCCTGTAACGGTGTACCCTAGGTACCCAGGGCATAGGTGTTTCCAAGGCCTACCAGGGGCTGCAGCATGTATTGTGCCACCCCTGGCCTGGCCTCCATATTTGACACAACTGGCTGATCACTCAGCTGGGGTAAGTTGGTGTAATCACCTCTTACTTAGATATAGTATCCCTATATCTAACCTTAAACTGGACACATATGTTCCTATCAGCCACTCCTATGGAAGGCCTCTTCAATCCTGGAGGCAGAGTGCTTGGAAATATGTGAGATGGTGCTCTAGCATGAGCTGAGCCTGTCTGCAGCTGTCGGGAACCACTCCCTTACCTGTTCCGGGATATTGCCATACCATATACTCTTAAGTGCATTATAATCCTCGCGGTTATATGCTAAGTTTGGTTTGGCTTTATCAAAACATGTCGAGTAAGGTGTCATACGATTTGGAATACTATCCCCTCGACTGTTCTGTCGACGGGGATAGCATTCTACCCTTCTAGAGGGACACAACATGTGTGTAGCCTTAACCCCGGTTAAAGTTAACCAGAGCCTCAGCATCACAAAATGGATGCTGCCACCACAGACACAAGTCTGACCTCCTGCTGCTGGGAGTCCTTCCAGCGAGGGAGGCTTGGACAAAGGGTTTCCTACCTTGGGAGATGCGAGCACCACCCCAGACAGGATTTTGTGTATTGGGTAGGACAGGGCTGAATAGATTGAGACATGCCCGGGGCACACAAGGTGTCCCCGTGCATAAGCCAGTCCAAACCGGTCCTGGGACTTTCCAGACCCAGGCCTGGCGAGGAGCTGGACAAAGGAAAGGGGGTGTAACCGCCCCCTTCTTGGTCCCACCCAGAGGAGGGACCTAGCAGGTGATCCACACCTCAGATTGGGAATAAGTGTGGGAGCAGTGCCAGAGCACCTCAGATCATCCTGAATCAACTTGAAACTAAGAAGACGACTGGACTTCAACATTCTGCTGCACAGAAGACTGAAGAGCATCTCCCTTGTGGCCTAGGAGTGGCCACCCTGTGAAAACAGGTACCAACCAGCGAATCGACGTCTGCTTTGCCGCCGCCTCCCGCCGGATCCGGAGCCCAGAGCCTGACAAGACCCAGACTCCCAGACTTCTCACAGCCCGATCCACAGTCCCTGCAAAGAAGGGACCCGTGGAGGCACCGAGAGACGTGGGACCGGACATCTTGGAAGACACCCGAAGAGCTGACTGCGCAGCATCAGAGGCCCCTCGACGTTGTGCTTTGGGGACTGAGAACCCCCACCACCGAGCAGCCCTTGCACCGAAGATCAGCCCCCCAGCATCTCCACGATCTGCGTGGGGCCCTTTTGCATTGTGCCACTCGACGCGCCAGCCCGGCCACTAGCCACGTGGTCAGCGGCCATCTTGGCAACAAAACAGAAGAACTACACTGCGGGTCTGGTTGCTCCCTACTTGCCCTCGCTCCTGTAAAAAGGAGCACCCGCTCTGACCTTGCTGGTCCGAGTGATAAGCCTTTTTCGACTCCTGCGTGGCTTGCATCAGCCAAGGCCTGTTTGCTCCGATCAAGTTGCCGACACCGCCAACAGCGAGAAGCCTGCGTGGGACAGCTCGTGACCGACTCCTGGACATCCTCGGCCCCCGGTGTCCACGTGGCTGCAGAGAGAAGCTACACCTCAACGCCTGTTTGCACCCAACATCGCCTGGTTCCACTCTGGTTCCACGGTAGTCACTGGCTAGTGACTTTGAACATTGTCCCCTCTGCTTTCAGGTCTTCACATCTTCAGATCCACCCTTGGATCCACCGGAACTCTTCACATCGAGTCGCCTGCAGCATCTTCAGCTCCAAGCACCATCGACCAGCGTGACGAAACCCGACACTACTTCGACCCTATGCACCCGCTTCCTGTGGGTGAGGTAACTCAGCAACCCCGGTGTTCCTACACTGGTACACACCTCTAGGGCCTGTGTCTCAAGTTTCAGCTTTCTAGGTCACTCGGAAGGTTCCTAACTTTCTAACTTTTACGCACCATAGACTTTGAATTGGTGAGTGCGTGCACTTTAAACACTGCACCCAGGTCCCGCGGGCCTTTCCCGACTTAGTCACTGCTAGTCCCAAACAGCTCCAGCGATTCCCAAGGCCCTAGGCCTGTTTCCCTATCGATTGGTATCTCTTATACCACTTTCTTAGTATATGGTTTAGGTGGCCCCTAGGGCTCATCCATATTGTGCAACTTTTGTGTATTTTAAACTGTGTTTTTTTTTAACGCTTGTGCTTCTGTGCTCATAAAGAGTTCAGGGGATATTTGTAGTTAATAAATATATATATATATTCAATATATATCTGTGTGGTGTCCTTTCATCTGGTATTCAAGGGGGTTGTGTATGGTAATACAGCTGGCTTCACATGCCTTTCAGAGTTTAGCCTAAGACTGCTTTGTCCACGCTACCACCAGGATAACTGGCCTATAAGGTTGACTTACAACCGATCATCATAAGGGTTGCTTGGCATGGTACAGGGTGATCACTAGAATTAGTGAGCATCACATACCAGGCCAACTTCTCACACTAAACATAACTGTTTTTTTTTTCAAAAATAAAACCTCACTTAGTGCTGGAATATGAAGCAGTGTGGTATCATCCCCTTCTGCTTAAAATCCCAGTTTGCCTATTTTCATTATGGTGGATGCAGTTCACAATTAGTGCTTATATGAATATTAGTAGTAGTATTTTACCAACATTTGTGCAAGTAGTGCTGTTAAAATCTAGAAACTCGTGTCTAGAAAAAATGATCTCTACTGATCAATCATCTCTAATCAGGGGTTTGCTGAAAATGCTGCCACAATCCTCAATAGAATGAAAGGAAGGGGTCCTCAGACTTAGAACAAAGAGATTTACAAATTCATTTCATTGTATTAAATTAGTTCAGAAAACAAGGTTATTGGATGCAAAGAGAGTTTAATTCAACATTGCATATACATCTTTTTCAAATAGGTTTTTGATTCATATTACAATCAATAAATTTCATTAACATGTGTGTACCCACATTCACAACAGGGAGGGGTGAAGTGAGGGAAGTGTCGGGGATAGGATAGACGTGGTCTGAGTCATTCAGTGACAAATCTTATTCATAATCCGAAAAACAACTACAAGTGGTCCCTTATAGTAAAGGCCACACCATGAGACTCATACAGAGTCCAAATTATAACTAGCAAAATTGGCCTAACTCCGTTGAAGCGATAAGTGTCTAGATTGGGACCGGAGTTGGTCGATGAGTGTGTAGTCGTCTACGTTTCGACCCAAATAGACTGTAGGAATCTTTTCCTTACGAGCGGGTCTTCATCAGGACAATGAAGTTGTGGGTGGGCAAAATCCTTTCGCCGTGGGCGAGAGGGTGTGATCAACTAACAGATCGATACTCTTGGTCCGGAGTCGGGGTTAGTAACTGTAGATAATCAGGATGTTTTTTCAGCTTTAGCGGATGTCAGCTATTGCCTCTGAACGTGCAAGTCTTATCGAGTTCTGACAAGGTTTCTTATCTGAAGGGTTAGGTTTCCAGCCACTATCATCTAGTTTGTAGGGTGGATATGCATAACTTTCGCGTGACTGGTACCTCTAAGTCGTTGCTTCAGTGTTTCAAACTATTCCATGTAGATTAACTACAAAATTATATGGGAGGCCACTATTGTACAGTAAAGTCTGGCAATCGAGATGGAGTCTGCATATGGTTACCTATTCCAGTCGGTCGTGATTTAAGATAGATTTATCTTGAAATAAGTAAACGGAACCCGCTTTTTGTTGAAGGATGAAAACATCTATCAGGTGGAGAAGTAGTGGATTATGCCTCCAATGAATGATGGCTATTTATGAAGGAAGACTGGATCATGCGCAGTGTTTTCAGCCTCCTATCTTGGGACATCCGTCAGTACGTCTGAAATTCCGTCAGGGGATGCTCTGTATTTAGTTTCCCAACCGCGGGGCTGCCATTCCCGTCCCGTGTAAAGACTCCGGTTTCTTTACACGGGACGGGAATGGCAGCCCCGCGGTTGGGAAACTAAATACAGAGCATCCCCTGACGGAATTTCGGACGTACTGACGGACGCCGGGAAGAATGGCGGCGTAGTTCTGACCTCCTCCAGGCGGCTGCTCCTTTGTCGACCATAGAGGGCTGCTATCTGATCCCCAGCTCCTGAAAGACGAGGGATTCGCCTGTCGGGACCTTACCCCAACATGCCCTGAAATCTGGGCTGATTCCGAGCGCGGAATACTGAAGAATTAGAACCCTCCGTTCCGACCGCTGATGACCAAAGAGCGAGACGGAGACTGATGCCGGCTACAACGGCGTGGCTGTCCGGGGCACCAGGTCCGCTCACCGTAGACAGTGACGGGAGCCTAAAAGACTAACCACTTCATGAAAGACTTCAGAAACGGACGCCAGCCAGCGATATGACCTGTCCCCGGAACCGTGAGTAATGAGAATGCTTCTTGCCGCATTTAAACCGATCAATACGGGAGGGAGAAAACGGCGCGAAATACCGGCAGCTTAAATGGCGGACTGGCGGACTGATTAAGCTCCCGACTCTAACATGAAAAACCCAGCGTCCCCACTGCTATAATCTGCGCAGTATATATGCAACAAACTCAACTGGGGTGATCTGTACTATCGACTTGCTCATAATCACTCGATGCCTCTGAGGGTCTGTGGGCAACAGCGCGGCAGCTGAAGACACGAAACGCACCTCAACAAAATGGCGGCGGCTAAAGTATTGCGACTGGTCTTGGTGCTCAGCGACACAATATAATGCCCTCATAGTGTCTATTGATAGTAATACAACACAACGCATGTGTGCATTCTGTTGTCTCTACACGGTCCCCTCTCCACGCTAAGGCACACTGAAAGACCGGGTGCAAACGGAATTACAGGACTTTATATTCTATGAAGGCAGCCTGAAATGGTGGCTCCCCAGCGCGTCTGCCGTCGCGCTGACAGCGCTAACATCGCAAATAGGTCATCCTGCTGCTAGCTTCATCTGCTGCTCTGCTCAGTGTTTTGGGACTGTTTCTATGGGTCTGGTTATGAGGAGTGTCTGAAAATCCCACATGCATGCAAATAAGTGAAGTGAAAGCTGCGTGCAGCATTGGATTGAGGGCAAGAATTTATTGTTCCGAATTGGCGACGCCACAGCGGCTTCACAGCGCATCTGACGCCGAGCTTGAATCACCCTGAACTTTGGTGCCATGTGACCCACGGCGCACACAGCCTTGATATATGTCGCCACGACAGTAGTGAAAAGCAAATTTGGTGCTTGTCTATTGCTGTAATTACCCTCACAAACCGATATTTACAAGAAGTGATATTTACATCTTACAAAATAGCGACGTATATCGAGTGCTTTTAAAGGGAAATGCAACTCATAAGATGGTAATGCATACATAGCTCTCTACTGTAAAATCACCTTCAAAAAGGGAGAAGTGTATAATCTGCTGCCCTGCGCGGTCAAAATATAGACTGGTTTTCAGCGCTACATGTCTGGGAAACATCAAGGCATCTACACAACCCATCGCTTCACACGCATAAAGTATGGGAGACAAGGAAAATGGTACAGCTTCTAAACGCCTGAAATCTAACCCACCGACACCGATCAAAGGGAACAAAGGGAACAAAAAAATGGAGGAAGCCATGGAAACAATTTTGAGCAGGCTAGAAGAAGTTAGAGACTTGGCCAAGTCCACCAAAGATGAGGTTGTTGCTGTCCGCCAAGATATTAAAGACATCAACTCAAGATTAGCGGAGACTGAAACCAGGATAAGCAAATTGGAGGACTTTGAAAATAAAACATGTGGAGCTATCAAGAACCTTTCCTTATGCTCTGACCATCTCGTGAGGAAGGTTGCGGAATTGGAGGACAGAAACAGAAGGGGGAATCTAAGAATTTTTGGCATGCCGGAGAAATCGGAGGAAACCCATGACTCATGACTCATGCATACCCTTCCTCGAGGAGTGGTTCACGCAGGCCACAAATCTAACCTTCACTCAGCCACTGGAGTTTGATAGAGCGCATAGAGTGCCAGGACGAATTTCAAGGGACCAAAAGGGCCCAAGAGCGATCGTGTGCAAACCACTAAGGTACCAGCACACAGAACAGATACTTACCTTCGCTCGCAAACACAACCACGTGCTATGGAAAGGCCAGAAAATCTTCATCTCACAGGACTTCAGTAAGGAAACAATGGAGATCAGGAAAGCCTTCCTTGCATTGAGACCCCAACTAAAGTCACTTGGTCACCTGTATGGCTTTATTGGTCCAACAAAGTTTAGAGTAACTATACAAGGTGTGTCCCATGTGTTCTCAGACCCGCGAAAATTGCGACAGCTCCTGTTCGACCGTGGAGATGGCAATATGGAAGTCTCCCCTTCAGCTCAACAAGGAGCCTCTCCGTCTGGCCTAGGATAAACTCTGGTTTGGAGATTTTGTACTGCCACTCTCATACTCCAGAATCCTTGTAGAAGTGCCTATCAAAACTGGATCTGGTGTGAGGGTTTCTTGTCTTGGATTTGATACATGGTTGGGGTTCACGACTGGTTCTGGCCGGTAATGACACGGTAATGTACTCTGTACCCTTGGGCCTTATGCCAGCGAATCATCTGATACCCGGATCTATATTAGAACGATCCCTTGAACGATCTCATGAACCCTTAACTTGAAGGCTGTATCATTAACAGCTGCACCATTATGGTTCTATCCATGCTACCATACCCACGATACCATACCTATGCTACCATGACACCATGCTACCATGATATTGCTCATGTCCCTTATGGACCTTAAATAGGCGCTATGCTGTACTGTTGATCTGTAGCACTCCTCCCTGTTGTTGAATGCGCCTACGATAATAATTCTTTTGCAGATACTGATATGTTTGGTCACAAAACTGAGGCCAATGTAGTGACTTTCCTGTGTTTAATGTTCTGGCACCATCGTTGTTTATTGTTGCCTACACACTTGGGTTATTTTTCTCAGAATTAGGGTAGCAGCCCAGAGAATTGCTAGTTAAGAGTAAGCTACTTGGAGGCGGCCGCGTGGTCGTCATTCCCGAGTCGCCATGTTCTGTTGTTTCTACTACTGGGGAGGGAGGGGTGGGCTGTGGGTGAGGGAGGGGGGCGGAGGGAGGTTGATAAGGGAGATGGGGGGGGGGGTTGTTTTGACATTTTGCATATGGTTTTGTTTAGTTATGTCCATCTTGCATCCTAGCTTGCATTCACTGTACCACATTACGTTCCGAAGCTTATACTCTGTCCTTCTGGTTCCTGCGTATTGTGCTAGCCCCACATTCTACGTGATAAAAAATGCTGCTGATTTTTTCAGGGGTATGAAACTGCTTCCACGACCCAATCCTTATGCATACACATGTGTTATGAGACGATATTACTGGCTGCATAATTGATGGCTCCTGTTATAGATACTCCAATGGGGACGACAACTATAGCTAACCTTAGAATACTATCGTTGAACGTGAAGGGGCTAAACCAGCCGGTTAAACGCCAAAAGATACTTGACTGTCTACGACGGCAGCGTGGAGATATAGCCTTACTGCAGGAAACAAAACTAGAAGCAAAGCAATTTCACACACTGCGCAATAAGTATTATACCGAAGTGATAGGCTCTGAGGCAATCTCAAAAAAGAATGGGGTGGTGATGCTAGTGGCCAAGAATGCAAATGTGGAAATAGTCTCTAGTGAAACAGATACAAAAGGTAGATGGGTCTCAGCGAGACTACTTAAGGATGACACTGAATTCTTTATCACGACTATCTATGCCCCAAATACACATGATCCGTCCTTCTGGGTAGGCCTAACGAAGCAGATAAACTCCATCCCTGACACGGCAGTCCATATTTTGGCGGGCAACTTCAATCTCCCATATGACCCAATACTAGATAGAGACTCTAAATGCGTCTTTCGCCCGGGAAGAGCCCATAAGGCGTTCATGAAACTATGCAATAGATTTCATATGGTGGACACGTGGTGCTTGATGCATCCTGATGGTAGAGACTACTCATTCTACTCCCCACCACATGACTCGTTCTCGAGAATCGACTACATACTCATATCTAAAAATGCGGTGGCAAGAGTTGAGGACGCGGACATTGCTCCCAGATTAGTCTCTGATCATTCCTGCATCTCCCTCACATTATCTAATATTAAACCAACCACCCGTCAATCTATGTGGCGATTCAATGACACCATTCTTAACGACACAAAACACAAAGAAACCCTTGATACTGTCATTAAAGTCTTCTTACTGTTAAACAAGAGGGGGGACACTTCAGACACCACCCGATGGGAGGCACTGAAATCCACCATAAGGGGACTTATTATAAAAATTTTGTCTGCAATTAATAAGAACTGCACTGCAGCCCTGTTGAAATTAGAGGAGGACATTTCAAAACTTCAGCACACATACTTGAGGAGTAGAAACCCTGAGGTCCTAACTGAACTGTCCAATCAGAAATACACCTATAACAAACTTATTAGTGAAAAGGCGGGAATTTGGCTAGACAGGAGGAAGCGTTTCAAAATTTGTGACTCGAACAAAGCGGGGAAGGGGCTAGCGGCTTATCTTAAATTTAAAATTCAAAAGAATACCATTACATCTTTACTTGATGAAAATGGGATTCCTAACTCTGATCCCACTAAGATTGCGAATATCTTCAAAGACTTTTACGAGAAACTTTACGCTAGAAACATGAACGTAGACAGCGAGAAAATGAAGGAATACCTCTCCAATTGCACACTCCCAACGCCTACGGCCGCAGAAAGAGACTCCTTGAATGAACCAATCTCTGAATCAGAGGTTATTAGCGCGATCAAGTCCCTCAAAAAGGGGAAAGCCCCTGGCCCTGACGGTTATACAGCACAATTTTATAAGACCTTTGCCCATATTCTGTCAACTCCTCTCCTAGAGGTCTTTCACGAAATTAGCAATACAGGTGAAGTTAAGGGGACTATGGCAGAGGCTGTAATTGCGGTAATACCCAAGGAAGGCAAAGACCACAAACTCCCCAAAAACTACAGGCCTATTTCACTGATAAATTTAGATTGTAAGCTCCTAGCATCAATTTTAGCGAGTCGCATTCAAAAGGTCCTGCCGTCTCTAATACATCCCTCGCAAGCGGGTTTTCTGAAGAACAGGCTCTCGAGCGATAACACGAGAATCCTGGCTCATGTCATTGAAAAAGCGAAACTCTTATCCACACCTACCATTGCCATTACACTAGACGCTGAGAAAGCGTTCGACAAAGTAGACTGGGCTTACTTAAATGCTGTACTACACAAATTTGACCTGGGTCCCATATTCACTAAATTAGTCATGTGCCTCTATGCATGTCCCTCTGCTAGAGTACGAGCTGGCGGCGCTTTTTCCTCCCCCTTTGGTCTAGAACAGGGCACTAGACAGGGTTGTCCATTATCCCCGTCCTTATTCCTCCTGGCTATTGAGCCCTTTCTGTATTACATAAGGGAAAACCCTGACATTGCTGGAATTCGGTTCGCTGATTGTACAATCAAACTCACGGCTTATGCAGATGACGTGTTGGTCATGAGTGAACAAGCTGACAAGGCTATCCCGGCGCTAATGTCCACAATAGAAGAATTCTCAGTTGTATCTGGATACTCCTTGAACAAGGATAAAACTGAGGTGAAGTCGTTGAATAACCTATGTGATAAAAACATCCTGGGCGACTCAGGGCTTACCTGGCAGCCGAAGAGTTTTAAATATTTAGGACTGGAATTTGAGAAGGATTTGATATCCACCCTAAAAATTAATGAGGAGCTGCTCTACAAAAAAATACAAAAACTATTAGACGGCTGGTCTCCTAAATTCCTTTCGTGGTGGGGTAGGGCGGAAACACTAAAAATGATGATCAGTCCCTTGGTAAATTACATGGCATGTATGCTCCCCATGACCTTCACGGAGGACTTTTTACATAAAGTTGAGAAATTGATCTCGGATTTCTTGTGGAAGGGGAAGAAACCGAGAATTGCCATGAAAAAACTGCAACTTCCTAAGCTTAAAGGGGGATTAGGACTACCAAATTTCAGAAACTACCGGACCGCCTTTCTCTGTAAGCAGGGAGCCTCCTGGTTTATCGAAGACCCTGTTTGCACGCCCTTATGGGTCAATATTGAGAAATCCATTATAGGCAAAGCCCCGCTCTCTGCTGTCCTAACAATGGACCTCTCACACCTTACGAACTCTAAATATATCATGCTCAATACAAAGAGAGCACTTCTGCGGATAGATCGCGTCCACGTCACTGGACAACGAATCCACAATTCCTCCTCTGCGTCTTCATGGCGTAACCCGTCCATTAAAATTGGCGGATCACCCATCATATGGGACCATTGGTCTGATAAAGATATTAATGTGGTTTCTGATCTATACGAAAATAATATGCCACTGCCATTCTCGACTCTACAAGCTAGACACTCCCTGCTACCGATTGACTTTTATGCTTTCCTGAAGCTAAAGTCAGCCCTATCCACTAGAACATTCAAGCTAGTGACGCCTTGGCTAAAAGCTATGCTACCCCACTTTCAATCCTCTGGACATTTTGTCTCAAAAATATATAAACTACTCGCGCCAACGGCCAACAAGTCAATGAGGCGCAATGAGGTAAAATGGGAATCAGAAACAAACAACACTGGCATAAGTATAGACTGGGTCAGGATACATGCATCAGCACTTACGCACAAGGTATCGCCGATACTATCACAGACCAAATATATGATTATTAACAGGACATTTTGGACCCCACAGAGACTATTTAAGGTTGGCCTGCGGGATACACCGAACTGCTGGAACTGCTCCTCTGGTATTGGTAACCTTTCGCACATGCTGTTTGATTGCCCCATGCTTCACACCTTTTGGGCAAAAATATTTGACTACATTGGACACACGTTCGACATACATCCTGCAAGGGAATTCATCTACATTCTCCTAGGAGCCCTAGACCCATCATTAAAGGGGGACCATGACCGCCAGCTCCTGGATCTTCTACTAACATTAGCATGTAAGGTGATCCTATGCAATTGGAAATCAACGGGTGAGGTCACCTTCAATGCATGGAGGGAATGGCTGTCCTGCATTAGGGGCACTGACAATCCCGCTTTACACTCATCACCATGGCAGGTCACCAACAAAAAATTATGGTCTTCGTTGGACCAGGCCTCCCTCACCTTTGACCCTCCCTGAAGTTCTAACTGATGAGGTCTATACTCTGTAAATTGGGGGGTGCATGCTGCATGTACTGTAATGGCTATATCTTGTGCTCACGGCTTGACAATCTTAGAACCATAAAGCAGGAACGATGGAATATAAATGGTACTATATGGCTTGATTTAGACGGAGGGCTCTACGGAACTATATACAAATGTGAGAATGCAATGTTGGTACTTTATTTTCCTTTACTGTATACGCTTTGTTTTATGTAATAATCCATGTTTGATTGCGGTATCTCTGTAACACGACT
The DNA here is from genome assembly GCF_964263255.1 of Lissotriton vulgaris. Classification (NCBI taxonomy): domain Eukaryota; kingdom Metazoa; phylum Chordata; class Amphibia; order Caudata; family Salamandridae; genus Lissotriton; species Lissotriton vulgaris. The sequence goes on along the minus strand of NC_141693.1, from coordinate 553,918,211 downwards.
GTAATTCTTCTGATTCCTTCTCACCGCTATCATTTCTGTTATTGTTTAATAAAAATATGATTTGAACTCAAAAAAGAATGGGAAAATTGTTCCATTGCGTTAATTTGCTGCAATTGATGTGTAAACCTTTCTTGTCACTACTGAAAATCGAAATCTTTGGACTGTAGTCTTCATATTTTGTGCCACTATGAACTATCTGCACTACAGTTTGGTTTAAAAAGAGTGCAGTTGTAACAAATAATATTGTCATGATCATGAGGGAGGCACTCATTGCTGACATCATGCAAACCCAACTTAGGTAACATCATTCACACAGTAGGAGACAGAAAATTAAACATCCTGAAAAGACAGACACTAAACATAACCCTGTTTTCTCGCAGCAGGTTGGAAAAAATTGTCTTATGTCAGTTTTCAGTGTTTTTTAGATCCTATGCACTTTTTTGGCCATTTTCTGTTTTCTTATTTCAAGGGTTGCTATAACCCCTTCCACGCTCATGACGAGCTGGGCTCGTCATGGTGTAGCCTCCTCGCACGCTGATGACGAGCCCAGCTCGTCATGTTACATGGGTTTTTTAAAAACTCAGCATACGAGCAGAATAACAATAGCGCGCATGAGGTTAAACTCTATCTGGGACTGATAGTGGAAAATTATTTCTGTTCGTGATTTGGATAGTGCTTCTGAATAGAATGGTGGGAAATGTAAATTGAAGCTAATGGGCACTCAGTAGGGTACCCTGGCCTTATGAGAAACCTTTTTATTAAATATACAGTCTGCACCTATGGCCAATGCAAAATTATACTTTTTATGCATGTTTTTTCCTCACCCACGCACCAGCTGGTGAAACGATGCATAGCATGTGAATCCTGAGTAGAATCACACGGGGAAATATTCACAGCCTCAGCCACCCAAGCACCCTTTTCGTTAGTCCAAGAATCTTTCCATCAACAGCATAAAGTTAATGTTTAGCAATTTTGTTTTCCATGGCATGCTTCATCTCATCACTCAATGTTGCTACAGTCCTGCTCTTCCCACCGACTAATGTGGCCCCCAAAACCCGTTTTGTTCAACTTTTTTATTTCCCTTTTTATCCAATTACTCCAGCTTCTTACAGCATGTACACGTTAATCATTTTTGTTGCAGGTTTATATTTTACTTCACTCCCTAGTCTGACAGTTACTCTAGGCTCACCCTGAGTCCGATTTTATCATTTTTTGACTTAAGGCCATTTGCCGTTGACGGACAGTTGCCCCTTAAACTGAAGAGGAACAGGGTTACGATTACAATATTATTGCTGAAATATCTACGGGGGGGGGCATGCTCAAACTGCTACTTCGGTGAAACATTGTGGATAGTGTCTAAGTTATTGCTGTGTGCTTGATAGACTGTCTCTCCAATATCTTGCCACTTTCTTTTTTACATAAATGTCTTGCAGTGTTTTCAATAAACGTTCTACCAAAGCTATTGCAGCGTTTTTAAATAAAGTTGCTTGCACTTGCCTCTCCCCTTCTTTCTTTCCTCTATCTTCGTCACTCCTTTCTCCTTTCATTCTACTTCTTCACTCATCACCGACCTCACCTCGCTCCTCTCAATCTTAATCTCTGTCACCTATCTCCTGAATGACGAGGCTCAGAGGTCAGAGCATTGCAGAGGCCCGTCCGGGGCTGCTCGTGCACACTGCGCTATTTAAATATAATGAGAGAGAGGCTCCGGTGGGCCTCTCTCCTGGCCCTCGGGGCCCAGGCGTGCGTGTGCAGTGCACCACTTAATTAATTAAGCGCCTTAATTCTCCCTGATGAAGTGAGGGGGCCCCTGGAGCGTGTGCCCCCCCACAACACGGGGGCTGTAGGGGTCTGTGTTACGCCCCTTGTCCTCTGGCTGTTTCGAGAGCAGGGAATCTGTGTGTGTTAGGAAAAGGCAGGCTGAATGTGATTGGTTCTGGATTTTGGCTATGCAGATTTTTTTTTTTTTTTTTTTTTTTTTTTTGGAAAACCTTTATTTATAGGACAAAGTACACCGCTATTCAGCCATACATCCCGGAGGCCAGGCAGCATTAAGGCAATAGGATAGGTCCTGTACCATATCGGAAGCAGGAGCAATCAGGTTTAGTTTTTAAATAACATCAAAGCTGAAACAAGTAAACCATAAGATAAGAGGGCTCAGAAGGCCAAGAAAAAGAAGTGTGCAAGAGGCACGGGAGAAAAAGAAGGGAAGAGAGGGTAGGCTGAGGACAATACAGATTCAGCGGACTTGCGTGGCGGCAGGAGGTCGGGTGCTGCACACCCAAGGGAACACACTGACAATGACAACCATGAGGCATGTGGGAAGTAGTACCGCAGGATAAACCATCTGGAGCCACAGGTAGGGGGCACTACGGGGAAAGCTGGATCTCGGGATCAAGTTCAACGGGGGGGTCGCAAATATCACCTCTATAAGTGTTCCAGGCACCCCAAACAGATCTCCACATTTTAGGTTTACCCCTGGCTACATACACCGTCTTTTCACGCAACATGCACCAGTCCATATTAGTTTCCCATAGGCTGAGCGAGGGAGGAGCAGGCACACCCCATTTCTGGGCGATGTCTCTCTTAGCCACCATATTGCCCAGGGTGACCCAGCGGGTCTGTGCAACATTGTAGTCGGTCGGGCCCCAGATGTTAAGGAGGCATCTCCGGGCCTCTGCCGGCAGGGCCACACCAGTCACTTCTTCCATAACCTCATGCACACGTTTCCAATAACGGGCCACATCCGGACACTCCCATATGATGTGCAGGAAGGTCCCAAGCATACCACACCCCCGCCGGCACATGCCGTCCATAGAAAGCCCCATACGTAGAAGTCTCGGGCCGGTGACATACACTCTGTGCAGTATCTTCAGCTGCACCAGGCGGAGCCGAGCAGATATGGCCACCTCCCTAGGGGAGGAGATCGCCGATTGCCACTCCTCGTCATCCACCTCTATACCGTCATGCACCCACTGCTCTCTTAGTCGCACCAGCAAGTCCACTCGTACATTAATAAGTTTTTTATACGTTAGGGAGATAGCGCTGTCCGGCATATGGCCGTCCAGCACCCGATCCTCCAGGGGGGATGATTCAGGGATAGGCTCCCCTTCCACTACATAGGGAGAGAGGGCATGACTAAGCTGGGCGTGTCGGAAGTATTCCGTCGCCGCCAGTTGGTGTTCAGACTGCAGCACTGCAAATGACTTGACCCGTCCCCTGGCCACCATGTCCCCCACCTTGGAAATCCCAATGGTGTCCCACCTGTCGAAGCCCTTAGTATGCCACAGCTTCCCCAGGATATCCGAGTCAAACAGCGGGGTGGCCATAGTAACCTTATTATGCCAGCCCAGTGTTTTAGTAATTGTGCGCCATATACGCACCATCGTCATAGTGGGACCTGTCAGCTTCCGATCCAGAGATCCGGAGTACAACGCTCTATAGTAATTCCCATCTCCCACTAGCCACCGGTCCATAGCATAGCCCGGGTTGACCGCCGGGCCGTAGAGGCCATGATTGATTGCCGCCAGCTGGGACGCCCAATAGTAGCGCCTTATGTCAGGTAGGGCAATGCCCCCGTCATAACTTGGTATAGTCAACTTAGCCAACGAGATTCTCGGCCTACCATCCCACAGCAACGCCCGCTGCAGTGATTCGACATCAGTAAAGTATTTCGCCGGTACGGGATCCTGTGTATTCTGCAGGGCATATAAGAAGCGAGGCAGCGCCATCATCTTAAAAAGCGCGGCTCTACCCATCAGGGAGATCGGCAAGTTCTTCCAGCCTTCGACGTCCCGGCGCAATCGCTCCAACGGCGGGAGGAGGTTGTGCGAGTACCTGGCTCGGGAGTCCCGCGACACGTAGATGCCCAAGTACCGAAAGCCCTGCTGGGCCACCTGAATTGAGCACCCACGGGGGAGGCGCGGCGTGTCTCCGGACAGTACGTACAACGAGGATTTAGACCAATTGATCGCCAGGCCCGAATGGGTCCCGAAGGTCCGCAAGAGTTCAAAGGCCATTATGAGCGAGTGGCATGGAGAGGAGAGGTACAGAAGGATGTCGTCCGCATAGAGCGATATCCGGTCCTCGAAACCCGGGGACCACGGTATCCCAGAGATATCGGGGTGCGTTCTAATCCAGGCCGCCAGTGGCTCAAGCGCTAGGGCAAATAGGAGCGGGGAAAGCGGGCAACCCTGCCTAGTGCCCCTGTGCAGCGCAAAGGAGGCAGACAACCGACCATTGACCGTCACATTGGCCATCGGAGCGGAGTACAGCAGCCGGACCCAGCCGATGAAAGCGGGGCCAAACCCCAACTTGGCCAGAACTGCCCACAGGTAGTTCCACTCCAACGAGTCAAATGCCATAGTGGCGTCGAGGGAGGCGAGGACAGCGGGTTCTCGGAGCAGATGGACACGCGCCATTACTGCGTGAAGCCGTCTCAGATTGAGCGCCGTATTCCGATGCGGGATGAAACCGGACTGGTCCGGGTGCACCAGGTCCGAGATCACTCCCACCAACCGATTAGCCAATAGTTTGGCCAGAATTTTGGGTTCGGCGTTTAAGAGGGAGATGGGTCGGTAGGATCGACAAAGATCGCGAGGCTTCCCCTCCTTATGTATCACCACAATGGTGGCCAGCCGCTGGTCGGGGGGGAGTTCTCCCACCTCGCGGGCCTCAAGGAACATGTTTAACAGAGGTGTCGCAAGTGCGTCGGCCCTGAGTTTGTAGAGCTCAACCGGGATGCCGTTTGGCCCCGGCGCTTTGCCCGAGCGTAATGATTTAATAGCCAAGGCCGTCTCATCCACCGTTAGGTCCCTGTCCATATCGTCGCGCTCGAGGTCCGAGAGGCAGGGAAGCTCAATGTCCTCCAAGAAGGATGCCGACGCAGACTCCGGGAGGGGGTCCGCCGAGGCGTAAACCTCCCCAAAGTAGTCCGCGAAGGACCCAACTATAGCCGCCGGGTCCGTGAGGGACAGGCCCTCCGCACTGGTCAGCACCGGGACCACCCGGGACGCGAGTTCCCTTCTATCTAGCCACGCCAGGAGCTTGCCAGCCTTGTCACCCGCGTCGTAAATTCTGCCTTGCTGTTCCCTGCTCAGGGCTTTCGCCGCGTCAGTGGCGGTCGCCCGAAGCTCAGACTGTTTGAGGGAGAGAGCGTGGAGTAGCTCGGGAGACGGGCCCAGCTCCAGCTGGGAGTTTAATGCAGCAATGTCAGATTCCAATCGAACTACGTCCTCGTCCCGCCGCCGGCGGACCTCCGCAATCAGGGAGAAGGCCTCGCCGCGAAGCACAGTTTTGAAGGCCTCCCAAAGGGACACAGACGAGGCAACCGATCCCGTATTCTCGACGAAGTACCGATCAATAGCTTTAGCCAGGAGCGACCTGGTCTTCGGGTCGCGAAAATACCAGGGGTTGATGGGAGCCACCCGCGAGGACACGGGGGTTCGAAAGTCAAAGGAGACCCAAACCGGGGAGTGATCCGAAATGCCCCTAGCCAGGAGACGCGCAGTGGACACGGACTGCGCCTGGGCAGCCGGAGTGAGGACGTAATCCAGTCTAGAAAGGCTACCATGGGCGCCGGAGAGGAACGTGTACTGTCTCTGGGAGGGGTGCAACAGACGCCAGCAGTCAACCATCCCCATGGAATCTAAGAAGTCAGACAGCCAGGACTGGGAAGGACGCAGTTCTCTGGATGGGAAGCGGTCCAGGTCCCCGGAAATGACAGAATTAAAGTCACCACCCACAAGCAGCAGCCCCTCAGGGAGACCCAAAATGGCGCCAGCTAGATCCCTGAAAGTAGTCTCTTGTAGCCCCGGGGGAACATAAACCGAAACTAAAACTAGCGTGCGGCCCTCCCATTTGCCCACCACAGCAACATATCTGCCCCTCTCATCTGCAAGCACCGACTCCACCTCCAGCGGGAGGGACATGCGCACCATGATGCCCACCCCTCGTGATCCAGAAGAGAACCCTGAGTGTGCCACCATTTTGAAACCACGTCTGGTCAGAGCTTTACAAGTGTGCCCCACTAGGTGGGTCTCTTGCAGGAGAACCACATCTGGTGAACAACGTTTGAGCATTTGCAACACCACACCCCTTTTAATACGGTCCCCCAACCCGTTTACATTCCAGCTTAACAAGTTAAGAGTTCTACCCCCCATCATCAGGGACGTTCCGCACCCTTCCCCCCACCCGTGCCCGCAATGGCGCCCACAGCAGTAACATAGCAGCGCAATAAGACCTCAGCCTGGACAAAGAATAAGACAAGAAAAGAAGTAGAAAAAACACACCCCAACTACCCCCCACCCTGCACCCCTGCATAAGACTAAAATCCACCCCAACTAGCAGTGTGCCTGTCGCCCCTTAACTAACCTACAAAAAGCCCACAGAGGAGAAAGGAGACATCCTATCACCCCCCGTCATCCCCCATATTATTGACAAAACGAGTCAAACCATAGCAGCAGTGTCTGAAGTGAAAGTCCCATACGGCTACCCAGCTCACAGAACGTCAAACAACAAATATTCATTCCTGCGCTTCCGCGCCCCGGGTGGAATCCTCCGTCTGGTCAGCCGGTTCGCGTCGCTCCTGTGGCAGGGTATCCAGCCAGTGCCCCACCTCATCTGGATAGTCAAAAAACAAAGTCCGGTGGTCCCGCTCGATGCGGAGCTTGGCAGGGTAGAGCATGGAGTATCGCAGGCCCATTTCTCTCAGTCTTCGTTTCACCCCGGTAAAGCTCTGACGCTGTTTTTGCACCGCCTGGGTGAAATCTGGAAAAAAGTTCACGTCTGAGTTCTGGAATCGCAAAGGACCCGCGGCTCTCGACGCCTGCAGGATAGCGTCTCTGTCCCTGAAGTTAAAGAGCCGTGCGATGATGGGGCGAGGGAAAGTGCCAGACTTGGGTGGTCCCCCCGGTATCCTGTGTGCCCGTTCCACCGAGAAGAACTTACTCAGGCCCCCCGGCGCTAAGTTCTTAAGCACCAGCTCCTCCACGAAAAGTTCAGCCGAGTCCTCCTCGGCCTTCTCCGGTACCCCAGTAATACGGACGTTCTGGCGCCGCGCACGGCCTTCAAATTCGTCCAGTCGGCGCGCCAGCATTCCGTTCGCCAATTTCAGGCCACGTACCTCCGTCTGGATATCGGACACATCAGTGACCAGGCTAGTCGTCTTGAGATCCAACGACTTCACCCGGTCATTGGTTTTCCCGAGGTCCGTCCTGATGAGGTTCATATCGATCTTCAGGGAGTCGACCTTACTGGACAGTTCCTCCCGGAGTGCGTGCATCTCCGTCTGCACTCCCGTGATCGCACCCAGAACGTCCCGAAGCGTTATGGCAGAATCGTCCGGTGATCCATCCCGTTTCGAGTCAGTAGTGCAGCCCACCTGCACCGGCGAGCTCCTTGACTGGGAAAAGCGTTCCGGGATAGTAGACTGGGACTGGGACGGTTTCTTGGTGACCCGCTGAGATTTGCCTCTGTCCAGGTCTCCTTTGCCCGCCATGTTGGTACCTCGGGCCAGACGGCCAGCAGGGGTAAGGATCCTCTTGGTAGGCGCGCCACCCACACGATGATAAAACCAGGGTCCGGTACGTTGGCCGAGTAGCGGGGCATGCAGATAGCAGAGTTGCTCCCCGGTGGAACTAAGCTCAGACAAAGAGGCGCCCGTGCGGAAGCACCGCTGTACCCCTCAATGATGTGCAATGACACGGGAGGAGCCTCCGGGCTTCGTCGAGCTAACTAAGTCCAGGAATGTCCGATTTTCATTCCGAAAGCGGGCGCCGCATCAGGACCCACTCAGCAGTCGGTTCCCACCATCGTGGGACAGGATAGATAGCAGGATTATTGCGGAGGACCGGGAGGTCTTCGGAGCTCCGAGCTCACGTGGCCATCTTGATCGCCGGCGAAGCTCCTCCTATGCAGATTTTTAAAGCAGTGAGTTACCCAGGATCTACTGAGAATGCTTTATTGCGAAGAATGCGTCTGCCTGTGCATTTTTCGATTGTTATTTTGTGGTGTTATACAGCCATATGTTTTTGTTAGAGATGGAGATGCCTAACGATTTCTTACTGTATGTAAGAATGGTTTTTACTTTTTCTGTCCGTGTGAGCTGCAGTCGAAGTTTTGAAGAGCATATTATCAGAGATCGTTTCCGTAGTTCTTAACTGAGGGAATACGTTTCTAAAGTGTGTGTGTTCTTTGCATACAGTGAGGAAGAAGAGCTGTAAGGTTTCCTTCGAGCACAATGACAGGGGTGTGTTTGACATTCTGCATTGCATTTCTTTTAGTGCACAGCTGTTGGTGTGAGTTGCAAGTGCGCGCTGAACACAGCGCACTGCGTGCTTTTGGTGACTTCTGGATCTGGAAACTTTTGCGTACCCTTGCGCTTCGGTAGGCGTTGTCTGAAGCTCCGCGTCCGTCTTTGGCGCCGGGTAGACGCCCCCCTCGCGCGCTGACTTTAGTTCTTATACACATCTTTTCTGCGCCAGAAACGCAGAGCCATGATAAAAACCAACACTGGTGCCTTGAAACTAGGGCCCTGAAAGAAGATGACCTTAAACCTAGATATCGGTTCGCAGAACGGGGAAGATGGGTGGGGCGGTAAGGAATCTAATACTAACTACTGTTTCTTACAGATATATTGTAACTGAAGGTAAGTAACTTGTGCATATGAAAGAAACAGGTTAGTATTAGATTCCTTACCTTAGAATAGCTACCCCAGGGCGCGTGTCCCGTGAGCTCCGGGAACCAGCGGCCCTTCGGACCAGATATCGGACCTCATTCAGGCATGTAGAAGCGTCTACTGCCACACTCTGATGTCGGAGGATCCCAAGCAGCATTAGACGTCAACGAAAGGCTCCGGTTGAGCGTCGGACACTTCCTATTTACTCCAGTAACTCTCTTCATTTTGAGGACGCGGGCGGCCGCCATTTTGTGCCATCGTGCCCGCATCCTGTCTCTTCAGAAGCGGAGTGATTGGTATCGGTCCCATACACTTCTCAACAGTGTAATGCCACAGTCTCCCTGACACTTCCATACAATTATGTGGCTTTCACCCGTTCTTGTAATTTTTTTTTCTGAATGGGTGTTTTAGACGTAGTTGTGCTCAGCTGTTCCTGCTCGTAATGTGGTGATATTGATGGCCGCCATTTTGTATGGTGTTAGATTAGCCCGTTTTTTCGTCTATTTTGTGGCTCCTGCTTAGCTGCTCCTCCTCATATGGAAGTTTCCAGACCTTCTTGCTGTTGTCTACGTTGAGCAGTGTGAGTATCCACTTTTATACTCACTTTATGGGACCATCTTGGCATCCATCTCCTGCACTGTGATATAATGAGTGATGTTTCCACACTCCTACATATGGCAATCCTGCTATCCGTAGTCCCTGCAGCCTAAGTGCACTTCCTCTGGCCACTAGTCTACGCCCTGGCACACATGCCTCCTTTTTATCGAGCACTATGTTCACAAATCTACAGTGACTGCATCGTATTCCTCAAATAATCCCGCATGTCACACTGGATGCTATGTATTTCTCCGTGGCGGCTTTCTAATCTATTTATTGCCAGTTGACCTTACTGAACAGTATTTCAGCTACTTATCCCAATTCGACTACTGCCTTATATTCATGCATGTAGTATTTTTTATGCATTTTTTTTCCTCCTATTTTTTGCTTCATTGTGAGAGAGGATTACTGTGCTTTATACTTTTATTGACGTCTTCATCATGTCTCTTGAGTCTGTCACCCCGAAGCATTCTGCCTCTGGAGCCAAGGATAAGAGACCAAAAAAGTATCCACCATCTCCCATTTTTTCGCCAAATCCTGTCTTGGATTCTATATTAGAAGCAGTGCGTGGTCTCCAACCATTTATGTCTGCTACTAATGCTAAACTCACTCAAATTGAGGCAAAACTGGCTGTCATGGATAGTAAGGTTCTGGAGTTGGAGCAACGTATTAGCGACGTCCAAGATGTGTCCTCCAAAATCCCTGCGCTGGAACAGGAAATTCACAAATTGAAACTCCACACAGAGGACCTAGAAAATCACAATTGGAGGAATAACCTATGCCTGTATGGCCTTCCAGAAAATGGGGAGGGGTCCGACATGGTGTTCTTTTTGCTATTATTCCTGACGGACCTTCTTGAACTCCAACCTTCTGTGAATCCTCTCAACATCCAAAGGGCACATCGCCTTGGCCGTCTTCAATCTAATGCCTCCAAACCCCGTGGTATTATTATGCTTTTTCTAGAGTTTACTGTATTAATGCAAGTGTTGAAGGCTGCTAAACTTAAACGTTGTCTTGTTTGGTCTGGTCATAATATTTTTATTTCCCAAGACCTCTCCAATGCAACAAATGCTCGACGCAAGGAATTTTTGAATCTTCGTCCTCAGATGAGACAATTGAACATTCAGTATGGCATCCTTCATCCGTGTTTTTGTAAAATTACTCACAACGGTCGTACTCGCTTATTTGATGACCCGAAGAAACTTCATCAATTTTTGCAAAATGTGTCTTCTTCTGGCATGGATACCAATGATTAATTTTTCTCTTTCTTCTTGTCTCTCTTCCGGTTGACAGCCTTGTGTTTCATGCTCTTCATTCCTCCTCTACCATCATCTACCCTTTTGTGTGCTTCACCTTCCTGAGGTTCTGATTTTCCTTGTTTCGTATGCTATGCTCGTGGGGGTTCGCTTCCTCCTCGGCGTTTCCATGCTCCTGCCATTTCGACTTCTCTCTTCTCCTCAGACCTGGCTCTTTTGCCTTGATCTGTTCACTTTTCTTTTACTATCATTTTATTCTTTCTTCCTTCTTCTTTATTTCTTTCTCCCCTTTTTCTTTGTCTCCTCTGCGCTTTCGATTCTTCTTCTGTGCGTATCTTCTCTTCTGGTGTATTCCTCTTGTGGTCGGGATTGTATTGCTTGTACTTGTTCTCGTTCCGTAATGTCTTTCAGTCTTGGTTATTTTATAAACTTTATGGAAGTTCTGATATTCATTGTAATGTTTTTTTGCTCGTCCTCTTCTTATGTGGTTTGTTTTTTCTTCTAGGTGTTACCCCGAAGTGTATCACATCCCTCTGTATACTTCCCACCATCATGTGTAACCTTGTTTCATGGAATGTTTGTGGTATTGGAAACCCGGTTAAGCATCAAAAGGTACTGTCTCATTTATCCAAAATTAATTCTCGTATTGTTTTCCTTCAAGAAACACATTATACTGAGTCTGAATCTCTTAAGTTGAAGAGACAATGGGTTGGTCAGGTTGTTCATTGCTCTACTTCTAACAAAAAAGGTGGTGTTGCTATATTATTTCATAAATCATTGTCTGTGCAAATTGTATCTACCCAAGCTGATGATGATGGTCGATGGGTGATGGCAAAGATTGTTTTTCGAAATAAAACCCTTGTGTTATTGAATATTTACGGTCCAGTTAAACCTGATCCTCAATTTTGGAATAGTATTAAAATTTTAATTTCATCGCTTGATTGCCCCAATGTGATTGTTGCTGGTGATTTCAATCAATGGTTGGACCCCTTTTCTGACAGGCTATCAAAATCTAAGTTTATCCCTGACAAAACCCACAAAGCCTTTCAGTCTGCCATCGCCTCTCGACCTTTGTATGATGTTTGGAAGACGTGTAATCCTGATTTGCTTGAATATACCTTTTATTCGAATGTTCATCACACAAGGTCACAGATTGATTATATTCTTGTTAGTAAATCTTTGTTGCCGTCCTTACAGGCATCTGATATAGGTTCTATTTTTATTTCTGACCATGCTCCTGTCCATGCGGTTTTGATTTTTCCCTCACTTCTTCTCAATTCAGTCGATGGAAGCTAAACTCTTCCTTATTATCTGACCCTGTTTTTATCAAGGAAGCCACTGCCCATACTAATGATTTTTTTACTTTCAACAACCCCATTGATACTAATGTTCCAAATACTTGGGATGCCTTCAAGGCTTCCTTCCGCGCCTTTGTTATTTCTTATGTTTCTTGTAAAAGAAAGGCAACGCGGAAAAAATATGAGGCCCAACTCAGCCATATTAAGGTATTAGAACACGCATATTTTTCTTCAAAATCCTCCTCTGCACTATGTCAGCTGATTAAAGCGAAGTCGGACCTCAATAAATTGGCTACGATTGATGCATGCAATGTACTTCTCAAAATAAAGTCTAAATACTGTGGTGGTTAAAACAAAGCTGGTCGTATGTTGGCAAACTATTTAAAGATCAAATCTGAACGCAAAACGATTGGCCCTATCCTTAATGAATCCTCTAAGAAATTGGTTTCTTCGGATGAAGATATTGCGGATGTTTTTCACAAGTACTACCAATCTCTTTATTCCGAGGATACCTTCCCATCTTCTCAAAATCTGACAGATTATTTTTCAGGCCTTACCTCTCCACCCTCCCTGCCTGTTGAATTTGCGGCTTTAGAAGCCGATATCTCTTCCCAAGAGATATTCAATGCGATTAAATCACTAAAAAAGTCCAAAGCTCCGGGACCTGATAGCCTTACCGCTGAGTTTTTACACCACTTTTTCCTCCATTTTTGCTCCGCGCCTTCTTACACTGTTTAATTTTTTTTATCTCTGATGCTAAGGCTTTTGGCTCCTTTATGGATGCATTGATTATTATCATCCCCAAACCGGACAAAGACCAGTCATATTGTAAAAATTACTGTCCCATCTCTTTAATAAATTATGATTGTAAAATCTTTGCAAAAATTCTTGCCACTCGTCTGGAGAACATAATCCCCCTATTAATTAAAACTGATCAAGTAGGTTTTGTTAAGGGTAGATTGGCATCAGACAGCGCTAGAATGTTTGCTAATGTTATTTCTTTTGCCAAAAAATATAAATCCCCCCTTGCCGCCTTATCTTTAGATGTCGAGAAAGCCTTTGACCGTATTAATTGGCAATTTATGTTTGCAACTCTCCAGTGGTTTGGTTTTGGGCCCTCTTTTATTTCCTTTGTTAAATTATTATACTCTTGTCCCAGAGCTAGTATTTTTGTTAATAATCATTTTTCTATTTTTTTTTCCTTATCAAGAGGTACCAGGCAGGGATGCCCCCTTTCCCCACTGCTCTTCATCCTCTGCCTTGAGCCATTTTTAGAACGTAACTGTGTTAATACGCAAATTAAAGGTTTTCAACATAAATCCCATTCGACGAAGCTTTCGGCTTATGCTGATGATGTATTAATTTACATGTCTGATCCCATCAACTCCCTTCCACCCTTCCTGGAGGAAGTCCGGTTATACTCTAGCATATCTGATTATAAATTGAATCTGTCCAAAACCGAAGTGTTGCCCTTGAATTCCTCCTGTTACCAATTTATGTTTAATGATACCGAATTTGCTTGGTGTCCCTCCAAAATTAAATATCTTGGTATTTGGTTCGCCCCTCCATACATGATACACTTAAGCTCACTTTTGCTGCTCTCCTTTCTAAGCTTAAGTCACTTTTACTTCAGTGGTCCCCTTTGTTTTATCATGGTGGGGTAGATTGGACACCGTAAAAATGATGATTTACCCCCATGTTTTGTACACACTTTCCATGCTTCCTGTAAAAATTCCTCTCTCTTATTTCTCCCAACTCAATTCAGTCTGTTCAAAGTTCTTGTGGAACAACAAACACCCACGTATCGCTCTTGCCAAGCTTATTCACCCTAAGGGAGAAGGTGAGGTACGTTTTCCCAATTTTAAATTGTATCATTCTGCTTTTTTGTTCAAGCAATCCTTTGCCTTAGCTTTTGATTTTGGGGACGCACCTATTCCGACATGGGTTTGTAATGAACGCTCCCTCCTTCAAGATTTTTCATTTCAGGATGTAATTTTCATGTCTAACAGTACCTTTTTGTCTGCTGCTCCAACATTAAAATACTCAAAATACCTGCTATATACCAACTTTTCTGAGAGTTTTACACCACTACAATGTTTTCTATACTCATCTCTTTGGTTTAATAAATTCCTTAAATATGAGGGTAAATCTTTCTACTTCAAGTATTGGACGTAGAAGGGTATCCTTCATGTACATCAATTGGTACATCTTGGTTCTGTTATCCCTTTTCCTACCCTTCAAAATACCTACCATTTACCTGCTTAATTCCTGCCTCAATATATCATTATTTCCTTTTTTTATTTTTATTTTTTTTATTTTTTTTAAGCAAAATAACACAGTATATTCGAAAAACAAAATATGTAGTAATTTTTAACAGAGTACATAATGGAAGAAAAATAAAACAAAAAATAAAGGAAATTAAATCCACTCGGCAATTGGTGCCCAAATTTTTCCCCCCATGATTCTTTTTTTAACCCCCTTGAGCTTATAAATAGCAGATTCCATGTTATACATAAATAATAATTTTTCCCGCCACATGAAAAACGTGGGGGGATCCTGGCTGATCCATTCTTTAGTAATACAGGATCTGACTGCGGCCATGCAAAGAAAAAGAAAGTAAGAGATTGGTCTGGGCCTAGTAACAGTGTGGTCTATACCAAATAATACTAATTCAAGAGTTATCTTTATGTCACATTTCAAAATAATAGATAAGAAAGTTTCAATTTGTTGATACAGCAATGATAATTTAGAACAAAGAAAAAACATGTGTAATTCATCGGCTGCATACAGTCCACATCAACTGCAATTCGTGCCTACCGTCGTACTCCATCTAACAACTTTACTTGGAGTATAGTAAAGATTATGGATGCACATGAAATGTTGGGATTTCATCATCCCAGTTATAAGACACTCTGCAGCCATTTTAATCGACAATAAGATATCAACATCCGGTATACCTAGACTGTTAGCCCATTTCATCTGACATTGGCCTAAGTCATCCCCGTATTCCTGCATTAGGCTTAAATAGATAGCTCCTATCCGGGGTTTTTTCTGTAAAAGCTCTAGTAAAGGAGTTTTAACTGGAGGAATTAAAGGATGATTCTGAAGAAAGCTACGAAGTTGTAAATATTTAAAGAAATCGTTTCTTCCCACAGAAAAATTAGTCATTAGATCCTGAAATGAAACCATTTGACCATTATAAAATAAATCACCCAGATGCCTTATTCCTTTCTGCTGCCACCTATACATGGTTAAATCATAAAAAATTTCTGGAAATAGCTCCATTGATGTAAGGGGAGTGTAGAAATTTAGTTTCCTTAATTTTATATGTTTTCAAATTTTTTGCCAGACTCCAAAAGCTGATTTCAGCGTCTTAAATTTAGTTTTTTTGTGATAGCTGGGTTCTACTATTCTCAAAAAGCTACCCTTAACTTTCTCACCCAAAATCATTTGATAAATTGAAGGGGTCTGACAATCTGCAAGTTCGACTCTATCACCCATAATTAAGGGGCCAATGTATTGTAAAACGGCAGAAAAATAATAAAAAAGAAAATAAGGGACATTCCATCCGCCACATTCCTTGCTAAGGATCATTTTCTTAGCAGCTTTTCTATGGCGTTTATAGCCCCAAAGAAATCGAAGTGCAGTTCTCTCTAAGTTTTTAAAGGAAAGCAATTGGAAATCCAAAGGTATTGTACGAAATAAGTATAGAACCTTTGGTAGAACCAACATTTTTAAAATGTTAAGTCTACCAAAGAGAGATAAACGTAGATGATCAAGACGCTGTAATGAGGTGTTGATTTGGGTTATAATAGGGTTTAGGTTGCGATCTGGAATCTTTTCTATAGGTAACGAAATTTTGATTCCTAAATATGTAACTTCTGAAGTGGTAGAGATGTTTGCAGGTGGGTTTTCTCCTGAGCACAGAATTTGGGTCTTTTCCAAATTAAGTTTATAACCAGAAAAAAACCCAAACTGTTTAGCAATCTGATCAATGATAGGTAAGGCTGTT
The DNA here is from genome assembly GCF_964263255.1 of Lissotriton vulgaris. Classification (NCBI taxonomy): domain Eukaryota; kingdom Metazoa; phylum Chordata; class Amphibia; order Caudata; family Salamandridae; genus Lissotriton; species Lissotriton vulgaris. Next base: position 553,902,371 of record NC_141693.1, on the reverse strand, counting down.
TGAACGTCCGTAGTAGTGATCACAATATCATCGGCGTAAGCAAGGACTCGATAGTTAATATTGGCTAGATGTATGGGTTTAATATTAGCTTCTAAAAAAAAACGGTTAATTAAAGGGTCAATGTAAAAAGCAAAAAGTAGGGGAGAGCAGGGGCATCCCTGACGGGTACCCCTGGAAATTAATAAAGGTGATGATAATTGCCCATTGATACGAATGTACGCTCTGGGGGAAATATACAAAGTTTTTAAAGCTTTAATGATCCCCTGTCCTAGTTCCTTCCTGAGCAGAATTTCCCAGAGATAGCCCCAAGCAACCCAGTCGAAAGCTTTCTCAGCGTCTAAAAATACGAGTCCAATATTAGACCGAGTTGCTTGGGACCAATCCAAAAAGGAAATCACACGTCGAATATGATCGGCAGTGTCTCTAACTGGAATAAAACCATGTTGGTACTTAGAAACTAAAGGGGAGATAATGTTGGATAGTTTTACCGCTAAAATTTTAGAGAAGATTTTACTGTCAGTATTTATAAGTGAAATAGGGCGAAAAGATGAGGGTAATAACGGAGGCTTGCCTTTTTTAAGAAACACCGTAATAATAGAGTCATGCCATGATTGAGGGGCGTTACCTTGCTGTGCATTCAAACATAGATCCAGTAGTTCTAATTTTAAAGCATTCCTAAAGAATTTGTAAAATTCTAAAGGAATAGCATCGGGTCCTGCAGCTTTTCCTGAAGCTAGCGACATTAGGGAGAGTTCAATTTCCTCCCAGGTGAATGGTAAGTCTAGCTTCTCCTTCTCTTCATTAGATAGGGTAGAGTTCAATACTGGGTCAACAAACTGATTAATCTGATCTAAGCAATCAGGGCGATCATCATCAGCATACAGTTTAGAATAAAAATCACTAAAGACTCTCAGAATATCTTCCATTTTGCTAACAGTCGTCCCTGTGTAATCATTTATTTTATTAATACTAGCAAAGGCGGCTTTCTGTCTCGCCCTCTTTGCCAATAATTTACCAGAGTTTTCTCCAACTTCATATAGCTCTGTCCTAAAGGCAGAGACTTGTTGCGCAAATTTTGTAGCAAATCGTTGATAAATCTTAGTTTTCAAAGCTGTTAATTTCTTAATAACAGTTTCAGTAGGTAATCCTTGATTGTATGCTTGCATAAGTTGGACCTCTAGAGATCTAAGGTTTTTAATTTCAGAGATTTCCTGGAATCTAGCTTCCTTTTGTTTGCTTATTGAATAGCTCAGTGTTTCACCCCGAACCCCACATTTAAAGGCATCCCAGACTATTTCAGGTGATGCAGTACCTTTATTGTTAGAAAAGAATTCCGGGATCCAAGCATTCATGCGGTCAATATAGGATGGGTCATACAATAATTTACGATCAAAAGACCATGAACGGGTGGTATTAGAAGTATTCAGTTCAAATTTGAGTATTAGAGGGTTATGATCTGAAATAACTTTCGGAAGAACCTCATATTCTACTTGCGCTAGGTCATTGTATAATCCCTTAAATACAAAGAAATAATCTAATCTAAAGAATCTTTGGTGCGGTGCAGAAAAAAAGTGTGCCCAAACATTCCTATTCTTTTCTCATGCCCTACATCGGTTAGTCTATACTCTTGGATAATCCCTTTAAGTGCTGTAAATACCTTCTTCTTCCTACCCTTATATGGAGTACTGCTATGAATATCAAATGTTTCTTCCAAATGCAGATTAAAGTCTCCGCAGAAAATAATATTGGGTGACCATTGTGCCAACTCTACACTTAGAAGATCAAGCGCACCAGAGTCATCCAATATAGATCCATACATTGAGCATATAGTAATAATCAGTCCTCCAAATTTAAGTTCGGCAATCACCCATCGTCCAAATAGATCTTCTTTAACTCTTTTTACTTCCCCCATTCCATGTCTCTTAAGAATTGCAACCCCTCTTGTTGTAGAGTTCTGGCGAGAGCACCCTACCACTTCCAAACCAAGATCTCTTAAGGTCCCTCTGTTAGACCAGGCAATATGAGTCTTTTGAATGCATACTACATCCACCCGCATAGTTTTTAACATCTGAGCCATTATACCCCTTTTTCTTTTATCATTCAAACCACATACATTGATAGAGTATATCGATAATTTAGCCATTGTGAAGCATTTTTAAGTAAACTTGGCTAAACAAAAATACATGAGCAGCAATTGCCAAGATTCGGTATCTGCCAGAAGTGAATCTTAAACAAAAAACAAATACCACTTCCAACTGTATGACCTTGCACCCCAAAAGAAATACTTCTTCCCACCCACAACCCCCACTGTTCCCTCCCACCCCTCCCTTCCCCCAACACCCCCCCACCAGAAGCGTAAGGGCTATTGCCCTCATTGATGGTATGTGAGTATAAGCTATGGGTTCCGCCCGGGTCTGACCATCCTGACAAATAGAAAAAATAGAGTGCATCTAGAGCTAGAAAGGCGAAAAAAATAAAGTAGCATAACACACTGCTAAGGGGTCAGCCCATTCAAGCTAAATACAGTGTTACCCATGACCTCCATCCTATAACAATTATTACATAATTTCTAGGTATTGTTGTGCTTTTATCTCCGAAACAAAGAATAAGGTTCTTCCTTTATGCACAACTTTAAGTTTAGCAGGATTAAGTAAGAAGGTTTAACCCCCCTTGGCTTGCATAGGTGCCATAAGCTGTTTGAGTCTCCAGCGTTGTTGAACAGTTGCGGCACAAAAGTCTGGTCTAACGAAGAATTCGTGCCCCAAGCCTTTTCTGGGTTTAGATGGCCTTGCCAAATCATATAAGATCTCTCGGAGAAGATAGTTCTGTACACAAATGAGAATAGCTCTTGGATGTTTATTCCTCCCCTCCTGGTCTGGTTTTTGATTAAATGGGAACCGTTGAGCTCTTATGATTTCTTTATCCCAGTCCCATCCAATAAGATCCTGAAAGGCATCCGAAAACATCTCTACTACGAACCGGCGAGCATCCTTCCCTTCTGACTTTTCACCAACTCCCAAAATACGTAGATTGTTACGCCGAGCACGATTCTCTAAATCAGTTAATTTCCAGTCCACATCTTGCCTGGTACTATTCAAGTCTTTTATTGAATTCTTTTGTAGCGTTAACTCATCCTCTACCGCAGATATACGTGTTTCAGTCTCTTGCACTCTCAAATTAGTGTCCGTGCTAGACTTGGCCAATCGTCGGACGACATTTTGGAGTTTGCGTACAGCTCCCTGAGTCCGAAGACCCTCAGCCTTGGTTTCTTCTCTGTGAGTTAGAATCATACGATACATTGAGGCCTGTAGCTTATATATGGATTTTAAAGTAATCTCCTCAGTTTCCTCTAGTAACTCAGGAGTTTCAGAAGTTTCAGGATCAGTTTCATTATTTGCACCGGCCCCATCGTATTGAGGTTGACTCATGACTGTTATGTTCTCTTTAGATTCTCTTTAGATTTTTCCTCTATGACCTTGCGGACAGTATTTGAAACTCCTTCATTTGTTAAGAAATCCGAGCCGAGCATATCTTCCTCTGAGATTTGATTGCAATAGTCCGCCCAATCTTTTTCATGAGAGTGCCCCTCATTTAAAAGCTCCTCTTCAAGATCTCCTTCCGATGCAACTGATAAATCAGACATTGAGAAAAATTGACCCCCTGATTCTATAGACTCTGCATCTTGTTGTTCTTGTTGTTCAGTCAGCCGGGGTGAAACTCTAACTCCCTCTACAAAGCTCCAATACTACATCATCGTCGTTAGCTTCCCCTCTTACTCCAACTCCTTCATCAGCTGGGAATAAAGCAGCAGAAGGTTTAGCTGGTTGGCTTATGTTGATTTTTTCGGGGTTAGAGTGTGCTGGAACCTTAGAGGGGGTCGGTTCAATTGTAATACTTTTATTAGGATTAGTTATAGGCTTTTTCTTGAATAAATCAGGTATTATGGGCTCTTTAGAAACTCCGTTTGTTTGTAAATTGCGGTTTTCTGGCTCTGCTATTTTTGTGGTATTTGCAGCATTTGCAGAGTTAACTAGGTTGGTGGTATTTTTTTTTGTTACTCTGCCTTTAGGGGCCATGTTAAATGGATGAAAATATGTCTCAGGTAATATATCACAGAATGGAAAAAGGTTTATTCAGTCAGTTGAAGCACTTCTATGCTGTCGATACTTGCCGGCTGCTAAGAAAATGTTTGAACACCACAATGTAGCAAATTCAACAAAAATGTTTCCACTCACCGGGTGAATCTTCTGTAAATCCAAGCGTAGCAGAAGAAAAGAAAGAAAGCTCAGGAAACTGCTACAACGTTGATTGCTAACTGCAAGGAACTTTAAAGTTCAGTCGCTTGCTGAGCACTGAAAGAAACGCCTATAAACGCGTCCTTAAACTTCACACAGTATCTGAAAGACCACCAGTGCCTTCCTGAGCAAAAATGATTAAGTTGCAACACTGTAGCCGGCGGAGCAGCAAAGTCCCAAGAGGTACTCCTCCGAGCACAAATCACGTCGTCAACAGCTCGTCAGCACAAACGCCCAAGCCGCGTCTTCCACACGTCTCGTGGCAGCTGGTTTGCAAATGCGGTGGGGCGCGGTGAGGCTGGAACGCCGCAGACGCGGAAACACAGAAGCACCTGGGTCCCGCCGTCCGGCGGGAGAAGGTCCCCGACACGGCCCGGCTCCGCGGCTCAGCAATTCAGTGGCTCCAATGTAAAACGAAGAACGGAGAATAAACCGGTCTTTCTCCTCTGAGTCTCTTTAGAGCCTCAGTGAGTCCCGTATACCCTCAAGCCAAAATCTCAGACAAAGGGCTGCAGCAAGCACCACAATCACGCCAGGCTAGGTCAGTCACCGGGCAGAACACGAGCAGCTCCTCACACGGCTGCAGTAGCGGCCGCCATCTTGCTTCCCCCTATATATATCATTATTTCCAATGCAATACATTCCCATCTGTCCACCCTTGACTTCCCTGTTGATACACCTTCACTTCCCTGTTGATACACCTTCACTTACTCCTTTTTCTCCGTTAATCTCACTCTTCCCCACTCATAGACCTAAGGCAGCTCATGTTTATACGGTTTTGCTGTCTAATATTGCTGAGCGGCCTAAATCCCTTACGGAGTGTGCTTGGGAAACTGATTTAGCTGTTTCCACATGGGATAAGCTATGGTCTAAAGTGTTTAAAACCTCTCCTGCTGCACGTATTACACAATCCCTGTATTTTATTTATAATAGAGCTGTTATTACTCCTGTTTGCATTTCAAAATTTTCCCCATCCTCTTCTCAGATGTGTTGGTCGTGTTCCACTGTTAAAGGTACCCTATTGCATCAATTATACAATTGTTCTAATGTTACCTCATTTTGGAAATCAGTTTGGGATATTTGTATGAAAGTTTTTCAATGTACTATCCTGTTATCTTTTCAAAATATTTTTTTAGGTTCCCTATCAACTGCTATTAATACTATGCCTCCTATTTCCTTGTTATTTGACCTCTTTATTGCACTTGCTTTTAAAGTTATTTTGTCTTCTTGGAAAGATACATCACACATTTCCCTTACAACATGATGGATTTTGTTTGTGATGAACATAGGATCTATACTGTCTCTTCTATTTCCCTCTCTAGTAAAATTAAATCTGACCATCTCTGGTTACCTTTTACTAATTATCTTTCCAACTTGCCTCCTGCTCCATAGCTGCCTCTCCTTTGCTTTCTTTTAGTCCCCCTCTTTCTTCCCTTTTCTTTTCCTCCTCTCTTTTGCTTTTTCCCTTCTCTCTCTCTTCTATCCTCTTTCTTCTTCCTTTCTCTTCTAATTTCCCTATATCACTCGCCCATTCATTTCCTTCCCTTTTCATTTTGTTGTTTCAATACGCTTTTGATTCTCGTTTTGTACTCATTTTTCTCATAGCATTTATTTTGTACTTTCTTTATATTCTCAAATTTGTACCTGTATTCCACTGTACTATTTCTTGCAAATTTCAATAAAAATCTCTAAAATAAAAAAAAAGTGATTTCACCACATTAATAGTGATAAGCTGCGAGGAAAAGATAATTGTGCACATTGCCGCTTAGCCCTACTGGCTTTGTTGGAAGCTCCCAGTTCCAGTAGTAGTTCACAAATTGAATTATTGTAATATGACTGAGTGGAGACATTTTTTTCAATGTGCATTTGTCAGATCGAGTAAATACTGTTAAACTCCGCAAAAAAAAAAAAAAAGAATAGATACCCCAGCAATACCAACCCAGGTGGTGGGTCTGCGAACCAATAATCACACCAGAAAGTCCTGGAGGAGGGAACGGCCAAAGAAGCCATCCCTCCAGACTTGGCTGTCCAGGTAGTAGTGTCTTGCGAATGTGTGGAGCGAGGCCCACGTAGCTGCCTGACAGATGTCCTGCAAGGGGACTCCCCGGCCCAGGGCAGTAGTACCCACCATGGCCTGAGTGGAATGGGCCCTCAGCCCAACAGGAGGCTCCTTTTTAGCCAAAGACTATCATGCCTTGATCCACAACACGACCCACCGAGAGATGGTCCGTTTGTGCACCACCCGTCCCTTGTTAGCGCACACGTAACCAACAAAGAGTTGGTTATCCTCCCAGAACTGGCGTGTGCGATCCAGATAGTATGAGAGCGCACGTTTTGGTTCCAGACGGTGGAGCCACTCTTCCTCTTTAGAGGGATGCGGAGGCGGAAAGAAGGTGGGCAAGGTGATGGACTGCCCGATGTGGAAGGCTGTGACTACCTTGGGCAGGAAAGAGGGTCTTGTCCGCAACACAACCTTGCCCGGATGGCAGAAAGGAAAGGAGGCTTGGAGGAAAGAGCCTGGAGCTCACTCACTCTCCTGGCAGAGGTGATGGCAACCAGGAAAGCAGTCTTAAGAGTAAGAAGACAGAGAGGACAGTTATGAAGCGGCTCAAAAGGAGTGCACATCAGGTAAGTCAGAACCAGGTTCAAGTCCCACTGGGGCGTCACAAAAGGAACAGGGGGAAACATATGAGTGATGCCCTTCAAGAACCTATTTACAATCGGGGACTTGAACAAAGAAGGCTGATTAGGTAGCCTTAAGAAGGCGGAAAGGGCAGAAAGGTAGCCCTTGATAGTGCCCAGAGCAGAGCCCTGCTTGGCAAGAGAAAGAAGGAAGAGGAGAACCTCAGAAAGGGGGGCAGAGAGTGGATCCACAGCCTGTGCTGTGCACCATGCCACAAATCTATTCCACCTGCAGGCGTATACCGACTTTGTGGAGGGACGCCTGGCAGCCAGAATCACATTACAAACTTCAGGAGGCAAGTCAAATGGCCTCAACCGCCGCCGCTCAATCTCGAGTCTCCACCTCCATGCTTGGACAGGGTCCGATGGAGGACCGTCCCCTACTGCTGCGACAGAAGGTCCTCCTGAAGAGGCAGACGAATCGTGGGATCGACAGACATGCTGAGTAGCTCGGGTTACCAGTATCTTCATGCCCAGTCCGGAGCCACAAGGATGACTTGAGCCCGGTCGCGCCTGCTCTTCTTCAGCACTCTGGGCAGAAGTGGTATAGGCAGAAAGGCGTACAACAGACCGCAGCTCCACTCGCAATGAAAAGCGTCTCCGAGCGAGTGCACCCTTAGAAATTCCAACGCGCAGAACTGATGACATTGCGCTTTCTCTTCTGTGGCAAATAGATCTAACCAAGGCTCTCCCCACTGCTGAAAGAGGCCTTGCGCCACGTCCGAGATCATGCGCCATTCGTGATCCATCATGCACCGACGACTGAGTTCGTCCTCCTTGGTGTTCAGGGAACCTGCCAGGTTTTGAACCACCAGGGACACGCTCTGATGTTCCAGCCAGTGCCAGAGGCGCAGAGCCTCCTGGCATAGGGTCCACGACCCCACCCCGCCCTGTTTGTTGCAGTACCACATGGCGGTGGTGTTGTCCGTGAACACCTGCACTACACTCCCCCGGGAGGAATGGCTTCAGTGCAAGCCAGATCGTCCGCAGCTCCAGAAGGTTGATGTGGAGCCAGGACTCCGCCGGAGACCAAAGCCCTCTGATCTCAGCCTCTCCCATGTGGCCCCACCGGCCCTGAGGTACGCGTCTGTCACAATTACATGCTCCGGTTGGGGTTGGGAGAGGGATCTGCCGCTGACCCAATTGCGGTCCTTGAGCCACCACTGCAACTGTTTCGCAGTGCCCTCCGAGATCAAGACATGGTTGGACAAGTTGCCCTGATGCTGGGCCCACTGATACTTCAGGTCCCACTGCAGAGCCCACATCCACCACCTGGCGTGATGCACCAGAAGGATGCAGGAGGCCATCAGCCCCAGGACCCGCAGCGTCAACCTGACCGAGACTCGGGATAACGGCTGAAAGATCGTCATCAGAGCCTGAATATCCTGAACCCGCTGTTCGGGAGGATAAACCCGAAACTGCGCCAAGTCTGGAACTGCTCGGATGAAGAGGAGCTTCTGAGAGGGACACTGATGTGACTTCTGCACATTGATGGAGAACCCCAGCAGGAGCAGGAGGTTGGCCGTAGTCTGGAGGTGGCTGATGACTGTCTGGGGCGAGCCCGCCTTCAACAACCAGTCGTCAAGGTAGGGGAAGACTGAAACCCCTAACCTGCGCAGATGAGCTGCGACCACCACCATCACTTTCGTGAACATCCGTGGGGCGCTGGTAAGGCCGAAGTGGAACACGGTAAACTGAAAGTGCTCGTGGCCTACCGTGAACCGCAGGTAACGCCAGTGGGCCGGCAGGATGGGGATATGAAAATAAGCGTCCTGCAAGTCCAACGCTACCATCCAGTCGCCCGGGTCTAGGGCAGCTAAGACCTGAGCCAGTGTCAGCATCTTGAACTTCTCATTTCCAGATGAAGCTGTTGACGTTCCACGGGTCCAAGATAGGGCGCAGGTCCCCTTTGCCCTTCTTGGGTACTGAAAAGTAGTGGGAGTAACAACCACACCCTACCTCTGGCCCAGGAACGCGCTTGATGGTCCCCTTGGCCAAGAGGGCCGTAACTTCCTCTTGTAGAAGTTTCAGGTGATCCCCCGACACGCTGTGGTACTGCGGTTGCATGGCTGGAGGGGACGTCTCGAAGGGGAAGGAGTAGCCCCTTCGGACATTTTGCAGCACCCACCTGTCCGATGTGACAGTGCGCCAGTGGAGGTGGTGATGGCGAACCCTGCCCCCCACTGGCGTCACATGGGCCTGAAAGCTCGGACTAGGAGGGTTTTGAGGCGGATGCTGCAGGGGTAGATATAGACTGGCCTCGCCGTTGTCACCGACCGCCGCCACAGCGGTTTACACGTCTGCCACCGCGCTGGATGGTATTCTGAGCCCGTGAATGGCAGGACGTGTGGGGGCACCCCTTCCTCGGCCACGAAAGGAGCGAAAGGCAGCCGTTTGCTGGCCCGGGTCCGAAAGGCCCAAGGGCTTGGCCGTAGCCCTGGAGTCCTTAAAGCGCTCAAGCGCATGGTCTGCCTTGTCGCCAAGAGGCGACGGCCATCAAACGGCAATCAAAACTAAAAAAGACATAGATCTAGTGTGCATGAGTATTAATCTAATTTTATACTAGTTTTTGTGTATTTTGTGTTTTTTCCGATTAATGTTGATTATTGGCCTAGTGGGGTACTGTGAGAAGTTGGCCTGGAATATGGTGTTCACTATTCTAGTGATCACCTTGCACCAGTCCAAACAACCCTTATGGTGATGGTTATAAGTCAACCTTATAGACCAGCTATCCTAGTGGTAAAGTGGACAGAACAGTCTTAGGCTAAAAGACTCTATAGGGTGTGTAAAGCCAGCTGTTTTACCAAATGTAACCCCTTGAATATCAAATGAAAGGACACCACACAGGATATATACAAAACATATATGTATTTATTTCTAACACACTCCTCTGAACTCTTCATGAGGTCAGAGGCCAAAGCACATAACAAGACACCTAGTCTTATACGTTAAGTTGCACAATTTACGGTTAGGCCCTAGGGGCGAAGCAAACCATATACTAAGAAACTGGTATAAGTACCACGTCACGAGAAAAGGAAAGGCCTAGGGAATCGCTGGGGCTACACTATCTGAACAATAGTTTAGGAGTAGGAGGCCCACCGGTGACGCGTGCAGTGTCTTTACACATACGCGAGAGTCAATGCAAAGTCAATAGGAACTTAGTAGTTAGATTTAGAAGGATTTAGGACACTTCCGGTTTAGCTACGAGGAAACAACCAAAAACTTAGACATTTGGATAGTCAATACCCTTGGGAGCACCGAAGTACTCGCGTTACCTCACCCACGGATGGCGGGTGCATAGGTGTGAAGATGTGTCGGGTTTCGTTGCTGGATCCTATGGAGACCTGGAGAAAGATGCTGTAGGCGACCAGGAGGAAGATGTCCGGGTGGATCAAGGATGAAGAGGACCTGAAAGCAGAGGGGACAGAGTCCGGGTCACTAACCAGTGACCGGTGGCACCAGGAAGGAACCAGACGACGGCGAGGAGCAATAAGGTGCTATCTTGAAATCTTGAAGCTTGTCTTGGCAGCCACATGGACCAGGAGGCGTCGATGACGACCAGGTGCTGGAGATGGGCTGTCCCACAAAGGATCTCGCAGATGGAGGGGTCGACTCCCGGATTGAAGTCGACAAGCCTTGGCAAAGGCAACCCACGCAGGATACAACAAAGGCTTCTGGGGTGCTTCACCATGGCAGGGAAGCAAGGGCCAGTCTGGAGCAACCAGACCTGCGATGTGGTTCAAAAGGATTGTCGTCACAGAGGCTATTATCCAACGGGCCAGCAACCGGACAACGCGTCGAGCAGAACAAAAGCAGAAGGGCCCCACTCAGAACTCATGTGGTGTGGGAGGGTGATCTTCGTCGCAGAAGGAGCTCGGGATCGGGGCTTCTCAATCCCCAGTGCACAGCTTCGAGGGTGCCTCAGGAGCTGCACAGGTAGAAAGTTGCAGGCTTTTCAAGATGTCCGGTCCCATGTGTCTCGTTGCCTCCACGGATGTCAGCTGTGCTGTAGTCGTGAAGAGAGGGTCTGAGAGGTCTGGAAGTCTGGGTCTTGTCAGGCTCTGTGCTCGGGTTTCGGCGGGAACGTCGACAAAGCAAGCCGTTGATTTGCTGGATGGTGCCTGGTTGCCCAGGGTGGTCACTCCTTGGCCACAAGGGAGATTCTTCAGTCTTCAGCTTCAGCAGAATGTCGAAGTTCCAGAGTTTTGTTTCGGGTTTCAGTCAGGATCAAATCTAAAGTCTCAGGACTCAGCTCCTACCTTTATACAACTAAAGGGGGCTGGATTATTGACTAGGTCCCTCCTGTGGGTGGGACCAGGAAGGGGGGTGGTTACACCCCCTCTCCTTTGTCCAGTTTCGTGCCAGAGCTGAGGCTGGAGTTATTATTATTATGCTGTTTTGTTATGCGCTCAATTACTGCCGGAGTATCCTGGCGCGAAGATGAAAAAGAAGAAACAGAATAAAAAGGAAACTATGAAGAAGACACCTAAAAAGCCAACCTAAACAGATGTGTTTTCAGCGCTTTTTTAAATGAACCAAATTTCGGGGTAGCTCGCAGGAATAAGGGAAGGTCATTCCAGGCAGAGGCGGCCTTCACCGCAACCGACTGCCCTCCCAGTCGGGAACACCTGAACCGTGGGACCTGCAGCAGATGTTGAGCGGCAGAACGCAAGGGTCTGTTGGGAGAGTAGCGACTAAATCGTTTCATCAAATATGCAGGACCATGTCCATTTATGGCTTTATGAGCCAGTGTAAGAATTTTAAAAATAATCCGTTGTGGCACTGGCAACCAGTGCAGTCTCTGCAAATGGTTCTTTACACTCACCCGACTGGGAATATTGCATAGAAGTCTGGCGGTAGCATTTTGGATTACTTGGAGACGCCCCACCAGATAGGCCAGGGAGCCGCTCAGCAAGGCGTTGGCATAGTCGAGGCGCGAGAGAATTAAAGCTCTCGCTACTGACTCTCTTGCTGAGGAAGGAAGATAAGGAAAAAACTTCTGACGCGCTTTAAGGGTCCCAAAGCAGCCCCCGTCAGTTTCTTAATGTGCGCCTTGAACCGGAGGTCTTCTCCGAACCAGACCCCCAAGTTCTTAGCGGAGGTGTTAACTGAACAGGGCATCGGAAAGCCAGCCGGTCAAAGTACTTCTCTAAAACTAGGGGGAAAATGACCATACAACAAAATTTCTGTCTTATCCTCATTACATTTCAGTTGTGAGGATGCTTTAGAAGGGTGGAATACTCCCACGTCGCCAGAATTGGCGAGGGGGTAGTATTCCAAAGTGTATGACACCTTACATGACATGTTTGGATAAAGCCAAACCAAAGTTAGCATTAACCGCGAGGATTATAATGTACTCAAAAATATATGGTATGGCGATATCATAGAACAGCTATAAGGACATGGTTCCGAAAGCTGCAGAAAGGCTCAGCTCATGCTAGAGCGCCATCTCACACATAACCAAGCACTCTGCCTCCAGGATTGTTAAGGCCTGCCATAGGAGTGACTTATAGGTTACTATGTGTCTATATATAAGTAGGTATAGGAATACTATACCTAAGCAAGCACAACCTTGCCCCAGCCAGTTGTGTCTATTTGAGTGGCCAGCCAGGGGTGGCATAATACATGCTGCAGCCCCTGGTAGGCCTTGGTTACACCTATGCCCTGAGTACCTATGGTACACTTCTACAGGGGCTGACAAGGAGAACCAATTTCCAATTGTGGATGTACCTAGAGTACATAGTGTAAATTTAGAGAGTGCATCTGTGCTGTGGGTCTGATTAGCAGGCCCACAGCCATATCAAGTCGAAAACCAGTAAAGCAAAGCGAAAAGTGGGGGTGACCATAGGAAGCAGACCCTACTCTCCTACAGATGTCATCCCGGCGCAATGACGCCGACGATTGATGCGGAGCAGCAGACGACGCCTTCCGACATGCAAGGGTACTGCTATGCAAAAGTTTCCAGATCCAGTCTGATGCCTGGGGATATTCTAAGGTAAGGAATCGAATACTAACCTGTTTCTTTCAGATCCAGTCGGCGACGGGGCTGGAGCCATCGGCGGCACCGCGGAGGTCCCCGTGAAAGCCGGGGGGATCCACCAACGCCCCAGGAGGAGGAGAGGCCAGCGAGGCCTGCAGAGCCGCCACGTATGTCTCCATTTGGACTCTTGCCACCCCAACACCGGGAAACGGTGGATAGGACGGCACATGGGCCGCATCACCCGTGGAGAGTCCACGCCCCTGGCCGGGAACCAGCCCCCGGGGACAAACTGCGACACTTACCCATCGGGGAGCGACGCTCATGCGACATCGAAGGAGGGCGAGGACAACGACCATGGCCGTATCTGAAGCCGTCTGCCGAAGTAGACCGAGGGGAGGATGCCGACCTGGAGAGACGCTCCAAGAGAAGTTTCATCCGGCGCTCCCTCCTCGACTTCGGCTTCCACTGTCGACACTCCGGACAATCAGTGGCGCAGTGATGGACCTCATTTGTATGTGGTGTTTGGGGGAGGGTTGCCGACATAAGACGCCCACAAAAAGAGCAAGTTTTGAAGACCGAAGGCATTCGCACACTTTCTCACAAAAGAGAAAAAAGGGGGACCCCAAACACACCCGAAGGATCGGATCGGCGGTGCACGCGGAAGAGGAAAAAACTGACGTAGGCGTGCCGGGGCGGGTCTTATGTGACCTCTCTGACGTCACGTACGCAGACGACGCCTGGGCGGGAGTTGCGTGATGTCGCCCCGCCCCCGGCGCACAGGGTTGCTGTGGCAAGAAACGTTTCCGGATCCAGTCTCACGCCTGGAGATAATTCTACATGAAGGAATCTGCGGCTAGTAGTCTCTATCAGATATCTTTAATCAGATGTGCCTAGATATGATCTTTCATCAGTAGAGATGAAAAGCAAATTTTTATTAGAGGTTGCTGAGAGTGCTGCCACATTCCTCTCGGGGCTCATTACCTCTCACAGGTGCATCTCCAAAGGCTCATCAGCTCACTGGCTCAAGGGAGCCTTTTAAAAAGAAGGGGAATGAAGCACCCTGCCTCACACCCCGGCACTATACGTACCTTTGGGATTTTGATTGCTGGAACGGTATGTCCTCTGCTTGGTCACTCAGTACAGTTGGAAAAAGACGTGTACCCCTGTCCTATTATCTGGATCCCTAAATCAGTATTCTGTGTCATAAGCAAATACAGATCATGCGTGTATACCATGACTTAGGCCTTTACCACTGATTGCAGTCTGGCTGGACCTAGAGTGGCGCACAAATCGCTATGCTGATGGCAGTAGAAGGCTACTGCCTTCACTGGGATTTAAGAAGTACAAGAGAGGTGGTATTAGCATACCCTGTTGTGATCAGTGACAGAGGGTAAATGAGACCTGTTTGCTATTACTGGAGTGAGACCTACTGGTGCACTCAACTTTTCAAAAGTTCAGCTGCTGTGTGGTTAACTCACCCTTGGCCTACATCAGGTAGATGTGGAGTGCTGCACTGCGCAGGAGTAGTGGCTCTGCGTTGGTTGAACAGAGATAAAGTAATACTGAGCATCATATGTGTGGTTAGTTCATATACTGAATGTAAGTATACCTTTTGTGGTGACATTAAATGAACGGGTGGTGCAGTGTGTGCATAATGGAAGCATATGCTGGGTGTATGCATGCTTGTGTGAATGTACACTTATTACAAGTGTGCCTCAAATGGTACATTAAATGGAGGACCTTTGGTTTCGTTTTGGGAAGCCCAGGCTTGCCTGATGATGGCATGAGGAGTAGAAGAATTCCCCCTGGACAGATTTGCCTATTGCTGCATTCCTGTGAGCTGGGTGGACACAATAGAGAAGAGACCCTCCCCCATACACTTCAAAAAGTTGCTCTTTGATTCAGTGATGTGTCCAGCCCCTTAAGTGTGATCTATCGCAGAAAAGGAAATGGGACTGATAATGGAATCATAAAGAGTAGGGCTGGGACCCAAGGATTACCCTTTTGATGTCCATATCAATGTGGCTGCCAACCAGGTGTAAACTCTGAAGGCGATTGTCCTACAGTACAATTCATGAGAGTGACCAGAGTCACCAATGTTGCACTTGGCGGTTAAAGTTCGCTTAAACTTTTTGCTTTTCCCCTAGACCGTTTTCCTGACAGAGAGCTGTGAAGTTGGATGCCTTAGGTACTTGCCACTGCTAATCAGTGAGCAAGTACAGATGTTCCCTGTATAAATTGTAGTGGTGATTGCCTTACTAGCAAGATCCCTATCAGAGATAACCAAACATACCAAAGTGATGTTCACTGTGTGTGCCAGAGCTAGTACTAAAGAAATACGCAGAGAGGGAACGTAGGTCTTCAGTGTAGGGCCTGCGCGCATTATGCTAGGCCTGCGCGCATTAAGCTAAATTAGCATGTTGTCCAAACAAGCGCTACCACTTGTCAGGTCTTACTTTCCCTTTTGCATACACAGGGGGCACCCCTGTAGGACGTCCTGGGTAACATCTAGGCAGGGTGCAGTGTAGGTAAAAGGCAGGTCCTGTGCCAGTGTGGGTGCTAGGTCCTGACAGTGGAAAAGGCTCCATTTCATTTTCCCTGGTGAAAGGCCATCTTGCTGTAGGACAGAATGGGAAGGCTGGGTGTAGTGTTGTTAGCATAGTTTCCAAATGACTGAACTCACAGCGTCATAATGCAACTTTTAGGGTAGATGGTTTTGTCTCTGTGTGTCCAGAAACGGCTGTTTGGGGAAATGGCTGAGTTTTGCTTTAGACTCTTTTTGCTTGTCTCAGCCGAGTGTGAATTGCCTGCCTGGATTTGGGAGAGGTGAGAAAGGCTGAGGGAGGTCGTGCCCCAGAGGTGGGGTGGAGATGGCGCCAGGCTGCCCTGCACCTGGAGCTGGGAGTAGGAGAGGCTTTGCGAGGTGAAGAGGCCGGGTTCAGAGCCATAAAACAATTGACCCATCTCCCTCTGATACCGGGGGCCTGGATCTTTAATCACTCAAATAAAGAACAGTGACACTGGGGGGAGATACGCCAGACTGAAGTTTCCTTGTGCTCAGGGGTCCCAGACCCTTCCCTAAATCAAAGACAATGAGGGGTATAACTGGAAGAGCTGTAACCCCAAGACTTTGTCAACATGACAAAAACCTACCCTAACCAATGTCGTCGATAACGGTCTCGCTCAGAGAATTGCTGGGTGCGTTTTGAAGGAGCTGTGGACTGGACGAGTCTCTGGCGGCTTTGACCTGTCCACAATCGGGAAGAAAACCTCTCCCGCAGCCTATTCAGCAACTCTCCTTGAGGAAGACACTTTGCCCGCAAACTTCTGATCACGAAGCAAGGGTCGTTTGTAGCTCTTGACTGATGAGAGACTGAAGGGGCGCTGCAGTGGGTTGTGCCCCCCCTTCTACCTGAGCAGGACTTTGCTGTATGCTGCATCCTGAACACCAAGGTCCTGAGGTCAGCTGGCTCCCTGTTCAGAAACACAGGAACATAAACGTTTCCAGGAAATCTCAAGTAGCACGGTGGTGGGACCATGTCGTGGCAGCCTAAGACCTCCGAAGGGGTGCCTAAGAGGATTGGGGTCACCCGGAGCAAACAAGACTCTGACGTGCAAGGTGCATGTCTAGGCGCGGCTACAGGTGTTGGAGCGCCTGTGGATTGTGGGCATCGTGGAAGAGAGCCGAGATTCGGGACGTGCAGGGGTGCGTGTCGCAGTGTAGTCTGGGCACTAGTGAAGAGTGCCGGGACCTAGTGGGCACTAAGAAGGAGTGAGTCAGGCAAGCGGTTCAGCTTGTGGTGGTGCAGTCAGGGCATTATTGGAGAGCGCCTGGTACCTCGTGTGCACCAGGAGGAGAGGTGAGACTCAGACACGCAGTGTGCGTGCCGTGGTGTGAACCAGGCATTAGCAGAGAGCGCCAGAAGACCGGGTGCACCAGGAGCGGAGCAGTCCTGACAACACTGAAGAGGGCGGTCAAGTGATCGGGTCCTCGAAGGCAACATGGGTAGCCCCAGCATAGTGGGAAAGGCTTTGTGGAAGGAGCTTGTGCTGAACGTTGGCGGACCAGACCGGTAGCCCCGCAGGAGCTGAACTACCAGCCCAAGAGCGCCTTGCCCATGGTGACAATGTTCTGGAGTGAGCCCAAGCCGCTGCAGCAGGAGAGAAGAGTGGAGTCGCACCCCCCCAGGTAAAGTTGATCATCGCCTGGGGCGGGATGCAGGCTTAGAGGCCTCTCGCTGCTGGCAGCTGTGTGCGTCTATTGCTTTGGCCCAGATCTCCATCCGTGCTGGTCTCGGACGGGGCAGTACAGGGGCCAGGAGGTGAGTGGAACTTGTGTCATCGTTGATCTGTGTTGAGGGCAACCGGTCGCACAACTTTTAAAAACAGTTGTATAACACTTTGCATATTTGCTGCTAACGAACTATCAAACTATTGGACAACGTCCGATACTAAAGGTGCTTAAACTCAGGGGTTAGCGCACTACGCACTACATTATGTTTCTCTTGCAGGATATGGGATCCTATTGTAGTGCACTGCTTTGGTTATTTACTGCACTGTACTGAAGTGCACTGTGACGCATTACCTTACTCCTTCCTTGCACAGGGCATGCTGGTGGCGATACGCATTGCATTGTTTTCCTATCACACTGTACGTAATTGAAGCATGACGCATTGCTGTATTTCTTCCTTGAACAGAGCATGCTGGTAGCGAACCAAGCACCTAGATTGTTTCACTGTGGCACTGTACAGGAACCCATCGTTAGTAGGGCAGTATTCCTTGTATTTTGCAACGTGTGTGAATCTAGTGGTACGACGTACCAAACCTGTTTAGAACGGTCAAAAGTCAGCGTAACTGTTGTTTAGAAGCAGTGGTTGAGGATTAGGATTGTCCAACCCACCAGGAACAATATTACCCAGTGTATATGTTATGTTATGTTATGTTAGTATGAATTTGTAAAGCGCACGTTCACCCCAGGGTTTCTTGGCGCTGTGTGCTGCTGGGGAACCCGTCCTGGCTTTCCCTGTGAGATGGTCCCTATTGGGCATCCCCAAGGTGAAGACAGGCATCCCCAGCAGCGAGGGGGCCGTTGTGGAGATTAAGCAAGCTATTGCCCAGAGTTGCAGCGTGGGACCCATGGTTAGAGAGGCACCGAGGCGAGATTTATCGAGCCCGCTGACATTGGTTCCGTACCCTGCCGCGTCTGGAATTGAACCCTGGTCCCAGGCCGACCTCTGCTTCTGGGTCTGCCGCCTCTAACCGGTGAGCCACACTTCTCCATATATTTGGGAGTTATATTGGGTGGTCATTTTGTATATCTTTTTATATAAAGTATACTCGTTTTATACAAACTTGTGTGGCGTCCATTTGTGGTGACATCATTGGGATTGCTGTGGGCGTGGTTGCACATACTGAACACTCGTGCCTTGGAGATAAGCCTGGCTGCTTGTGTCAAGCTACTAAGGGGGTGAGCAATGCTGTCTCGGACAGCGTCCTTTCTTGGCCTAACGTGGGAGCAGGGGGGGGGGTCCTGGTCACGCACTTGACCACAACGGTGCATGCGGGATTGCTGGCTTCTAACACCCAACATAAAATTTCAAAGACTAAAACACTAACATGCACACTAACACAGGCGTGGTGACTTAGCTGTTCCCCCAGGCCCAAGGAGGGAGATTTCTGTCACATTCCTGTCCCTTTATGTTTCCTGTAACATTTTACAAATCAGTTGCAGGGTCTCTGGATCAGTGGTACATGTTTACTTTATGCGACCTTCTCACTAGCCAAGAAATTGCACCTCTAATTCAAATGCACATGGTGCAACGCATGGCATGCCAGACAGTGAAGGATTTGATATGTTTCTCAATTTGTGCAACCATGTACAATAAATTCCTACAGATGGATGGGTTATTATGACTATTAAAAGCTAGGGTGAAGCTATCCCTATGCAGGGAAGTGTGGTTAGTAGTTATTAGAAGGGCGTTCTCAGGTATGAATCTTATGAAAGCGTTTACTTTATACCTCCCTCAGCGATCCATAAGATCTTCTGCGTTTAATTTTAATAATACTGCAGGAAACAAAGAGCACGAGTTATTGTATGCCATCTTGTTATGTGGCTCACGCTGCAGTGCATAGTATTACATTACGGCTGAGTTATCATTTCCATAGAAGTAGACAGAAATAGTGCGTATCACTGTAAATGTATTTAAGGTGCCAATGGGAGCAAAGGTAATACTGCTGTTTTTTAAAATAACAAAACACACAAGATGATGGACGGAATGTTGCACAATTTCAAAACATTCTCCCTCAGTCACAGATCTGGGTTTAGTCCATGGTTATTTTGCTCACCAAACCACCCCAGTTCAGACATGGCCATTTGCAAATCAGTCTTGACCGGTCCTAGGATGCTTGATTCCGGTCCAGGGAAGACATGGGAACAGTCCAGCCCGAACTGCCAAACCATGGGGCACAGGGTCTAGACTGATTTGCATATGGCCATGTCTGAACTGGGGTGGCTTGGTGAGCAAAATAACAATGGATTAAACCCAGATCTGTGACTGGGGGTGAATGTTTTGCCATTGTGCAACATTCCGTCCATCATCTTGTGTGTTTTGCTGTTCACCCTATGTGGGAAGGGTATGCCCAGATGTGGGTTCCTTGCTCTCTACGCCACTGGAGTCAAGCTATCCTGGCTGAAAACGGCTGATAGCAGAATCCGGTCCTAGGATGCTTGATTCCGGTCCAGGAAAGACATGGCTATGCAGTTCGGTCTGGACTGTTCTCATGAGGCACAGGGTCAAGACTGATTTGTATATGTCCATGTCTGAACTGGGGTGGCTTGGTGAGCAAAATAACGATGGATTAAAACCAGACCTCTGACTGGGGGGTGAATGTTTTGCCATTGTGCAACATTCCGTCCATCATCTTGTGTGTTTCGTTTTTTAAAACAAGACCTGTCCACTGTCTGATGTAAAATAAGACCCAGGCACAATAAAGAGAGTCTAACTTTGAGACAACCATAATACAGTACAAAATGCAATATTGTCATTACAAGTCAAGCAAGTCTACCCAATGCAAATTCGTGGGACACTAAGTGTGACATATAAATGTTTTTGCCTTGCCAGATAAGCTGTGTCTAGGCTAGTCCAAAAAGAGAACTCCATGCTAGAACTTTTGGTTTACACAAGTCTTTCCTTTCTATTGTACATGTCTATCCTTTGTTTCCCTGGCATCTATTCAGTTTTCCTGAAAGGGAGGCTTGAAACGCATGGCCGGACAGAGAGATGACCTCAATTGAAAGGTTGTGATTGACTCGTCTAATGTGAATGGGGGTTTCTCTGGTTGAATCTGGTTCCTTCCTTGTTTTACTACTGTCTGAGGGAGACGTGGAACATGCAAAGGAGAGCTGCCATGGCAAACTGGATGAAAGTAGGCATCAGCGGAGTCACTGACCTGCTCTTCAGCTCTGGAGTACCCTAGACCTCAGCTTTAGCGTACCTTTCATCGCAGTAAGTCATGCGGGTCATCGCCTAGGTGAGCACTGAAAGATGTAAGGAAAGAGTGTAGTTGGGGCAATGCATTTCAAACACATTCTACCTTTCTAATTCTGACTTTAATAGGCTTCTTGACATGTGCACTCTTGGGTCACTTACACATTTTGTAAAGGTTAGTCAATGTTGCACGATTAAGGGTGAGAGTAAGTTGTTTATCAGTGCAATGTCTCACAATTCTACTGGTCATGGAACACCACAGAATCTTGTGGCGTTTATAGCTAACTTCGCGGAATTCCATGGAGTACAACTCTGAGTTCTGCCCACCCCTAGTGAAAAGTCTATACAATGGAAACTTGCAAAGCTTTTCCCAGCAGCAAAAATGTATGGTCAGTAATGTGGCCAAGGGCCACCAGGGTGGTGATGGGAGGGGTTGATGGTAAGGTGTTAGTAGATAAAATGAAACCTAGATATCTGGTGGCTGAATAATCAATCAATCAATCAATCAATCAATCACAGATATTTATAGAGCGCACTACTTACCCGGAGGGTCTCAAGGCGCTTGGGGGGGGGGGGGGGAGTGCTGCTACTGCTCGAACATAACACAACGTGAAATCAGAAAATCTGGAATTTATTACAGTTTCTCCACTTAAGTAAACTGTATGAAGAAAGAGGACGGAAAGTAAAATAAAACAATTGCCTAGGATCACAATCACATATCAGAGAACCTTGAAATACGTCTTCAGGATGTATGCTGTACAAAACTTTCTCCAGTGTTTGATTTAAAAAAACTATGATGGTGTTCATGTATAGTAGGAACATAGGCCACCCAAATAGTGCACATTACAACTGATTTACCTCTTAGGTCACTATTGGAATTGTCTCAAAACTATCCCTTTGAAAAAACTACTCTGCAATGCACGGATATAATCTGATGTACTAAGGTGAAACAGCTCTGCATGTTAATGACATACCGTGTTAAAATATTGAAGAAGCTATATCACACTTTTGCACGTATGCTGCAAGATGTATTTACAAATTAATGTGTTTCTAACATTAAGGGGTGCAGGACACCCCAGTTACTTCATTTCTTTTACTTAAATTAATTTTCAAATACAGGTTTACCTGTTTACGTAACATCTTGTCAATGTTAGTGCTGTGTTAACAGCAGCCCAGTGCTGCTGTGGACTAGAGGTTGCATGTAAAGGTCAGGAAGCTGTATGTGGTCCCTGGTACTTTGAGTAGCACTGGTCTATACCTATGACATATACATGTAAAATGATTACTATCATCCTTGCATTTACATATGGATATGTATGGCATTGTACAGGTGCTGTCAGGATCTTCTCTGTCAGCCAGACCACACCATACCGTGGTTTGGAAGACATCTTGGCTGCAGCAGTCAGACCCACTACCATCCGTCCATCAGGGAAGTGTGCCATATAGTGTTGTAACCTATTGATTTCCAAATTGTGCACAGTAACCAAATCCTTGTGAAAGGAGATTAGCAAATATTGCCTATTTTTTTGTAACATCTGAAGAGGGTGTGTAATATTTTCCCAACATAATCACTGATGTGTGTGTTAATTTTGCAAGTTCACATATAAATCATTCTGAACCTTAATGATGGTGTCACTTCCTTCTGAAACTCTTGGATCAGGATCCACATCTTCCGTAACACACTCAAGGATCCAGGTTCAGCTGCTGACATCACTGGGATCTCAATATAACACAGAGTTGTGTCTGGAGCTGGTGAGTTTGAATTTTCATTTCACATCTGCATTGAACACCCCAGTGCTACAGTGTGAGATGTCACATGTAGGTTTACACAAACCAGGTCACATGTAGTACATCAGATGATAAAGATTATTTGATCCAGCCCTTGTGTTGTAGTACATGATAGAGGTTACAACATACTAAGGCAAATGCTTATCCTGTCTTTCAGGTGCTTAGAATGATGAGTTGTTTGAGGAAGCTGCACCATCTACCAGTGAAAGGCAATGGACA
The DNA here is from genome assembly GCF_964263255.1 of Lissotriton vulgaris. Lineage (NCBI taxonomy): Eukaryota > Metazoa > Chordata > Amphibia > Caudata > Salamandridae > Lissotriton > Lissotriton vulgaris. The sequence continues at coordinate 553,879,920 of NC_141693.1, read as the reverse complement.
ATCTGAGGAGAGAATCAATCCTCCTCCAAGGTGCTATATCAACTGCCAGCACCACACAAGAAGATGAGGATAAAGGGCGAGAAGGCATGTAGATTTGTATGACCATCTGTTTAACAAGGTATCCTGTTGAAAAGATAGCTAAAGACCTACCAATGTTGACTTCCATACCTTGAATCTAGCATGTATAATGAACAACACAAGACAAAGATGGTGTTCAAGAGATAAATTAATTAAATAACTGTTGATTGGAAGGGGGGGAAGTATATCAAATGTCTTCAGGCTGAATGGTCAAGGGAACTTAGACTACTTCCCTTGACACTTCCTGACTTGTTTTATTTATTTTCCCCAACCCCCTCTATGTACATGGGTAAAACAAAAAGTTCACGGTCCAAACAAATTCCAGTCACTGGCCATCCTCTCTGTCCTCCTCCACAATGTGGAGATCCTCTGCCCCTGTGGGCTATTCCTGGCTGGTGCAGGAAAAGATACCCTACAGCTCCGGGTAACACAAGGGGTAGCAGGGGTAACATATGGGGAAGACGAACTGGGAGACATAAGTACATTGGTCTGGGTGAGTCATTATGCCAATGCAGACAATATGGCGGCACCCAAGTAAGTGATGGAGACATTGATTAGGCCATTTTTCTGCAAGTACCTCTCAAAACGTACAGATTTTATCCCGAAGATCCTGTACGGCCAGATAGGTCACATTCTGCTAAATCTCAAATGCTGCTATCACTTCCTGGGATGGAGCCACAGGGGTAACCACACATCAAAGGATTTGGGTAGAACATGAGGGGTGTGGGGTATCGGGGCAGATGCCTCCATAAGATCTTTTAGGCAGGTAATTAAAGGGGGCTAGTTGCAGGGGGCTCAGCTGGAGGCCCAGATGAAATGGGGTCCTCGAGAATTAGAGAGTGGCCTGTGGCATGTCCAGATGGTGATGGGGCCTGTCCTGGGGCAGCACATCCAAGTCAAGTTCTTGTGGGTAAGGGGATGAGCCACATTCCTTCCCTCTCTGGCTGAAGGTGTCTTAATCAATGTTCTCCCCTTCAGTGTCCTCAGCCTCCACCCTGGCTGTTTGTGGTGGATGTTGAAGGCTCCTTTTGCCTGATGTTTCGGTTCCCTCCTACACCTTCCTTATGGTATCTAGAGGACGTGCCTGCTGAGGAACTCCCACTCTGTTCCTGTCCTGTAACTTCTTGGCCAGCTTGGTTCACTGAAATAGAAAGCAAACTGTTATGATTTGTACAACAACTACACAATAAAGCCCATGACTACATAAAGCAAGTGCATACCTTTTACTTCTTTGATCTCAAAAACCAATTATATGTATCTTGGACTTAAAAGTATGTGTACTATCATTGCACTGTATAGAGTTCTTCCACCCATTACATCTTTCTCAATATAGGTCAGTATTCTTTTCAGTATATACTAAACGTCACCTTCAGCATTATGTTTCAATGTCAGGAAACACATTGGTAGCTGGCTAGTGCAATGTGTAAGTCTTCAAGTGGAGATGGGACACAGTCTGGATGGATATATCCTCACCTAAAAGTGGATCCAGAATTATCCCGTAATGTGCAGTCTCAACAGTCTTACACTTACTATCAAACATTATTTGTTGTGTAGCATAGTAAAATACAACATATACAAACAAGTATTGCATCAATTTAACGTGTAAGTACACCCATTTCGAGTGGGACAAGCATCTCAAAAACAGCCTTTACTTCTTGGTTCATAGATAAAATTATTTTACCTGGAAAATAATACACACAAAATACACAAGTTACATACAGTAGTTAGTGTTTGACGCCTGGGGATATTCTAAGGTAAGGAATCTGACTGGATCCGGAAAGTTTTGCGTAGCAGTACCCCTGTGTGTCGGTAGGCGTCGTCTGCGGCTCCGCGTCCATCGTTGGTGTCGTGAACGCCGGGATGACGTCGTCGGAGCACTTAAACGCAGCCCTCGCGCGCTGACGTCAGTTCTTGTACATAGCTTTCCGCGCCAGGAACGCAGAGCCATGCCACAGACCGACACTGGTGCCATGAAATTAGGGTCCTCAAAGGGAGATACCTTAACCCTAGATATCGGTTCGCAGAACGGCGAGGATGGGTGGGGCGGTAAGGAATCTAATACTAACTACTGTTTCTTACAGATATATTGTTACCGAAGGTAAGTAACTTGGGCATCTGAAAGAAACAGGTTAGTGTTACATTCCTTACCTTAGAATAGATACCCCAGCAATACCAACCCCGGTGGTGGGTCTGCGAACCAATGATCACACCAGAAAGTCCCGCAGAACAGAACGGCAGAAAAAGCCATCTCTTTTTAGCCAGTGAATAACAAGCCTTTATGCACAAAACGACCCATCGAGAAATGGTTCGTTTGTGCACCGCCCGCCCTTCTTAGCGCCCACGTAACCAACAAAGAGCTGATCGTCCACCCAGAACTGGCGTGGGTGGGCCAGATAGAATGAGAGCGCACGTTTTGGGTCCAGACGGTGGAGCCTCCCTTCCTCTTTTGAGGGATGCAGAGGTGGAAAGAAGGTGGGCTAGGTGATGGACTGCCCGATGTGGAAGGCTGTGACTACCTTCAGCAGGAAAGAGGGACGCGTTCTCAAGACAACTTTGTCCGGATGGACAGAGAAGAAAGGAGGTTGTGAAGAAAGGGCCCGGAGCTCACTCACTCTCCTGGCAGAGGTGATGGCAACCAGGAATGCAGTCTTAAGAGTTAGAAGACGAAGAGGGCAGTTGTGAAGTGCCTCGAAAGGAGCGCATCAAATACGTCAGAACAAGGTTCATGTACCACTGAGGCATCACGAAAGGAACAGGAGGAAACATGTGAGTGATACCCTTCAAGAATCTATTTACAACAGGGGACTTGAAAAGAGAAGGCTGATCAGGAAGCCTTAAGAAGGCTGAAATGGCAGAGAGGTAACCTTTGATAGTGCCCAGAGATGAGCCCTACTGTGCAAGAGAAAGAAGAAAGAGGAGAATCTCTGAAAGGGAGCAGAAAGGGGATCCACAGCCTTTGCTGTGAACCATACCACAAATTTGTTCCACCTGCAGGCGTATACCGATTTTGTGGAGGGATGTCTGGCTGCCAGAATCACATCACAGACTTCAGGAGGCAAGTCAAATGGCCTCAACTGTCGCCGCTCAATCTCCACGCATGGAGGGGGAGTCTGGACAGGTTCGGTGGAGGACCGTCCCCTGCTGCTGCGACATAAGGTCCTCCCGAAGAGGCAAACAAATCAGGGGATCGACTGACATGCTGAGTAGCTCAGAATACCAGTATCTTCGTGTCCAGTCCAGAGCCACAAGAATGACTTGAGCCCGGTTGCGCCTGATCTTCTTCAGCACTCTGGGCAGAAGTGGTATAGGCAGAAAGGCGTACAATAGACCGCAGCTCCACTCGCGTCGAAAAGCGTCTTTGAGCGAGTGCCGCCTTAGAAATTCCAACACGCAGAACTGATGACATTGCGCATTCTCTTCTGTGGCAAATAGATCTAACCAAGGCTCTCCCCACTGCTGAAAGAGACCTTGCACCACGTTCGAGTTCAGACGCCATTCGTGATCCATCATGCACCGACGGCTGAATTTGTCCGCCCTGGCATTCAGGGAACCTGCCAGGTGTTGAACCACGAGGGAGACGCCCTGGTGTACCAGCCATTGCCAGAGGCGCAGAGCCTCCTGACAAAGGGTCCACGACCCCACCCCGCCCTGTTTGTTGCAGTACCACATGGCGGTGGTCTTGTCTGGACCTGCACTACATTTCCCTGGACTGAGGGAAGGAAGACTTTCAGTGCAAGCCAGATCGCCCGCAGCTCCAGAAGGTTGATATGGAACCGGGACTCCGCCGGAGGCCAAAGGCCTCTGATCTCTGCCTCCCCCATGTGGCCCCCCAACCCAGAAAGGACGCATCCGTCCCAACTACGTGCTCCGGTTGGGGTAGGGAGAGGGATCTGCCGCTGACCCAATCGAGGTATGTGAACCACCACTGCAACTGTCTTGCAGTGCCCTCCGAGATCAGGACGTGGTCGGACAGGTTGCCCTGATGCTGGGCCCACTGAAACTTTAAGTCCCACTGCAGAGCCCGCATCCGCCACCTGGCGTGATGCACCAGAAGGATGCAGGAGGCCATCAGCCCCAGAAGCCGCACCGTCAACCTGACTGAGACTTGGGATAAAGGCTGAAAGATCTTAATCGGAGCCTGAATATCCCAAACCCGCTGTTCGGGAGGATAAACCCGAAACTGCGCCGAATCCAGAACCACTCCGATGAAGAGGAGCTTCTGAGAGGGACACAGGTGTGACTTTGGCACATTGATGGAGAACCCCAGCAGGTGCAGGAGGTCGGCTGTAGTCTGGAGGTGGCTGACGACTGTCTGGGGCGAGCTCGCCTTCAAAAACCAGTCGTCGAGATAGGGAAAGACTGACACCCCTGATCTGCGCAGATGAGCTGCGACCACCGCCATCACTTTTGTGAACACCCGAGGGGCGCTGGTAAGGCCGAAGAGGAGCACAATAAACTGAAAGTGCTTGTTGCCTACTGTGAACCGCAGGTAACGCCGGTGGGCCGGCAGGACGGGGATGTGAAAATATGCGTCCTGCAAGTCCAACGCTACCATGCATACCATGTGGACTGGCCTCACCGTTGTCCCCTGGCACCCAGCTGGAGCACTGATCAAGAGGCTGCTTTTCTCCTTTATTCTACACCAAGGTATGGAGCTGATTAGAACCTAGAGAAACCTTTGGTAGATTTTTGGCAAAAACAACTAAACCTATGCTACACAATACTTACTTCTTCTCTCGTACTAGATTTAGGTTAGGTACATTGGGGTAGGCATATTTTAGAAGCACTTGTTGATTATTTTAGTCAAGGTTATTTTACTTTTATATGGCTTAGAAACTATACAATGCTCTTACATTATTATTTTATAATACTATTCTCGCTGTACGCATTATACTTTGCAGTCTGCATAACGATTGTAGCAGTTCACTTCTCTTGCATGAGAAAGAAGACTGTTCAATAAACCCTTTTATTGAAAACGCCCGTCTCTCTATTTCTCTGCAACTCTGTTGAAACAAAGCATGCACGGTTGACTGAGTAAAATACCTATCTATTGTTTCCGTGACTCTGAGAGATATATTCTTATTCTTGGGAAACAAAGTTGTCATGTTTACGCGGTTGTCAGAAACTAATTCCTTCTTGTGTATTCGAGAACGTTTCTAGTGACCTCTGAGTTAGCTAGCACACACACAATTAAGTTTAATATATTCGATAGAGACCTAGTTGACCTCAGTCCTACGTCAATTGTACTGGATATATTATTCCAATGCGCAGAGCCTATAGGGAATATAGGAACTACACCACAACTTATTTAGTGGTCTGATGTTGTACCTGGACTGTGTTTTGCTGACTTTTCAGAGCACATTTCAATGTCAGTGTGTCCGGCAATATGTGTCTTGCCAGGTCTAGGTTGGATGAGGTGATGTGTGCCCACGCCACCATGCACAGGGCTATCTGGGAACTGAACCACAATAATTGTGGTTCTGCAATGCTATACATTGTACATGTGTGCCATTGTGCCCATTCACCCCCGTCCACCCACTCCATAGTTTGTACTCACCCTGTGGTTGTGTCTGCTCACATTCAGCAGTGTCCCGACCCGACACTCCGACCACCGTTTCCTCAGTGATGACTTGGTCCACCATTTCCTCCTGCTCATCCAGCTCCAGCAGGGGCTTGGACTACCACCTCCAGTCGCCATAGCTGCCTTCATGTTGGCTGCTATCTTCTCCTTAGTATTCTTCTTGCTGTCATTCCAGCGCTTCTTTACCTCATCCACTGTCCTCCTCTTGCTGTCTCCCACAGCATTGACTTTCGCCGTTATGTCATCCCAAATTTTTTCCTTGACAATGGCACTGTCCGTTTGATGAACAGCTCCTGCTGATGTTCAGCCACCAGGGCGCACAGGACCTGATTTTCTTGGTGTCTGAACTTGGGGCTCCTCTTCCTTTTGGTCTTCCCCTGGCTCACTCTCTGCTCCTCCTGGCTTGCTGGGGTGTTGGTTGGTGACTCAGCACTGGTCCCAGCTTCCTCCATGTCTCTCCTGCTCTCTGCTGTGTTCTCCATTTTGTTTTTGTTTTTCCCTGCTGGGAGCCTTTTAGGGTGCATTTTCCAGCTTCCAGCCTGCACAATGCAGGCCTGATAGCAATTTGCGGGCCGTTTTTGGAGATAATTGGCCCACCGCGACTTTTCGCGCGCTAGCTTGAGGTTTTTTTTTATCGCCGGCGCTCTGGATTTATTGCCATCCATTAGCACCGGTATTGCTAGCTATTGCCGGGTAGCGGTGCGTTGATAATACGTCGCTAGCGTGGCGATAAAAACAGGACTTCGCCGGCGATAAAAAAAAAGCTAATGGCGCGTAGCGATAATTTATCGCAATTTGTTAGTTAGCCCAGAATAGGAAATGAGGTGCGGCCCCCGGCATAACGGGTCTAATTCCACATGTGGCCCAAATCAACAAACATTTACGACCTGCTTGGAGTTGGAGTAGATGGTATATGTTGCATCAGCTTTTTCTTTTGCGGTGGGAAAGGGGCTGGTAGTCTCAGGAGAGATTTTATCTTTTTTGTTAAGACCCTTTTGCTCTCCCCCACTGAAGGATGCAGACAGATGAGGGCCGGGCAGAACAGCTGCTGGTGATAGCGATCCATGCGACTGTGGCCAATAAGAGCGATTCGCAATTTGCCTAATTTACTTCAATAAAATTATTTGGGTAAATCGGACTGCAACCCACTCTGATTTCCTGTTTTGAGAACCGACCAGTTAGTACACAGGTTGGTTCTAAAAATAAGTTCCTGATCGCAAAAGACGGCTGTAAATTACAACCACTTTTGGGACTGGTACATCCAACCCAATACTTCATCTGGGACACTTATGATCCTGCAAGAATCAATGTGAAGGACTGGAAAATATTAACAAATCTGGTCCATATTTGCTGGCGCCAACTTAGCATGTATTGATGTATCCAATGAGTATGTCCCTGCTGACTAATCAGGTCAAGGTCAAATATCAGTATTTCAATGGCCTGTCCATTTTATAGTGAACAGAAACATACACAAGGACAAAGAAGAAGTGAAAGAGGGAAGGTCGCCATAGAATATCCCCCCACCCCGCAATGCATGATTCATTCCCAGAAGGCAGGCCTCAGAATTTCTTGGTTACATTGGCAGCAACAGTAAAACAAGCATTTGCAATGCAATAGGTCTCGCATTATTAAAGTTAGAGCTATTGGCATTGTAAATGGCAATGCCTTTTATTTATGTTTTTGCTTTTAAAACAAAAATAAAAGGCATTGTCATTTACAATGCTAATAGCTTAAACTTTCGCAAAAGTGAGACCTATTGCATTGCAAATGCTTGTTTAAAGGATGCCCCATACACTTCTTCCCCAACCTACCAACCTTCAGCGATAGGACAAAACTGCAAGCTTATCTTAGCAAGTCCATACCTGAATACAGCGTGCTTAGAAGAGCAGCACATGCGCTGCTCAGGATCGACCTAAAAAGTCTCTGTTTTAATAGCATTATACAATATGCTCGGGTATACAGGAAAGAGCTGGCAGTGTTGGATAGTTGTCAGGGGCTATTCATTCGTTTTTGTGTTAAGCGCTACACATGGAACATTGTTTAATGTAATGGATACCTAGTGTTAATTTGTCCTTTTTTTCGGTGACTTTGTGTGCATGCGTGCGTGTGCATATATGTATGTGTGTGTGCGTGTGTTTATGTGTTTGGGTTTGTTTGTGTGTGTTTGTATGTACGTATGTGTGTGTGTATGTATGTGTGTGTATGTATGTATGTATGTGTGTATGTATGTATGTGTGTGTGTGTGAGTTTCTCTGCAGATTATAGGTTCACATCTCTGCTGGGCAGCCTCTGCCTTTCATCCTTTGGTGTCATTCTCCCTCTGACACGTCATTGGTTTCACACGAGTCTCACTGAGGTGAGAGTGCTGCAGGAGAGTATCAGGGGTACTGGGTCTCTGGATGACAGTTTGTGTGGAATAATCTTTTTACTAGAAAAGTGCTTTAGACCGATGACCCCAGAGCCTGCTCCCTTCCAGTGTGTGGTGAGATTTTTAGGATGTGGGGGCACTGAAGCGACAAGTTTTGTAGCACTTGGGAGCGCTGTATTCACCTGCCTAGCGCTTGGGAGCGCTTCATTTCCCTGAAGCGCCTGGGAGCGCTTTGTTGCAGGAGGCCAGTGCCCACCCGGCATTGGCCGCGGGATTTGCCTCCTTAGCGCTTGAGAACGTTGTGTTTGCCGTTGAAGCAGGCCTGCCAAGTGTCACGCATCAGGCGTGACAGTAGCGTATTTCAGTGTGGTAATCCGCATTACTGCACTAAAAATGCATTGTCACGCATAATCGTAGTGTCTCAGCAGGTGTCTAACTGTGAAGTGCTACCACGGTAGTAGAAGCTGTGCTCCATTAGGTGAAGCAGCATGAGCCTGGTGAGCTGTTGGCAGCATAAAGTGGACAAACTGTGAGCTATCTGACCTCCGCCTGCTGCACACAACTGAAGCATTGCAAACTGATGTATGGTTTGTACCAGGTCAAAACGGGAGTGGCGGCTGCGCCGTCTTCAGGGCTCAGCTGCAGCTTTCATGATCACAGCTCTGCTCACGGGTCTCAGCCCGGGCCGGCAGCGGCGGCATGTAGCGCACTTGGGTTCAAGTAAGTCAGGATGTTTTAGGTTATGTATGAGGGATATAGCCCCCGATGTTTTTTGAGGATTTGGTTGCAGAGGAAAGATGATTGTCCTGACATCACGTCGCTGCGCAGCACTTTGGTTTCACGTTAGTGCCTTGCACAAGGAGACTCTGGGCCCTGGAGGCAGCGCGTGATCAGCTGCAGCCAGTGCCGCTCATTAAGGTCTGCACTGGGCATGGCTCGAGGTCCCAGGGATGCTTGCCCTGGGCATGGCTTGAGGCCCCGGGGTACTTGACCTGGGCATGGCTCGAGGCCCCAGGGGTGCTTGCCCTGGGCATGGCTGGAGGCTGGAGGCCCCGGGGGTGTGTGCTGGTGTTTGCCGCCGTTCAGCCTCGGCCAGCCAACAGCCACCTTCACTTGGACTAAGGCAGCAGCTCTCTATCTCACTGCAATAACAGAGACCACAGCAAGGGGTAGAAAAAAACACTGGCAGCACTCTACAGAAAGTAGAGATTTCTAGTTTATACACGGGGCACGTCTCTTTACTGGGCTCAGGTGTGAGTGGTGTACGAGAGAGAGAGACTGCACGGTGGGTGAGGGGGAGTGCTTTGTCGGGCCCTGAGGAGTATTGCAAAGGGTTTCCTTGCCTGAAGGTAACATCTGTTAGGAGAATTGTAAGGTGAGCAAAAGAGAGCATCACGGCGGAAAGTGTTTGAGTTATTGGAAATGAGGGAGGGGGCTTCGGTGCAGAAGGAAATGGGGGAATGTGGGTGTGTGAGAGAGGTGGGTAGGTGGAGGAGGCCTTCCTCCTCTTGTGACTCATCTTTGCGACGTACACAGTGCATCATTTATGCAGGTGCTTGGTAGTGGAGGGAATTATGTTTTTGGGGTCTGAGAGTTATTTTTCTTCCACCATATTTTGGTCCAGAGCTACTACTAGAGAGAATTACAGAAAGGGAGCAAGAAGAAAGCAGAGGAAGATAATGAAACAGTGACAGATAGCAGGAATAAAAAATAACCTACAAGAGTGAGATAAGAACACAGGAAGTGCAGGTGGATTGAAGAAAGAAGCATGACGTGGAATCAAAATGTACAAGCCTTGGTATTCATGAACCCCTACATCCGGCAGCATGAGTGACAGCATCTTTAGAAAAAGTATGAGCTCCTTCTGTTTTTTATTTGTTTGCAAATTCGGCATGGCATATGTATAAAATACCAATGAACTTGGCCTAAATGCCATCAAGGCAAGCTTAATGGCACACCAAAAAAATATACATGTATCAAACAGGGTAATGTAAAGACTAGCATTTGAACATAGCTCAGCAAAACTAAACTATGTAGGGTACTTGAAAAAAACTAGAACTCCAGCCCAGATGCTCAAATGGATGTAATGTATGATATTGATATGCTTCCCTGGTTTTCATTGCTTGAGTTAGTTCACAAGAAAGTGTCACTCATGGTCATTAAAATGTCACTCATAATTGCACTGAAATTATGAGCATGTCACACATTGCAATCTGAAACCTTGGCAGCTATGTTGAAGCGCGTGGTGCTCCAAGCCGGTGCCCACCCGGCATTTGCCCCAAATTGCGGCGTATTTCCACTTGCAGCGAGTGTCACCTCGCTTTATAATTAAATTCTGAAGGGAGCCTACTCCTCGTGTGTCCCCCCACATCACCGCCGCAGCCCGGTACAAACCAAACATCGCCGCCGGCCTGCGACCAGGAAGTCAGGCAGGCCGGGCGGGACAACCGGAAACCGGAAGTAGGAGGGCGGGAGCCTACCCCGCCTCCCACGGAACAGCCGCGGCTGTTTTGAGTACTGGAGCAGGCAGGAGCCTACCCTGCGCCCCGGTGCACTCGCCCTGAGAAGGAGGGAGGAATAGTCCTGCTGCCGGCGCCTTCCACGAGGCTCCCAGGAGTGAGGGAGAGCCTGTGGTAACCGGCATAGAGGAGCCCTGCAGCTGCCGATGAGAGGAGAGCCGCCGCACCAAGGAAGCCGGTGAGTGGGGCTACGCCTTGTTGCTGAGCTGCGAGAGCGGGGGGCATGTGTGTGTGCGCGTGCGGCGGCGGGGGGCTGTGTATGTGTGTGAGCGTGCGTGTGTGTATGTGTCTTGGAGTGTGTGTGTATGCGTGTGTGTATGCGTGTGTGTGTGTTTAAAAGAGGCCGATGACTGTGGGGGGGGAGGGGGTGTGTGTGAGCAAGTGTCTGTCTGTCTGTGTGTGTACGGCTCGGCGCGGAACGGAACGTGCGTGTTCGCGCACCCAAATCCGGCAGAAAAGCTCGTAACACCCTCTTGTCCCTCATTCCCATGAGACGGGCGGCTAAAGTTGTCGAGACTGGACGCATCCTTCGGATGCTAACTCCAGCTCGACCTAAAAAGGGGCAAGCTTGCTGCGTAACATACTACAGTAGACCTGAGTGTTAATTTACTTAATAATGTACAATTTAAGAAAAAACACTTCTCTGCCCCTCTCAACTTTTAAGCAAACACATAAATGTGTATTTCTTCTCTATTTAGAAAAAAAAGCATACGTTCTCATGAGTTCATTCCATGTTCAAACTCAAAGTACTGTCCCCATTAAATTGACTTCTGTTCCAAATCCTAAACTGTACACTGTAAAACATAAGTGGATTTTTGTATTGTTAAATGTTTTTACAAAGTAGCAGCACAGAATTTTCATTGTAAATAAAAACATGGATCAATATTTTATTTATGTTCGTTGTAGAACACAACTCCATAAGTGTCTATTAGCTTGGAAGTGGAGGACTTGAGACAGTTTTAAATGCGAGAAGAGACAGGTTTCTCAGGCTTTTCTAAACTTTAGAATCTGTTGTTGGAATCTACTCTCTATATGTGGTGAGATCCATAGCTTTGTATCTTGTATTCTGAAAGTCCTGCTTTCCCATCTTGCAGACTTGCCACAGGTGATTACAATGCTGGCCTTGCTGCAAGATCTGAATTATTTTTATATGGGTTCTGTTAGAAATTAGGTTTCTGTGCCTGTTTTATGCAAAAGGTGCATTTTTATTGTTTGTGCCGGCCCAGCACAATGAAACAATAACATTGTGCAACATTATAGTGAATGTGCTTCCCTTGCACCAGAATTTTTCCCTTCCTTATAGGACTACCATGCCTCAAATGGTGGCCCCAGGAAGTTAAAAAATAATGACAGATGACCCATTCAAAGTCCTTCATTAGGACTGGCCCATTTTGAAGAATGCCTGTGATTTCTGCATCCCAATGCACTCTGTCAATTCCGGAGACAGAACGCTTGAATTCCAGAGGCTAAGGAATTAATGGAGCATCGGAGAATCAAGCTTCGGATCCTGTTTTAGCGCTGCTCCTGTGGGTGTTGTCGCTGCTACTTTTAAACTGCTGATGCCGGAGTAATCGTCGCCAATAACTTTGCTGTGTTTAGAAACCGACGGCTCAAAATGTTGGATTGCGAAGGTCTTCTATTTGGAGGTCCTTATTGACCCATCTAGGACCCGAATTACCCTGCCACACATCGGTCCCATGAGTTTTCGTATCTCTACACCCTCCGATTAGGTATTTATATTGTTACAGCAATGATGTGAGGTGGGTGGTGATCTCTTACATGGTCTGGGACTGCCGGCCACCCCATGCCCCATCATTTGCACAGAAGAAAACACTTATCAATCAAACAGAATTCTTTGGAAGGCAAGGGGTCTCGCGACCCCCCGGCCGTATTTATTAAAATATACAAACAAAATCTAAATTGAAATAAAAGAGCATTATTTACATAATTATTAAATGCAAAATTCAGACATTAGATTTACAGCGAGTTAGACAGGTATGATGGGCTAACCTTAACAAATGTCTAATACAGCGTGTTTCCTAACCGAATCTAACATCCTACATATCAATTTTGCATTCTAATAATTTCTGGCCCTACGGCAAGGTCGTTAACCGGTGTCAGATCCTTTTACCCAGCTACGCCCTCATGTCTGAGTGCGCATGCGCGACAAGGGCCCGCTTACTGGGAGAGTTCGATACTCTCCTCGTTGCCCTCGTACGCTCCGTGAACTCCATTTAACCAAAAAGGAGGTCCCTTACACTTGCGCCATTTGCTGACGTCATAGTGTATGTGCGGGGTGGCTACCAGCCCGAGGAAAGCGTGACTCTCTCCCCCGCACCCTTCCAAGCAAGCGGATATCCTGCCCCTGAAGTTCTAGGAGAGACAATTGGCCCCTCCCCCTGGGCAGCCCCATTCGTTAATGGTGCTGCCCCCTAAGGACCTTAAATTGCTGCTCACCGATTATGACCTTACCGCCTGATACACTTAATAAGTACGACATTTATGCTAAGAAGGGGAAAGAAGGCCTAAAGAAAAACGATTAATCCATATTAAAACTCAACCATTTAAGCAACTTAACATTAACATAGCCTGTAAACGGGAAAAAGGCCTAAGGAAGAAAAACCCATTTGGTACCAACAGCGTTGAAAAGCGTTTCAGAGGATACCTACCAATGTCCTCAGCTTGAATTCTATAACAAGGGATGGAGGGAGGGGAAAATTAGAAGCCCCACGGCGGGGCGAGGAGCGAGCCTGGGGAGCGCGGGACACAAAGAGGACGCCTCCCGCGCTCCCCAGGCTCTTAAACCCCTCTACTGGACACGGGTCCTGCCCCCTCGACCCGGAAGCGCAAAACTGCCTCCGGGTCAAACGGCGGGACCAATCCGGACGGACAGAGGGGGGGTCCGGGCCCAGCCATGTGTGCGTGGGGGCCGAGCGCCCCCCCCCTTTCCTCATGGTCTGGGACTGCCGGACACCCCCCGCCCCATCATGTGCACAGAAGAAAACACTTATCAATCAAACAGAATTCTTTGGAAGGCAAGGGGTCTCGCGACCCCCCGGCCGTATTTATTAAAATATACAAACAAAATCAAAATTTAAATAAAAGAGCATTATTTATATAATTATTAAATGCAAAATTCAGACATTAGATTTACAGCGAGTTAGACAGGTATGATGGGCTAACCTTAACAAATGTCTAATACAGCGTGTTTCCTAACTGAATCTAACATCCTACATATCAATTTTGCATTCCAATAATTTCTGGTCCTACGGCAAGGTCGTTAACCGGTGTCAGATACTTTTACCCAGCTACGCCCTCACATCTGAGTGCGCATGCGCGAAAAGGTCCCGCTTACAGGGAGAGTTCGTCCCTCTCCTCGTTGCCCTCGTACGCTCCGTGAACTCCATTTAACCAAAAAGGAGGGTGCTTACACTTGCTCCATTTGCTGACGTCATAGTGTATGTGCGGGGTGGCTACCAGCCCGAGGAAAGCGTGACTCCCTTCCCCGCATCCTTCCAAGCAAGCGGATATCCTGCCCCTGAAGTTCTAGGAGAGACCATTGGCCCCTCCCCCTGGGCAGCACCATTCGTTAATGGTGCCGCCCCTAAGGATCTTAAGTTGCTGCTCACCGATTATGACCTTACCGCCACAGGCCAGCATAGTTGACCGACTATCTGGCTCCCCCCCCCAGCCTACACTCGAAAGGTCATACCCTCCTAGCAAAACGCTCAACCCATGCCAGTATGTTCCCTATCAATAAGGCATTGCCCGATTCTGTCAGGTGGACCCCATCTCGCAAGTAGAACTGTTCCCCCCAAATGCACCCATGAGGTATACTCTGCAGGTGAGGAGTTCGAAAAAGCTTGTCTATCTTATTGTTGACCCTCTTTACCGAGTGATTCAACGCCTTGACTGACTCACCCCCTCTCCATTGAAGCCTAGGTATCAGCTGTGACCATACTATAGTGCAATCCGGTAACAGTTTCGCCAGCCAACCTGCTGCTGAGATGATTTCTTCCAACAGGACCCGTCTGCCCAAGTCAACTAAATCATTCCCTCCCAGGTGCAGAATGACCACTGAGGGCGGAGAGGTGTGTCTTCTGAGTAACTCTGACATATAGTCCCTAAGCTGGTTCAGGCGGAGCCCCCCCTGCCATGGAAGGAAACATTGAGAGCCCCGCATTCCGCCCTCCGTCTACTCTCTCCTGAAAGAAAAATTGGTTTAGCACGTTTTACATAGGAATGACCGACTACCCAAACAACATGAGTACTCCTTTTGGTTTCCTGCTGTTGCCGCGATGTTGATGGTTGATTTAGATGACCTTGAAGAAGTTTCCGCCCTGCGTCTCAGGCCCGAGAAACTAGAAGATAAACATAAACAAGGCAGGCGTCAGGGGGTGTTGACTGACCCTTACAACATATGCAGCCGCACATAACGCTTATAGGCATTGGAAGATCGCCTCCCAATCCTCTTCACACTAATGACATTCAATCCCCTTGCAGTGGCCTCGGTGGCTGCCCCTATCCGGAAAGAATGTGTCCCAAACTCCTTGGGGTTTAAACCAGCTTTGTCAATGCATATGGCCAAGACTCTTCGGAAATGAAACCTGGTCAGAGGGGTACCATCCGCATGAGTTAGCAATGCTCCCCCTGCCTCACCTGCTCGTTGTTTGATCAACGCCTCTACATGTGACACCGGGCAGCACGGGTTATCCGGTGCCCTATGCAGTACTACAATCTTTCCCCTGGCCTCCTGATCAGTCTTGGATTTCTGGATACTGACCCGCATTGTGTTACCCCATATATTGGTATCTCTCAGCTGGAAGCCTCCAGTTTGTTGCTAGCAACTAGTTCACCTACCCGGAAAGCCCCATAAAAAGCCAGGGAGAAGGCAGCCTTGAATAACATCACCTCTCCCGAAGAACTGCATGTGTTGGGCAGGGCGAGGAATACTGCTGTCAACCGGTCTAGACCAATCGGTCTTCTGCTATCGGCGGTGTTTGCCTGTAAGCGCCGCCATCCCTTCAAAGCCTTTTGTATTATGAAACTATTCGTAGGATCCCTGGCTCCCCTAGTTTGTGCGAAAAAGGAAACTGCTGCCTTATGTCTGCTGGCCGTCGCAGCTGAGCGCCCTTCCTTGTGTAATGTACCCATGTACCCATTGAAACTAACATCCTGATCCCATCTGGCCTCCCAATCATGACCCAGAAATGCACAGTAAGACCTGAACGCCCCTTCGTAAGCTGTACTGGTTCTAGGAGCTAGGCTGGCTGCCACGAGGTCGTGTAGTTGGGGGCACCGACACGGGTCCTGCCCCCTCGACCCGGAAGCGCAAAACTACCTCCGGGTCAAACGGCGGGACCAATCCGGACGGACGGAGTGGGGAGGGCCGGGCCCAGCCATGTGTGCGTGGGGGCTGAGCGCCCCCCCTTTCCTATTGATTCGGCCTGACTCAAAAATGGCCACGACGGGAGTGCAGTGGGATCTATCTTGCCAGCTTTGAGGGTGCTGACTTAAGCAAGAAAGGAGTCTATTTGGCTGCTAGTGAGGGCAAATGTATGGAGCATTTCGAAGTGGGCCATTCAAGCTTCTGTTGTCTTATAGCTGGTCAGTGCCTGACCTTGCTAGGGTGGCCATGCGAGGACGTCATAGATCGACTATTTCTGCTGGGAGTGCCGTATAGTAAATTTCAAGTGCGTGTTCAGAGCTTGTGTTTCTACAATTGCTCTATATGTGAAGCGCTTCGTTGCACATCTTTTTTAGCTATCATGACAGTCCTTTGTTAAAGGTAATTGTTCTCAAGATGGTGCCAGAACCTCTATCCACAGTACTTTTGAATGGTTATGAGCTTGTTTGATCTGCAGTAAGCTCAGATGTGGTAGGATATAATTTTCATTCCTTTAAAGTACCAGCATATCTCAGTCAGCCAGCCATATGTGGATTCTTAGTTCTTTTCAGTGGGCTCAAAGTTCATACATTCCTATTACAAAATTATCTACCTGTAAAGGATCCATCAGCCACAATGCTGCCTGACCCTATGATGGCGACCGCCACCCGCGCTATTTCAATCAGCTCCATAACGGTGCCCTACTTACAATGTACACCGTCGCTGCAGTTGGGGAGCTGGCTGTTGCATCCGATGCTCAGCTGAACCTTCACTGTCCACACTGAGTACCTGTTACACCTTCGGAATCCTGGCCCAACGACTTGCTGGACCTAGGCCCACGTCTTCTGCTGGAAAGGTTACCGTGATTTCTTTGCCCCCTCCCATCTTCCTTTCACAATGCTTGCATTTCAGGCAGAGGTGGAGTTTGCTGAAGTGCCTGTCCCCAAGATGGTGACTGAGGCCAGTCCTGACTACCGCCCGGGGGACTCCTGAGGCATCGGGGCACTCCCAAACCGAGCCTGCTCCTGCTCACTCTCCATATCATTTGATTCGGAGATCTTTCCATCGGCAGCTGAGACCGTGCCATTTTGACTGACGCCCGGTGAAGCTACTTCGCGAGCTAAAGGGAAGATGGTCAAGGAGGGAAATCCATAGCCCATCGCCTACCCAGCCGGTCTTTGGGCAAATTCTCCTGTCTCTCTCTACTGGACTTTTTTACCTTCTCCTCTTCTCCATACCTCCTACACCCCTCCTCTCTACTCTTCTCCTCTTTCCAGCTATTGACCTTTGCCCTCACCCGTCCTTGCTCATAGTTCCCACCCTGTCTATCCACTGGACTTTCTTTGGCGTCGTGTCGCTGGGATGATGTTGCGGTAACTACTTAGACACCTCCCTCGCGCACCAACATAAGTCTGTACAGGACATTCCATTCCAGAAACACAGAGCCATGCAAGACTCTGACCACTGGTGCACAAAATTAGGGACCTGAAAGGATATCCTTAACCCTAGAAATCAGTTCGCAGAACTGGGAGGATGGGTGGGGCGGTAAGGAATCTATAACTAACTAATGTTTCTTAGAGGTATATCATTACCGTAGGTATGTAACTTGTTCATCTGAAAGAAACACAGTTATAGATTCCTAACCTTAGAATAGATATCCAGCAATACCAACCCGGAGGTGGGACTGCGAACCAAGATCACACCAGAAAGTTCTGGAGAACTGAACAGCCAAAAAAGCCATCTCTCCGGACTGGACTGTCAAGACTGTTGCATACTTTTATGAAACACTACTAAGCCCACGTAGCTGCCTGACAGATGTCATTCAAAGGAACACCTCATCCGAGAGCAGTAGTTGCTGCCGTCACCCTGGTTTGATGGGCGCGCACCCCCACTGGAGGCTCCTTCTTGACCAAAGAATAGCAGGCTTTGATACACTCTTTCATCTAAGCCTCCTTTTCTGTCTGTCCATCCAGACAAGGTAATTATCAGAACTCTTCCATCCTTCCTGCCCAAGGTTCGTTTGTGTACGGCCCAACCTTTCTTGGCGCCCACGTACCCAACAAAGAGCTTGTCATCCACCCGGAACTGTTTGGTGCGATCCAGATAAAAGGAAAGCGCACGTTTTGGTTCCAGTCGGTGTAGCCGCTCTTCCTCTTTCGAAGAATGCGGAGGCGGAAAGAAGGTGGGCAAAGTGATGGTCTGCCCGATGTGAAAGGCAGTGACAACCTTGGGCAGGAAGGATGGAAGAGTTCTGATAATTACCTTGTCTGGATGGACAGACAGGAAAGGAGGCTTAGATGAAAGAGCATGGTGCTCACTCACTCTTCTGGCAGATATGATGGCAATGAAGAATGCAGTTTTAAGGGTTAAAAGCCTCAAAGGACAGCTATGAAGTGGCTCAAAGGGAGCACGCATTAAATAAGTCAAAACCAGCTTCAAGTCTCACTGAGGGTATAGGATGAAAAAGATGAGTTATGCCTTTCAAGAAACGATCGACAACCGGTGACTTGAAAAGAGAAGGCTGATCTGGATGCTGAAGGAAGGCAGAGATGGCCAAGAGATAGCCCTTAATAGTGCCCAGAGCAGAGCCATGCTGGGCCAAAGAAAGGAGGAACAAGAGAACCTCAGAAAGAGGGGCAGAAAGGGGGTCCACAGCCTTTGCTGTGCACCATGCCACATATTTGTTCCACTGGCAGGCATATACCATCATAGTGGAGGAACGCCTGACTTAATTCACAGACTTCAGGAGGCAGGTCGTAAAATCAAGGAGATGGAAACTGGACAGGCTCGGGTGGAGGACCGTCTCCTGCTGCTGCGACAGAAGATCCTCCTGAAGAGGCAGTCTGATCCGAGGATCGATGGCCATGTTGAGCAGCTCGGGATACCAGACTCTTCGTGCCCAATCCGGAGCCACAAGAATGACTTGGGCCCGGTCGTGCCTGATCTTCTTCAGCACTCTGGGCAGAAGTGGTATAGGCGGAAAGGCATACAACAGACCGCAACTCCACTCGTGACGAAAAGCGTTGGCTAGCTAGTGCTACCTTGGAAATTCCAACACGCAGAAATGCTGACATTGCGCGTTCTCTTCGGTTGCGAATAGAAACAAGTCTCTCCCCACTGTTGGAAGAGACCTTGCACCAACCCGAGGGAAGACACCATTCGTGATCCATCATGCACCTGCAACTGAGTTCGTCGGCCCTGGCGTTCAGTAAACCTTCCAGGTGTTGTACCACCATAGATATGCCATGATTTTCCAATCAATCAGAGGATTTGTAAAGCGCACTACTTACCCGCGAGGGTCTCAAGGAGCTGGGGTGGGGGGAGCCAGGTCTTGAGTAGTCTCCTGAAGGTCTGCGGGTCTTCAGTTTGTCGTAGGAAGAGAGGGAGGGTGATCCAAGTCTTGGTGGCGTGGTGGGAGAAGGACCTGCCCCTAGAAGTGGGTCTGTAGATGCGTGGGACGGCGGCCAGTGACAGGTCGGCGGAGCGGAGTTTCCTGTTGGATACGTAGAATGAGAGTCGGTTGTTGAGGTAGGCTGTTGTGGAGTGCCTTGTGTGCGTGGGTCAGGAGTTTGAAGGAGATTCTTCTGTCGACGGGGAACCAGTGCAGGTTTCTCAGGTGGGTGGTGATGTGGTCTCGGCGCGGGACGTCGAGGATCAGGCCTGCAGAGGCGTTCTGGATTCTTTGAAGTCTGTTGATGAGCTTGAACGGGGCTCCGGCGTAGAGGGCGTTTCCGTAGTCGAGTCTGCTGCTGTTGAGGGCGTGGGTGACGGTTTTCCATGTGTCTGTCGGGATCCATCTGTAGATCTTGCGGAGCATGCGGAGGGTGTAGAAGCAGGTGGAGGAGACTGCGTTGACTAGGTTGGTCATGCTGAGTTTCGAGTCGAGGATAAATCCTAGGTTGCATGCGTGGTTGGTTGGTGCAGGGGGGGTGCCCAGAGATGGGGGGCACCAGGAGTCGTCCCAGGCTGTGGTGTTGGGCCTGAGGATGAGGATCTCCATCTTGTCCATGCTCAGTTTGAGCCGGCTTTCTTCCATCCAGTCGGCGACGGCCTTCATAGCACGGTGGAGGTTGGATTTGGCGGTGAGGGGGTCCTTGGTGAGGGAGAGGATCAGCTGGGTGTCGTTGGCGTAGGAGATTATGTTGAGGTTGTGTTGTCTGGCAATGCGTGCGAGTGGTGCCATGTAGATGTTGAATAGCGTTGGGCTGAGGGATGACCCTTGCGGGACACCACAGATGGTCTTGGTGATTCCGGAGTGGAACGGGGGGAAGCGGACTCTTTAGGTTCTATCGGAGAGAGCAAGGAGGTGGTCCAGTCCAGGGCCTTGTCGTGGATCCCTGCGTTGTAGAGGCGTGTGTGTAGTGTGTGATGGCAGACTGTGTCGAAGGCGGCGGAGAGGTCCAGGAGGATGAGGACTGCTGTCTCGCCATTGTCGAGTAGGATTCTGATGTCGTCTGTGGCGGCGATGAGGGCGGTCTCTGTGCTGTGGTTCCTGTGGAAGCCTGACTGGGAGGGGTCGAGGATGCTGTTGTCTTCTAGGTAGCGGGTGAGTTGGGTGTTGACGATCTTCTGGATGACCTTGTTGTAAATTAGCATAAATGGGTTAGCATTAGCAGAAGCCATCTTGCATTTAGAAGTTATCTTATCCGCTTTTTAGAAGCCATTTTAGTTTTTGGAGGCCATCTTGGCTACCATGTGCTGCCATGTGCTCACTATGTGCATTGTCCTACCTTCCTTTTAGCTGCGCCTGAAGTCTGCCTAGTAACAAGATATATTTAGCCTCCTCCACTTCCACGCATGCTCAGAAATGCCTGGTAGAGTCTGCATCTGTTACTGATTAAGTTTTACATAGGAATGTGTTCACTACGTTCTGAAACTGTTAGCTCCTCCCACTTGGTTCTATATGTCCTTATTAGGTATTCCTTGTGTGCTCACAGGAACCAAGACTGCCCCCTTTCATGTATGCTTACTGTGTAAGTCTGAAATGTATATAAGGCATCAGCCTTCTGACTTCCTCAGACTGCCTCATTCATTTGTTATGGCTTTTGGGCGACGCAGCCTCACCTCATATGAGTGTAATAAATTGTCCTTTGATATTTCAGAATTCTGTGTCAGTCTCTCACTGTTTTTAAAGGACTCCAAGGTTTTTGAATACCACAATTTGCGACCGCGACGAAGGGACTCATCAGAGAGGTGACAATCTGGAGGAGTGATCAACTTGCCAGGAGGCAGAAAACTGCTGAGCAGCATGGGACTGGGTTCTGCAAAGAAGGTAGCTGTGCACGGCGCGCCTCTGGTGATTCCTTGTGTCTGCAGCTCGTGTGTGTTTTCTGTCCTTCCTGACCTCTGGTCCTCCCAAGGATGTCACCCCCCTGACTGAGAACACTTTTGGCGTGAGTATTAAAATGTAACATAAAAAGATAGACTGTTAGATGAAACTTGGCAGTTAGAATTTGGACAGCTTATGTTTGGTAAAAGTAATTTTGCGGCGCCTGTTCTAAGTTTTGAATGCCTTTGTATGGTAAGGTAGTCTTAGGAACGCTTACTGTGGAATATTTTGGATTTGAGATAGACTTGTCTACTTTGGATTTTGTTTGACCTTTGAAGAATATGATGTGAATATGATTTGATGTGATGTGATTTGATATGTATGTGTTGCAACTCATATAGGCAGGTAATGCGAGGATATTTCCTCCACCTTTGATAGTAGTGTATACTCTGCACTATTTTTTTGGCATGCCTGTTGTCTTTGGTTAAGCTCACATGTTAAAATGTGTTGCTTCTGTGAAAGGTACCATAATGTGATGTGAAGTAAATGAGCCGGCTTCCCTTAGAAGGGATACCTAAATAGGTTTAGGTGTGAAAACATATTTCTTCCTTGGTGATTTTGTATCCCCAGGGAACTAAAATATGGCCATAATACATGTAAGGATCCTTTGTTCTGTGCACTTTTATGAATGGAGAATGCAGAGCGGTTTTTGGTGCTCTGCCAGTCAAAAATTGTGAATTGAAACATCATTGCCAAACATTCCTTGTAAATATGACGTACAACTAGCATTTACAATTGGTTTGGTTTAAGATCTGTTTGTGGCTTGTTTTTTGTTTCGGTCCTATGTATTGATCTGTGGGTTCAATGTGTGTTTAAATGTGGGGTTTCTGTTCCTGTTAGTGTAATTTCTGCTTGTGAATAGCGTTGGCGCGAATTTATGAAAAACATGCCTTAAGCGCTGTATTGTGTGTCCTGCATGTTTGAAATGTTTCTGTTTCTGTGTGAAATGAGCTCAATGCGTGATTGTGGATTTCTTGATGTTTTCAGTCTGTTAAGAAAAATGTTGCATTAATTGATATGAGGTGAAAATTAAATAAGAATGCAGTAATTTGCAATGTTACCTGCGAAAATCGCTATATGTTGCTTTTTAAATTATAGACTAAACAAAGGCACATATGTGCAAACTGTTGAAATGCTTAAATTAGATAAAGTTAAAATTTACATTCACTAGGAACATGAAAGGCCTCAAAATTAAATTGTGTGTTCTGTAGGGAAAAACGAATTTGAAGCCCTCCTTTGCTTACATGCATTTTCATACATGTAAAATGTTAAAGTTTCAGCTAAAAGTGAATTTCTGCTAAGGGCCTTAGCTACCCAGACAGAGGGGTCCCTTTCTTCCAAATTTCTGCAAGCTAAGGATCTCTACACATTTGAAAAGGCTTTTGATCCCATATATCCCATACTCACTAGAAAGTTATTTCTCCAGTGGAGATATGGTACATTGCCTTTACGCTCCTTTTCTAGCACCTGGTCACAAGTCCCTTCCACCAAGTACTGTCCCCTTTGCGCTGACAAAGAGGAAAATGACTTGCATGTGATCTTTTTCTGCCCAGCATACAAGGCAGCCAGAAAGTACTGGTTGCTGCCCTTGATTAAGAATTTGGGTGGCAGGGAATATACACATATGTACAGGATTTTAAAATGTGATGTTTCCGGCCCAATTGTTTTTGCACTTTCCAAATTCTTTACAAATGTTTGGCATACGCGTAATCGTCTTTTAAAAAATGCTGGGTAGACTGTAGACTCGCTTTAATTTTTAATATTGTTAATATTGTCTGGTTTGGATCTTAAAATCATGCACTGATGTTTTATCAAATGTGACAGAATCTACGTGATTTTAATGTATGTGTATCTTTTATGACCAAATGGTCGAAATAAAGATTGAAAATGAAATGAATTTCTGCTACGTTTAAATGTATTTTGTGGCACACACTTTTCTAAAAAAATGTATGTTTCCTGAAAGTTCTGGGGTCAGCTTCGTGCAGGCCATTTCCTGCCTTGAGAACAGCATGTGTTGTTTTTGAAAGGCAATAAAGGACATTGGAATGTTTATTCAGTCCAGAGACTAGCTGGTAGTTTAACACGGGCTGAATGTAGCAACTCAGAATAAGTGTTTTAGAGGGTTATAAAAGTAAGTTGCATTATTTTGTATCACAGGAAGGCATTTCAATTGAGGGTTGTTCTCTGTTTTTTTTTAAACAGAGTAAAATGAAAAGGGGGTTTATCTCTGGTGATGTTGCTCAATGTCCCCTTTTAAATTTTGGCGCGAAAATCTGCCATGTTTTCAGTAAGGCTTCTGCGCATAGGCTCCTACATGACTGCATCTAAATTGATAGGCAAAAGATGCAGTTTGGGTTTTAAATGTGGTTTTAGCAATTCAGATTGGGTTTGAGAAAAAAAAATAATAAAGAAATGAATAAATTCTTAAACATGGAAAAATTATTTGAAAAAAAAATATGTGTTTTTCAAAATCGTTTTTGGATATTCATAAAGCCTAATACTCATACTATGACCTCCTAAAATTATAATTTGATTAAAGTAATGTATGACTGCATAATTTGGCCATTTGCGTGTTAGGGTTTTACTTGGCGCAGGCGTAACAGCTCATTTTTGTAAGGCATCACATGCCTATGCCTCATGTTCGCGCTTTGCAACATGTAAAGCACATTCTAAGGGTGATTAATATGTAATGCAAGTGTAGGATTTTCATTTTTAAGTGCCCCAAAGTCAAAAGTCGAAAATCAGTTAAAATGAACTTTTTGCATAGCACTCTTGTAATTTCCCATAGCCTTGCAGTGTTTCTGGCTTTCAGAGAATGCATGTTTGTGTCTATTACAAAACGTGTGGGTTGTTATTATTTGAGGTTGTTCTTCATAGCTCAGTGAGCCACTGTGCCCGGTGTAGAGGTTTATGTTTAATATCAGGATTGATAATTCAAATTTTGGCAGGGCCTATTCTGTCTTTTATCTTTGTAGAGTTGATAACTGAGTACCATTGTATAGGCTGGTAGCAAACATTTAATATAATGCTGGTATGCTATGTTATTGTGTTCTGCAACTTGTTCACAGTAAATGCTTTTATAATATAGGACTAAATGCATTTTATCCCTGAAAGAAGTCATTTATATAACATGTGTCTTTCAACAGGGTTGATTTTGTAGCTTAGAATGAGTGGGGAAGGGTTTCTGGCTTTGTCAGTTTAAGGGAGGAAATAGGATCTAGGGCCTGAGAGGACCGCACGGTACGCCTGGCAGAATTTGACCTTAAGGTCAGTGAGAAGGGGGTTTAGCAGTAAGTGAACACAGATGGAGCAATGACTGCTTGGTAAAAAGCTTCTCTGATTAGCAGAATTTCAAGCTTGCACATTAGATGGGTTACATGAGGGTTTTTGTTTTTGAGAAGTGCATTCTTGACCAGCCTTGAAGAAAGGGAAATGGCAGGCCCTCAGGGGCTTTGGGGAGAGGGGGGACCATGAGGGGCTCGCAGGCTCCCAGGGCTATGAAGGGCCGCAGGCTCCCAGGGCCATGAGGGGCCGCAGGCTCTCAGGGCCTTGAGGGCAGGGGGTCTGAAGGGGCCACATGGAAAGGCTGGTGCAAAGGATGCAGTGTGTCTGTGAAAAAGTTTTACAGTCAATATGAAAGTGGGTTAGCATGTTTTAAAAGAGGGATGGTTGGTTAACAGTTGAGATTTACTCTGTTATGCGCTGTGTTAGTAGTATGTTGAAAAGAGATGGGTTTTATTATGACTTCTTTGAAATGAAATGTTTGTGTGTTTTTTTCATGATGTTGCATTTTTCCCTTCTGAATGGTTCTTGCTGACCCTTGTGTATCACAAGTGACACTGTAAGTTTATTTACCAGTTTGATAACCAGCAACTGGTGATCACCTGGTAAAAGCGGGGTGTGAGTAAATTAAAAAGCGTAAGTTTGGTACAATTTGATTTTGATTTCGTTTTTGACAAATTAAGCAGGTCTGGATTTCAGGTTTTCAGTTGCATGAATGCGTGCGTTTTTCTGCTTGATTACAAATGCCATTGTGCTTTGTTTATGCTTTTTGCGCTTATTATACTACATGTATATTTGATGGCTTGATCATGATGTTGTTTTGTTTTATTAGCTGCTTTTTGATATTATTACGAATTTGCCTGTGTTGTGAAGAGACATGTATGACGGTATGTGTCGCTCTACACCACGTGGTTAATATTCTTGTTCATACTAAATTTCACAGATATGATGTTTGCATACTGTGATCATGAAAATACATTCGCCTCACCAGTGGATGTTAAAATTTGGGCATAATAGTATTGAAGTAAAATAAAGAAGCCACAATACAGATACTGCTCTTCTCCCTTAAGGAACAGACAGGCCTAGATTTATATACATATCCTTGATTGGACCTGAGGATGCAATTATAGATTCGTGGCTCTTGTTAAAAGGTGACCTATATTTTTTCATTTTTCTAAATTTTTCATTTTTCCCTTGAAGGAGGAACTGGACCATTAACTGAGATTACTGTGTATGGTGTAGCGCTTCTCCCCAGATGTTGCATTGTGTCCAGACTGCAGAGATGTAATAGGAACAACAACATTATGTATAATTCCCTTTAGTATGACCTGACTAGACTGTTTCTTTCTCTTTAGACTTTTCTTTAGGCCTATATTTTGATGCTTTCCAGTCTGACTGTCAGCTTAGTGATAGACTGGTTAACTGATTTAATAATATAATAAGGACAGTTTCTCATCTCAATAGGAGACACTGTATGTTCATTCTTGAATGTGGAAAAAATGTAATGCCCATTCTAATTAGGTTCTCAGTTCTTTTAGTTGCTGTTTTAATATTTGATGGACCACATGTGTTCTAATAATGGAAACATTAGGAGTTTTACTCTTGTTTTTCTCTGTTTTCACATTTTTGATAAATTAGCCTTTGTCTGAATGTCCCTGACCATCTCTTATGTGATTTCGTTTTTGAAAGTGTTTTAGATGAGGGATTTAGGAACACTTAGACTTACTCATTAAGGAAAATGTTTACCCCATTAGACAATGCCACTATATGTAAGGACATCCATTCAAATAGAATGTTTATGTAATTGTCTACCCTCAGATGATAGAAGACATGCTCTCAAATGGATACCCAATTGAAGAGGCTAGAGCCATTGTTTTGCTTTTTATGCGAATGGTAGTGTATTTTAGATTATGATAGTCTCATGGCGTATGACCACTCTCTTGAAGATTGTAGGGTAACTGATTGCAATCCCCTTGTTAAATATTGAATTGTTTTTGTACAACAATTGAAGGAAACTAACAATTGTGTCTTATCTTCTACATTGATAGATTCTGCAGGATTCTCCAGAGTCAAAGGGAGAGTGACACCTGCAGAACGAATGACAAAGATGAATTCGAATTCCTATCCTTGACAGCCATAGATGAAAGCAGGAAGTTTTGGTCTATAGTCCCAGCACCCAGTAAGGAATCTGAACGCCATCAATGGTAGTCACACGTTCTTTGTTGATGTATTGGCCAGCGTTCCACGACAGAAGAAAATTAGTCTCTTTGGTCTTGCAACAGAATTTGAATTGAAAACAAAAGCAAAAAGGTACCTGTTATGTACTGGCAACCTCTGACAGTGTACAGCCCCCTGAGTCCTTAGCCTACGTTTTGGCCTGAGCCCCTTGAGCCCTTTTATCTGAGTCTTTGCCTGAGTTTGGCAACATCGTTCCCTTTTCCCCCTTTTGCCTACCGGAAGAGCAGTGAAATGGAGAATTCGAGATTGGCGAGAGGCACTATCTTCTGGTGCCCATGAACGAGCAGCTTGAGCGTCCTCTGACACCGAACAAGGAGTGTTGGAGTTTGAAAGTGCTGCTGATTTGCTGAAGGAGTTTTCTTGACAGTGCTTGGATCTGCACGAGATGCTTTGTGCCCTTGATCACGAAGAGTACATCATTTGTAGTGTCTGCCGTAAGTGTCTGCCGCAGATGAGAGACACTGGTGCACTGCCCTTGTGACATTGAGACTTTTGACTGAACTATGAGTGTTTGCCAAAAAGGGCACTCCAACGGATGCTGAGATACATTTCTATGGAAGGCTTGAAATGAAGAGGCCTATGGTGTGATGGATGAAGAGATTCAATGAACAATGAAAGTCTGCCAGAGAGACTTGGAATTGGACTCTGGGCATAAGTCGTGGTTATAAAAGTGATTCCTTAAAAGTTAAGATACTGGGTGTTGTGGAATTATTTTTTATTATCTTGCTTGCAGTATTTTAGAGTAGTATTCTTTTTAGCACAGGTAGAATAGAGGTTCATTCTCTGTGGAAAGTATCCTTATCCCATTTGAGAGCATTGAAGGATTGCATTGCCACCATTTTACATGAGTATATAGTGTTTTCTGAAAGATTTTAGGATTTGCTATTGTTTAGGGTTGTGAAAATGCTAATTTTCTCTGTAATAGTAGTCATTATTTCCTCCTACTGTTTGTATGTATGCTTATGACCTAATGTCCCGTTCTTTAGTATTCCTGGTCATACCCTTGCTGAAATGTTTAGAATGGAAATGGTTATCTAGCAATGAATTAGAAAATTGACGAAATTATGTTCAAATTAATGAGCACCTGTTTTCCATGTTCCTACTGAATAATACGAATGTCTTCAGCAAACGCTAAAACGGCCATCTGTTGTAAATTAGCATAAATGGGTTAGCATTAGCAGAAGCCATCTTGCATTTAGAAGTTATCTTATCCGCTTTTTAGAAGCCATTTTAGTTTCTGGAGGCCATCTTGGCTACCATGTGCTGCCATGTGCTCACTATGTGCATTGTCCTACCTTCCTTTTAGCTGCGCCTGAAGTCTGCCTAGTAACAAGATATATTTAGCCTCCTCCACTTCCACGCATGCTCAGAAATGCCTGGTAGAGTCTGCATCTGTTACTGATTAAGTTTTACATAGGAATGTATTCACTACGTTCTGAAACTGTTAGCTCCTCCCACTTGGTTCTATATGTCCTTATTAGGTATTCCTTGTGTGCTCACAGGAACCAAGACTGCCCCCTTTCATGTATGCTTACTGTGTAAGTCTGAAATGTATATAAGGCATCAGCCTTCTGACTTCCTCAGACTGCCTCATTCATTTGTCATGGCTTTTGGGCGACGCAGCCTCACCTCATATGAGTGTAATAAATTGTCCTTTGATATTTCAGAATTCTGTGTCAGTCTCTCACTGTTTTTAAAGGACTCTGGGAATGGAAGCAGGGAGATGGGCCGGAAGTTCTTGAGGCCGCTCGGGTTCGCTTTGGGTTTTTTCAGTAGGGCGTTGATCTCGGCGTGTTTCCAGCTCTCAGGGAAGGTCGCGGTCTCGAAGGAGAGGTTGATGATGTTACACAGGTGGGGTGCGATGGAGCTGTCGGCTTTGTTGACGATGGGATGGGGAAGAGGGTCAGATGGGGCGCCTGAGAGGATGGTGCTCATGGTCTTGATAGTGTCCTCGGTGTTCACGTTGGTCCATGTGGTGAGGAGGTCGTGGTCGGCGGGGATCGGTGGGTCCGGTGTGGTGGGGTCGGCAGGGTTAACCCGAGGGATGGAACTGTCTTGGATGTCGGTGATCTTGCGGTGGAAGAAGGCAGCGAGGGCGTCGCACAGGGCTTGGGAGGGCAGGATGTCGTTGGTGCAGTAGCTGGGGTTTGAGAGTTGCTTCACGACGTTGAAGAGTTCCTTGCTGTTGTGTGCGTTGTTGTCGAGGCAGTCTTTGAAGGAGGCCTTTTTGGTAGTCCTGATGAGGTGGTGATGGTTGCACATGGCATCTTTGTGGGCTGCGCGGCTGTCGGGCGTCTTCTCGTTGTGCCAGATGTTTTCCAGTTTCCGACAGGAGTGCTTAGAGGCTGGGAGTTCCAGGGTGAACCAGCTGGCTCTCTGGCTGGTGTCTCCGTTGGTGTGCTGTCTCATTGGGGCTAGGGTGTTGGCGCAGTCTTCCATCCAGAGTCTCAGGGTGTGGGCCCCCTCCTCGGGGTCGGTGGGTTGAGTGAGAGGTGTGTTTGTAGTAGTTCCTTGGTGACTTAGCCCCAGCGACATCGGGGGATCTGTAGGGTGCAGTGATGTGTGACGGGATTTCGGAAGGTGAAGTAGATGCAGTGGTGGTCGGTCCAGGTGATTTCGGAAGCAGGGCTGAAGGCAACATGGGGTCTGGAGGAAAAGATGGCGTCGAGCGCGTGGCCGGCGATGTGGGTCAGTGTTGTGATGATCTGTTTCAGTCTGAGGGTATTTGCTGATCAGGGTGGAGGAATTGCTGTCGTTGTTGTTTTCCAGGTGGTAGTTCAGGTCGCTGAGGAGGATGTAGTCGGTGGAGGTCAGTGCGTGCGTGCTGATGAAGTCGGCGATGGAGTTGCAGAATTGGGGACGGGGTCCGGGTGGTCTGTAGACGAGGGTGCCTCTTAGGGTGGTCTTGGGGTCCGTGTGGATCTGGAAGTGCATGTATTCGGCGGTGTTGAGGGTGTCAGCGGTGTTTGTAGAGACCCTGATGGTGTTCTTGTGGATGATGGCGATTCCTCCTCCGACTTCGTTGGTCCGGTCTTTGTGGGTGATCTTGTATCCGTCGGGGATGGCCACTGCGATGTCTGGGGCGGAGGCTTCGTTCATCCAGGTCTCGGTCAGGAAGGCGATGTCTGATCATGTGGTGTTGAGTAGGTCCCAGAGCTCGACGGCGTGTTTGTGTGCGGTGCGGGTGTTGAGCATGATGCATCGGAGCTGGTTGGGATCCGCCGTGGAGGGTGTCTCGGCGTCTTTGATGCAGGAGAAGCTGCTGTTCCGGCAGGTGAAGGGGCCGTGAGTGCGCTTAGGGGTGGCCTTGTGGCAGCTGAGTGGTCGTCCGTGGTTGAGTGCGATGAGGGTGTTGGCATTGCACCGGATGCGGGCTTCATGGATGGTGCGTGGTCCAGGGGTTCTGGCTCTGAGCCCGGTCCAGGCGCGGGCTGGTGCAGACGGGCTTGCCTTAGGCGTGCCAGAAGCGCGCGTCCGCTGCGTGGCCTCGCAGCGGCCGCCATGTATGGGAAGGTGGGGAGGGAGGCTCAGCTGGGAGGTCGAAGGGCAGCGAAAGAGCACCGGGGGGGCGGAGCTGCAGGGGAGGCAGCGGCGGGAACAGGTGAGGAGCGGGGCGCGAGGGGAGGGGGGAGCGGGGGCAAGGACCACCGGAGAGGACAGGCACAGTCACGCAGCCGGGTACAGAGGTAAGAAAGGGGCACAGTCACGCAAGGGGCAGGTAAACCAGGCAGAGAGGAAAAAGAGCGGCGGGCCGACCTCAGGGTCAGAGCAGCAGGACAGCAAAACAGGCAGGTACCAGCAAAACAGACAGCACACAGGCAGCAAAACAGAGGTGGAGCTGCAGGGGGGAGCGACCTACCAAGGCAAGGTCAAGGGTCGCTTCCAGCCATGTCCAGAGGTAGAGGGCCTCCTGAAATAGGGCGGATGGGGTCGTGGACCCTGTTTTTTGCAGTATCACATGGCGGTGGTGTTGTCCGTGAACACCTGCACTACTGTTCCCCGGACAGAGGGGAGGAATGCTTTGAGTGCAACACGAATCGCCCAAAGCTCCAGAAGGTTGATGCGGAGTCCGGACTCCACCGGAGACCAGAGTTCTCTGATCTCCGCCTCCCCCATGAGGCCGCCCCGTCCCAGAAGGGATGCGTCCATCACCACTGTGTGTTCTGGATGGGTAATGGAGTGGGATCTGCCGTTGACCCAATCCTGGTTCGTGAGCCGCCACTGCAAATGTCATGCAGTGCCCTCTGAGATCTGGAAGCTATCGGACAGATTCCCCTGATGCTGCGCCCACTGGAACTTCAGGTCCCACTGCAGAGCCCACATGCCACCTGGCTTGATCAGCCAGCAGGATGCAGGAGGCCATGAGGCCCAGCAGCTTCAGGGTCATTCTGACTGAAACCTGGGATAGAGGCTGAAAGATCGGAATCATAGCCTGAATATCCCAGACTCACTGTTCGGGAGAATAGACCCGAAACAGCGTTGTGTCCAGAACCGCTCCGATGAAGAGGAACTCTGAGGGGGGAATAATTTATTATTTATTTATTTATTTATTTATTTGGAAGTCTTCTATAGCGCTAGCCAGACACGAGGGTATCGGAGCGCTTTACAACATGATGAAAAAGGAGACAAAATACAGGGCAAAGGCATTGAAGGTGAAATACATAAAAAGTTCCCAAAAAAAGGAGGCTTTACAGATTCTGCTGAGTGTCCGAGAAAAGCCGTTGAGGGAGAAAATGTTCAGAAAGGAGGCTTTACAGTTCTGCTGAGTGTTCGCAGTGAGCTGTTGGGTTAGAGAGGTCGAGGGGGACGAGGCGAGGCATTGCGGAGGAGGGGTCATGAGGTAGTTTTAAAGTCCTAGGGGAGGCACGACTAGAGCTGCCGCCTGGTGGAGATGAGAGCATCACGTAATTGCGTTCTGGAAGGCGCGGTTGAGCTAGAGAGATTTTAGGAGGCTTTTGAAATTTGAAAAGTAGGGGGTGGTTCTGATGTTGACTGGGATGGCATTCCAGATTTTCAGGGAGTTTCCTGCAAAAGAGCGGGCAGCAGTCGTATGTTTGCGCGTTTTTAAGGGAATGAGTAGGAGAGAGTTGGAACTCCTGAGGCTTCTCGCTTGTCCGGCTTTCTTGAGCTTGGAGACGAAGTATTCTGGTTTCCCTGTGTGCAGGGCTTTGTGTGTGAGGCAGGCAGTTCTGAAACTGGCCCACATTTCGACAGGGAGCCACTTTAGATCTCTGAGCATAGGAGAAATGTGGTCAAAATTCTTGATTCCGGTGACCATTCTGGCTGCAGCATTGAGGGTAGTTTTATGCGGGGCTAGGTGACAGTGAGCTGTCCCGGAGAGAACTGCGTTCCCATAGTCAAGTCTGGGTAATACCAGAGCTTGGGTGGCTTGCTTGAGGTCAGAGACAGGGATGAGGGGTTTGATTTTGTTAAGGAGCTTCAGATTGAGGAAGGCGCTCTTGGCGGAGTTCTTGATGTGATTGGACTTGGAGAGTTTGTGGTCAAGGGTGATTCCCAGTGATTTGACCGAGGTCGCCAGGGTGATATTTCCATTGAGGGCATCAATAGCTTTCAGCCATTCCACGATTTGCGGGTTTTTGTCCTTGTTGGAGATGAAGAGGATCTCGGTTTTGCCCTGATTGAGTTTGAGGTGGTTCGTTGATAGCCATTCTTGGACTTCATTGAGGGTATTGTTGAGTCTTTGAATTTCGTTAAAGGAGGGGGTTTCCAAGTAGATCTGAGTATCATCGGCATAGAGATGAAAGGGAATATTTGCTTTTTTCAGAATGGAGGCGAGAGGCTCCAAATATATGTTGAACAGTTGAGGGGAGAGAATGGAGCCTTGAGGAACGCCTCTGTTAACGGGAACGAGATCAGAGGCAGAGGATTTAATTTTTACTCTTTGTGAGCGGTTTTGGAAGAAGGAGGAGAACCACTGAAGGACCACTTTCTCTGCACCTGCCCGTTCTTTGAGAGCTTTGATGAGAAGACAATGGTCTACAGTGTCAAAAGCGGCAGACAAGTCTAGGAGGATGAGGAGACCGCAATTGCCAGCGTCGAGGGAGTTGAAGATGTCGTCCATGATGTTGAGGATTGCAGTTTCGGTGCTGTATCCTTTCTTGAACCCAGAATGGTGTTGGTCGAACAAGTTTATGTTGTCAATATGTTTGTTCAGTTGACAAAGGACACATTTTTCGAGGACTTTGACAAGGAAAGGGAGATTGGAGACGGGTCTGAAATTATTCAGGTCGATTGCGTCTAGGCCTGGCTTTTTCAGAAGAGGAGTGACTTGGCCGACTTTAAGGCAGTCTGGAATGGTGTCAGTTTTTAGAGAACTGTTTATGATTTCGCACCAAAGTGGAGCTAGGGAGAGTTTCTGCTCTTTAACCATTTGGGCGGAAATGGGATCGAGGATGTGAGAGGAAGGCTTGGAGGAGGAGATAAGTTTGAGGAGTTCCGATTCTGAGATGGGGTCAAAGGAGGACCAGGTTGTTGCTGGGCTTTTTTTGTGGAGACTTCGCTTGTTGGAGAGCAGTCTTTTTCTGGGGGAAGAAGGTTAAGGTCCAGAGAGAGTTCAATCAAGTTGATTTTTTCGTTGAAGAAGTTGGCGAAGTTGGCGCATAAGGTTTTTGAGGGATGGACGAGGGATGCTGTTGGCTTGGACGTTTGTTTTTGTACGATGTCAAAGAGTTCTCTTGGTCTGTTTTTGGGCTGATCCAGCGCGTTGCAGAAAAAGTTGGATTTTACGTTGTTGATATGTTGTTTGTAGTTTCTTCTTGCTGCTCTGAGTTCCTCGTAACGGTTGGAGGAGGGGTCTTTTCTCCAGAGGCGTTCAGAGGCTCTGAGTTGCCTTCTTTCCTCATTAATGTCCTTATTGAACCAGGATCTGGAGGGAATGTTCCTGGATTTTTTCAGTTTCAAGGGGGCTGGTTCGTCAAGGATGGATGACATGGTAACGTTTTAGTGGGTTGTGAGTTCTTCAGTGGAGAGGTCTAAAGGGGGGATGGGCAGGCGGGACAATATTTTTTCTTTCAAGTCCTCTGTGTTGATCTTCGATAAGTTTCTTGACCATGAGGGGGGTTAGAGATGGAGGGCAGAGGTGAGGTCTGATGGGGCAGGTGGAATAGGATAAGGTGATGGTCTGACCAGTCGACGGGCAGGATGTGGTCTATGGTGATTGCGTCGTGATTGGCGAGGATGGCGTCCAGGATAGCTCCTTTGTTGTGGGTTTCTTGAGAGCAGTGCTGGGTGAAGTTGCTGGAAAGGAGAAGGTTATTTAAGCTTTGTACAGGAGCACTGTTCTTATCATTCCAGTGAAGATTAAGGTCGCCTAGAATGATATTGTTGGATTCTTGGAGCGAGCAATGTGCGATTAGGTCTGATAGGTGTTCTGTGAAAGTGACAGAGTTGCCTGGGGGTTGGTATAGGAGGTGGAAGGGCACTAGGTTATTGTTGATGGTTTTGATGTTGGCGGAGAGGCATTCGAATGAGTTGTAAATGAAGGTATTAGTTTCGGACACCGATAGGTTATTGTTGTGGATGATTAACACACCTCCACCTTTTTGTTCTATTCTATCTTTCTTGATGATAGAGAACCCCGGGGGGGCGAGCATATCTAGGATCGGAGGGGAGGAATCATTGAGCCAGGTCTCAGTGATGAAGGCAATGACAATGTCATGGGAGAGAATGTCTTCGGCTAGTTCTGTTGCATGTTTCCAGGCAGACCTGGAGTTTATGAGCATGCAGTTAGAGCGGTGGGTCTCGTTTATTGGTTCCCTGGCGACGGTGATGAGAGAGGAGGTGGGTCTGGGGGGCTTTTGGACAGAGGGCTCAGTTCTGGTCCCGATGATTACCTGGATTGCGGAGTGCGGGTCGGGTGTTGGAGGGTAGAAACAGGAGGAGGCCAGCTCGATTACTTCCTCCGGGGACATGGCTTCCTTAGCCCTCCTTGGTCGCGGGGCCTGGGGGAAGGGAGGGTGGGTTGGTTGCTTAGGGGGGGGTTTCGGAGGCCAAAAGTGGGTGTAGGAGGGGGCGGGCAGGGGGTGGTGTTGAGGGGGAGTGACGGGAAGTTGGTTAGGATGAGACTCATGCCCTGTAGTAAGGAGGAGAGTAGGCGTTCAATGCTGGTGAGGCAGCAATCCTTCTCTTCTTGACGGGGAATGGGGTGCGGTTGGGGAAGATCACTTCGTCGCGGGGGAGCGTTGGCAGATTTAGGATGACTTCTATTGTCAGTGGAGGTGATGGGTTGATGGCGATGGGGAGAGATGGCCTATTGTTCTTGTTAGGAGGAGGGGGACAGGGGGGAGGCTCGCTGGGGTTCTCCATCAATGTGCAAGAGGTCTGCCGTAGTCTGGAGGTGGGAGATGACTGCCTGGGGCGAGCCCGCCTTCAACAGCCAGTCGTTGAGATAGGGAAAGACTGAAATCTCTGAACGGTGCAGATGAGCTGCGACCACCGGCATCACTTTCATGAACACCCGATGGGCGCTCGTAAGGCCAAAGGGGATCCTATTGGACGCCAGCACGCCTGGCATCTGTAGGTCTAAAAGACAATGACATCTGCTGGAACTGCGGATTAGAGAAAGGGGACCTAGACCATCTCATCTTCAGCTGCATTAAAGTCAAAAAAGTCTGGAAACAGGTGCTAGATTTTACAAACAAAACACTAGGCTGCACCCTCAAAGAGTCATTCGCCACTATAGCTACAGCACATATCTCACAAGAAGTCCCGACCCAAAAAGACAAAAACCTCCTTGACTTTCTCCTCACTTCGGCAACAAAAATAATACTCACAAACTGGAAGGACACCTCCAAGGCCACCTTCAAAAGTTGGCTCAACTGAGTGATCTTCCTAAAAGGTGCAGACATGACCACCCTCAGAAACACGCCAGGTAGACACCACTCCAGAGCGATGTGGTCCAAACTAGAAAATCACATGGACACCTTCAAACCACCATAGTCAAAGCACACCTCTACACCCAATCAGTGGTACTTTCTTCGGGCCCTGAGGTTCCAGCTGACCAAAGAAGAGAACTAGAAGTCAGACGGGATCCATACCAAACAAACCCACAATCTCCGTATAACAACCAGGGTCAAAGCACAACCCAACCTTTAAATGGAATTGCTTTTCTGTCAAATCAACCGCCACCACTAGACGGTTTCTGTTCTATGTTTTATGTTGTTTGTGTTAAGTCAGCGGCGAGATTTTAACCAAGAACTTATAACTATCTGTCTGTCATTATATGTAATTTGTATCCTGTAAATACCAATAAAAATATATTTTAAAAAAGCAAATGCTCGTAGCCTACCGTGTACCACAGGTAACTCCGGTGAGCTGGCAGGACGGGGATGTAAGGCCAAAGGGGAGCACGGTAAATTGAAAATGCTCGTAGCGTACCGTGAACCACAAGTAACTCCAGTGAGCTGGAAGGACGGGGATGTAAAAATAAGTGTCCTGCAAGTCCAACGCTACCATCCACTCCTCTGGGTCGAGGGTAGACAAGACCTGAGCGAGCATCAACATTTTGAACTTCTACATCCGGAGGAAGCGGTTGACGTTCCTGAGAACCAAGATAGGATGCAGGCACTTTTCCCTCTTGGGGACCAGAAAGTAGTGAGAATAACAACCACAGCCTACTTCTGGGACAGGAAAGCTCTTGATTGCTCCCTTGACCAACACAGACGCACCTTCCTGCTGGAGAAGGACCAGCTGATTCTCAGACATGCAGTGGTATTGCGGTGGCATGGCTGGAGGGGTAGCCTCGAAGGGAAGGAAGTAGCCCCTTCGGACTATCTGCAAAACCTGTAGGAGAGTAAGGTCTGCTTTCCTATGGTCACCCCACTTTTTGCTTTTTGCTTCACTGGTTTTAGACTTAATCTGGCTGTGGGCCTGCTAATCAGACCCACAGCCCAGCTGTTCTCTCTCTAAATTCACTACAATGTACTTTAGGTGCATTACCAATTATATACTGGATCACCTTACGAGCCCCTGTACAGTGTACTATAGGTACCCAGGGCATAGGTGCATCCAAGGCCTACCAGGGGCTGCAGCATATCTTTTGCCACCCCTGGCTGGCCATTCAAATTGACACAACTGGCTGATCACTCAGCTGGGGCAAGGTGATGTAATCACCCCTTGCTTAGATATAGTATACCTATATCTAACCTTATATCTAGACACATATACACCTATAAGTCACTCCTATGGCAGGCCTTAACAATCCTGGAGGCAGAGTGCTTGGTTTTATGTGAGATGGTGCTCTAGCATGAGCTGAGCCTGTCTGCAGCTTTCGAAACCATGTGCTTATAGCTGTTCTAGGATATTGCCATAACATATACTCTTAAGTGCAATATGTACCTTGCGGTCAGATGCTAATTATGGTTTGGCTTTATCAAAACATGTCAAGTAAGGTGTCATACGATTTGTAATACTAACCCCTTGTTTCTGGTGACGGGGGTAGCATTCCACCCTCCTAGAGGGAGAAGACATGTTGTTCCTAGCATTCCCGGTTAAAGTTAACCAGAGCCTCAGCATCACAAAATGGATGCTGCTGCCACAGACACAAGTCTGACCTCCTGCTGCTGGGAGTCCTTCCAGCGAGGGAGGCTTGGACAATAGGTTTCCTGTCTTGGGAGGTGCTAGCACCACCCCAGACAGGCCATAGGGTATTAGGGCAGGGAGGGCTGAAAGAAAGGAGACACTGCCTGGGGCACACAAGGTGTCCCATGCATAGTCCAGTTCAAACCGGTGCTGGGGCTCTCCAGCCCCAGCTCTGGTGCAAAACTGGACAAAGGGAAAGGGATGTAACCACCCCCTTCCCTGGTCCCACCCATAGGAGGGACCTAGCAGCCAATCCAGCCCCTAGATTCGGTATATAGGTTGGGGCTGAGTCCCAAGGCTTTAGATTAATCCTGACTGAAACTCTGATATGAAACTCTGGACCTTCGATGATCTACTTGAAGAAGACGACTGAAGAATCTCCCTTGTGGTCAAGGAGTGACCACCCTGCACAAGCAGGCACCATCCAGCGATCGACGACTTGCTTTGCAGCCGCCTCCCGCCGGAGCCTGAGCCCAGAGCCTGACAAGAACTGGATTCACAGACATCCAACAGCCCGATCCACAGCCCCTGCAAAGCTGAAACCCATGGATGCGACGAGAGATGTGGGACCAGCCATCTTGAAAAGTCAGCGACCTGCTAACTGTGCAGCCCCGAGGCCTCCTCGAAGCTGTGCATTGGGGATTGAGAAGCCCCCAGCTCTGAGCAGCATCTGCACCGAAGATCAGCCCTGCACACTCCTCGAGTTCTGCGTGTGGCCCTTTTGCATTTTCCTGCTTGACGCGTCTGCCCGGTCACTTGCCCGTTGGCTAGTGGCCATCTTGGCGACGATACTTTGAATTTCCACCACTGGTCTGGTTGCTCCAGACTGGCCCTTGCTTGTCTCAAAAGAAGCAGCCCCTCAGACCTTGCTGGTCTGAGTAAGAAGCCTACCTCGTATCCTGCGTGGGTTGCCTTTGCCAAGGCTTGTTGACTCCAATCTTGAAGCCGACACCACCGACAGCGAGAGCCTTCATGGGACAGTCCGTGCCTGACTCCTGGTCATCGTCAACGCCTCCTGGTCCACCTGGCTGCAGAGACCAGCTTCCCATCAGCACCTGATTGCTTCCAAACATCGCCTGGTTCCTTCCTGGGCACTGGCTAGTGACCCAGACTCTGTCCCCTCTGCTTTCAGGTCCTCTACATCTTCGATCCACCCTTGGATCCACCAGGACTCTTCTCTCATGACCGCCTGCAGCATCTTTTCTCTAAGGCTCCATAGAACTCCACGACGAAACCCGACACACTTTGGGACCTATGCACCTGCTTCCTGTGGGTTAGGTAACGCGAGTACTACAGTGCTCCTGTAAAGAGTAACACTCCTAGTGTCCTAGTTTCAAGTGGTTAGCTTCTAGTCAAGTTGGGAGACTCCCAAACCTTTAACTCTCTAACTTTTACGCACCCATTGACTTCTATGTGTGAACGCGTGTGCCTTTAGACACTGCACACGCATCCCGTGGGCCTCCTGCTCCCTAACCATTGTTAGTCCAGTGTATCCCCAGCGATTCTCAAGGCCCTAGGCCTTACCATTGCTCGTGCCGTGGTTCTTATACCACTATTTTAGTATATGGTTTAGCGGGCCACCCCGGCCTATCCATATTTGTGCAACTTTTGTATGTTCCATTAAGTTACTTCTTTTGCGCTTGTGCTTCTGTGCTTATAAAGAGTTCAGGGGATTGTTTTAGAAATAAATACATATATATTTTGAATATATATCCGGTGTGGAGTCCTTTCATTTGGAATAAAGGGATTGCATATGGTAAAACAGCTGGCTTCACATGCCCTCTTGAGTTTAGCCTAAGACTGGTCTGTCCATGCTACCTCTAGGATAGCTGGTCTATAAGGTTGACTTTACAACCATCACCATAAGGGTTGTTCGGACTGGTGCAAGGTGCTCACTATAATAGTGAACATCATATACCAGGCCAACTTCTCACAAAACCCACCTGTCTGACGTGATGGTGTGCCTGTGGGGGAGGTGATGGCAAATCCTGCCGCCCACTGGCATTTGATGGGCCTGAAATGTCAGGCTAGGAAGGTTTGAAGGCTGCTGCAGAGGGGGAGTTGGTGGACTGGTCCGCCCGCTGGCCCCAGGAACCATGACAGTTGTTCCCACGTCCCCAACTGAGCAAAAGTTAGGTAACTTGCTGCGGTCTGTGGCTCTGGGTGGGACGTAGCGGGGTACCCCTTCCCCAGCCACGAAAGGGGTAGAAAGCAGACTCCGCAGGGCGGGTGGAGAGGCCCAAGGACTTGGCCTGTGAGTCCTTTAAACGCTCTAGAGCTTGGTGACGACCATCAAAGGGCATGTCCATCAAGGTGTTCTGGACATCATCACTCTCCTTCATGAGATCGACTGGCTTTTTAGGGGAAGTGCTACTGACTTTTGAAATTGTCCTGCCCAGAGAGTCGGCAGTATCCAGCCCACAACGGATGGTAAACTTCACAGCATCCCTTCCAGCGGCGACAGCCTGGGAGAGCACTGACCGGGCCTCCTCTAGACACTGACGCAGCACCTGCACAACCGTATCCCACACAGAGTGGGAATAACAGCCCCAGAGACATGCGGTGTTTACCAACCACAGTCCTAAGCTGGCAGAAGAGAAAATCTTCCTCCCAAGATTGTCCAGCTTCCTGCATTCCCTTTCCGGTGGAGCCACGGAGAATGCTCTCTTGGAAGTGAAGGCTTGGACCACCAAGCTCTCGGGTGGGGTGTTGGGAGAGGATAGTGGGGTCGCCCGGAGCTGGGCTGTGGCATTGGGCAATCATCCTGTCCAAGGGAGCCCCCGTGTTAGGCCTGGACCACGTGCCAAAAGGACGTCATGGAGGGCCTCATTCAATGGCAGCAGGAGCTCCAAAGAGCTCGCAGCCGGTTGAAGCACCTCTGTCAGGAGGTTAGTCCTGACCGCCACCGCTCGTGGTTGAGAGCCTCTGCTGCCCTAGACAACACCACTGCGTATGACGCTCCCTCCTCCATAGCCAGGGTAGGAGGAGACAACATTTATTTAAAAACAATGTACATCTGAGTTCAGATGTACATTGTTTTTAAATAATTTTTATGAATAAATGTGATGTTTTTAATCAACATTTGTATGAAAAAGACAATACATTTTGGAGCAATATTTGAAAATCCTTTGGTCTGCACATTCTCATTAGTTTCAATTGATGCATGATTCTAACTCTGGAAACAGACTTAACGTGTTGAAATTGTAAATTTGTTAATCCCCACACAACTTTAGATACAACATATGTTTCACTACCTATCCCTGGTTTCGACCCCCTAGAGATCTCAGTCTCTTTATTTAAAATACATGAAAAGGGAATCTTCATATTTGCTTTAGAGTACCTAACCCCTCCCTTTTCATAAAAGGGTTTCTCCTTTAAACTTTTTATTATTCATACATTTGCGTACACACACACAATCATTTGAAAAACCAAAGGTTACAGATACATTATAGTTTGCTGAATTTCACTAGTTTTGTATTAGTGAAATCTGAGCCTGTTATAGTTGAACAAGTTACTTACCTTCGGTAATGATATATCTGTAAGAAACATTAGTAGTGATAGATTCCTTACCTTAGAATTACCCCCAGGCATCAGACTAGACCTTGAAAGTATTAGCGAGCAGTACTAATGCGCGTCGGAATGTAGCGTCATGCAGCTCCACATCCGTCATTGGCATTGTGGTCGCGGAGATGACGTTGCGGAGGCTACTTAGCACGCAAGGGCAGCGTCTGATGTCAGTTCTCTACATGACTTTCCATGCCAGAAACACAGAGCCATGCAAGATACTGACCACTGGTGGCTTGAAACTCGGGCCCTGAAAGGGATGACCTTAACCCTAGAATTCAGTTCGCAGGCCTGGGAGGATGGGTGGGGCGGTAAGGAATCTATCACTACTAATCTTTCTTACAGATATATCTTTACCAAAGGTAGGTAATTTGTTCATTTGAAATAAACACATAGTAATAGATTCCTTACCTTAGAATAGATACCCCAGCAATACCAACCCTGGTGGTGGGTATGCGAACCAAGTACACCAGGAAGTCCCGGAGAACAGAACGGCCAAAGAGGCTGTCTCCCTGATCTTGGCTGTGCAGGCAGTAGTGCTTAGTAAAAGTGTGCAATGAGGCCCACGTAGATGCCTGACAGATGTTTTGTAAGGGGACACCACGTCCTAATGCCGTAGTAGCAGCCGCTGCTCTGGTGAAGTAGGCACACAGCCCCACTGGAAGCTCCTTTTTAGTCAGAGAATAACAGGCTTTAATGCACAAGACGACCCAACCGGAGATAGTCCGCTTGTGTACGGCCCAACCTTTTTGGTGCCAAAGTAGCCAACAAAGAGCTAGTCATCCACCCAGAACTGTTGTGTGCTGTTCAAGTAAAACAAGAGGGTACGTTTTGAGTCCAGACGGTGGAGCCTCTCTTCCTCTCTAGAAGGATGTGGAAAGTAGGTGGTCAAAGTGATGGTCTGCCTGATGTGAAAGGCAGTGACAACCTTTGGCAGAAAGGATGGACGTGTCCTGAGCACAACCTTGTCCGGATGGACAGATAGAAAAGGAGATGTTCAAGAAAGAGCCTGGAACTCACTCTGCTTTCCTGGTTGCCATCACCTCTGCCAGGAGAGTGTCTTCAAAGTCAGCAGACGAAGAGGACAGTTGTGAAGAGGCTCAAAGGGAGCGCATATTAAGTATGTAAGAACCAGATTGAAGTCCCACTGTTGCATTATGAAAGGAATAGGAGGCAAAAGATGAGTAATCCCTTTGAGAAATCTATTTACAAGAGGGGACTTGAAAAGAGAGGGCTGATCAGGGAGCCTGAGAAAGGCCAAAACAGCAGAAAGATAGCCCTTGATAGTGCCCAGAGCAGAGCCCTGCTGGGCCAAGGAAAGAAGGAACAGAAGAACCTCTGAAAGAGGGGCAGAAAGGGGATCCACAGCCTTTGCTCTGCACCATGCTTCAAATTTATTCCACCCACAGGCATTTACCAACTTAGTGGAGGGACGCCTGGCTGCCAGAATAATATCACAGACTTCAGGAGGCAAGTCAAATGGAATCAACTGTCGCTGCTCAATCTCCACGCATGTAGGTGGAGGCTGGATAGGTTCAGGTGGAGGACCGTCCCCTGCTGCTGCGACAGAAGATCCTCCCGAAGAGGCAGTCGGATTGGTGGATCCAT
The DNA here is from genome assembly GCF_964263255.1 of Lissotriton vulgaris. Lineage (NCBI taxonomy): Eukaryota > Metazoa > Chordata > Amphibia > Caudata > Salamandridae > Lissotriton > Lissotriton vulgaris. The sequence continues at coordinate 553,837,368 of NC_141693.1, read as the reverse complement.
GCTCATACTGAGTAGCTTGGGATACCACAGTCTTTGGTCCCAGTCCGGGACCACAAGAATAACTTGTGCCCGATCGCGCCGGATCTTCTTCGGCACTCTGGGTAGAAGTGGTATAGGCGGAAAGGCGTACAATAGACCGCAGACTGGACGGGTAGTGTCTGTAGGACACTACGCATCTCCCAGGTCAGCAGTCTAGTTTCTTTCAGGCCCCATAAATTCGGATGCTCGCCTCAATGCGCAGTAGACACGCTAGAGGACGAGTTCACTGTGCCTCAAGTTGGTGAGCGAAGCACCTGGTAAAGGGCTTCTAGTCATTTGTTTGATTTGTTTTTAAATCTGCCTCAATTTGGAGGAGGAGCTACGTGGGCATCCAAGATGGTCGCGTGAGCAGAGAGCTCCCGAGACCCGCGCCGCCCTTCTTTATCTATCCTACACCTATCCTGATCAATTCGACGGGCTTTTGAAGTGCTACTCTCACTGATGCTGACGATCCTTTTTTGGTCGAAATCGGACCTCGGGGACCATTTTTCTGTTGTCTCCAACTTTTTGGCCTGCCCACGGACGTGACCGGGGACTCGGCTGACTATTATGGCCGAGCTGTAATGCAACAACAACGGCTGCCTGGCATCTGGCCCACCGGTGGTGTCCCACTTTCACTTTCGGTTTCCGGCCTCATCGTCTCTGTCTCCTCCTACTCTGTCTTTGCCTGCTGCCCTCACAGTGCACACTTTCCATCATTGGGCTGGCAAGGAGGCCTGCCGTATTCCCTCCTCGACCTGCGCTTCGGAGTTTCTGGACTTTTTTCCGTCCCACTGCCTCTCTTGGGTTCTCGACCGCCATCGACTGCAACATGGCGACAAAACCTGAGGCCGGAAAACGCAGGAATACTGTAACCCGGGGGGGGTCGATCCAGTCTAATATGATCGAACGCTACACCCAGCCGAGAGGCTCCCCCGGTGTCACAAGCGTGGGCGCTGAAGGACCTCACACAGACATGTCGTCTTCTTCTGAAGTATCGCTCCAAGACCTGTTGGCGGCCATCTCTGGACTCAAGGCCGATATGAGTCAGCAGTACGAAGCCATCGTGTCCAAGATAGACACGGTGGCTGTGGATGTTACTCTTATTCGGGCCAATCTTGCCAAAACGAACGAGAGGGTGAAGGCACTAGACCTGAAGGCGTCGAGCCTGGTAACGGACATGGCGGAGGCGCAGACTGAGATTGGGAATCTGCGTGCCTCGCAAGATCTGCTGCTTAAACGTATGGAGGACTACGACAACAGGGCCAGGCGGAACAACATACGCCTGGTTGGAGTGCCGGAAAGTGATGGTGCTGCCTCGATCGATTTATTGGTCGAGGACCTTATCATTGCTAAACTTGCTCCGGTTGGACTCAGTAAGTTCTTTGCCGTAGAGCGCGCCTATCGTTTTCCAGGAGGACGGTGAAACCAGGAGGCCCGCCGAGGCCTATCATCGCAAGGCTATTTCACTATCGAGATAGAGACGCTATCCTCCAGGCCGCCCGTAAACACGGCCCATTGAAGTATGACAATAACTCTATCTCCATCTATCCTGATTTCACTCCCCAAGTGCAGCGACAACGATCTGGGTTCCTCGGAGTGAAGCGTCGCCTGAGAGACCGGGGACTGAAGTACGACATGTTGTTTCCAGCCCGACTGCGGATAGAGTTCAGAGAACGTGCCTACTTTTTTGATCAGCCGGAGCGTGCTGCCGACTGGTTGGACTCGTTGCCGACGGATGACTCTGAGAGCGGAGGCCCTGGTGGTGCGGAAGGTGGTGCAACGGCCCAGGAGTAACATGGGCCCCCGGCGGTCCAGATTGAGACTACGTACTGTACAGAGTAAATTAACTGTGTGCTCTATGGTTATGCCCGTGGCGGTGCGGGAACGGGTGATTTCTCCCTTCCTCCTCGGGGGGTTCTTTGTGTAGATAAGATGGGGCGACAGGCACACTGCAGTTGGGGGTGGCTTTTTAGTCAGCAGGGGTGCAGGGAGGGGGGTGTTGTAACGGGTTTCTGTTGGGGGGTTGGTTTCTGGGGACTTGGTGGTGTTCCGTGTTGTTTGTTATGTCTCTTTTTTCATGGTATTTTATTGATTGCAAATATTCCGAACTTGGGGTTGTGGAGGGGGGTTGGGGTGGATAGCCTATGCCGCTATGGGGGGGGGGGTGAAATGCGGGTTCTTTCTTGGAACGTCAACGGGTTGGGCAACAGGATCAAGCGGGGCATTGTGTTGCAATTTTTGAGGCGGCATGCCCCAGATGTTGTGTTCCTTCAGGAGACCCACTTAATTGGAAATGCTTGCAAGGCCCTCGACCGCCGGGGTTATCGCCTGATCGCACATGCTGGTTTCACCTCTGGGTCCCGGGGAGTGGGTATCATGTTGAAGTCCTCCCTAGCTTTTGCTATTGACGAGGTTATCCTTGACGACCGTGGGCGGTATGCTGATGTCTCCGGGAGGTGGGAGGGTAAACAGATTGTGCTGGTTGTTGTTTATATTCCCCCGGGGCTACAGGCTACCACCTACGCTGATCTTGGCAGGACTCTTCTTGGCCTTCCTGATGGATTGTTAATTTTGGGCGGGGACTTTAATTCTGTTATGTCTGGTGAATGTGATCGACTTCCCCCTAGAGTCCTGCTGCCGTCCCAGATGTGGCTCAATGAGATGGCTGACACTTTTGGCCTGGTGGATGTTTGGCGCTCACTACACCCCACACTCCAGCAATATACTTTCCACCCTGGTGCGCATGGCAGCCTCTCTCGTATCGCTTATTTCTTTATGTTAGCTTCCACTCTGTCCACTGTCCGGGAGGTACGACATCTTCCCCGGGGTATCTCGGACCATTCCCCCTTGATGATTAAGATTTCTGTGGGTGGTCTACTTGGTAACAGAATCCCCCCGGTCCCTCCCTGGCATTTTCGTAGCCCCCGGCTCCGCTCAGATTTGGTGAAGGCAATTGATTGTTATTTTGACGAGAATGTGGGCTCAGTCACCTCCCCTACTGTTCTTTGGGAAGCCTTTAAGACGGTTATCAGGGGTTCTGCTCTATCACTCATTGCTGCTGAGTGTAGGGTAAAGAGGGAGGCTGTTCTGGCTCTTGAAACTGAGATCACTGCGCTTGAAAGTGAGTTGGGTGGGGATGACACGCCTGCATTGTTGCACACTTTGGAACTAAAACAAGCTGACTATAGAGCTTGTGTCACGGATGCTGCTAAATTGATGCGAGTGAATCAACTAGGCCGACTGTATGATGTGGGTGACAAAGCTAGCAAGCTCTTGGCATGGCTGGATAAGGCTGAACGAGCGAGTCGTGTCGTGCCTGTCATTGTTCGCGAATCCGGTGAGAGTGTCTCCGATCCTGGTGAAATTGTTGATTGCTTTGTGGACCACTTCCGGAAGGTTTATACGCCTGTTAGTGATCGGGATGAGGCTGATTCCAGGCTGCTATTGCGAGATATTGCCCTGCCTACTGTTTCGGATGAAGATGGTCTTGCCTTGGAAGCCCCTTTCACCGTTGATGAGATTGCCCTTGCTATCCGATCTTTGCGCTCGGGGAAGGCGATGGGCCCGAATGGACTGCCCATTGAACTTTACAAACTTTGTCCGGACAAGATGGCCGCCCACCTGCGCAACATGTTTCTCGAGGCGGTTGAGGCTGGAAGCCTCCCCCTCGAGCAGCGCCTTGCTACTATAGTGGTCATTTATAAAGACGGCAAGCCTCGTGACCGCTGCACTTCCTACCGCCCCATCTCTCTCCTGAACGCGGAACCCAAAATCCTGGCCAAGATTCTGGCCAATCGGTTGCTTAAGGTGATTTGCGACTTGATCCATCCGGATCAATCCGGTTTCATCCCGCATAGGAACACGGCCCTTAACCTGCGTAGGCTTCACAGTGTTCTCGCGAGGGCTCCAATTCTCGCCGAGCCGGCAGTGGTTGCCTCCCTAGACGCCACTATGGCTTTCGACACTATCGAATGGCCCTATCTCTGGGCGGCTCTCGCTAAGTTTGGCTTTGGTCCTAACTTCATTGCATGGGTCAGGCTCCTTTACGAACGACCATTGGCTCAGGTCGTGGTAAATGGTAGATGCTCTGACCCCTTCCCCTTAGGCCGTGGCACCCGTCAGGGCTGTCCGCTCTCCCCGCTTCTATTCGCATTGGCGCTTGAGCCCCTTGCTGCGTGGCTACGGTGGGAGCCCTCTATTAAGGGGATCAGATGGTCCCCGGATCTCGAAGATCGTGTCTCCTTGTACGCGGATGATATCCTTCTTTATCTTACTTCCCCTCAAAAGTCGCTTAACGTCCTCTTCGACGTTCTCACATCCTTTGGTAAGAACTCGGGATTAGTCATCAACTGGACCAAGTCTTGTGTTTACGTCATAGCCAGGGCGCTGCCGCCTCTGCCTCGCAGGTTTCCCATATTGGTAGCGACTGATGGCTTCAAGTATCTGGGGATCTATGTCTCTATGGTCTCTTCGGTCCGCTATGAGCGGAACTTGTATGCTCCGCTCCGCAGACTCAAGCAGGACGTGCGACGGTGGCGTGAATTGCCTCTATCCCCATTGGGCCGAGCGGCACTCTTTAAAATGATGTCGCTCCCCCGGTTTCTTTACGCCCTGCAGAATTTTTTCGATCCTGTCCCTGCTCGCTACTTCCGTGAGGTTGAGAGTTTACAGCGACAACTGATTTGTGATGGTCGTGCCCGTATTGCCTTGTCCAAGCTCACCCTCTCATGGTATGATGGTGGTATTGCGTTGCCGGATATTAGACGCTATTACTGGGCCTCACACCTGAGCGCTATCAACCATGCGACGTACGCTTCGGAACCCGCTCCCGCCTTTGCTTTGGATAAACTATTATTGCCCGGTGGCAACTTCAATAGGGCTCTGTACTCAAAGGCACCCTTTCGACTCCTTACAGGCCCGACGAAATGTGCTGTGCGGGCATGGAGAGATGCTACTGTGGCCACGGGCTGGGGTGGTAGGCTGACACGTATGACGCCTTTGTACGACTCGGATCGGTTGGGTAATCTGTGGAAGACGAAGGGATTCGAGAAGTGGGACATGATTGGGATCAGTAAGGTGGAGGATCTATGGGCTCGAGGCGCTGTTAAATCCTTCGAGGTATTGAAACTGGAATATCGGCTCGACGATAGGGAGCACTTCCGGTATATGCAGGTTCGGCATGCCTTGTCCTCCGTCTTTCCATCTGGTACCGATATCCCGCAGTCCTCCCCCTTGGAGGATCGTGTTTTAGACGGCCATGTCCCCGATAGCACGATTTCCTTAATATATAAGAAGCTTGTCAACAACAGGGCTGACCAACTTGAGAAACTTCGTGCTACCTGGACGGCTGACGGGCTCGAGCTCGACGACGAGGACTGGCAGTCAGCTGTATCCTCCCCTAAGGAGGTGGCTATCCCGGCTCGGCTCCGCTTTGTCCAGTTGAAGATCCTCCACCGTGTATATCTGACTGGAATGCGTCTGGTGCGAATGGGTTTGGTTTCAGATGGACGGTGCAGGCGTGGGTGTGGTATGGATGGTACTTTCCTTCATGTTCTGTGGGAATGCCCGATGATTGCAGCCTTTTGGTCTAGAGTGCATGATGTTAAGGGTCGTGTCACCGGGATCCCACTCCTTCCCGAAGCACGACGTTTCTTGCTGAATGTGTGGGAACCGTCAGACTGTAATGCTGCCCAGACACTATGGGTTACTCTGGGCAACATGGTTGCAAAGAGAGATATAGCGCAGCTCTGGGGCTCTCCTAGATTACCATTGCTCAGTGCCTGGAAAGAGAACATGGACTGGTGCATGTTCCGAGAAAAAACTGTTTATGAGGCGCGGGGGCGTCCCAAGAAATGGTCCAGGGTCTGGGCGCAGTGGAATTCGTACCGAGGAGACATTTGCTCCCCCCCACTTGACTATGAGGTTCCTCTCCCCTCCTCTCCATGATCGACGTTCCGTTCCCAATTCCCAGTATAGCCTATGCTTTCTCCCCCGTGCTCGCCCCCCCTCGCCATATAGGTTCCCTTATTTATTAGCGTTCTCCCCCCCCTTTCCCCCCCTCTAGCGACCCTTGCCAATATGATACCATGTGTTTGTGTGTTGTTGTTCTTTTCGACAAAATCATAAAATTAAACCTTTCTTATCCTATTTGATATGGCGCTATGTTCCGTCCGACAATGTAGTCTCGAGAGATTGCTTTAACAACGTACTGTCTTCAAACTTACCTTTTAACCATCCGTTTATGTCATAGCAGCCGGCCCTGCGGGGTTGTAGGCAGACGCTGTGTATTGTGCATTCATAAATAAAGGTTTAAAAAAAAAAATAAAAAAAATCTGCCTCAATTTGTTTTAAATTTGCTTTATACTGAATTCACTGTTTTTAACTTTCAAATATTCACAATCTCCTACCTGTGCACTTTGCTTTTCACTGCCGATCGTTGAGCCCCATTCCCCGGTCCACCAAAGATTTTTCAGCTTGAGTGGAGAGAAATTACGGCGCAGACCGGAAGGGTAGTGTCTGTAGGACACCACGCATCTCCCAGGTCAACAGTCTAGTTCCTTTCAGGCCCCATAAATTTGGATGCTCGCCTCAACGCGCAGCAGATGCATGCAGCGGGCGCGCCGCTGGGGCGCCGAAGTCACGCCTAAGGGAAGCCCGTCTGCGCTGGTTCGCGCCTAGACCGGGCCCGGGCCACGACCCCTGGTCCTCTCTCACCAGTCACACACCACTCGCCAATCACCTACTCCAGCACCCAGCTCAAAAATATCTATCTCACCTCTAAAACCCACACCTGCCCATACCTTCACCCTGGCTTATTATCCAGTACCTCACCTTTCAGCTGTTCTAACTGCACTTTTAAGTTGAACATGCAATCTAAGCAAAAAGTCCCTATGACCGAATACAAGCAGAAGAACCATGATAATCTACAGCTAGCACTCATAAACGCCAGCTCACTCCCCAAACATAAATATGAGATAGCGGACTTTATTCTAGACCAAAGACTAGACATCCTATTCATCACAGAAACCTGGGGAGACCCGGCATCTGGCCCTGACTTCGGCATTGCTTCTCCCGAAGGCTACTGCACTTTTAGACAGGATAGAACGACAAGGAAAGGAGGAGGACTTGCAATTATTTCTCGAGATACATATTCAGTAAGGACAGAGACAATCCCTACCACAACATGTGGAGCTACCACTTTCACCATAACGCTCAAGTACTTGCGATCCTTTAAAGGAACACTTCTTTACCGTTCCCCAGGTCCCTGTATTGACTTCCTCACGGCATTAAGCACCTTTCTGGAGCCACTTGCTGGGGTATTAGACTTCACCTTCTTGGGTGATTTTAATTTCCACCTAGAATCACCTGAAGACAATGACACACAAACACTCATCACAGAAATAGAGGCAGTAAATCTTCGCCAGTTAGTAAACTGCCCTACTCATTTAGCCGGCCATAAACTCGACGGGCTTTTGACCAGCAACAACCAGATATCATTAATTGAAACTTTACCACTCACATGGTCTGACCACCGTGCTGTCCTATTCAAAATTCAGATATAATCTGCCTACCACTGTCACAATACCCCAACCCCACCAATACAATTTAAAGCCTGGGGTTGCCTGGACAAGAATCTCCTAAAAACACACCTGGAATCAACTAACTACGATTTCACCCCAGATCCCTCACTTGCCTCAGAAAACTACTCTGACTGGCTTAACAATGCCTTCAACCTCCTTGTACCATGGAAAAATGTCTCGAAAAACAGAACAACCCCATCAGCCCCCTGGTTCTCAGAGGTCCTTAGGCTCGAAAAACAACGCTGTAGGAACCTAGAGAGACACTGGCATAAAAACTACAATATCCTGGACAAGGTCCGATACAAGGAAGCTATGTCCAAATACAAGCACCACATCACTCAAGAAAAAAGTAAATATTACCTCAATCAGATTGAGTCAGCTCAAAACTCCACCAAACAACCTTTTCAAGTGGTCATTAAATTGTCAGGCTCTGCAATAAACCCCCCAACTGCTCCCACCCAAGAACTCTGCAATGACCTGGCAAAATCCTTCTTAAACAAAGTTAACAACATATACATCAACTTCACCACCCAAGCTAAACTTGACCACTCAACAGACACGCCTGACAATAAAGAATGCAACCCTTCCTTCTCAATGTTTAGCCAAGTGTCGTCAAAACAAATTGAGGACTTCATTCTAACCATCAAGTCTGGTTCCCCCACAGATCCATGCCCCTCATCGGTCTTAAAACTTCTCCCGGGAACTCTGGCCCCAAACCTAACGGACATCTGCAACGCTATGTTTAACACCGGCAATTACCCAGCCACATGGAAAAATTCCATCAATAAGCCCCTACTGAAAAAGCAGTACCTTGATCCTCTGGACACAAAAAAAATACAGACCCATCACAAGCATTCCTTTCCCTGCAAAAATATTTGATAAACTTATGAATACCACAATTGGCCAACCATATTAAAGACAACAACCTCCTGGACGACACTCAATTCAGCTTCAGGAAAGGCCATGGCACGGAAACAGCCCTCATTAAAGCAGCAGATGAAATTAGATCCATCTTAGATCAAGGGGGCACGGCAGTATTGCTACTGCTGGATTTGTCAGCAGCCTTTGACACGGTTGATCATTCCACGCTGATCGACCGTGTCTCAAACATAGGCATCAATCATACGGCCAAATAACTACTGACCTCATTCCTTGCTAACCGCACACAGTGAGTCTCGGCAACTATAAGTCCCCCCCCCCCAGTTTACTCTCCTGTGTGGCGTGCACAAGGCTCATCCTTGACTTTGACACTCTTTAACATCAATGTGTCGGACCTGGCGAGGGTCATCAAATGTCATGGTATGAGTCTTACCTCCTACGCCGATGACACACAATTGGTGCTACCATTCCATAAAAACGGAGGAGAAATAGCTGCCACATTTCAAACCGGTATGATTGCTATCAGCACCTGGATGGCCAAAAACTGCCTAAAGGTAAACTCCGACAAGACAGAGGTTCTGATACTCAGCAAGCTCGGATGTATGACGTTACAACGCACACTTTTACAACGCATACCTTTACAACACATTTTTTACAACGCAACATCCATTACAACGCATGCCATTACAACGAAATTTTAAAAACTACATTTACAACGCATTCCATTACAATGCATACTACGTTTACAACTCATACCATTACAACGCATTACATTACATTGCATGTTTGGTAAGAATTGGATAGTGTAGGGGTACAATTTACTATTCTAACTCCAGGGGGTGCAACAGTAGGGTAAGTGTTGGATAGTGTAGGGGTAGAAATTACTATTCTAACTCCAGGGGGTGCAACAGTAGGGTAAGTGTTTGATGGTAATGTTATGCGTAGTAATGGTATGCGTTGTAATGACTGAGTTGTAATGACATGCGTTGTAGTGGTGTGCGTTGTAGTGTCATGCGTTGTAATAGTTGCGTTGTAAATGCATGCATTGTAATGGATGTTGCGTTGTAAAAGTTTCGTTGTAATGGCAGTGCGTTGTAAAAGTTGCGTTGTAAAGGTTGTTTCCCAGCAAGCTCTACCCGGTCTGGTCCCCCATCTGGTGGCTACTGAACTAGGCCCACCACCTCCCCCGGTGTCTAAGGTCAGAAACCTAGGTGTTCTATTTGACAAAAAATGTAATTTCTCCTCACAGGTCAACTCTATTGTCTCATCTTCCTTTTATACTTTAAGAATGATCAAAAAACTTCTACCCTTTCTTCCACTCAACGCCGGGAAAACCTTCATCAACACACTAGTCAAGTCCAAAATCGACTATTGCAATGGTCTTCCAATGAACTCCCAGAAACAGGTCACCAACAGGCTCCAGATGGTGCAGAACTCAGCCGCAAGACTGATAACAGGCACCCCCAAGTACCATCCAATCTCAGCAATAGTACGAAGCCTTCACTGGCTACCCATTACAAGCCGGATTAAGTTCAAGGCTCTTTGCCTTGCCTTTAAGGCCATTCATAACAGCGGACCAGACTTCCTGAGGAAAGGCTTGTGGATACACCCCCAGCAGAACCTTCCGCTCCTCAACGGCCAACCTACTGCATATCCCATGTACAAGGAAAGTAGCCTGGGGTGATAGAAGATTCACAGTCGCCACTTAACTGTGGAACACCTTGCCCCACCATATCAAAACTTGCTCATCCCTACTCGCTTTCACAAAGCAGATCAAGACATGGCTTTTCAATCAATAGACAACCTATCTCTGGCCTCAACCTCTACCTAGTTCGCAGCACCGAGACACCCCAGGGTATTTACACGCTCTATAAATCATAAAAATAAAAAAATTAATTTAAAAAAATTGCTTTCATCGTGGCTGAGACACCATTCACAGACTGGATAATCCATGGTTACATTACCCTACTGGTCACGACTTTCCAATTCCAATATTGTCTACAGGAACAACAAATAGGCGGATATGAGGCCCTTGGGGAAGGTTATGTGCATAAATACTGGGAATTACCATTCAGGTTGAGATTCAGGATTGGGGACACAGAAGTTTTCTTAGTGGTTCTGACTGTGAGGATGCTTTGAGTTAGTCCTTAGTTTGTAAGGACATTTTACTTCATGGGCATGCAATGCTTCAATTGTGAACTTGTCCTGTAATATTAAGGGTTCTCCAGCTGCTGTGATTCATCTGGTTTTCAAGCTGCTCACAAATGGGAGCTATTTGATGCTGAATGACCACTGTTGCTGAGGAATGGAATTGGGCATCGCTTATCTGGTAACGGTTAATACATAGTCACTTGTTGCACACAATTATTGTTTACACCTGTCCGCACGGTTAGGGAGGCAATGCTATGGCCTTTGATAAATGTTTCTAACATATGCTTTGATTCTCTGCGCAAACTGAAAGCCATGCTTTTTCGAAAAGATGTAGCCTTAACATCAGCCAGAGAGACGTTTTATCTCCAGGTTGCAAGGTCCTCGATGAATCGTTCGATTCAGATGCTACTCCATACTAACTTCGTACAGAATTATAAGGAGTTGGTTCACTGTATCTTAAATATGTCTGACACTAATGAATAGTGCACTTTTTAAAATGTAGTGACTCTGGAATAGTGAGCACCTTTCAGATGATTTTGGGATTTATACCATCTTTTATACACTCTGCATCGGAAAGCGTTTTTGGAGGTCTCCCGCTTGTCCTGCTACTTTTGGGGGAATCCTGATTTTAATCTTTGTGCTCTGCAATCGACTTCCCAGTTCAACCCGGAATGGAGACAGCACTGGCTGTGCTACGATGCCATGAGTGCATGGTACAATGCTTCAGCACACCTCAACTTCAAGAACTGAAGGAGCACTGGTTCTTTTTCTTCAATCCTGTTTGACTTCACTGCGTACAAACTGTATTCCACTGCCTGCTTTGTAGCCCTGAATGTGTATTGGATCTGTGCCTCGGATCACAATTGGTTGCACCACTGGACATTGAATTACTGATGGAACCCTTAAAGGCCCATGGGTATTGTTGTCCCCAGCATATTCCAGTGCTGATGAATGCATTGTTCAAGCCACCCTGGGCTGCTTTGGCTCCTAGTGAACTGGAAATTGGCTATAAGATGTGCTTATAGGATGCAGCCCCTCCCTCAGCAGCTGCTGTAGGAACTGGATGGAATCACCTTTGCTCCATAAACATGCGTTGAGGTTCACCTCTAGGAACATCATCAGTGGTTGCCTGCGACAGCAATTTTGCGACTACCACTCAGAACATTTAAACAATTGGTTTGTCCGTGTGGTGGGACTGGTTTGGCTTGTTTTTTTAAACAAAACAAATCAAAACAGTTTTTGCTTTATTTTTCTAGACACCATGCTTTTCTGAATGCTTGGGATTTCAAGTAGTACAATGACTTTTAAAGGGAAGCTTGCTTTTAAATGTTTTTAGAAATGGTTTTAGACCTTTCATTTAAATTCATTATGGCCTGCTGGCTCTTAGATAGCTTTTATATAACGACTTATATATCGACCCTTAGTATGAGGAGTGGGTGTTATGTGCCGGCGTTAGGCCCACGTAACGAAACTGCACATGGAATGCGAGACACCAGTTGCAAGTAAAGGCAGTCATTAATCACATTGCGGTTAAAACCGGTGGTTGAGCCAGACTACATCTTGTGCCATAGTAGGACTGGCAGAATATGAATAAAATCTGTTATATACGGAAGCCAGAGTTCTGCATGGCAAATACAAGTATCTCAAGAAAACATTCTTGACTAACTTTAGAGAATGTACATTGGCGAAACCCCAGATTCCGTCTCCATACATGGCTGTAGAGCACAGCTTTCCAAACTATGTGGCGCGACACATTACTGTGTCGCGACCCATATGTAGGTGTGTCGCATCGGCAGAGTCGAGCTGCAGGGGCTCTTAGAAGGGGCGAAGCAACAACAAAGCCCTATTAACATGCACAAGTTCTTTAAAGACCTGTGAAGTGCTCGGGTGCGACTGTGAGCGGTCCCGGGCTGTCACACACGACGGGGGGACTCCTCGCGAGAGGCCAGGTGTCCCACCAAAGCCGCCAGTTTTGCTTCTGCCCTACTCTCCACCCTCTGTGTTGCTGTGTGCGTTTTCTAATGACAAACGCTTGGGCATAAAATGTGAAAACGTGATTTACAGCCAAACCTAACAACATGCTTTTTCAAAACGAGAAAATTGTTCAATCCGTCAAGCCTTGTCCGAGGCCTCTGAAAGATATGGAGGCAGGACCTGTTCCAGGAACGTTTTATTGTCAAGGACAGTAGTGGTCACAGAGAGGAATCGAAAATGAGATGTAAGGTGGCAATGAAGCGGTACTGGATTCTAAAGTATTTTTTGAATGGATTCTAACTGGTTATAGGGGTGGGTAACCCAATATACCCTTGCGGGCTTGGGCAGTCGATATGTTTAAAGTAGAAAGTGCCAGCAAGGGATTTATTGAAAAATCAAAGTTATGCAGTGTGATGAAGTCTATATTATTAAGACTTGTCAACTGAGCGAAACAGTCACTGTTCTTTGTATTATTGTCTGTTTTCAGACCCTATGTAGGGCTAGTGTGGTAGCTTCTATAGGGTCTGAAAACAGACAATAATACAAAGAACAGTGACTGTTTCGCTCAGTTGACAAGTCTTAATAATATAGACTTCATCACACTGCATAACTTTGATTTTTCAATAAATCCCTTGCTGGCACTTTCTGCTTTGAATGGATTCTAGTCACCAAGAATATTTAATGTAAACCTGTCTTTGAAAATACTCATGTGCTAGATTTAACAATCGCTTCCTCAAAGACGCCACATTCACATACATACGCCCATGTTAATCTTATTATACTCATACCACTCACACACGCTCTTCGTCATGTTCATAAACTCACATTCACTTGCATACTCGAGTCACGTTCACAGTTATAAAGTAACACATTGAGACAGTCACATAGTAACACTGCAAAATGCCAATCACAGTTTAGGCCTTTTCTATGGCTCTCTCCTTTGTCTAGTAGACAGCCTCAAAGCACAAGGACACACCTTCTGACTAAATAAGTGCCAGGACATAGTTATTTGAATATTTTAGATGCTAAAATAGTGCACAGGCATTCTCTCTAACACACACGCACACAAACCACTCACTTGCAACACAAAGACACAGATGCACAATAACACAGTCATATGCTCGTGGACACACACAAATGTGAACTGACATATGCGTAGGCTACTTTACCTTTGGTCAGTATATGATTTTCCTTCTTAGGAAGAGGGAGTGAGACAGAGAGAAGGGGGAGGGAGGGAGACAGAGGGAGGGAGACAGTCGGAGGGAGAGGGAGTGAGACAGAGGGAGTAAGACAGAGAGGGAGGGAGACAGAGAAGGAGTGAGACTGAGAGGGATTGAGACTGAGATGGAGGGAGGGAGGGAGACAGTCGGAGGGAGACAGATGGAGGGAGACAGATGGAGGGAAAGGCCACCTCCGCCACTGATTCGCTCACAAGTACCCTTTAACAGTGCCCCTCAAGTCTCTGTGTGTGGGGTGTGTGTGGGTGTGTGTGTGTGGGTGTGTGTGTGTGTGTGGGTGGTGTGTGTGTGGGAGGGTGTGGGGGGGGTGTGGTGTGTGTGTGTGGGGTGTATGTTGGGTGTGTGGGGGTGTTGTGTGTGGGGTTGTGTGTCTGTGGGGTGGTGTGTGTGGGGTTGTGTGTGTGGTGGGGTGTGTGTGTGGGGTGTGGGGCCCGAACCCACCATAGGTGGTTAGGGCTCGCTTGCTGCGCTCTCTCGTGTTACCGTGTCCCTGAAATTTTTTTCACAAAAGGGAGTGTCACCAACATGAAAAGTTTGGAAAGCTGTGCTGTAGAGATACATTTGGCTTTACAAAATTTTATCAAATCAATAATAGGTAGTTTTCCCACTTTTCTGGTGAAATCCATCATTGCCGCCGTAGCTTTTGCAAATAGCAATTTTCTTGATGTTATGGCGTTTGCCTAGGAGCACCTTTTTTTGAAAGACAATTCCCCAAATATGAGAAGTAATTGGCAATTTCAACCGTATTGTTATTGATAAAACATCCCAGCATTTTACACTGTAGTTACAACACGTCATAACATATGTTTTGGCAATATTTTTCAGATCTAAGTTCGACATGAAGGTTACAAAGCCAGAAACAACCCGCTTCAATCCAATTTGTGTGCGAGATAGTAGGACGGCATCGTCCGTGTATAATAATGCTGCAACTGGACGATTGCCAATGTGGGAGGAGTCCTGTTATTCCCTAGGCAGTACTGTGCCTAATCCATTTATAAACAGGATAAAAAAGAAAGGGGCTAGCACACACACCTGCCTTAACCCCTTCCCGACAGAGAATTTGTAACTACGCTCGCCTGTGCTTCCATATCTGACACTGGCCTGTGTGTTTTGATATAATTGCCTTAGGAAATTGATAAGTTGGTTTTCCACACCCAGGGCCTCCATGATGTTCCAGAGTTTAAGGTGGTAAAACAATTGAATGCCAAACTCAGATCGACAAATGGCAGAAGAAGGTTCCCACTTTTTGCTTGTGTGCATTTGCCCCAAATTAGATTCAAATTTAGGCCTTGTTCGATAGTGCCTAATCCTTGTCAGAATTCATATTGCAGTTCCATGATTACACCCATGTCTGCAATCTGTTTAATACAATTTGCCCAGCCACTTTCACAAAAGAATCCAAAAGTGAAATTGGTCTGTAACATACCGGGTCGTTATGATCACCCTTTTTAAAAATAGGTACAAGAATTTACTTAGACCATGTGGGAATTGAACCCTGCTTACAGCAAGCTTTTGAGACATATGTCAGTAGTGGGCCCCAGAGGGAAGGATTGGAGTTATATAAATCCACAGGAACTCCATCAGGGCCAGGGGCTTTGCCTCCCGCACTTGCTTTAATTGCGAGTATGACTTCATCCACCGTAAAATTGATGTCAAGTTAGAGAAAATTCCCTGATTGTGGTCCCGGGTCGTGACAGGAAATATCTTTATCACTTTCACTATATAATTTTGAAATAATGAGTCACCCATTGATCCTCACTGATACTTGTCAATGCTGGGTTTGTTATTGGAAGCCATAAAAGGGGCATTTACAGCTTTCCCGAAGCCTGTGTTATCCTTTAGTTCAGAGGCTACTTGAAGGCCTCGCAATGCTTCTAATCCAATAGCCTCCTTACGCACTTTAAGCGCAGATCTAAATGCCTTTCTGGCCATCTTAATTTCAGATTGATCTCTAGCTGGTTTCTATAATGTATTTTTCAGTGCAGCATGGGCTTTGGAACAGTTAGTATCAAACCTGCCTGTCTTCTTAGTATGTGGTTTGTTGTGTTCTACTAATAGATTCCTCTTTATCTCTAATGATATATTCAAAAAGGAATTAAAAACTGCATGGACTGCAGCAGTCTCGTCAAGACAAACTGTGAAATTAAGTTCGCAGTGGGTTAGGAGTGTCTTAGTTAGTGCCAATGGATCCGTTCCGGTCCACCTAATTGAATATCCATTACGTTTTTTCAGGGCGATGTCCTGTACTAGGGTTCGGATTGGTATTTTATATTTAACACATTAGAAGGAAGATCTATAATTACACTAATAGGGAAATGGTTACTGAAAGCGACAGTGTGAGTTTTAAAATCAGGGGCCATATTTATCATTCCAAATTGCGATCGCAAATGCCAAAATTCACAGAATTTCGGCGTTTGCAATCGCAATTGGGCTTAATGGTATGTATTAAAGAAAAACTGCCTCACAATAAGGAATCACAACATTTTCAATTCCCTATTTTGCAATTGCATGTAAGGAATCGCAAATTGCAATACCCTAATTGCAATGTAAGAGGCACAGAAAAAGTGCAATTTGGCCTTAAGGAATCGCAAATTGCCACCAACTTCAAGTTGGTGGTAATTTGCGATTTCTTTGAAAAATCCACTTTTGGCATTTTTCAAATTGCCCTGTGGCGCGCATACATGTCCTTAGGGCATGTATGTGCGCCACTTAAGGCCTTGTATGTGCGCCACATTGTCACACATGCACATTTCAGGGGTGCAACAAGCGTGTCCTTTTAACACCCTGGCACCCTTAAAATTGCATTCTCAATTTGCGATTCACTAATTGAGAATCACAAATTGAGAATGTCTTCCCATTCATTCCTATGGGCCTCTAGGCCCATAGGAATGAATGGAGAGATATTCCTTAATTGCAAATCGCAATTTGCGATTCACAATTGAGGAATATGTAGGATTCGGAAAATTATTTGCAAATCCTACAAACATAGCGCTTTGCGATTCTCAAATAGTGATTCGCCAAAAATCGCTATTTGAGAATCGCAAAAGAACGTTCTGATACATATGGCCCGATGTATTCTGCTTGCATATCTATTGGGTACTAGTATGTAATCAATAATAGAATACATCCCTCGTCCGTTAAAGGTACAGCTAAACGGTATTGAGGGCGAACATAGTTCATTAGCAAACCCCATATCAGCGGAGTGTTTAACTGTATTTAATTGGTCCCCAAAAGGAGAATGCAGGAAGTGGGCAGCATCAATCCCATCATCAGACAATAGACCACATATACCTCTATCAGCATGAGGGCACAATATTGTGTTAAAATCCCCTCCCCAAATAACACAGATTTCGTTATGTAGCTCCATCTGCATAATGTGCATTTCCTTCTGTAGGTGCCTCAAAACCACCTCTGCCTGATCTTTCGGAAAATTGGTTTAAAAGTTCAGAAGGACGGTACAATGTGTGCTGTCGATATACAATTTCTATACATGATGATTAGTGGTTGAAACCGTAAAATCTAATTTTTGGACATTCACCCTGGGAAAAACATAAATACATAGACCTCCCTTCTTCCTCCCATGACTAGATGATACCGCTGGTGTGTGAAAAGTTTTATAACTGTTAATAAGCAGCATACTGTTTACCCAGGTTTCCTGAAAGCTTAATAAATCAAAAGCTTCTACAAAGTCTATCCATGCGGGGTTAGAAAGTTTTGCGAGCAGGCCTGCCACGTTCCAAAATAATTATTTGCGTGATGATGTCCTTCCCTGACCTTGGTTGTTAGACCCAGTACTAAGTTTACCAGTGTCTAAACTATTGTGGTGATCGACAAGTGGCCAAATGTATAGCAAGAAACAGGGATGTTTGTGTCATATATTATGTTTGTATCGGCAAGAGAGAGTTCCATTGAGTTCTGTTGGGTCAATATTGTACTTCACCTCTTTTGAATCTATGCGATTACCTGGGATATCAAGTAAATCGATATCCTCTAGAGTGGGCAATATATCAAATCTATTCTGCGTGGGAATACCAAATGTGTGTAGTGGGACACCTTTAAGGGACTCATGGCCGGGGGTACATCTGCATCTCGCTTGGTGAAGGATAAAAATATCGGAGCGGTAATACATTAAGGTCCCCGGTCGAAATACAATCATTGCCAAGTCTGGAGAGAATTACTTGTGTCAATTGTGGCGTTCTGAAAGTCAGAATTATGCAATCTCTGAGGATTGTTTTTTTCCTTCTCCCTACCCCCGACTCTTCTAGCCATCTTAAATTCTCCAAATAGAGCTTCTGTCAGCTCGGTTTTAGTACTGAGCCAAAAGAGGGCCATGTTTCTCAATGCTTACCATGTTTCGGTCACCTGCAGTGGTATATGAGGGATATTGGCCAGGACTATAGTATAGGGGGTTACCGCGGGTGGCAGGTCCAACATGGTGCCTTCCTTATTTGGATGAATTAAACGGGAAGGAATAATAGACGGATTAGATCCAAAATCAGAACGGGCCTTTTCCCCTGTAGAATTATGTGTGTAGCCATTCTTATTACTTGCAAATAAATTCAGAGCATTTCAACCAGTTGCAGTTTGGTTGTTAATATGAGACTCTGGTATTCCTTGCTTGATGTGTGGCACAATATGGTAGACCCCCTTTGCCGAATGGTCAGCCTGGAGAAGGGGTGCATCATTATCTAGTCCAGCTGCCAAGTTCAATGTATTAGTCATGGGGTTATTAGGGAGATCTCCTATGCATCTCTTCAAAGTGTCTTCAATGGCTATTACCCTTGTCTTTACGGCGTCAGCAAATGTTTTTTGCAGACCGTCTATTTTGAGGCAAATTTTGTCATAGTCCTCGACATGGCTATTTTAGCATATGGTAGAAGCTGATGACACTTTTCACCCTGTATTGGATTTAGGTTTATTATTAGTTTTCTTTCACTTTTTAGCTAATGCATTGGGCCTAGTTATAAGAGTTTCAGTGACCGGGATCACTTGTGTGACCTTGGGTTCCTGAGGCACTTAGATGGTGGTTGTGTCTCACGGTCCTGATCAGATACATAGATGTGATCCGAAACGTCCTGCACCCACCTGGTCGAAAGATTTGAGTTGTTTTGGTTGACTATAGTATCAGGGTGTGAGGGGCTTAAAGCGAAATGCTTTGAGTTTAAAGGTCCCTTAAGTCCCTCCCCCACCTTGAGACCTTGATTAAGCGTTACTTCTACTAACTGGATTTGTTTTTCTATGGCTCCAATTGCGCCCAATAAATACTTCATTAAAGAGTTCTGAGACCCCCCTGCCACTTTTTTTTTTTTATAAAACTTTATTGTGCAAAGCAGAAAAATTACAAGTATGGGCCTACAACCCCAGGGGGCCAGCCGCTAGTGTTTGTCAAGTAAATAAGCAGTCAGTAAAGCAACAGTCGACCTTGGTAGGTCCAGCAGAAGTACAGGATACACTATCGGCAACACAGGAAGTATGCAGGATGCGTGATTTTTAATTTTTATAAAAGAACAAAGAAAAACAACAGAACAAACAACTCAAGATGGAAACATGAAAAAAGAAGTCGAGCTCAAACACCGGGGACCTGCCATAACGGATCGGAAATCAGGAGGATGTTGGAGAGAACCAATTGGGGGGGAGGGCAGTGGAAAATCAGGACAATCAAGTAAGAGATATGGTAATCAAGGAACCTCAGAGGTCAGGGGGACAGAGAAGCGTCCGGAATATCTACGAGGGGGTGTGTACAGATGTTTCCCCGGTACGCGTTCCATTGGCCCCAAACTGTACTCCACGCCCTAGGCTTGCCCCTAGCCAAATATACCGTCTTTTCCCTGAACATGCGCCAGTCCATGTACTCCTTCCACGTCGACACGGTGGGAGGCCGTTGGGAACCCCAGAGCTGTGCGATGTCCCTTTTGGCAATCATGTTCCCAAGTGCCGCCCACCTGGCCTGGGCGACGTTGTAGTCATTCGGCTCCCACACATTCAACAGACATCTCCGAACCTCAGGCAACAGAACGACCCCAGTGACGCACTCCATCACAGCATGCACATGGCGCCAATACGTAGCGACCTCACGGCACTTCCAGAGGATATGAAGAAAAGTGGCACTCATTCCACAACCGCGCCTACACAACCCATCCGACGAAAAACCCATGGCAACCAAATGAGGACTAGTGACATACACGCGGTGAAGAATCTTAAGCTGGACAAGGCGGAGACGGGCCGGAATGGCAACCTCTTTAGGGTAGGATAGTGCAGACTGCCAATCTTCGTCGTCCAATTCCAACCCGTCACCAGCCCAGGTCTCCCTGAGGCGCCCCAGAAGATCTACACGATTGTTAATCAACATTTTATAGATTAAGGAAATCGTACTATCGGGCAGATGACCATCAAGTATACGGTCCTCAAGTGGGGAAGATTCAGGGACCACGGTACCGGCCGTGAAGACCGACAGTAGAGCATAACGCACCTGCGCATATCTGAAGAACTCCCGCTCACTCAACTCACATTCACTCTGAAGCTCCGCGAATGATTTCACTGCACCTTTCACCCAGAGATCACCTACCCTACTGAGTCCAATCGTGTCCCAGTTCTCAAAACCTTTCGTCGTCCAGAGGCATCCCAATCGTTCCGAAGCAAACAAGGGGGTCGCCTGCGTCAGTCGATCATTCCACCCCATAGCCACATTAGCATCCTTCCATACACGCACTGCAATTTTGGTGGGTCCCGTGAGGTTCCTCCCCGCCGTCCGAGAGTAGAGTGCTCTGTTAAAGTGTCCACCGGGCAACAGGTATTTATCCATAGCATACGCTGGATTCAGCCCAGGAGCGTATGTAGCATGGTTAATGGCGGACAACTGGGAAGCCCAATAATACCTCCTGATATCCGGGAGTGTGATACCCCGTCATACCAGGGGAGGGTCAGTTTTGAGAGAGCAATGCGCGCCCGACCGTCCCAAACAAGTCTCCTCTGTAGCCCCTCCACCTCCCGAAAGTAGCGCGCTGGAATAATATCAAAGGAGTTCTGGAGTGCGTAGAGAAATCGGGGGAGGGACATCATTTTTAACAGCGCCGCACGACCGAGTTGGGACAGCGGCAGTCTACGCCAACGGTCCACGTCGAGCTTCAAGCGACGGAGAGGAGGAAGGAGATTATGCTCGTAACGGGCAGCCAAGTCCAACGATATGTGGACCCCTAAATACTTGAAGCCAGAGTGAGAAACTTGAATAGGGAACCTGGTAGGCAAGGGAGGAAGGCCACCAGAGATGACGTAAACACATGATTTAGACCAGTTGATAATCAACCCGGAGTTTTTACCAAAGGAAGTTAAGACATCAAAGAGGACATTGAGGGACTTGCGAGGGGAGGTAAGATACAGGAGAATGTCGTCAGCATACAACGACACCCGGTCTTCAAAGTCAGGGGTCCAGCGAATGCCCTTTATTTAGGGTTCGCATCGGAGCCAGGCAGCGAGCGGTTCCAGGGCAAGAGCAAAGAGCAGGGGGGACAACGGACACCCCTGTCTAGTACCCCTACCAAGAGCAAAGGACTGGGATACTCTACCGTTAACAACCACCTGAGCCAGCGGATCCGCATATCCCGCACCAAAGCCAAACTTTTCAAGGGTGGCCCAGAGATACGGCCACTCTATTGTATCAAAGGCCATCGTGGCGTCTAGTGAAGCCAAGATGGCCGGTTCCGAAAGAAGCTCCGCCCTCGCGAGAACGCCATGAAGGCGACGCAGGTTTAGAACAGTGTTCTGGTGCGGGATAAAGCCGGATTGATCTGGATGGATCAGGTAGCAAATAACAGTGAGGAGGCGGTAGGCAAGAACCTTAGCGAGAATCTTAGGCTCAGCGTTTAGTAGGGAGATAGGCCTGTATGAGGCACAATGGTCACACGGGTTGCACTCCTTAGGAAGTACCACTATAGTGGCCAGGCGCTGATCAATGGGAAGAAAGCCAAGATCATGCGATTCCGTGAACATGTCACGGAGGTATGGTGCGACCTTATCTGGGCGGAGTTTGTATAATTCAATGGGCAGGCCATTGGGCCCCATGGCTTTACCGGAACGGAGGGAACGAATGGCAGTCACTGTAGGAAGGTGGATATCTGACTATGGTTACCCCCAAACTTTTTGCCTTGTGTTTAGCTGGTTTTTGACTTAGTTGGCCTGGGATCCTGCTATTCAGGGCCCCAGGCTGATTGCTCTCTCCCTAAAATGGACTCCATGTACCTTAGGTGCATTACGAATTGGAACTGGTTCACCTTGTTGGCCCCTGTAACCGTGTACCCTAGGTACCCAGGGCATAGGTGCATCCAAGGCCTACCAGGGGCTGCAGCATGTATTGTGCCACCCCTGGCCTGGCCTCCATATTTGACACAACTGGCTGATCACTCAGCTGGGGTAAAGTTGGTGTAATCACCTCTTACTTAGATATAGTATCCCTATATCTAACCTTAAACTGGACACATATGTTCCTATCAGCCACTCCTATGGAAGGCCTCTTCAATCCTGGAGGCAGAGTGCTTGGAAATATGTGAGATGGTGCTCTAGCATGAGCTGAGCCCGTCTGCAGCTGTCGGGAACCACTCCCTAAGCTGTTCCGGGATATTGCCATACCATATACTCCTAAGTGCATTATAATCCTCGCGGTTATTTGCTATCTTTGGTTTGGCTTTATCAAAACATGTCGAGTAAGGTGTCATACGAATTGGAATACTATCCCCTCGACAGTTCTGTCGACGGGGATAGCATTCCACCCTTCTAGAGGGACACGACATGTGTGTAGCCTTAACCCCGGTTAAAGTTAACCAGAGCCTCAGCATCACAAAATGGATGCTGCCACCACAGACACGAGTCTGACCTCCTGCTGCTGGGAGTCCTTCCAGCGAGGGAGGCTTGGACAAAGGGTTTCCTGCCTTGGGAGGTGCGAGCACCACCCCAGACAGGGTTTTGTGTATTGGGTAGGACAGGGCTGAATAGAATCAGACATGCCCGGGGCACACAAGGTGTCCCCGTGCATAGGCCAGTCCAAACCGGTCCTGGGACTTTCCAGACCCAGTCCTGGCGAGGAGCTGGACAAAGGAAAGGGGGTGTAACCGCCCCCCTTCCTGGTTCCTCCCAGAGGAGGGACCTAGTAGGTGATCCACCCCTCAGATTGGGAATAAGAGTGGGAGCAGTGCCATTGCACAGCAGATCATCCTGAACCAACTTTAAACAAAGAAGAAGACTGGACTTTGACATTCTGCTGCTCAGAAGACTGAAGAGAATCTCCCTTGTGGCCTAGGAGTGGCCACCCTGTGAATACAGGTACCAACCAGCAACTCGACGTCTGCTTTGCCGCCGCCTCCCGCCGGAGCCCGAGCCCAGAGCCCGACAAGAACCAGACTCCCAGACCTCTCACAGCCCGATCCACAGTCCCTGCAAAGAAGGGACCCGTGGAGGCACCGAGTGACGTGGGACCGGACCTCTTGGAAGACACCCGAAAAGCTGACTGCGCAGCATCTGCGGCATCCTCGACGTTGTGCTTTGGGGACTGAGAACCCCCACCATCGAGCAGCCCTTGCACCGAAGAAGAGCCCTCCAGCATCTCCGCGATCTGCGTGGGGCCCTTTTGCATTGTGCCACTCGACGCGCCATCCCGGCCACTAGCCACGTGGTCAGCGTCCATCTTGGCGATGAAACCGACAAGCTACACAGCGGGTCTGGTTGCTCCAGACTTGCCCAAGCTCCTGTGAAAAGGAGCACTCGCTCTGACCTTGCTGGTCCGAGTGTTAAGCATCTTTCGATTCCTGCGTGGCTTGCATTAGCCAAAGCCTGTTTGCTCCGATCAGGTCGCCGACACCGCCAACAGCGAGAAGCCTGCGTGGGACAGCTCGTGACCGACTCCTGGACGTCCTCGACCCCCGGTGTCCACGTGGCTGCAGAGAGAAGCTACACGACAACGCCTGTTTGCACCCCACATCGCCTGGTTCCAATCTGGTTCCACGGTAGTCACTGGCTAGTGACTTTGAACATTGTCCCCTCTGCTTTCAGGTCTTCACAACTTCAGATCCACCCTTGGATCCACCGGAACTCTTCACATCGAGCCGCCTGCAGCATCTTCAGCTCCAAGCACCATCGACCAGCGTGACGAAACCCGACACTACTTCGACCCTGTGCACCCGCTTCCTGTGGGTGAGGTAACTCAGCTCCGCCAGTGTTCCTACACTGGTACACATCTCAAGGGCCTGTGTCTTAAGTTTCAGCGTTCTAGGTCACTGGGAAGGTTCCTAACTATCTAACTTTGTACTTTTTACGCACCATAGACTTTACATTGGAAAGTGCGTGCACTTTGAACACTGCACCCGAGTCCCGCGGGCCTTTCCCGACTTAGTCACAGCTAGTCTCGAATAGCTCCAGCGATTCCCAAGGCCCTAGGCCTGTTCCCTTTCCGATTGGTATCTCTTATACCACTTTCTTAGTATATGGTTTAGGTGGCCCCTAGGGCTCATCCATATTGTGCAACTTTTGTGTATTTTAAACGGTCTTGTGTTTAACGCTTGTGCTTCTGTGCTCCTAAAGAGTCCAGGGGATACTTTTAGTTAATAAATCAATATATATATTTTCAATATATATCTGTGTGGTGTCCTTTCATTTGGTATTCAAGGGGGTTGTGTATGGTAATACAGCTGGCTTCACATGCCTTTCAGAGTTTAGCCTAAGACTGCTTTGTCCACGTTACCACTAGGATAACTGGTCTACAAGGTTGAATTACAACCAATCATCATAAGGGTTGCTTGGCATGGTACAAAGTGATCACAAGAATTAGTGAGCATTATATACCAGGCCAACTTCTCACATTGGTGAGCAGCGGATTGGGATCTGAGCTTGCTGTTGTTTTACCATTACAATCTTTGAGATTATCATTTGAAAGATCATACAGGTACCTGCTAGGTACATATAAAACAAGACTAGTATACTTAAGTTCTACTGAGCTTAGTTGTTGTAGAGCAAAGGGAGTAGCACACCCTGACTACAACTACTAGATAGGTTTAGTAGGTAAACACCAGTGTAGGTAGATTGCAACACATCCACCCACACTAGAGCAATGTCTGGAGCAGAGGGTTCCACTGGGAACATCCCTGTTGAGAGTGACCCTCCAAGGGCACCATCCAAATTTGCTATTTTTTCCTTTAAGGAATTAAGACAGCTTTGTGTCTTAAGGAGTCTGAGGACAGGGCCTTCCCCTACCATGAACCACCTTAGAGAGATCTTGGATCAGTCTGAGACTCTAAAGACCTCTAAGGCAGACCCCACAGGGGATGCTGATGGAGGCCATCCTTCTGAGGATGACACTGTAGACACCCCTGTTCCTATCATCCTGGTAGATGAGGAAGCCCCCATCACTGGAGTTATCTTGGTATGTTACCAAGTAAAGAATCCTCCCCCTTAACCTCCCCCCTAATAATCTGTGCCAGAATACGATCTATGCCGGACTAGCAACTCGAGATGTAATTCGTAAAGAAATTCCACCTCAGTCACGACCTTTCCGACGTGGCTCTTTTTTATCTCACACTTTGAGATAATATATTATTGAGTCTAGTTAGCATGGCTTTACCAGCCCGCTTCGCTCGATACTTACAAGATGGCCGCCACCATGCAGTCCTATGTCTATGACTATGTAGCGATACTCTCGCGGACTTCATACTTCTCCCGCGATACTTTAACTAAGTCAGGAGAGTATAAGATATGGTGGACGTCGGCAATCTCCCACGGAGGGTCTCAGGAACGCGGAGGGACTTCGTCGCATTACACCGGTCACTAAGGTAATTACAGCGGAAACTTATCTGAGTCAGAGGAGCACAGATTTGTTGCCCTCTGAGACTTAAAGATAGAATTCTCCCCACGTGTGAGCACCGACTTTGAATCTGCACATCGGGCTTAACCCGTGGGTTTTTCCACGGTGTTTACACTCGGTTGTAAATGGGCTTTGGGACCGCACTAGTTTGGGGCCTTGTACACCCATTCTAAGCATACATCTCTAGATAATTCGGTGTATGCTTTTTTTCACCTTTGCCGGCATGCCCTACTCAGTGCGTGTGATTATTAAAATTCTTTTGGATACGCCTTTATGCCCGAAAATCACATTATATGTATATTACTTTCGTCTTGCAGGGTCGCGGTGGCTGAATAGTGTCAATTCATCTACAGAATATCTACTCATAGGATATACTATCATCACTGATAAATGTAAGTCCCCATCTAGTCTTACTGGCTTTTCACGTTTTCGACACCTCGATAATGTTTATGGTGTCCCTGACTAGACTTGTCGGTATCTCTTTGTGTTATTAGAGACTGGGAAGTAACAGGAGTTAACCCTCTACGTGGACTGCCGTATTCTGAGACCCTCCCCTTGATTTTATGAAATAAAGGCATTCCTTCAGAACTTCTATCGAAACGGAAACAATACGTACGTCTCGGTATGTTACCCTTAACACTAACCATAGGGGGTCCAGCAGACTCATAGTACTAATTTTCATCTCTTTCAGAACTACTATGACATGGGGGTACTGTACATTTCTCTTGTAGCTTTCTACACGGAATACGGTATCCAAAATATTAAGATGAAGCTCTGAGGGTCACATACCACATCCGACTTGGCATGATGGGTAAGCCTGTTAACCAGGGGCAATATATGAGTTCCATTTAGTCTCTTTGATCACAACCGTCCTGACAGCCTCCCTTGGTTCCCTCGCAGATGCGGTGCACTTGATGTGACTTTACTTCTAAATTTTGAAACAGAACTCGTTCTAGTGATAGTTGACCTATCACATTGTAAGTATTTTTACATGAATGGATATACCTCTGTATATAGTATCGTCTATGACAATATTAAATGTAAAATAGGAACTTCATTGTATACTCGGTCCCTCTTAAATTTATTCTTAGAGTGACTAGTCACCTATCGTCAGCAATATGTCCCCACATGACTAGATCCCCTTCCCCCCTGCCTGCTACTCTAAAATGTAGATTCCTTCTCTCTAGTCACGGTGAGGAACCCTGGGTTTCAACCCAACAGTGAATGTATTAATGTTTTCTTGTAAATATTTTTTTGCGCATGTGATAGTGACAGATTTGTCTTCTTTTTTAGGCTATTCCCCCTCTTTGTCTGATCCCCTGATATCTGCACAATATGATGAACAAGGTCCTGATGAAGGTGGCTTGATCCACCGAAACGCGCGTAGACCCGCCACAAGGGCCAACAATTACATCTTGGTGCCCTTGGATTACATTAGCTTTGTCATCTTGCTATTTGGAATCCAGTTCCTTCTCCATCTATGTATGTGGTGTGAATGTAGAATGATTGTTAGCACGTGAGCGAGCTGCTGTGTATGATTGCTTTTCAGGGGGCCTGTTAGTTTGCTGCTGTTTTTATGACTTTTTTGTGTTCTTTATGAATTTTCTCAATTAATATATGTACTGTCCACTATAAAAAAGATTTTTGATTAACAACAGTATTTATATGTATTTATATCTATAAAAAAAAGAACAAATAAATATTTTTTGAATGAACTTTGTTTATACTTTACCTCTTTCTGTCACTGTTTTTTGATTACTTAGAGATGTACACACATTATTGAATGATACGGCCACTGTAGGAACACCCTTCTTTCTTTGTGCTCCTCAGGTAGATCCAGAAGAGGAAGAGGAAGAGGAAGAAGAGACAGAAGGGGGGAGCAGTGAGTCAGATGATGACAGAAATGGTCAGGTGCTGGTCAGTAGACTGAACCAGGCTAACTTAAGCCTATTTGGGACTGAATCTGGTAACAACCCATTCAGACCCCCAGGTGGACTTAACCAGAAGCCTAGGAGGAGAAGGACTCACTCAGGTGACTCTAACAACTCCCATGCTTCTAGAGGTTCTCATGGTCACTCCAGAAGGGAGATGACTAGCCCTCAGAGAAGGGAACATGAGGCCAAAATGAGAGAGGCTGAATTGAGGATCCACTTCGGATTACTAGGGAGAGGGTCAGTCAGACCTCCGTGTGGTCTTGCGATTCTGAATCAGGGGAAGGCAGGACCCGGGCCTGCCTGCCGGGGCCCCCAGGTGCCCGGGTATGCACCTGCCGCTCGGCCCCATTGCCGATGGGCCTTTTCCCCTGAGTTTGCTCAAGCAGGCCTCCGCGAGGTCTGGCCATGCTGAGACGGGGCCAGGCAGCACCCGGGCCCGCCCGCTGGGGCCCCCAGGGGCCCGGGATCGCACCTGCCGCTCACCCCCTTTTCCGATGGGCCTTTTTCTACGAGTTTGCTCAGGCAGGAATCCGCGAGGTCTGGCCATGCCGAGATGGGGCCAGGCAGCACCCGGGCCTGCCTCGTGGGGCCCCCAAGG